>NW_020799091.1:109543824-109571548 GCF_003259725.1 Athene cunicularia | reverse complement strand
GGGGGGGGGGGGGGGTATAAGGAGTAAACATTTTTATGGCTGAAAAGTGTCTTATCTTCCTGGCAAGTAGTAGTAGTAGTACTAGTTGTTTTTCCCTTTTTGTGAGATAGCCTACATGAATGAACTGATCTTGATATAACACCATGTATGTTGGTAGAAAACAGGTTGATTGTAAAAAATGGGGGTTTGTCTCTGTATTAGAATGGCTATACTATTTCAGTGCCAGAAGCTTTGATCTATGTGAGATTTGTCTAGTTTCAAACTGTGTAACTGCCTCACAGTTCAAATGAACATGCAGTATAAAAAGGTCAGAAGTGATAGCACAAACCAATTTTGTGTGTATTTGACTTATAAACAACATTTCTATCCTCCATCACCCTCTCTATTAGCACATCTGCCTATGAAGTCAATCACAATTATCCACTTCATTCCTGCTGAATACTCCATTGAGAATAAAAAGACTCTTAATGATAGTTTGATGACTAAATGCTTAAACATTATCTTTACAGCTGAGTCATCCTAACTCTGTCCCAAACAGATCTGATGTTCTCCCTTCCCTATATTCCACTCCCCCATCAGAAAAGGCCTCATGAGCCTTCCTGTGTGTGGTTTTAGATGTCTTCATGGTTTTCTAGAATAGTGGAGTTTGTATGATACCTTAGAGGACCTGAGGTGATAAGTAATCAATGAGTGTAGAAAGCAGGGGGCCAATTCATTGAGACAGCTGAAGTCCTGAGTAACCTGTTCTGACCTCATAGCTGACCCTGCTTTCAGCAGGGGATTTGGTCTTCCTGAAGCCCTTTCCAGCATGGATGAGCCTAATGGAGAGGAAAGAGCTGAGAAGGGCTTTTAAGATGAACACAGAAAGCTTGAAACAGAAGAGAGATTCCAGAGGATTATTTGATTGAATGAATGATAGTCAAGACACTGGTTAGTTACGAATGTATTCTCTTCAGTATTCTGTGCTTTGGGTTTTCACTTCTGTCCACGTTCATCAAGTGAGCCTTGTGAAGTGGTGAAGGAGACATGAATGGGATAAAACTTGTAATCTGAAAGAAGTAGGCTAGAAGAGCAAAGATCATTAGAACTGAAGCTGGTAATTGGCAGTATATAATTCAGCAACAGTATATGAAAGGGAGGAGGGAAGACAAGAATGAACCTCTGAGACCTTCCTCCTAGGGTACAGAAAAACATCAGAAATTGCCTGTCTCTGATAATGTCTTTAAGTGATGAATGCCTAGGTTTCCTATTATGGTTTTAATTGGGACAACTCTATATTATGATACTTATCTATCTATAGATAGATACATATCTGAGGCCATGTACTATATATATAAAAACTAGCTAAGAGAAGAGCGATTCTTCTCATGAAGAGTGATTATCTAAGAAGGTGATTCTAGAAGTATAAAAGTAGGAAAAGCAGCTTAAGAAAAAATGTAAGTCCTTTGACAGAGGGAGGAGTCAAACCTGTGATGGGCATTATGGACAGTACAGGAGTATTCAGTGCCTTTTTTACCTCAGAGTCCAAGGGCAAAGCCTGCTGTCAGACCCTTTTGTGTACTGGTATGCTGTTGAAAAGAAAGTAGCAGTAGCAGAGCAATAGGTTAGGGACATCTTAAAGACACTATATATAAATGGGATACACACAGAGGTTTGGGAAGATTTCAGTGATGTTATTGCAAGGCTGCTGACTTACCATCTATGAAAAATCATGGTCGGGGGACACTTCTGACAACTGAACAAAGGCTGTAGTAAAAGTGGAAAGGAAGGCTGAGGGATCTGTAGGCCAGTCAGCCTCTCGCCTCAGTCCCTTGAAAAGTCAAGGACCACCTCCTCCCAGAATCCATATCCAAACAAGTGGGGTAGATGAGATGAGTTAATCAGAGAAAACAAGTGTGATCAACTAATAGCTTTCTGTGGTGAAATTACTCTAGCTGTATGCGTGAGGTTGCTGCAATTAGCACAGTAAGACTTTCAGCTTTGTCTCCTACAGCGTTCTTACATAGGAGCTGAGGACATGCAGGCTCCATAAGAAGGTTGTTAGGTGCGTTAAAAACTGGCTGGGCTGCTGGAGTTTTAGTAATCAGAGGCAGGTTCAGTGTCCAGCTGTCAACTGGTATCAAGGAGAGTGTCCTACAATTTGCTGCTGGGGCTGATATTGTTTGGAGTCTTCAGTAGTGACTGGAACGATGAGACACCTACCCTCAGCAAATGCATAGATGACACTGAATTAGAGTGAGTCGTTCATCAGTTGAATGTTAGAGGTCCAATCCAGATGCATCTTGATAAATTTGAGGATTTAGACAACAGTAACTTCATAAAAATTCTCAAAGCAAAACTCTGCATCAGTAAATATTAGAAACCAACTTGCTGAGTAGCAGCCCGACTGAAAAGGACCAGTGTTATGCTGGATACCAAGTTGAATGAAATGGAGTTTGTCACACATATCATAATGTGTCAGAACAAATATCTTCATTAATGCATTTCATTGTGTTGGAATTATCTTTTAAATTATTTATTATAATTTGGGCCTAAATAACTTAGAAAAAGGAGACAAAAAAAATCCATGGTACTTTATGTAGGAAATGTGAAAAGGATTTAAGGAAGAACTACTGAGTAATACAACAGAAGGATGGTTGTTTCGGAGTCTGGGGATGTGAGCCTTTTATTGTTTGCTGTTGCACATTTATTTATTTCTATAATATTAAATCCTGTATGTATGTGTTTTGATATGAATCAGAACAATGGATTAAACTATTATATGCAAGCAGAGTTCTTTATCTAAACCAAAGAGAAACATCAATTAAAATATGCCTAATGTTACTAATTAATTAGCATTTAACTAAGGATTATCCATATTTTTATATATTTGAAAGTGTCTGGACTCAAACATACAATGAGATCCTTGTATTTAAACTTCCCCTGGCAGGGATGGATGCCTGACTTCTTTTAATCATGCCACTTGGTGGCAAATTGTGGCGTATGTTGGAGCACAGTCTACTCAGTACACCTGAGAACACTTAGGAAAAGGACAGAGAAAATAAGTTTAAATTAATGAGGATATGTTACTACAAGAGTGGTAGTTCAGGTGAGAGGTGCTGAAGGAAAAGGAATAATACTGGGGTGGAAAAACCTAGGAAATTCTGGGACTCAGGGTGTCAAAAGAGGAAGGAGCAGAAGTGAGAAATATGCGCTGAGAAGTCTGAAAACCCTTCTGGGATCCTGGGCAGATATTCTTTCAGATTTCACCGTCCCACAGGAAAGGCAAGCAGTCTTTCTAGCCTCATTGGTCATATTTTTCCCCCCTTCTTCTGTACACAAATGTTTTGTGTTCTATTTACACAAATAATGAAGCCAGAGCATGTACATTGTAGTATTTCTGAAAAGACTATTGGGCTGAGAGAAAGGAATAATCCTCATACATTTGTAACAAGGTTTATCTAACACTTGTGTAATATTTTTCCTTTTTAAAAAATTGTACAGCAGTTGAATGAATAATTAATAATCATATTTAATAATTATTTATGTATTTAATAATATTTATTCATTGTTCATGCCCTAATTGGTTGCTTCTTGCAGTTTTATTTAAGCCTTAGAGGTGGTTACACTGACCAATGAAATAAGTTGATTAGGAAATAATGCTGTATGTGGGTCTTCTATGATATAGCAAGAAGCCCACCAAGGCAAAAAACACTAATGTGTATTTCATTTTCTCAGGTAAAGAAAAAAAACACTGACTAAAGTAATAAGATGGCAGTTGCATCTCTTCATGGCATACAGAAAACACGTCTGTCATCAGTCTAAATACAATCATTTGCACAAGTTCTGAAATTGTGCTTAAAACCAGTTTTAAAATTCTGATTGGCAATGAAGTGGTATGAGTGGGATGGTTCCACACTGCACTCAGATTGTCAGCTGATGTAAATTGACTTTAAAGGAGCTGAGCTAATTTACTCCTCCTAGGATCTGACATGTTATTGACTGGAATATAAGTGAGAATTGCTGTGTCCTGTATTAACGTTTTATTCCTTTAACTGAAGTAACTTTTTAGACATTCTTTCTTAGAAAAATTATTTTTATTTGTTCTTTCTCACTTCATCGTACAAACCCAGAGCACTGAATTTCTCAATACACAATTTTAAAATCTCTCTTCCATCTATATGTTCTGAGCTAGTTGACTTTGTTAAGTATTTCCTCTCCTGCACAGATTTGTAGAAGCTATTTATCACTGAAACCTTAGGGGAAATCATTATGTTTGCTGCCTTTCAAGAAGCATTGGACATAGCTCCGTCTGGTTCAATGAAGATCAGCTGTTCTTTTACTTTTTCTCCTTCTCCTAAAGCATTTTGCTTTATTGTTTTATACTGTTTTGAAAACTATGAACGTCTTTCGTGCTACCAGGCTCTAGTTAGCAGATAATGCAGTTGAAATTGCAGAATATTAGACATTCCACAAGGATGAGGGATAGTCTGAAAGAGGATGTTGTCAGAATGAAGCCGATAATCTTCAATCTTGTGTTACCTTTTATAATTGTATTTTTATTGACTTGTTCAGCAAACACATTCATATACTTGACAATTGATGGAGTACCATATATCAAGGTAATCGGTAGGTAGTACATATCGGTCCTCTTTTCAGATTGTGACTCTACTTAAAGAATGTCATGTAAAATATATTGCAACAAGTTCTTTTGTGATCTATGAGGAGTCTTCTGATTATATATATTTGAGTTTTTTCATGGTAATCAAGAAAAAAGGGTAAGAGAAATGCAGTCATTTAATGGTTAATTTTGAATCTGTCTGGTTTTGAGAGAGCGTTTTCTTGCTCAGGCACTGAAACTCCATAGATGCCAAGAGTGAGAAGAATACATTGCTGTGTCATATTGCTGGTATTTACCTGTATAAAATGACATCATAGACCTTGGGGCAACTTTAATTCACAGCAGAAGAGTGTCGCGAAACTCTTGTCATTTATCATTGTACGGTCTATTGACCTAGATGTCCTCGGGTTTTTGAAACTGGTCATTGTAAGTCATATGAGGCCCTCTACTGGTAGCTACTTTATATAAAGGTAAGATTTAAAAAAAAAAAAAAAAAAAAAAAAAAAAAAAAAAAAAAAAAAAAAAGAGAGAGAAGAGAGATTGCAGTGAAGCTGTCTCTTAAAGTTTTAGGTTATCTTGTGTAATTCACGTGCTGGGGACTAAGCAGTTGATAATCAGTATTTAAATGTGATTTGTATGACTCACAACATTGCACAAAGGACAGCTTTTTAACAGTTAAAATGTTTCACGTGTGTGTTTTCATATACTGTGATTTAGAAATTGTATCCTATGAGGTGATGTTTTTTTCAGCTATTCTTGTTCTTGTCATATTTTTACTAGGTGTACATTCCAAGCAGAGTGGCTATTGTGCTTCAGAATATGGATATCCCAAAATGAAGTTCTCTATAACTATCACTTGAAGAAGCAAGTCATAGAAGAAGTGCTGATACGTTGTACTAGTACTAAGTATAACAAAACTTGCTCTGAGGAAGCTTTCTGAAACTGAGTATAGTAATACTAGGTGTTTAAAATGTAAGATTAATATTCACATATAATTGCAGAGCTCTTGACTTCCTAGAACCTCTTTTGAGGAAACTTTACAAAAGAGGCAGAAAGGAAAAACGTTGGTTTTGTAGTTCCAGTAGTACAAAATTACACTTAAGGTGTTGCAAAGCAGCAGGTCTTCTCAATTAAATTGTTGTTTACAGCATTTTATCAGGAATAACAAGAGTGATCCTGCTCCAAAGCTTGTAATTCCTTGTAATCCTCATTTTGATAGTGAATTCAAATGTTCATTATATATTAATGGTTCTTACTAAAAGTAAGTAGTTTGCTTAAATAAAACTGAAGGTTTTTGGCTAAAAGGCAGCCTTAACGGTGTGTGGGACCTAATTTGAGTCTCCTCTTCTTCAATAAAGTCCAACATGGAATTAGAAATGTTTATCTAAACGAATGAGAAGGTCCTCTGAGGGTATTGTCCTTTGCCATTTTTTATTTAATTAAAATTGTACAAAAATGCTGAACAGCGAAACCAGCAGGCCGATTGACTGGTGACCTGCTGATGCTATTGTGTGTGTGGCTTATTTGCTCCCAATCAAATCACTTAGTCTGTGCATCTCACTTGCTACAGCTGAAAAAAATGACACAATTATTTTATTTAGGTGACTAAAATGTTCAGTGAAAAGAGTGTTTTGTTCTTACTGCAATGATACCACTGGAAGATGTACTTAAAATGGAATTCTTCCCATTGCATTTATTTCACTAATGTCAGGACCTTGCAATACTGATTTCACTATTTCCAGAAGCTGCCTTTCAGCTTGGAACATGATGATGTTCTTGCACTTTTATAACTTTTGAAACATTGCTTCTCATGAAGAAGCAGTCTCAAAATACAGTGATCAAACTAAGGTGTTTTTTCGATAATATCAAGGTAGTTAATTATTGGAGTGCTGCTAAGATTATTCAAGTGAGTTCTTTCATGAGCTACAACTTTTTTTTTTGTAAAGAGTAAGATTTTGTATATTTGAAAGTGTATTGCAGAGTATTCTGGAAAATTAATACCAAATTAACGAGACATGCTTTATTTTGTTCCATTTATTTAAAAACATATTTGAATTGGTTCTGAAATGAATGTCTTTTGTACAAATCTGAATTTTCTAACTTTTAAAGTAGCCAAAGAGGAAGATGTCCGTGACCATTTCCAAGTCATAATTTTACCCAGTTTCCTATGTTAACCATTGTGTAAATTACTGAATAGTTGTGCCAACACTGAAAATCCATTCACACTTCTTGGAATGCTTACCTGTGGCTTACTTCTTAAGCAAAAGAAGGGATGGAATAATGCAGCATGATGGAAAATGGTCTTTTGCAAAACTCACGATGAAATGGCTTTATGAACACCCCCAGTCTGCTATGTTCTGTGTGACAGAGAATTTTATATTGCAGTTGAATACCATAGTACTGTTTAGGATCATGCTTCATTTTCCTCTACACCAGTTTGATCATTGTTTGGTAGTTGGCTAATAAAAGCATTCCCATTACACTAGGACTTTAAAGAAAATACACTGAACTGTTTTAGTAACTGGAACTGATTATCTTTTTTTTTTTTTCCAGATTGTTTTCCTTGTAGTGAAATAACGAGCAATTTCTAATACATGTTATATTTACACTGTATTGATCTAATATGTTTTATAGGGTGGTTTGTTTTTTTACTGGCACCAGTTCCAGGTTTCAAAATGTAATGCAAGGCAAGTGTCTGTGTCACACCTTTTTTTCAAGAGAAGGAATAAATGTATGATGTGAAGTATAAAATGTGTAAAATTACATGCAAAATAAACTCTGAGGAGGATAAAACAAATGCATACATGGTTTCATTGCTTGTACTAGAAAAGGATTGTACAGTAGTCTTAACACTGTAAGGGAGAGTATTAGATTTTGCTCCATCTTGAAATCAGGAACTTGTCTTGGTCGGAAACAGTCTGAGATTGGCAGAATATTTTCCTACGCACGTTTTTCTTTTATGTGCAGATAGATTAATAAAAGCAGACTATACAAGATTTACAAGATGAACATGTAAATATAGGAAGCATAATTACAGCTTTTCTGGAGTCCACTTCTACATTCTGACAGTGGGTGTGCTCCTGCCTGTCTTGCAAGGCTGGAAAATCCTCCCTTGCGATACCCCTGGAAAGCCAATTTCTTCCTCCTGCTCTTCGTATTTTCTAATGGATTATGAAGAGGAATTCAGCTACTGCCATTTCATATTCTCCCTGGAGTCACACTCAAATTGCAAGACTTCAACCAAGGTTCCTCCTTACCCTTACGCATTGATGCTTGTAGCTGCCTGTAACAATGAGTGGTTGAAACCTCAGACACGTTCCCAGAGGCATGTGAGCTCCAGAGCTTCATTGCTTGGGTGCACCTCAAATCAGCACTCTTAAGTCAAATATGATAGTTTAGCTCTGTCACAGAAGACAAGTGGTCCATGGTGAGGTATCCCTGGGCACGAAGCTCTCCAGAGAGATTTAGACATTGTAGAGGAACTCTCTTTAAAGATAACCTCTCCTGGTGTAAAGGACTGGTAAGGATTGATATTCCTACACTTAGAAATACATACTTCCCCATCACCTGAAAGAGTACTGGTAATTCTTGGGAGTACTGGCCTCAGAAATTGTTGCTCAACGGTCTCTCTGAGAGTCAATGAGAACTCAAGTTTATCCTCACCTGCCAGTTCAGCTAGATTCAGGCTGACCTTCCCTCTGTCTTACATCATGTGTGTGAAATGGTTCTTTATACTGAATAATTCAAGTTCTTCCCCAGACCAGGTTATTCTTACCATAAGAGGCAGGCATCCACTAGACTGGACTATTCTTTGGGCAGTAAGCTTTGATTTCCTTGATGTTTTCTCCTCCTTTCATAATTCAAACCTTGCTGTTCGGAGATTTATTTTGAAGATGAAGAATGGCATGGTCATTTCAGCTTGATGACTACTTCGGGAAAAGAGATTTTAATGGAAAAACTGTTTGACCTTTCTATTTGGGTTTTGGGGGTTTTTTTCTCCTATGAAATTCGTCTTGCTCATTCAGTTTAGTAAAGAGTTTGTTAACCATGTGCTCTAAAAGACAGGAGTGTGGTGTAGCTAATCTTCTGACAAAGGGACACCAGCTCTATAAACAGTAAGATACCAGACTAGGTAAGCAACTATATGGTACTCGAGCATAATGCACAGTGATATTTTCCTGTATTAATCTGTCAGTCACAATTCTGATTTCAAATGATGTTTTAAGCAGCTTGAAGTTTAATTTCCCCTTTTTTTCATTACTTTGGGTTCTTAACTGCCTATTAAGGATATGTTGAGGTCTATGATCCATCTTTCTCCTGCTCCATAATTTTAACTTTCTGAGGAATTTAATTATTCAGTGTTCCTCATTGACTAATGTTTCCAAAATGTTGTCATTGTTGGAGGACTGCTACAGAGATGAAGCAGTGTTTTACATATTTTCATATATTATATCTTGGCTAGGCTGATTTTTAAGAAATTCAGATCCTGTAAGTGGCTTCTTCCTAACAAGTAAAAGGAACTTGTTTTGCCAAGGGCGACTGCACGTGAGTGTGTTTTCACACCTCATAGTATATGGTGCAAGTGTTTTGAAGGGGTTATTTGATGTAATGGAGAGCTGTCTCTTACAGAAATGTGGTTTAACTCCCTTTAAATTTCCAGATTACAATTGTATTCAAATTATTGAGGAGAGAAACAGTATCTTTCTGAACATTTCCTGAGTATTTAAAAAATTAAAAAAGCTTCATCGTGTTTGCTGTTACAGAGATAAATGTTTTTTCTTCATGCAGTGTTTCATTTTTGTAGGCTTTCATTTTTATTTTATGTGAAAGTAGTTTGCAGTAATAGTGATAGGCTGACATATGACTGGTCTTATTAAAAAGAATTATATAAATTGTTGGGTAAAAATAACTTCAGTTGAATATGTTAAAAATATTCTGCTTATGGAAAGGTAAAGACAAAAGCTAATGATAACTCATTAGATGAGACAAATTGTATTTTTCCTGCCTGTGAGTACAATATGTACCCTGTAAATATAAATAACTCCTAGATATTCATGGAAAATTAAAGCCTAAAATGAATTAGGAGAAGTAATAGGTCTCAGTTTAGGTGATATTTTTGCATATTTACACAGCTATTCTGAACCCTGAAAAAAAGATCTAAGTGTTTTATGTGAACTAGTTCTGAAAACTGTCTTCTAAAGTTCAAAGACAGTAATTTCTCAGATTATTAGGACAGGAGTAAAACTGCAGCACCCATGCCATTTGAATCCAAGATAATATTCAGCACTGTTTAAAGAAGGAGCTCCTCCTGAACTTACTTGTGTCTTCTGACTGTGCCTCACAAATCACAATTTAAAAGTATAAAATAAGTACAATCTGTGATAGGATAATGTAATTTTAATGCATTGAATATTCAGTCTTTGCTCAGGCTGTGAGGTTTATGACAAAATAGATACAGTGCATTTAGGAAGAAAGGTACATCTGCAAACAAGAAACTAAGCTGCAAATGCTGTAATGTAGTGTTTTGCCCATAGTAATTTCTTGTTCTGCTACTTTCCAGTAGTCTGAGTCTTTTGTAGCAAAGGAACCATCTCTGGTCTATTTTCTATTTTCCTTACTGGAGAATGGGGTTGGACACAAGCAGTTAGCTGTCCTGCTGTACTGGGTGGGGCTGGAATGGAGTTAATGTGCATAGGAGCCCTATGGTGCAGTGTTGTGGGTTTGTGCCTAAAGTGGTGTTGATAAAATATCCAGTTTTGCTGTTGCTGAAGGGTGCTTGCATAGTGTGAAGGCTTTCTGTTTCCTACTCTGTCCCCACTCACCTCTTGCCAAGAAGTGGCTGGACATCTGCCTGCTGATGGGAAGTCATGAATGAATTTCTATTTCTGCTTTGCTTGCACACACAGCTTTTGCTTTCCATGTTTAAATATTACCTCGATCCACAAGTCTCACCTTACTTCTGTTTCCCCTCCATTCTGGAGGAGAGGGGAGTGAGCAAGCAGCTTGTGTGGGTGTTTGGCTGTTTGCTGGGATCAACCTACCACCTCCACCAAAGGCTGAGTGACCTGTCCACCTCAGAAGGAAATTGTCTGGCAAGATGAAAGTGGGTGAAGTTACTGAGTGTATCTTGTGGTTCTTGGGCTGTAGAGCAAGATAGCTGGAATAGATTAATTATCCTGCTGTTAAAGTATCACTTATGTGAATGATCAGACAAAAGCTATGTATTCAGATTATTTCATGCTAAAAATTCTTGGACCAGTTCTTTTGTAGTACTAGCACATGATTATCCCTGTAGAAAAGTGTAAAAATACTTATTTGCTTCAAAATGTCAGTAATTTTTTAATGTAAATTCCTTCATAAAAATTTATTCACTATTAAAAGAGAAAAAGCCTCTATCAAAAGACTACCCTCTGGGAAAGTTATGGAAAATTAACTGAAATGAAAACCTGATATTCAGAAGGTATGAACCTTCAACCATTACTTTTGTACAAAGTTCTTTTAACGTGTTGACTGCTGCTTCTGTTAGTATTTTTAAAAATTTGTTTGTTACAGTGGTATAAGACCAAATGCAACACTTTGAGTCTTTCTATATTCTGTAATGTGTGCAGATGCTAGTTGCGAATGAAGCAATCACAGTTTTCAGTCTTCAGTAGTAAGTTGGGGTTAGATTTGGGTTGGGGGTTTCTAGTGTAGGGATAAGAGGGGAGGCTTAAGATGTTTGTTTGTTTTGTTAAATGCCACTTAAATTGCTGCCTTTGCAATGCTACTAATCATTTTAAATCTTTGACTGTGGCATGTTTTTGTCAGGCAACAGCAAACCCTGTTTGTCAGCAAAAAAGCCCACCTCAGACTAGCATGAGAAAGCCAATTATGTAAACACATCATGTCCAAAAAGAAAAACGTATTTTTCTATCCAGGATTGTTTATCTGAAGGAACTAGTGTTGATCACTTCATGAAATGGAACAGAAGGGCTGTATGGCATAGAGAACAGTTTTTCATGCAGTAAACTATTTTCTCAAGGCAAAAAATATTCCAAGATTTCAAATACAAGATTTTTTTCATGAAAAATACTGGATTATGACAAGTGAGCATTTTCACAAAAATATGTTTGTCAAAAACCCTCCCAGAATAGTTCTATAAAAATAATAATGCTAAGCAAAATCAATGGATTACATGCAAAGTATGGACACTAACGACTCTAACATTAATTAACATTAGTGTAAGCAGCTGTGTGGAGGGGACTTTCAGTAAATTCACTGCATAAATGAACCCAGTTCTGAAAATAAGAAACATTTTTCAATGAGCATGTAAAGTGGTGGGGCTATAGGCCTCCTTTGGCTTCTAAAATTCAAACTGTCTGTGTAACTTCTGCCTGGTGCCTGTTGGGGAGGGTTGGCAGGCAGTGATTTGGCCAGGCTGCTGGCCTCAGCATCTTCCTTCCCAGATGGGTTGAACTGTCCCTCATGGTGGTCCTTGCACAAATGCTGATGATGCCAAGTGATGAACTGGACTGGAAAACTGATTTGGTGGGAATATAACTCTCTTTAATGGCATAAGGCTGCTGAAATACGTAACCCTAGCTGGAAAATGGGTTCTTTACAATGGATATACATCTCAGTCTTCTTGCAACTTGTCAGTGGAGGTGACTATGCTGCATCTAATATGTATGGGTTTTTTCTAGTGCTGTGTAACAGCCTGCAGTTACACCAAACTAACTTGTTCTTCTAGTTTTCAATAATCTGGATCTACCAGCCCCTGTTCCTCCAATTTACCAGGCAAGTTTAATACAATACGTCATATTCATGAATTAACACAGTGGCAACACAACCTTTGTGGCAGTATCCCCAAGGAATCATTCAGTAATGTGATTAAGTGTTTTAAAATAAGTTGAACATGGTTTGCCTACGTAGGGATAGCTGGTAGGAAGTGATAATGAAAAAATCAGATATATTTAATGCAATTTTAGCTTTTTCCTTCTTTTTTAAACATCTTCTCCTGTGGGTATAGTAAGGACAAGGTATCACGGCTGGTTAATGCATCCCTAGAAATGCTATCACCAAGCTCACACACACATATTAAAGGGAGCATAACACCATATTGATATATAATCTAGAAATTAACTAAGGACAGCTATTCTCATATCAACACAAAAATAAAAAAATTAAACCTCTAATTATCCAGTTCTCCGTTGGGTTTAAATACCGTTGGAGTGAAGGGGGGTGATTCCTAATCTTCCATCACTGCATAAAGAGAGTTACTCTTTTTCAGAAATCTTCATGTTAGTTCTGGTACAAAGCATAAAAGGAGCGAGTATTTTAGAGTTCTGCATCTGCTGCTGCTATAGAAACTCTTGTCAGGAAATTCTTGCCTTGCAGTGCGTACTTATTATAGTCGTTGATTGTAATAGTCCCATTTAAATTTGACTGGTGATACACACCTTGTTATGTAAAACACTGTGCAAGGTTGTTTAAACATGAAAGATAATTGCTGATGTTTCACTGGTGGTAGCTCATAGGTAGACATTCCTATGACTAATTAAATACACTGACCTTTAGTATTAACAGCATTGATGGGTTTCAAGCCATGATATGCTTTGATGCTAGGCATAGCTTTCAACCTGTCTTGTCTGCTTTTGCTTTTTTCTGAACAGCGCTCATGAATCTTCCTGTTTATTTTGAACTATGTAAGCAGGTGTCTGGTGTGCTTGTGCTCCCTGCAGTCTTGCCACCTTGTGCGATTGTGCCATGCTTAGTCCTGCATGCCTCTAGCTCTTTTCTATCTATTGCATCAAATCATACGGACCTTCTGAGTAGGGTTTGTGTCCTTATCCCTTCCGGGATACTATCTGGCTCCCACCACCTGAGCAAGGTGGCTATGTTGGCAAGGGTTTTGGCCCATCAAAAGTTTGTTAAGGTAAAATCTCTTGGGTGCTTGGAAGCAGAGGGGACTGCAGCACAAGTAAACGTATGGGCCCATGTTTTACTTTACTTTATGCTTAAAGGTCACAAGACGCCCAGCTTCTAACTTCCCCAGATTTTACATATTCTGTCACGCTGGTTTGGTGGCTCCTTTTCAGGGCTGTCCCTGACCCGAAAGGATTGGTAGTCATGTTTCAGCACTGTTTTGACAGCAATTACTATGACAGTGCAGATATAAGTGCAATCATAGATGTGCAAATGAACCATCTTCAGCTTCTTAAATTTATTCCTCCATGTCATCTGCTGAGCAATGCTTGCATGTTGCTGGTAGAAAATTTTCCTCATGAGGAAAAACTGTAAGTCTGAGCATGTCCTTGCATGTACTTTGAAGTCTTGTTTCTTTGTGTCCCATACATCTCAACGTCTGAAAAGCTGATACGTGGCAGATGACTTGCCCAGGATTTGAAAGAATCACTCCACAGCTCACCAGGTACAGGTTTTTACACTGGTGAAAACAAAACAAAGTTATGAAGATATGAAGGGCTTGTGATGACTCATCACCTGCTGAGGTTGCTTTGGTGCCCAGCGGAAGAGTCTGACTTCATATGAACCCTGCTGCAACCTGCTGCATTGGTACAATCAAATCCACCCTCTTCCCAGCTCTTTCAGGGGAGTCAGTCATATCCATACTGGTATGCAGGTACTGCACATGCTCCAGGGATTACAAATACAGTGTCAAGAACTCAGGTGACAGAATGACCAAGGTAAACAAGGATATGAAACCTCAAGCATGCAACACATACACAATTTCCTGTTTCTTAACTCTCTTCCAGTTCTTACTGGAAATGATCAGGTGCTTATCCTCACTTTCACAGTGACTGCTGCTGGCAGAAGATGCAAGCAGGCAGCAGCAGGTGTCTATGTGATAAACCTCCTTACGGGGAAGCCAGGTTTGCTTGGGGATTGACTGAATGGGATAGAGGAATCCATGTGGAGCAGGGAGGGAATAAGTATCCAGATATATTTGGTAGGTATCTGCAGTGAAGCTGCTTCTTGCAATCTTCTGTTGATCTATCTTCTTGGTCACAGAAATTTGAGTAGTAGGACTTTGTTTTTTAACCACACATTCTGCAATATTTTGTACCCACTTCTTTTCTACATCTCTACGTCGCATCACGAGCAACAGCAACTTACTGCTGCACAAATTTTCTGCAAATTATACTGCTTAATTAACCAAGTGATGTGTAATACTACTAGATGACATTTTTCTAGAAGTGTTACCTAAAAGGCCCAAACTTCTTAGAAGTGATAACAAAAAAGTGCTAGTAGAGTTCAGAAAGACAAATGTGCTGCAAATAGTTTGCTATCTCTGCAAGTCTGCATCTACAGCAATGATTCAGAACAGAGTACTACTATGCAGTTTTGAAGCGAGTCCCCTGATGGTTTCCACTTACCATGTGCTAGCTCAGTTCCCAGAGTGGTTTGGGAACAAAAAAGTAGATTCTTTAGAAGTAGAACTAAACAACACTCTCTTCTTCAAAAGCACTCAGAATGTCCTTTTGTGTGTAATTTGTTTAGACTCCAGTATTTCCTTGCATGGCCTCCACCCACTGCAAGGACTTCCCACATGCATCTAATAAACCTTCACATCAGGAAGCTTCAAATTACACATGGAGGGAAGACTTTTCAGCATAGGAGATGAATGAGACTGCATCTAAGCCACAATATACTGCCCAAACTACATGTAGTAGTTTGAGGAGCTCAGCAGCAGCCACTTTGATCTGTTCCTAAAATATTTGCTAATGTAGATGTAGCATAATAGGCTAGTACTATTATTTCTAAATTTGCAAGGCTTTACTATTGTCAATCCATATTCCTTGACTTAAGCCCTGTTCTTCATGTATCACTGCAAACCAAATTAAAGATACAGAAATGTTTCTGAAAGTGTTTACACAGAGCTGATGTTGTGAATCTACAATTATTTTTACAGTTATCTTAATGTAGCCCTTGTGGCATAATAGCAGCCTTTAGTCATTGTTCTTCTGCCTGCTAAGGCAAGTAATGTGCTTGTCTAATGTAACAAAAACTGCAGTCAGTAGCAAAATCTGTAATATCTAATTTGCTAAACCTTATTTTGCACTTTTTCATCGGAAATGCAGATTTAGAAATTGAAGTCTATATGTAACATTTCAGTGCACAAAATCATTACCAACAGGATATTTGGATGGCAGATGTAGTTTGGTTTGTGAGGGTTTTTTTTAGCTGAGACTAATTTGTCTTCATATGCCAGAAGATTTTTAAAAGTTAACAAGTTTTATGTTGGGGTTTTTTTTTGTAAGTGTTTTTTGGTGCTTTTTTTTTTTCTATTTAGCAGCACATAATGAAACAGTTAACTCCCCCCCACCCCCTAAAACTCTGTTTCATTTCTAGTCTGCTGCACCTGAGGGTTACCATTCCCATTGGTATGGCCATAAGCTCAAAATCAGGAACTGGTTCTCAGTCCTCACTGAGTTTGGTGCTTCGTTGTGCCACAAACATTATGTTCACATAAGGGATCGTGGGAGATTTGACAAAAGCATAGAAGAAGTAAAAGTGATATTGGCCCACTTTACAGATGGGGATCTGTCACATGTATGGTCTATTCAAGGATATACATGACAGTACTTTGCTTATACAAGGATTTACTGCTTCCAGATCTTGCAATGTGTTTCTCTTACTACATTCTTCCTTATTTAATTGCAGTCAGGAAGAGCCCTGTGAATTAGATGGGATGAATGCTGCCCTTGATGCCCTTCACATATTTTATTTTGCTTACTTTCAGCTGCATTTTATCATTGTGCTATAATGTTGCATGCTCTAGCAAATGGAGTAATTGGGGATGTCATGAGTTAAAGGTCCATCAAAGGTATAAAATGGTGTCCATAGAAGGAATTTGCTGTGCTTTCCACAATGTCAGCCCTCTGCAGCTTTGCAGCAGCTTCCCGGTTGGAGCTTCAGAGCAGTTGATTCTTGCCCATCTAGCCATGCACAGCCACTCTTGGATTCAGAGGTGGGCAAAAGTGTATTTCTGGAGTAGGTAAATGAGACCTCCAGATGCTCCCCATACCCAGTCACCAGCAGCATACATTGTGCAGACATCGGGTGGCTGCAGGGTGAGGATTATCCCAGAAGTCACATGGGGAACTGTTGCAGAGTCACAGGAAAAGTTAACATCCTCCCTCATCCTTGCTGGCAACTGGCGGGGGAGAAGAAGAAATGTGATTATGTTTTCTTGTGTTGCAATATTCTGCCAGTTTTAAGTGCTTGGGAGGGAAACAGCGTCCTGGCACAAGGAGGTCACCAAGGCTGTGCTAGGCATTGTCACCCCGCTGTTCCAGCTGAAGGCAGCACAGGCAGAAGAGAGTGCAGGTATTTCCAAGGCGCACTGCAAGCTTTCTGCCTTCTTTTCCATGTCCTTGCATTGGCACAACTTGAATTGGTGCAGGGGCAACAGGTCGGTCTTTTACATGGCCAGCGCGTCTTCGGTAACTCCAGGGAAGTGGTGGTGGTGTGATGTACACCAGCTATTCCTATTCAGAGCATGTTTTTGCTGTTTGTATTGGGATATATAGCTAGTGTATTCTCCAGCACTGCATGTGAGACCTTGCTTGATTTCCCAGAGAGTAACATTTTCTTCTATGTAAATACAATAAATGTGCCTACTGTACATAACTGTGCACTGTATTGAAACCAAATATAACTTTATGTCCAAATATTAATCAACATAAGCAAAGATTAATTTCATTTAAATATAAATTAAATCATCAAGGTTATCCAAACATCCCTGTTAATCCAAAGCCTATGGAAATAGGTGTAGCCCTGTGCCAGGCACTATCATCAAGATTATGGAAGGACCTGCGGGAGGAGAAGTTAGTATCATTTTTCACTGGAAAACGTCACACAGAGGTCAGTATTGTGATGGTTACAGTGGTTCCATGAATCTGATGCTTATGAGAGGCACATCATCTGAATAACAGCAGTTCAATAATTTATGTTTATTGTTATTGTAAGGAATCTCAGACATAAACTTCTCCAGCACAGTGTCAAGTTCTGACCTTGCTGAGTATATGTTACAACATAGTTAGGGCATACCGACTTCAAATATATTTGTTGCTTATAGAGTAATCCCCGTTTATGTATTCAGCTGATACTATGGAAAGCAAAAGTTATTTATAAATAGAGTTTAGCTTCCATTAAAGCTTTAAAAAATTTATCTTGAAAAATTTTTAAGAGGGCTAAGCAAAAATATTAAAGCTGCCATTCTCATTCCAGTCCTCCAGGAAAAGTCATCCTTCAGTTTTCATAAAAATCCAGCAATAACTAAAATGGTTTACTTTGCCTAAGTATAGGTCACTGTCTCCTCTCTGGGTTAATTTAATTTATTGGTTTATTCAGCACACCAATAATACACAAATGTTTAAGGATCATATTAACAGTTTTAATTTTTTGTTACCAAAGTAAAACACAATGTTTTGTAATACTTGAAACACTTCATTTGCCCTAAAATAGTAAGATTGATTTTGAAAGAACAGAACTGATGGACTAGTTTTGCTGTGTCCAATTGTGGTTTTTAGAGGTCCCAGTGTTAATGTGATATGAACCTAGGTGTAAAATGACTGTCCTCTTACAGAGCAGCGGTGAGGTTGGTATGAAATAACCAAATGCTTGTTGGTTGAGAAAAACATGGTGATTCTCTGCCCTAGTGGTTAGTACACCCATGTAGGAGGTGAGATATCTGGGGTATGATTTCTAGTCCCCTACAATTGTTGGTCACATCTGCCAACAAAGTGTTTAATTCAACAGGACAGCCTGTGCTCTCTGAGGTACCTCTCTTCTCTGAGTCAGGGTACCTGTCAGAGGGATGAGCAGCCAAAGTTGTGCCTCAGGTGCTGATCAAGATGGAAGCTGGGCTCCTTGTCCTCCGAGGGCCTCAGCCACCCCTTTGGATTCCGAGTGACACAGCTTGACTCACATGTGTAGCTAATTTACATCTGTGATTTGCCATGACTGGAATTCAAGTGATGCTAAAGTGTTGATTTTGTCTTCTGATCCTCAATACCTGCCCCTACTGTGTTTTCATCCCTGCCTTCCCCTTTTTAGGGCTGTCCTGTAGCCTACCTGCACATCCATGCTGTCTCAAAGGGGCACATGGTGCATGCAGTCCTGTCCGTGGTAACAGTTTGGCTGAACAGTCGAACTCTGTCATAATCCTGAACTTTTTTTCCCCCCTAAGCAAGGTGTTCTCCACAAAAAAAAAGTCTGTGTATGTTTCTAAGTGTATGTATGACATATGTATGCGCACGCAAATATGTATCTTTAGTTTTTCTATTTGAGTGCAAGAAGATTGCACTCAAGAAGATATTTATTAGATTCCATCCTTCTTAGGCTCAGAACAGTGTATTTTTCTGTGACTGAACAGGACTAGCAGAAAAAAAAGTTCTGGTTTACTTAGAAAATTCCTAGAAATTTCTGCAGTATAAATCAATAATAAAAAACTTGTTAACATGTAATCAGTCGGGTTATTTACAAAGATTTTTATCCAGAACAGGATGAAAAGGTTGATCTTTCTGTTAGGGAATTCTACTAATGAGCTTTTTTAATAGGCTCTGCACTCATTAAAGAAAATATACAGACAGGCAAATACCACATGGCTGTATATTTCTTTCACATTAAGTATATTTAAATATTAAATGAAGCTGTTGTCCTGACAACTTGCTAAAGCAGCTATGGACTCTGTGTAATCTCGAATTCTCTATCTTTAGTTTCAAAACCATTTGTTTGTTCAGTACTTCCTTTTGAATCTTTCATTGAACTAGCTTTCCTTAAGCAAGTGAACATAGTCCATCAGGAAAGTTCTGGGCTCTCAGATTCTAGGTCAGTGGGAACTACTATATTTCCTCCTTAAGGCTGTGGTTTTGTCTTTGTAATACAGAGATGTAATGACCATAACTCTGATACCTTTGGGTCAGAATTATATGCAATAGAAGGCAGGATTCAAGACTCCATATACTAAATTTGCAGAAGGGTTTTAATACTGTAAATTAGCACTAAAATTCTGCCTCCCTCATCAAACTGCATATGGATTGTGAAACAGAATTTGGGATCTTGATATATATGTCAATCAAATAATGATAATCTGATAAGAGCTGATAATGACTGGCAAACTATTACATCCTTTTTATTACTTTGCCTTTACTATTCTTAGTACTTTTACTGTATCGCCAATCTGCTGTGTTGTGATTTACCTTGTTATTTTCTTTCAAGCTCTCAACAAGCTCCGTTTACAGAAGTCACTGAAAGTATTGTGCCAGTTATCTTGTAATGTTTGATAACCCCTGCAGCTAACTGCCCCAAGTCTTTATTTGTTGTGGTATCCTTACGCGCTCAGATACTTGCTTTCAGGAATGGCAGTGCCTTGGACATTGCCTTTAGCACAGTGCAGCCTTGGCCTAAGAAACCTTTTCTTGCTTTCTCATCTGATAATCATGTGAGGAGAGGAAAGAGGAGAAATGTGTAGGATTGTGCTGAAGTGAATAAACAAAATGAAGAAGTCTGCATGTGGTATAAGCGCAGAATGATTTGCGTGTAACACACTGCATGTCAGTGAAGTGCTGCTGTGCCCCACAACTTCTTTTTGCCAGTCAAGAAAAGCTATTTAAGCATTTGCTTAATTGGGAGATGCCAGTGAGATAAAAGCCTTAAAGTTGAGTATGTGTTGTATGCTTTGCATTTTGTTTTCCTTTTTCTTGAGAGCTCAGTATCATGTAGAACTAATGTACAGATATTCAGGAAATCACTCTGCTTGACTCACATTAAATCATACTGGACCTCCTACATCTTGTCTTTTGTAAAAAAATGGAAGTGCTCTGTAGGGAATGCTGGGAAATCTCATTTAAGGTCAATGAAAGCAGTCACGGTACTGTCAGTGATTGCCAAATCCAACCCATGCCATTTATTTTTTGGCTCCCTTTTGCTTACAGTATGTCAATTACAAATATGTTTTTCCCCTTAATTATTGTCAAGTGCAAACCCCTTTATGCTCTCCTGATTTATATATATTTTTAAATTAAATTTTGAATAACCGTGGTGCTTATGATAAGAGTTAAACACATTTCAGATCTTAATAAGACTATTTTTATATTATGCTGCTTGAACTATAATAATGCTAAGGGATGGAGTGAGGGGGAATAAAATTAATGGGTTCCTCTTGAAGTAGAAAAAATTATTCTTTTTCGATAAAAGATCTTTTGATAATTTAGTCGACTTCGCTACTTGATTTATCTCATCTACCCACATTAATTTGTTTTTAATTTTTTTTCCCTTGCCTTCTGAGGTTTTCTAGCTTCAGTAACAACTCTGAGATGGTTGGATTGATGGACTATAAAATTTAACATTTTTGAACTAAAAGAAAAAAGAGCTTAAACACTTGAGCTGACAAGCAATATAACCTTCACATAATACACTAGAAATACAGCCTTCCACTGCCTTGATATAAGATGATGGAAACTGATTATTTAGTTCATTTACTCCATGTGTCTGTTAGACCAAGATAGTTTCATAATGAAAAACTTTTAGTGATTTGCAGAGTCTTTAGAATGGGTTAAGTATTGGTGCTTCCATTGTTTCCTTTGAGTTACCATTTATAGGCTGATATGTATTGTTGACAGTAAGGTTTATGGCTACATCGGTCTCTATTTCCCTCTTTTTTTTTTCTTTTTCCTTTTTTTCTTTTCCATTTTTCTTTTCCTAAGAACCTAACATGCTACTTACTGCAAAGAGATTAGAGTAATTAAAAGAGCAAACAAAAGAAAAAACAAATAGAATAATTGGAAACGTTAAAATTTCCCTGTACTGAGCCCCTGAACTGCACCTAGGGCCATGTTTTGATAGGTAGTGCATGCCATGATACCTTCATCGTGAGTTTATGCCTGGAACGCAGGTGGATATTCGGAGAACTTCAGCATGATGAATGTTGATAGAAAACGTTAGAAGTGAAGACAAACTGGTTTTAACCCAGACAGGAAGAATTTTGATCAAACTGTGGACAGCACTTAGGATTGTAAGTGAAGCAAGAGAGAGGGATACTCCCTGAATTAGTTGACCAAAGGTGACAAGTCAGAAATTGAAACTGCCTGAATTAAATGGTAAAAATGTTCTATCCTATTCTTTGTCAATATTTAAAAGCAAATTAAAAACAAAATAAAACCTGAGAATAGGGAGAAGGGTTAAATAGACTTTGGCAGATCATTTGGAGTTATTACTGAAAAAGGAAAGATTGTAGCTCCATATACCCCGGTGAACTTCCCACTATTTTCCCCACTGCCTGTCCCCTTCTTTCTTCTGTTGTTTTCATCCACCATATTCCCTTCTTGTGCATTCACATTTGATTGTGCACCAACACAAAAGGAGGCAATGCCTAAACAGCACTGATAGGTGTTGCAATATCCACTGCATCATCAAAGCTGCAGAGACTGACCAGGAGATAGTCTAGACTAGATGGTTGCAAGATGCAGTTTTAGATAATACAGTGTGTGCTTTCCTGGATGATAGATCATTATCCTCACACACACACACACAGATATATATATATATATATATATATAGATATAGATATAGATATAGATATATAGATATATATATATATAAATAAAATAAGCATTTTCCCCTTTAATAATCTGTTGTGTTTGTCTGTATTGGCAGCAATGCGGCACAAATCTATTGAGATTCAATAGGAACACTGTTTCTTTCTACTTTGCTAGGAAAGATTACTTGATGTTCAAGAATATGTTGCTAGAGAGTGTACATTCAGTAAATCTGATAGCTTTTATTAAATTTGTCTTGTGCAAGTGTTAAATATCAAAGTCAATTTGTTGTGCTATAATTTTATTTTTTTCTCTAGTGTATTTTAGTCCTTTTTCTCTGTTGTGTTCTAATAAGTTATCAAACCTTTGTTAAGGACTGCCTATACTGTTTCTTTATGTTTGCTATGAAATAATGTATTACCTGGTCTTTGTTCTTATATAGCTGTTAAATGTTGTAAGCTATCATTAAGAGAATTGTATGTGTACTCAAAAAAATGTAAAAATGTGTACAAGATATAACCTTTAAAAGATCCCTATTTTCAACAACTTACAAGTGCTTGGGCAACAGCACTTTTGTGGTTGAATAACACAGATGGTGAACTTGATTTTGAACAATTAATATTTAACATAAAGTCCATCTTAATATAAGGGGTTTTTTTTATATATAATCTGATGCCTTCACTCTTTGGTATTTATATCGAAATATTTTTAAAGCTTTGATAATCAGAAACAGGCCAGATTTTTTTTTTTAATTCAATAATGATCTCTAAATTTGTGTAGCTTTTATATTATTTAAGACGGTCTGAGAAGCTATAACTGTCTCCTTCCTAGGTGCTCATAGTATTCAAATGTTGACTATTCTATTGACATAATCCTGCTCTTTTCCATACTTGGCTTTTTATTCCATTCTTGGCCAAACAGCATATTTTCAGTGATTTTTGTCCTTCCTTGTTAATTAGTTACTGAGCAATCACTGATGATGTTCCAATTTTCTGAGATATTTAGTTGGTTGGAGTTACGTATGACATTTAAAGCACCTGTCCTAGATTCTAGGCTTTTCTGGTATACCCTGTGATTAGAGTAATGAATATAAATGCCATATCATAGCTCTTTTAGTCTCAGCTCTTGCCTTTTAAGTCACTTTTCCATTTCTGTGACCCAAGGGAAGATAGGAGCTTTGCAGTTTACTCTGGAAGGTCAGTGGCCTGAGGCTGCTCTGAGGCATGAGGAGAATGAGCCCAGCACTGCAGCTGCCCGCGTGGCAAACCCTACTCACAGCTGTCCCTATGTTCAGAAGGTTCCTGTGCCTTTGACCACAGCTGGAGCTGAGGGGGATTTTCAGATCACAACACGTAGCTTAGGTAGGGTAACTTTCCATTTAAACTTCCAGGCAGTGAATGCGTCTCCTGGAAAACTGGTGTTGTTTTCACAGGGGAAAAAAAGGAAAAAAGAAGAAAAAAAAAAAAAAAGAAAATCCCCCTAGTGACTGTCCTTTTGCATTTTCATCACTCACTTATTGTGTTGCAGTTTTATTTTGTGTTGAAATCCACTTCACCTTAGATTGCAGTACAGGTTACACGTAACAGCACCGGAAGCAGCCCTCACCACATCGTCAGCACACATCTTCCGTCTTGCCTAAATCATAGCTACACTGCTGAATCTTTGCCACCTATTTCATGCTGTGGTATATCTATGCCTGACAATGAGTGCTTGAAGTTGTCTAGGACAGTGTAGTAGAGAGGGCTGCCAGATATAGCTTAAATCCATTTGGGTGTTATTTTTTCAGTGGGTTTTGCTAAACGGTAAGACTTTAAAGAACTGTTCAGAAGAAATGTAGGTGTAGGCAAATATCAGCTCCCCTGGCTCAGGTGTTCATTTTTGTCTGCTCAGCTAGTCTTTTGACAGCTTTCTAGACACTGCCTGCATATTGTTGGCAGGAGTACTGAAGGGACTGGTTAGATCAGTAAAACTATGTTAACTCAATCTATATTTGACTGGAATTTTTGCAGACCTTTAAAACCTTTACAATGTTATGCCATCTATAATGTCTGCTCATTTGCTACAATCTATTCTAATTGATAAAAGGGACAGTAAACGTCTCGGGAATAGGTTCTGACTTGCTTTACTTACTGTAAATCTTCACAGGTTAGTGATGGAGAGAAGCAGATCTATTGCTCATTAAATTGATGGGGAAGGAATCAACACTTTGTTAAGCTTCGGACAATGTTGCTAGATAAGTAAGTAGGAGTGCATTGTAACTTTAAGGGAAGAGGAGAGGTATGAAGATGTATGTTTTCGAATAGCTTGACTTTCCTTTTTACTTCTCCAGTGTCTTCATTTTCCAGGTGATGCTGCCTGCTTTAGAGAGAGACCACCTAATTCCCACATAGAAGCACGACTGAATAATCAAAAAGTCATATTCATCAGCCATTGTTTGTTTTTTTGTAAAAGTTAGTGTATATCCAGGCTTAATAAAAGGGCGTAATGCTTTTATAATGAAAGGGCGTAAAACTTTTTTTTTTTTTTCTCACAAATTTAGGCAATCAAAGCAATTTCTGAAAATTTTCCAGTTGTATAGTGTGTTAGCAAGGGCTGTATTTGAGCCTCATATCAGAAATCTAGTTGAAGGAAGACAGTGAAATGGTAAATAACAATAGAAAAGACTTAAATATCAGATGCAAAGGGTGTGTCTGAGGGGTATGGATTGACTAGATTTAGATTTTACATTTTTTAAAAACATATTGAATTTTACAAATGTTTCTCATGTATTTTAATGAGCACAAGGAATCAGAATGATTTCCAATCACAGTGGAATGCTATGGCAGCACCTTGCTTTACTTTCCATAGTTGTACTGGCTTTAAAAAAAAAAAAAAAAAAAAAAAAAAAAAAAAAAAAAAAAAAAAAAAAAAAAAAGATAAAAAGAAATGCCCTAAAAGTTTATAAAAGGAATGACCATGGGCTGTAAAGAGACAGACTTGATCTCGCCCAGTGAAAACTATAAACTGAAAGTGTAACCTTCGTATCCTCAGTTCAGCTTTGCCATTCTTTTAGAAAACCCACAGAAAGAGACATCTATTTTCAGAATGGAAAACATTTGCATTGTAAGGATTGCAGCAATTTTGTTAAAGCACTAGAATAATCTCTGTTTTTTTTTTTTCTTTTTAATCTTCTTACTCTCTTTTTATACCACTCATTTTGTAGTTTCATGCAGTTTTAATTTGAGGGAAAAGCTATTTAAAAAACTATGTCTTAAGGTTTGGTGTGGTTTTTCTTCTATATGTTTGCAGGGTTGCTTCTTCAGTTTCTAAGAGGTGGTGGTGTTTAGGGTTTCTTTTTTACTTAATTACCAGTGGGGAAAGCAGCATCAGAAAAGAGTAGTATTTGTTTCCTATGCGATCATCTGTTCCTGAAGTTTATGCTTCACCTGGATACCTAATCCTTTTAGCAGTGCAGATGAGTGTGAAGCTACATACAAGAGATTACAGCTCCAGGTGAGGGATAAGCAGTCGATCAAATGAATGAAGGAAAAAAAGAGATTGTTTCAATGCAAATATCTCCTCCTAATTAGGGCCAGGGAGAAGAACTGAAAAGAAATATGATTAGGATTCTTTCTGTCTCTCTCAGTAGCATTGCTTTGTGTGTTTTTTTGTTGTTTTGTTTTGTTTTGTTTTGTTTTTCCCCCAGGAAGAATGCCTTTAAGTTTTCATAAGGAATTAAAGCCACTTTTAAAATACAGTTGTTCAGGAGACTGATATACCTGTACAGTTAGTACCATGCCCTTGTGCCATCTGTGTAGATGTTTTTTCCTCATTTGTTTTATATATGTTTGTTTTAATCTTCCTTTGTATCAGAATTTCACGAGGCCAAGAACTAAGGATTAGGAGGAAGTATCTGTCAGGGGTGTATGGTCAGTGTTTTCCGTGGTTTTGCTTGCAGAAATAGACATCACCAGTTTATTTTGCAGTTAGCATCTTATATATTTCTGAGTGATATTTATCCTGGTAAACACTAAGTGAGGTAACAACGCAGCAAAAATCTTCCTTGCTGCAGTGTCACCCTTCTCAGACATGAAAATATTGGAGCCCAAGTGGCAGCCAGTGCAGTCAGGCCCTTAGCATCTTCAACATTTTATTCTTAGTGCATTCTGTGCTCTCACTTGTCCACAAAATAAGCTTTCATGTCTTGTGTAAATAAAAGAGACAACTAAGATAGTAATTAGCTAAATAATGCTAGAGCTACTCCTTTTTCCCCCATCCTATCCACTGACAGCAGCACATCAGAGCAGAGGCAGTTTTCTACTGATCTTTCCTGGGACCTCTTTTTGCTACTGCAATTCAAATATTTGGATTTTTTCTCAAGCATTTAGTCATCTGTTTTCCCTTCTCATTCTCTTTGCAGAAAGTTGTGACCGCAACTGGAAATTACTGGATTTTGCTGAAGTTAATCCAATTTGCAAATAAAAACAAACTAGAAAATGCCTGATTAATTTTATCTTGGCATGAAGTGGTGTTTGGTCTTCTACAAAGCAGTCACCTGCTATTTTATTCCTATATGTCAGTTTTTGGTTTTCCACTTCTCAGAAAACTGTAGCAGCAATGGAAACGTATGTGTCTCTACATTGGTGCAAAAGCCAAACACGGGATGACATGGCTTGCCCAGTCTCTTTCTGTTTGATTGGTACAGCTGAGAAGGAAATCCAGTTATCCTGTTCTGATTGCATCCCCTAAACCCTGTCCTGTAATGCCTTCACTGATACCGGAAGACCATATTTCTGTGCTTTTCAGTTTTCTTGAAAACAAAAAACACACCAACAAACCACGGCTCAAAGACAGTAGGTGGGATAAGTAAATAGAGGAAGGAACAATTCATTGCGTGAGCTATGCTGTAGACTTGGTAAACCTCATAAATTGTTTCCCAATGTGTATATGTGTGACTCAATTAAATGCAGGTAATTAAAAACTCTTTCACAAAACTGACAAAAAAACTATCTACCTGTGGAGACACTCCTTCTCAACAGGAATTACCATTTCTTAAGCATTCTTGGGATTAAAACAGAGACTTGCTAAGCATTTTCATATGTTTAAAGAAGGGTACTCTCTTGATTTACTCATGACAGGCATGCTATTTTACAATCCTGCTTTCTTATTTAAAATAACAA
Source organism: Athene cunicularia (assembly GCF_003259725.1). Classification (NCBI taxonomy): domain Eukaryota; kingdom Metazoa; phylum Chordata; class Aves; order Strigiformes; family Strigidae; genus Athene; species Athene cunicularia. The sequence goes on along the minus strand of NW_020799091.1, from coordinate 109,544,249 downwards.
TAAAATTGTCATGTTCCACAGGAAAAAAAAAAAAAAGAGAACAGAAAAAAGAAGTGCAAAAGATTGTCTTTATGGATGATTTAAAGTTTTGCACCTAGCTGAGCTGTTTGTAAAACTGTAAAAATGTGAACTCCACATACACTATACACTATACAATAGTAGATAAAAAAATCATTTGCAATTCAATTAGGAGTCCTGTACATGCTAATATATTCATCTTCGAAAAAAATATGTGGATACTAACACTTGACTCTGTATTTCAATCTGAGAGTTGCGCTATTAATAATCGAATTCATTAACAAAGGTATCTGCAGTATATATCTAATTAATTGACTATTGCACAATACTAGTCTTCTCCAGCTTTTGAAGTCAGCCAGTATTTATAGCAAAAAAAAAAAAAAAAAAAAAAAAAAAAAAAAAAAAAA
>NW_020799091.1:109449560-109543774 GCF_003259725.1 Athene cunicularia | reverse complement strand
CCCCCATATTTTTTGCCATAACATGTTTAATATTTTCAATATTTAATCTCTCTAACCTCATGAAAGTACTAGTGAAGCTACAGAGACCTTTGGCATGCAGCCTGAGAAACCAATGTCTGGTCCATTCACTGGTTTTTCTATTATTCTGCCTGCTTTTTAGACCATGACCTATGGAGACTACCATCATCTGACAAACAATTGATTCTAGAAACATTTAGCAATAATCCCTCTGCATATTTATTTTCACTCTATCCCCTGGATTTCTACATGACCATGGGCATCTTGTGTAAAATACTGGGAAAGTTACTGCACTTGGCTGTAGAGTGTAAATAACTTCACTGTAAATCAGCAACTACTTCTATTTACACTGCAATTCTGCACTGTAAACTATGGTCTGCTTGGTGATCACCTAAAACATCTTTACTGTGATGGCAGGGAAAAAATTTAATTTTGTGAACTGTACAAAACTAAAGCATCCTGCTTGTAATTAAATTCCCTTGTGTTACTCATATTCTTTACTGAAGGAATCTACATTACTTTTATCTCCTTAGTGCCACACTCATTACAGAATTGCTGTGGTTATTTGAGGAGCAACATCTGAGATTATTATGACTCCTGGAATGGTGGGACATGGGCAGAATATAGCATGAGTTTTCTGTACAGCAACATTTAGTATCTGGAGAAAGCAGGCATTAATGTTACTTGATGTTGCTGGCTGTCATGCTGTATGTGTCTGGCACCTTACCGCAATTGCTTTGGATTAGGGACAGCACTGAGTATGCAAAGGAAAAATAGTACTTCGTAGTATAGTCAGAGCACCTCACAACTGCCTTTTGAACCAGTTTGTTTGTTCTAGTCACTGGCTGTGAGTAGTATGACTTAATCTGGTCCATGCAGGCATGAAAAAGAAAAAAAAAAATAAAGCCTGTTTATGCTCAAGGTTGTGCAGGTTTGGTCTGTGGGTCAGTTCGATGTCCAAATTATATTATGAACATTTGTTTATCCATTTGGCTATGTGTTCATCTGTGTTGCTTGCTTTAGTAATCAGAAATCATGGTCACTCTCTATAAACCTAGACAGGCAACTGCACAATTATTTTATTCTTCTGCAATGTGCTTTATTTTTGTTTTGTTTCTCCAAGTGGTCTACTGCACACTGAGTAGCTTAAGCTTCCATTATCTGCGAATAACAGCAGTTATTTATATAAATGAAATCTTGTATTTGCTTTATTGGCAGTGTAGTGGGTAGAAAATCTAATGGCTTAGTTTGCTGGAGCATTTTGGCATTTAGTTTTAGCATCATGGGGCCTGTGTCATCCATTAGCTTTTACTAGCTAATACAATCAGTATTTATTCTGGATCTTAAATTTCTCAGTTTTACTTAGGAAATATAAGATAAAGCCCACAGGAGCATTTGAATGTTCTGATTATTTTTATTTTATTTTAGAAGACAAAAAATCAAACAGAGCTAAATTTTGCACCTTGTAACTTATAGTTAGCAGAATCCCCTCAGCTGGTTTGTTCAGCTGATGGCAAAAAAAGTTGTGATGGATTGTTAAAGGGTAAGTAGGATGATTTGTTCCTACAGAAGAGACCAAATTTACCTGTTTATTGTGCATCTAATTTTCCTTCTTAGATAAATATCAGAGGTTACCGCCATAATTATCCATTTATCCCCTATGTAGATACAAACATTTTTACAGCAGACAGGAAGCTTTTGTCCATTTAAGAAATGACATATGGGTATTTAGACATGTATTTCTATCCTGTATTACCAAAACAACTCAGGTTTAAGAGTTTTCTTATGTGTATTTTATCTTTTATCCGTGAACAACTAATAATGAAATAGAATATTTTACATGAACAATGGATGTAATTCATTTCACAGAAAAAATTTCCCGTATTTTTAATTCCTTATCTGTTTGTGCTGTGTTTTCCTGGAGGTGTCTGAATGAATCGGTAACCTCTCCCTTGTGATCCTGTTTCCTATAGATGTGTTCAGTTATCCAGTCCTTCCCTGCTACACTTACAAGAGGTAACAGGCACTAAGTGGATGTTCTCCAGCCTCTTAGGGGAAAAAAAAATATATATATATATTTAAAGAAATTATGGATAATGTGTTTCCTCGGGAAACTTTCTATTATAGATGTATATATTTTTAGAAGCTTTCTTAGTGACATCTTTACTTTTGAAATGCTCATATTGTACTGATGCAGTATGACTGTAGTTAAGGCTATGTTTCATTAACCATTCTCTCTTTAATTGTCCACAGCTTCCTCAGCCAGGTCCCTCTTGGTCTGCTGTGTTCCATAGCTGGCTTCAGATCACAAATTATATTTCTGAGATGAAAGAAAATTTAGTCAACCTTGAATTTTTCCATATGTTTTGAATCAGGAGAGCTGTCAATATGCCATTTAATGGATGATGTAGTATTTGATTTTTAGATCATAAGAAAAAGTAAGACTGCTGTGAATCCATTACATTTTGTAGATTTAAGTTATGAACACATTTGATTTTTACTTATTTTCTTTGTTAATTACTGCAAATCTGCTGCCATTTTCATATTGTGAAATGGGTCTGCAAATGGGCTAAAGATGTGTTCCTCTTACCAGAATTTTTAGAACTCTAGTCTCGTCTAGACCTCTACCTTCAACTGAGATCAATCCTACTCTGAATCAATCTACATTTCTGTGCTGACTGTAATAAAAGTCTAGTAGACTAGCTTTCACATATCCATCTACATTATAGATGTCTGTAGGTAGTCAGGAGAGTCTTAATCTGACTTCAGGGAAGTGAAGCACTGAAACTTCCTTTGCCTCACTATCAATGTGCATAAAAAGAAATGTTTAAATTTTAATTCACATTTAGAAAACACTTCAGGGATCACTAATGGTATATATATACACGCATATGTGTGTGTGTGTGTGTGTATATATATATATATATATATATATGTGCGTATATACATATACAGTAGAAGTCTGCGTCCAGATTGTTTTTAAGCAAAAATTTGCTCTAGGAATAATTTTTTAGTTACTTTAAAAATGGCTGCATTTGTTTCACAGTAACCATATTTAGAGTCAGCAATGCACATCCTAATGTTCTAGTTGACTTCAACCTACAATATATTGATAGGCAGTTGATTCTTACCAATCCAGATTAGTTCACAAGTTTGACTAAGTGAAATGGGTCTCAATTTTCAGAAATCAGCCATTAAAGAATCAGGAAATGAAATAAGTGTACCTGATTTTACATTTGATTAGATATTTTGCTGTTGTGTAGGCAGAAGGAGGAAGCTCCTCATAATAACCTAGAAGTAGCAGAGAGAATCAAGTACTTTCAACAGTATTAAGTCCCTTGGTACTAATCCTTTAAGCACACTTCAGCAGATTGGGAAGTTGTTCTAACCTTTGCTGTCAGTACCCATCAGCCAACCTTGCACTCTGGAAATGAATAAGCTGAGCAGGGACAGTGTTGCAAACTTACTATTTATTTGAAATTTTTGCAGTATGTGATGTCTTATTCCAATTTCACAGTTATATTGTTAGTATTGGAGAGTCTGTTTTTAAGTTTGTTGTTTTTTTAAGCCTGTCTTCTGCTTTTAAAGGGAAAAAACATAAAAGCATGAAAAATTTTTTCGCTGTTACCACAATATTTTTTAAGCTTATTATTTCAAGTTGTATTCTCAAATTTTTGGATGACTCGGAATTATCAGTACTAGAGGAAATCTGTACCTCTGTTGTTACCCTCCCCAAACTTTAAAGATCCCCTACTTCATGGTCCAATAAATGGTTTTGTATCCTACTTAAACTGCTCCAAAATTAGAGGACAGAAAGACTGAAAAGCAGCAACAAGAGTTCTGGCAATTGTCCTTGACCTTTTCTGCACAACCAAAGCAAGTGCTCTTTAACTTTTTTATGATAGAAGAGGTTACTGCCATTTTGCATAGGCCAGAGTGTGTGTTGCAGGTTAACAGGAGTTATATAGTGCCTTCAGCTCTGATGATACTTTGAGACATAAACTATAGAACAACAATAAAACCCCACATATAAAGTGTGGCACAAGTACAAGAGCCCAGTGCACAGAGTAACTATCTTGATACTGAAAGGCCTGTGAATACATACCTATGGCTTTTTAGTGGACTACTCAACGTAGCTATAGTAGAGCTTTTTAATGAGTAGCCAAGACTGCTATCTTTATGAAAAAGTATTTAGTTGTCTAGGCTTGATTTAGTTTCTATTGCATAATAAATGAGGCTGGAGGAAGAGGAGGGGGAAGTACTGGGAGGGTTCCCCAGACCTTGTAATACCCCTTGCATTATGACATGAAGGTCAGTTTTAATTTATCCTCTGCCCAAGGAATGCAGACTCTTGCCTGTCCTTTCCTATGAAAGTATCCTAATTGTAAAGCTGGACACTAGGTTGTCCAGTCTTTAATCAAGAGTGAAGGATTGTCTCCGCAGTCCCGTGATAAGGGCATTCCCCAGGCAAAGGGAGGACTGAAGATTGATCCGTGCCTCCCAAATCAAGTGCAAAGCCCAGTGCAGTCGTAATTACTGGACTGCTATGACACATTTATCATTAGTCTTACCTGTCCACTGTCTCTGCTTAGTGTTTCACAAGACAAGAAGCAATCCGAGAATGCCAACCCTGTCACTGCAACCCTGGTCTAGGGAGGGAGGAAGGCATGGAGGTGCTTATTTATTTTGTCCATAAATGAAATGCACTGCTCCTAGGTTGTTATAAAAAGAAAAACAGTTGCACAAGTTCCAATTCTATTTCTATCTGGTTTTAAGAGGAAAAGTGTAAGTTGCCTGCATGTGCTAAAAAGGTTCCCAAGTCATGCAGGACTGTGGATCCTGACTTACTCCTGTAAAAATAACTAATACAGATTGCATAGAGACACCTGAGAAAGATGAGATTTTAGGCACTTATCTCTTCCATATTTCCTTCTAGCTAGTTTAGATGATCTTTGAATTATACAGAAACCGAGTGCTTAAAATAGAGCTTCTTTAAATTTTGTGGAGGGATGTGGGTGTCAAAAAGCCAGCCATCACTATGTTTTAGTCCTGTCTAGATTTGGACTGAAGTGACAATGCTGGCATTCTCAGCTTGCTTTTTGTCTTGTGAATTATTTTAGTAGAGCCAGTGGATAAGAATGAGTAATTATGGAGGTGTCATAGCAGCACCATAATTAGGATTGCATTGAGCTTTGCAGTCAAATTTTATGCTTAATGCTCCCCTGCTGTCCCCCATCAGTGCACCACATTTGAAGTACAGCTACAATTAAACCGTCATAAAACAGAGTACACAACTAGACAAAATGATTAAAAGGAACCTGAATCCATGTGTTTTTAGAGAAAAATGACTTTCTTCCGACATTGGTTGTTCTTGCTCTATGTTGTAGATTTCCAAGCACTTCAGTTTGATAATTTCCCCCTCTGCCCCTCTATTAATATTATAGTATGTGTCACCTTGGGCCCTGTTATTTGTCCGATTGCAACATAGCCTCATCCAATATGACACAAAAGAACTATAAATAATCTTGGCTCTCTTTATGCTTGAATAGTTCAACATGCCTGAGATGCCTAGCACAGTTTGTGAACACAGCTATATAATAATCCATGAGATATAAAGCCAGTTCTCTTTTTGAAATATACATTGGGTTTTGTTTTCTTTAGCTTGGATATTCACATCAGTGCTATTTTCCAGGAAGCGGGCAGAACATGAATGAAAAAGTCTCACTGTGCTGTTGAAGCCCAGAACACCTGCAAAAATCTGCTGGAGTTTGCCATAACCCCAGGGTGTTTTTGGCTTGTTCTTCTTTTATATAGCATTTGTTCAGTTCCTTTTTCCTATGGTATTCTGAATAATAATGCATGCAGTAGCACCCACCTGCTGGAATATAGACAAGAGGGCATATATACTTTATTTGGGGGGTTAAAAAAACCTAATGAAAACACATAATCATTGAATCAAATATAACTAACTAATGATTCAGTTTTTTGGGTTGGGTGTTCAGATCAGCTCATCTGACATCTATATTCCTAAACAAAGCACCTAGGGTTGCAGACATGCCCCAGAGCAATTATTATTAGGTAGCTTTGTGTGGGTCAGGATCTATAATTCAGTTAAATATTTAGGAGCTGCCTGAGAGAGAGGTGGAAAGGCTTTCTCTGTTGTCTTTTTTCAAGCATTTAGGACTTTGCAGAAAGAGAAGGAAGGGAGGAGTGTGGCAGCTGAGAGCAGAAGTACAAGATGTGGCTGGTGAGGCACCTTAAGTCGAGTGGAGGTGAGAAAGCAAATTGTGTAATGATGATCTGGGAACAGTGAGCACATGGTTGCATTCAGCCCTCAGTCCAGCTGCACTGATGAGGACTTGGAAGCAGTGCAGGCTTGAGGGAACAAGCCCAAACCTTGCACTGTTCAGTAGGAAATCTGAGTAGTCATAAGGTGATCACTTCATGTCCTAGAGAGCCTGTACTAGCACTGATTTTCTGTGACTCAGGAAGCCCCAGATAGCCATAGTCTTGGATAAAAGGGAGGTGAACCATGCAGTAATCACATTGTTTGAGTCCAGTTTCCATGTGCTGAATTGGCACGGAAAAGTGTCAGTTCATATGTGTATAGTTGGAGATATTCTGTGATTCTATGATTATCACCTTGTTTGATGGCCGTGACAGATAGCATATCTTTGACTTACCCTTTCCCAGACAAATTGCCTTACTGCTTAGAATCTAATTCTGCAAAGCATATAGCACTGAAAGACATGTTCTAGCCAAATGCCAGTTATTGGGCTGCAGGTAGCAGTAATAGAGAGCCTGTATTATACAGGAATTTGTATTTGCTGCTCCAATGATACCGACATTTGGGGGTCTGCTACAAATTAATGCAGCATTCTGGTATAATGCTGAGCAGGGATCCTAGTAGCAAGTTTCCATTTTGTTTACAACATGTTCTTCTTGTAAACCCCTTCAGAGATCCCTATTGGATAGACTATTCAAACTTAGTGAATTTCTTATTTACAAAGACCTTACTGACTTCAGAAAGAAGATAGGTTACTATAATTTTTGCTGGCATGTGTCCTGTTACAGAAAATATTTTATTGCTTGAAAATACCGTTGGTTTTATTTTCCCTGGAGCCTGCAATGCTGTTCAGACAGAGAAGTATATCTTATTCTAGGAACTTTTGTAATAAATGAAATGTTATTTATTCTATTTTCACTACACTTTGCACTACAAAAGCATGAATATCTTTTAATAACTCATTAAACTGACAGCCATTACAGTAGATTAATTCAAAAACATTGGTGAAAACGCTGTAAACTGGACTGAGGCCAAAATGTGCGTAATCATAAAAGTTTACTAAAGTATGCCATCTAGAGGTCTTTGACAGAGCAGAAATAACACTTCAAAGTCTTCAGAGAAACATCACAATAGTACCTCTGGAGGTATTTTGTGTTAACTGTATGTAACCTTAGTTAAAACTCAACCTTCTGCATGAAACTATGGGCAGGGGTGCATGTTTTGACTGGTGACAAGGAGTAAGCTGAGGTTAGTTTCATCGTTTTTCTGATCTGAAAAAAAACAATTAAAAATGGACTTGCAGTTTACAGGTTAGAATTTTTATCTGGTGTGTATATAAGAAGGCTTACAGTTTTCATTCAATTCATGTTTTTGATGTAGAACATAAAAAAGACTTCTCAAATAGTGCCGCATAATAAATATTTGCATAATCTTTACAGTAAAAAAATAAATTAATCAAAGCCATAGGTAAATGTCCTCTTGTGAATATAGACAATTGAAACTATCTAAAAAATGAGGAACTGAGTGCACAGTAATGATTTTGTTCCTAGGGCCTGCCTGTATTTTAACAGGTAGTGAAAAAAAAAATCTTTATAATTTTGACACCAAAGAAACTTCTGCTTGAAAAGAAAACAAAACAAAACCAAACCAACAAAAAACAAGCATCAGTAATAGTGTTCATGAGGTTCATCCTGTAGAAAGGAATTCTGTAACAATCCTACGAGATAATAGAAACACCTTCTTAGATCTGCTTTTTTTTTTTTTTTTTTTTTTCTATAATCCTCGCTTTGCTTTTTCATAAATTAAACATGGGGGGTTCTTGTCAGGACGGCAGTGGTCATTTCATTTATGTGACAGAATAGACATATCCCTTTAAAACCTGAGAGAATGGGTTTAGAATGCATTTTGCATGATTGAATACAGCAGGAATGCAAAATAAACATTAAATTTGAATTTGAATTGAGTAATGCTTGTGACCCAGGATGCTTTTAGTACAAAGATGGATCCTGAACCTTTGGGTATGATGGGGAAAAGTAATATTATAGTACATTTCCTACTGTGTCTTCCATAAATATCTGCTGGGATACCTTTTAGATTGCGGTTTTCTCATCTCAATTTCCTAGGCAAGACTTGACTTTATACCCTGTAGCTCCTGTTTGTGCATTTCTGAAGGCAAGAGGAGAGAGAATGGGAAGTGGAAGCAGATAGACTCTGATCTTTTTTTGCATGGGCTGAGTATTAAAAATGGCACGTGTGTGTGTCTGAATTTCCCTAGTACGTTTAAAAGGCAGGAAAGTACAAGTTTGGTCCATGTACATCTTTATTTTCAGAGTGGAATGGAAGTAAGAAGTCCCAGCAGTAACTTCCTCAACTGAATATAGAGGGTTTGTGCAGGGACATGTGGAGATTTGTCTCAGGCAACTCTGAGCTTTGATTCAAGTTCTAGATGTGACTAATTGTGAGCTGGTTTTACCTTTTCCTGAATTAAAAACCAGAGGAAAGATTGCTAGTGAAAGGCTTTTCTTCATTTCCTCTTTTCCTTCTCACTTTGACTTCACTATAAATAGTGTAGTTGAGTATGCCTTTTGTTGAAAAAGGACTAAATATTATGCTCTGATAATAAATGTATAGTAGAGTCTGTGTTGGAAATCCTAGCTGAAATAAAGGAAGATCTCTCAGTGTAGTTTTGCAGAAGAAAAAAAAAAAAAAAAAAAAGATGAGCTTTAGCATTTTCTGGAGAATTGAAAATAGGCAGCAGGGAGAAAATGTGAGGGTTGTTTAAGTCTAAGATTTCCCTTAGGAGAAAAACTAGTCTGAGAGACACTAAGGAATAAAGCAGATCGATGCTCAGGTCTCCAGCAAGCTCTGTGGCTTTCTGAGAGTGGAAGTTGCGATTTGGTTCTTCCTAACCAAGGAAAGAAGCCAGCTTGCCTTATTTGTATGGTAATGAAGCATAAGACTAGATGAGATTATATACGTGTACAGGCTTTCTTTTTTATGGATGATTCTCTAATAATCTTGCTTCATTTATTACTTCAGCAGACCACTATTACAAAAGCTGCTGGTCACAGGTTCCTGAAAGCGGCTGGCACAGGGAGAGGGAGAGGCAGAGAGTGGTGTTTAGCCTCTGGTGGAATTACACTTCTGGATGCACACTGGAAGGAGCAGAGCTGCAATCAGCTCCTCAACCTAGATAGCAGTATTAACAAGTAATTAAAACTTGATTCCCTTCCTCCATCTTCCCATGCACTGTTCCTCACCTACCTTTAAAAATAACCTAAAACCTGATTATGAATATTAACCTTTCTCTTGCTACAGAGAAACACAACATGCGGTGGTGGATTAATAATTAAAATCGGGAAACTAAGAGCACAAGCACTCGAGGGAGTCAGCAGCAATAATATTATTGAAACAGCCAATTTAAGAGTCAGAATTTCTGAAATAATTTAAATGTTAACTTTTGAGATGACCTATAAAAGATCAAACAACATATAAATCATCAGCAACTACACAAACTTTTTGCATAATTGGAAGTTTATAATCAGCCTGTTTCTCCGTGTTTCTGTTTGAAGAAACAGCAAAGCCTCATAAGCTCAGAAAACTTCTTAAAGGTGGAGTACACAAGTAAACGAGATTTGAGCACTTCAAGTAATATATACATTGCAGTCAAAGGAGAAGAGGTGAGGAAGAAAAGATAAGTGATTAGATGCTGATCTCCGTGCAGCTGCAATTAGACTTTTACCTATAATCAGGCCTGCCCTAGTATAAAGGTAGACTGAGTGTCTCTGTTGTATTATAGGCACTGGTATACTTGAATGAAAGCCATTTAGGTTGTATAAGTACTTCTGGGAATTGCTAGCCTTGTTCTAAAGCTGTGGTTTGTTTATTTTTTAACCCAGACAATTTTTATTGTTCTATTTTTTGTTTTACCCTCATTTTTCTTCTGTCTCTTAACAGTTGAGGAGAGCATCTTAGTCTGATCCCTGCTGGCATTCCCCTGTAATGAATTTTTTCTCCAAGCCTCTTCCTCTTCCTGCCTTTGGCCTTGGATCAGGCACCTGAGGCCCTTCAGACCTTGGGAAAATCTTCTGTATTAGTCCATGCAAAAAATTGTTTAATCTTACTGCATGCTTCTGGCTTGTGCAAAGTGAACATGGAAGTCTAAGCCAGGTTTTTCCTCTCTTCTAGCTCTGAAGCTGCATCCATTAGATTTCCTGGTGACAGCTCATAAAGATGTTGTTGGTTTTCTTTCTTTTCTCTCTCTCTTTTTTTTTTTTTTTTTTTTTTTTTTTTTTTTAATTACATTTTTTTCTCTCTACAGTTTTCCAGCTGCTGCCTCTTTGAATACCTATTTGTATTGAAGGGCCACTAGATGTGCTTCAGAGGAAGCCTTCTGAAATTTCCGAACCCTGCTGCTTCTCAGTAAGGGCAGAGCACCCCCTCAGCTATTGATTTCAATAATAAAGAATAGCTATCGTTAATAATTACTAACAATGGGAAGGGCATTAAGTCTCGGTGATCTAAAACTAAAAAGATGAGGACTAAAAATCTTTCATGTTAGACAAGGAATTCTTGTATCTTCTCCTGCAGTATCTACTTCTGGGTACCCACAGAAACAAGAAGCCAGGGGAGCTGGTGTTTCACCATGAAGCTCTGAAGTGTTTATGAATGTTAAAAAAATGTAGTAATATTTCCCTTCACTAGAAGTACAGAAAATTGCTTATTCATCAGCCAAAAGCTGTCTCCTTCTCCTTTTTCCCTGTCCAAATGGTCTTGCTGTTGTCATGCTGACTAAAAGTAACTACGCATTTTCTTACCTGAGATAAGTCCCTATTATTAGAGAAATGAGGGGCAGCAGTGTGCAGTGTTTTGTCTGGAGCTTTTCTAATTGGGACTCTGCCTGTGTGTTAGAAGTCCTTTTGATTTTCAGCACTCCAGGAAGCAAGCTTGATTTAAATCATAACCTTGGAATTAAAATGTGTATGCATGTGGGGAAATGTTTTTTAAGTAGTTGGGGTTTTATAAGAATTTATAATGGAAAATAAAACCTTGGAAGTTTGCATTTCTTTTTCCCTCTTCATCATTTTGTGGTTAGTCTGCTGGTAAAAGTATTAAGGCTCCAAACTCTAGTCTTTCAAATGTAAAGCATGTTGTGTTTTCTCACTGCTATGTCATGCTTGTTAATTCTATATGTTGCAGTAGCATCCAGAAGGCAATATCATGATCAAAACCTTGTAATGCATTTTGCTGCACCAGAAAATAGGAAGACACAATTGTTCCGCTCTCCAAAGTCCCTATCCTTTGCTGTCTTTTAGAGGTAACTTAATATGTGTTTTACAATATTAACTATTTAGCTATGTTCATATGTCACCTCTTATCCACCTCCCCCTCGACCAACCATCATTAACTGTTTGAACTTCTATATTTATGAGAGCAAAGATCAGGTTTGAGTAAATGCTTAAATGAATAAAATGGCACAGTGTGAGAAAGAGAGAGGAATATGACTTTTTGAAACTTAATTGATGTTAATTTATAGAGAGTCTTCAATCCTCTCCACTATCTCCACCTTAGTCCTAGGTGCCTCTGCCCTGCTTTCATATCTCTGTTCCCCCTTCTTTTCCTGCACTGTATAGTTTCTTCTCACCCTGTTAGTCTGCTATACCCTCATTTGTATACCGTGTATTTTCCTTCCGTTTCCAGCACTAGGTATGTTTCTTTCCCTTGAGCACTTTCATTTCCCTCTCCATTGCTCCCCCCACTTGCCTGAGATTTTCAATCATCATTTCATAGCAGTGGTCTCTGAACCTCCCTATGCTCACAACACTGTACCTGCCACGGAAAGAAAAACACATTACTTGATTCATTTTAGAAATGAATTTACAATATGTCAAGATAAAAAGGCCTGGGGATATAAACAAGCTCAGAAATATTTTGAGATCAGGTAGACATAATTAGAACACAGACTGTTGATTAGATTGTTTCATTTTGCAACAATGCAAGTTTAATCATGTTGGAAATTGGTTACGGGATTTCTCGTGGAGATTAGATATTTCTATCGTGTTATAGTCTCCTTTAATTACACAAATAAATACTGGTTGTTTACTCTTTTGGCTTGCTTTTTTTTTCTGTCAGTGTGCAGATGGTAACTAGGCCTGTTGCTCAGCAGCCACGTTAAGTGCAACCAGCCTCCTTACAGTACCGACTGGGAGAGGAATCAAGAGGTCAGTGCCCTTTTCTTTCGCAAGAGGATTACTCTGTTACCCGCTTCCCACTTCCTCCCTCTCCCTGATCAAGGCTCCGTTCCCTTCTGTTGAAATTCCAGACACCACAGCAGAAGTTACTGCATCCAGTTCAGACTATACAGAAGCCCTGTATGCCCTTCTTGATGGGCATATGCCCTGTATGCCCTTCTTGAACAAAGCCCTGTATGCCCTTCTTGATGGGCATATGCCCTGTATGCCCTTCTTGAACAAAGACACAAAAATACAGAGAGTATCTTGATGCCTGAATTGCTGAAGGTAAGTACAGGGCTCCATGCAGTAAGATGCACCAAGGCAGCTCAGAGCTGAGCCTGGCTGACACATATATCCTTCCAGAGCAACATGGTGGTGTATAGAGATGCCCCAGGTGCTGTATTGCCATGCCAATGTGATGACAGCACCTGAGCTTAAATGGCTTTTCCTGCACCATGAAATGCTTCAGTGGCAGAGGCGGCCCCCACCTCTTCTGCACCTGGCAATGCTCACATCTGTTCTCCTGTGCAGATGCACCCACACAGGTGCACCATGCCCCTTCATTTTTATATGTATATACATATAAGTAGTGTTAGGCTGGCAAAAATATGTAAATAATTTTCATGTGGGAAACAGCAGAAACGTCTCAGCATTTTTCCTTCCCTTGACCTATGAGGTTGCAGCCTCACTGAAGGAAAAGTCCTTCATCTTGCATTGTGCATTGGCTTCCCACTGGTTTCTGCATCGTTCCTGCTTTGTATGATGCCACTGATCCCCTGGGAGGGGTAGCAGAGCTGTCAGTCCCCTGCGTTTGCCACCACCAAGCAGCACACATGGCAATGGGAGATGGCCGGTTTATGAAGGCAACCTAGACTGCCATTTCCATGTGTCAGGTTTTATACTATGGACATACCAAGGTCAGACTAGTTGAGATGTAAATGTTTCTCCTAGGCTTCTGCATGCAGTGTGAGACCGTTTTGTTCTTCAGTATGACAGAGGAAGTTTATGGGATTCCAGGAGACAGAATGCACCAAGCTGAGCCTGATAATCTTAAGGGAAAACAAATTCATTATTTTCCCATGAGCCTCCCACCTTCCTCTTGGATCAGTTGCATTATTTTCCAATGAGCCTCTTGGATCAGTTTTCCACACTGACCTAGTCAGATGATTCACATGTTGCCCAAACTACCACCCTTGTACAGTTTATATGGCATCTAATTCAGCCATAGGCTCAGCAGGTAACAGTTCAATGGCTTTAATAATATATTATATAATAACTATCCACCCATAATTATTTCCTGATTGCAGATAATTTTTTCCTTTTTTTTTTTTTTTCTTCTCCCTAACTCCATCCTGATGTGTCAAATACATCTTTGGTGATGCAGGTCAGCAAGCAATCTGCTTCAAAAATTGCAGGTACACATTATTTTGTGGGCAGGTGGCACAATTTCCAACATTAATGTTTCTATAACATCAAGAAATAGATAACCTAGTGCACAGTTCTTTATTATTGAGGTTTAGGAACTCTGCATTTATCTGAAAGACTTGATTCTATAAAGTAAACTTTAAAAAATATTTTCAGTAGAATTTTTTTTCCTGCAACAGAAGTCTGTTAAGTTAAACTTCGGGTGTAATAAACAATCTCTCTGTATGCCATTCAACATTCCACATAAAGGTATAGGACGTGTTAAAAGCCAGTAGCTCTGTGTGTGTGTGTATATATATATATATATATATATATGGACAACAATATTGTCATCTAGAGGGGTTTTTTGCAAGAAAAGGAGAGTAGTATGACAGTACTAAACGTTTTTGTGTCTTTTTCCCCTGTGGATTGATTTTGAAAACTTAATTTGAATGTGTACACTGCTAGATTCAGCTTCTGAGAATAAGTGAATCTATTCTTAAAAATGTCCATACAGTGAGGAAACAAAGGGAAAATATTGAGAAGGAAATGGAAAAATAAGTTCTGTGATATTGAGAAGATAATGTTGATGAGAAGTCCAAGGAAAGAGACGGTAGTAGAAAGATAAGGAGAGTATTCAAATATGAAAATTTGAAACATATTAAGACCTATAGAGCAAACTAGAGGAGGTTTTAATAATAAAGCTAAAATTTTGATGAGTTATTTCAAGACATGAATGAAGAACATGGTCCTCATAAGGACAGCTCGTTCTCCCTTTTTCTATTAGAACTGAATGTTTAGTCCTGTTTCCTCATTTTTTTTTTGTTGGGTTTTGGTTGTGGTTGGTTTTTTTTGTTTTTTGTTTTTTTGTTTTTTGTTTTTTGTTTTTTTTTAATTAATTGAAGGACTTCTGTGGCACTACTGAGTTCTTTTCAACCAAAGCACTGTTCCCTTGGTCGCTTATAGCTTCAGAAACATCATCAAAACTATCTGTAGCTTACAAGACTGTCTCTTAAAGTAGACTCATCTCTCAGAGTGGTCTTAAATTCCTGGAGGAAATGCTTTATATAGTCAAATGGGCTTTGTGAACCAAAGAAAATGATGTGAGGTTCAGTCTTCAGCTTAACAAAGTTTTTCCCACTCCTTGTTCATCTGGGATTTGAAGAAACCAGTCAGGCAAAGCAGTTCAAATCTGATGCCGGGAAAACTGTAAAAATGTAACATAAAAAGGAGAAGCATTTCTTTATGCCACAGTGAATACCAACACATATTTGATAACGCTGACAATGTAAGTGTGATAAACCAGTTTATAGCATAACATTCTATATTATCTCTTTGCATAATACCTAGTGGTTCTTTGGCAGTGTGATCCATGAAGGCAAAATAATACATAAAAGATGTGGTACACAGAAGAGATGAATACAGGGCATAGGTTTCCTTTTGAGGTCCATGCTGTGCCATGAGAGGAAGCACATTCAGATACTAGGGGAAGACCCTTCTGTCCATCCACAAAGGGCAGGATGCTCCATGACTAAATTCTTGTCACTCTGAGTGATACTTTGCTTAGGTCAAAATCAGCAGAATACAGAATTTCAGGCTCTCTGGAATGAATGTGTTTTTATCAACCCATCCATGATTGGGTTAAAAGCACTGAGAGAGGTGTATGTTCTTTTGTAGAGTAAATTGTTCTTTTCCCCAGGTCTCAGTTACCTGAAAGCGATTTCTTAATGAATTGAGTTTGAGTCATGGAGGTGACAGTGAGTAACAGTGAGGTACCGCCACTTCTTCAGCTTCTCCTTCCAGCAGTCTCTGGTCACAGTCCCTCGATGGGGTCCATGAACAAAAGTTTAATGTGTAAGTGATCATGGAGAATGGTTTGTGCATGACAGCAGTTCCCTTAGAAGCAAAGAGGGCCAAAGTGTTAGGAGAGGTCATTTACATAGCCCATTTGGATGAAGGGCGCTGCCTGGTGATTGCCTACCAGTCCTCTGTTCTGAGAGGTGGTTGCACCTTCTGACAGGAGTCAGGAAGCTAATGAAGCTCCTAAGAATCCTTCAATGTTATTAAACAGTAACAACAAGGTTCTGTGGTTCCACATAGTTTTCATTCCAGGAGTGTCAAAATGACTATCACTAATGAAAGCATACAATGTATTCCTGAGATAGGAAATCAGTGTCCTTATTTTAGTGATGCAGATGATGAAGCAGAATGCGGTAATATACCTGTCAGGAGGACAAACGTAGTAGGACTGTGGCAATGGCAGAAACATTAGCAGGATTTTTCTGCTGTGATCAAAAGATGGCATTTTCAGCAGACTAAGAACTAGACTCTAGGCTGAGGGTGGATCTGGGAAGAAAGATGTGCAATGATTATACTGATTCCTTCTCCCTTGCCATAGGCTTAATGTTATTTAATGATTGTTTCACAGTGGTGCCTCAGGGCTCTACTCCACTAGGCTCCTTGCATACAATTAAAAAAAAAGATAATCCTTATCCAAAAGCATAGGTTATAGACTATACTTCATCTGTTATAATTTTAAAATAGCCAAGATTTCCCTGGGGGGAGTGGGGAATCAAGGAAAACTGAACTGGATGTCTATATTTCAGCCAGAACACTTCATTTGAGGATTGTTTCCAATGCTCTCACAGAGAAAGGAGATCCAGTATACTGTGTGTACTATTTACTAATAAGTGACGTAAAGAAATACAAGAAAGTAGGCTAATGATTTTGCAATTATCATCATCAGTCCATTCCAATCTTGTCTGTAATCCAAACTACAAAGAAAAAAGAATGTGAGATTTATGGGTTGTGGGTTTGGGGTTTTTTTAACACTTTTTTTTTTTACATCTGAGGTAAATGTGCAGAACAGTAAATCCCAACCTGACAGATTTCATCAGGTCTCTGTATAACAAGCACTCTCTTTCAATCTTAAAATGTCACCACTGCGTAAACCTTTTCAATGTTCCCTCCTGTTCTCTAAACCCTTTATAAACCCATTATGATTTTAAAAAGATTTTCTTTCTTACAGCTACTGCATAGAGAAGGTAAAACCAGTTTCTTCATTTCCAGGATGTTTTAACGTGAAGTAATTTCCAGAGTACTTGAATTGAAATTTTCATGAAGAATATACACTCATTTGTCCCCTAACAAGAAAAAATGTGAAAGTATACATTGCTTAAATTGCTAGAGATTAAAAAATGCCCATAAATGTGGTTGTGTTACTTTAAATATTTGAAGTATACTAAAGAAAGTAAATAATGCTACAATTTTCACTGCAGCAGCCGACAGCTGGCTGGCTTTAAATCTTAGTGGAAGCAACATTCTGGATGCTCAGATCCTCCACTGTTCCATTTCAGCTAAAGGCAGGATTACTTGAGCTGTATTATATCCTCCATCTCATTTTCAGCTCTATTGCACCAATTATGCAGCCTGGAGGCTTATAGAGGCTTATATTGAGTTTCAGATAGATATAAGAAAGTAGTCTATATTCTCTGTGATAAAAATAGTCATTAATTACTGAGACTTGTAAACCGCTTAGCATCCTTCTTAATGTGGTACATCAGGCACTTTACTGCATTCTATAGCTAATCACCAAAAAAGAGAGGAGACAAATACTTCTTGAAGAATATGATCTTTCTTAGTTGGAATTGAATGCTAGAGTTAGAGGGATGTACAGAAAAGGCTTAGCAGCTTCAGTATGAATTTGCTTTTCAAGGGTTTCATTGTTTGTGCCTATAAAATCGATTAAATGTTGATGTTGAAGGCAACCCCTTGTGCAGGGTTCACCAATATAATCGAATGCCTTCCCTAATCTGCACAGTGGTGTGATTGAATAGAAACAAAGTAGCCTTATCTAATTGGGAAAAGATATTTTCAGGTAGGAAGGTGCCAGAGTGAACTAACAAAAGCCATTTCAGACTTCTCAAAAGGACAAGAACAACAACAAAGACTTGTTAAATTTTATACAGATGTGAATAATGCACCTAGTCCAAATATGAAATGGCTCATTATCACTCATCTGTTTGTGGACTTTCATACAATGGAAGACAACTGATCAATAATAATTTTAAAATCCCATTCAAATCTGTTTTTAAATCCCCAAACTTTATATTCTAAGTCAAGCAAGATAGACCAAGTGAGTACTTCAGCTTTCATTGTTTAGGGTTTTTAAGAGCAAGATATTCAGTCTATTAAAGGAAAGCTCAATTAACCTGTGTGTTTTGTAAACATTTACTTACCACTTAATTTTTCTTCATTTTGAAAAGTGCTCATTTGCAGTTTTTTCTTGACTCTCCTGAGACGGATGATTTAATTACAGAAGCAACTGGATTTAGGTCTTTTATGGCTTCCATTACTATAGTACATAAGTGCCTTTCTGTGCATAATTCATCCACATAAACACTTGCTTATCTAGCTGGGAAACAATATTCCTTCAACTCAGTCTGGAAACACGTACACAAGGAAACTGAAGATATATCTACAATGTGTCTTTAATAAAGTCCTGTGCTTCTGAGTTATGTGCCTCAGCCACACACCAAGTCTACCTATGGATGAGACTTGGCATGCCCCATGCATTTTTGTGATGACGAAGCCAGACAAGGTCATGGCACTGGTGGCCAGCCACAGGATCAGAGGATCAGGTTGGTGGCTGGAGGGTGGAGGGCACTGGGACTGTGGACTGCACCACAGCGTGACCTGCCTCACAGTTTAGGATAGCTATGAGTAAATCTGCATTGCATTCAGCTAATGCTTGTGTTTCTAGACGATAGTCCATGACAGTTTCATTCAATTTATAGAAAAAAAAAAAAAAAAAGTTGATTTACCCAAGGAAAAGTCCTCTGGTGTTAGACTGAAAAGGAGAAGCAGAGTAGTTAATCCCAATCTAGCACCATCTTCTCTATGGATAAATGGTGCTGATGGAAATAATGGCATATAAATTAATACTGGCCCCCCAAAAGATAGCATCAGTCCTAAAAACTTCATCTGGTTTGCATCCTTAAATCATTATAGCTGCAAAAGCAAAATAAGTTTTTACAATGGAATTAGTAAAGGTGGATTGACTGGCAATCCATTGGAGTGACTAAAAGTAGAACCAGAGTCCAAACCAAACTGACAGTTAAGAGTAATATCTTTAGGAATATTAACTGAATCACAGGAGAGGCTTCATCTGTCCAGGGACACAACAGACTGCAGCCATGAAGAATCATTAGCAGATTCAGCATTCACTGCTCAATGAAAGCTCTTCAGGAGCAAAACAAAAACAGAATCCAAAACTAATCTGAGAAATAAACTCTGGACAAGTGAATAGAGAGATAATTCCATTGATTACCTTGGTGGAAATGTTATGATTGAACTACCAATTAAAAAAAAAAAAAAAAAGTCTGTACTAATGTTTATGTATTACAACACCCCCTAAGAGCTCTATTGTGAAACTGTGAACTTATTTATATTTAGGATGTGGACAGACACCTCACAGCTTCCAAAATAGTGTTCCATCGTTGACAAAAGACAGCTTTTTTTTTTTTCATAACCAACTAATTTTAGAAAAAGTTTAAAATATGTCATCTCAGCCTGCTTTTCTAATATTTTTGTCTCACTTTCCTTCTCTTCGACAATAAGAACAAGACCAAACAGGATCTTCCTCATTTATTTGTGTATTCATCCATGTCCCTTTAGGTTTTTACCTCTAATATGATAGAGGGATCTTCGTGATGGAATATCCAACTGCTGCATGTGGGTCTTGAGCTTCTATGATCAGGTAGAGGTAGATTAATTCAGCCTGGCAGTCTTGATAAGTGTAATAAATACCAGGGACCTGAAAAGAGGTAAGGTTTTTTAAATTATTTACCATTAATTATTTTTAGTGAAGACTATGCTTAGTACTTTAAAGATGAAAAGAATGTCTTATGCTGAGAAAGATATCTATCTGCATAAATAGCAATTTTTTATTTTTCTCCCAGTATTTTCTCATCTTTTAAATTTTATCCGGTGTTTTTCCTGACCTTCATATCTTTTGCAAGCAAACAATCACTATTTGTGGCATTTTCCATCAGATTTGTTTGCTGTTACATATTGGCTCTAAAATTACAGGTCTCATCCAGTTTTAATATTTTTTTTCCTTGTCATCAATAGTATTGCAGATTATGTCATGACTGTGCGCTGAAAGTATTTGCAATGCTGTGAAAAGAAGTAGGCTTGTTTAAAAATCACATCCTTATTTAATTAATTCATAATATTCCTTTATTTAATTTTAATAGGAAATGGGACAACCTGCAATGCAGATTTTATAGCTTTTATACACTAATTTACTCTTGATATTTTTTTCCCAATTTCCTGCAACAAGATAATTGTACTAACTGTGCTATGGTGAGTGAAAGAAAGATTAGGATATGTAGCATTCCAAAGTTTTTGACAGCCTGATGTACTGCAAGTTGAAATGTACAAGTCCTTTCAGTGTTATTCTCTCTTGCTCATTAAAACTAAGAACAAGGTTTAGGAATCTGACACTACTTTTCTTGACTGCTTTTAAGGAGGAGGAGAAATAAGCTGTTTGCACTGGGGACCAGATCCCATTCACATGTTCATACCTGTGACCTAAGAGCTAATTTCCTATTTCAGTTTCATTCTCACTTTCAATCTGAGACTGAAGGAAAATGAGGATGGGAGTGTTCAGTGACACCTCTAATATCTGTGAAATCATATGACTTAGTATTCTCTGCTGACTACCAAGTAAGGGCAATACCTCTGCAATGATTATTTCTGTGAGATGCTAGCCTAGGAGGAGGAATTACATGACTTTGGTGGAGACAAGAAGACCACGTCCAGTAATTTTTGTCCAATATAACCTTTGAGTGTACTCTGCAGTGCAACCTGGGCTCTCTGTTACCAGCTCAGTTGTTACGTGGATCTTGTCCAGTTTGCAAGATTTCTTTTTTGTAGAAAGAGGAGGCCTAGGGGAAGAAAGGTGTTGATGTACATCTGGCTTCTTTCCTCGGAGCAGGGTTAGGATGTTGTGGAGTACAAACTTCTATCTGGGGCCACAGCACTCTCTTGAGAGTTAGCCATCAAGACGCAATGAAACTGCATCATTATTGAAGTTTCTGCTAATAAGCTAAATCTTGAGCAAATGCTCAAAAAATAGGTAACTTGTGTGGTGGTTTAGGCCCTGCCGGGACCGGACCCCCCGCCTCTTCCCCTCAGCCAGTCAGGCTGGCAGTGAGGCACAAACCCCGGGTTAAAATAAGAAGAAATTTAACACAACAGTGTAGTAAGCAATCTGCACAACAACAGTAGCAATGATAACAACAATAAATAGCAATAACAGTAAACAAGACAAAAGATATACAGAGAAATACCGCAATGGATACAGACAGCTCGCTTGCGCGCTTCCCTTCACCAAAGCCACAAAGGAAAAAGTTCCTGCGCTCTCATGCCCGGACCTGATGTCAGCATGGTATGAATAACCTTCCTGGAGATCCCTTCCCCCTCTTTGCTGGGGAAGCTTAACCCTATCCTAGCTGAAGCAGGACAACTTGCTTCACAGCAACTTATTTTCCCTATTGATGGAAGTATATCTTGGGTTCTGGTAGAATTTAGATCATGTTCTGACTTCTTCCCCATAATTCATGATGGGTAACAGAGTAGGAAACTTCATACCAGAGAGAGGAATGGGTCACACAGCATACAAGTCAGTCCTGGAAAGAAAATAATATTCCTAGTGTTTAAACACTATATGTGCTTTTAGTTCCTAAATGAGAAAAATAAGTGATAATAATTATGACATGCACCTTAGGATCTCTGGGTTAGCACTTGCCTTGTGTCACTCGTATACTTCCATAGGCACAAATAACTGATGTGAAGAATGGTAGTTCAGCAGAACAGAGTAAAAGGTAGACTATCATTCCAGCAGATAAATGTCTCAATAAGTCAATCTGACTTTTGTACTTTGAGTTTAATATCTACTGTATAACTGTCAAACCAACCTTTTAGATTTAATAGGACAGTATTTTGACTTTGTGAAAGTTGCAGTTCACTGGGCATTATTCCAAAAATAATCCATTTCCAGCACTGAAATGACTTTGGGTTCAAACCATGCTTTGCATCTCTGGTTTTCACTAAGATTACACTGTATCCATTACCCTATCAAAACTAAAGACAAAGTAGAAGTGGCTTTTCCCTCTTATTTAATCATTAATGTTAAGAGTTACTGTTATAAGGGCAGCACTCAGTGGCAAATTTTTACATTATGGAGTATTGTGAGAACTGCCTGAGCCTAACATGGGAGATTTTAAATCAAGTGTTCCATGGAAAAAAATAAGGAGGTGAATTGTCTATCCACTGTGCCAGCTTGATATCTAGAAGCAAAATTAATGTGTCTTTAAAAGGTTATACCTTTTAATGAGAGTGCAGTATTTAGCATCTAGTAAAGGATTATAAAGCTCAACAAACTAAATGGTAAAATTTTTTCTTTGTTGTGAAGTAGACAGTGTTGCTGTAGTCTACGTGGAATAGAAATCTTTGTGTTTTCCCCTAAAAACTGTGAATAGTTAGGCTTTAAGACTTAAAGCTGGGCAAATAATAGGAAAAATAAATCACAAATATTTGGAATGATTTGGAAAGTGAAACAGCTGGCCATGTTTTTCTGACTTTTATGTTCATCTCGTCACAAATATTTGTATTCATGTGAGTGAAATTTTATTTATACAAAAATTTATGAGAAATAGATTTTTAGGTTGCAAGCTGAAATCTCTTTCATAGTATACCAAATTAATCTCAGGTAAAAGTAAAATTAATAGATATTTGGCTTTCCAATTAATTTTTTTTCAGAAGGCACTTTTCTTTGTCTTCCCCTGCTTTCTCTCACTTCCCTATGTAGAACTCAGAGTAGGAATGAACCATGGTATTAAGAAAAATTTCTTCATTGGAAGGGTTACCAAGCACCAAAACAGGCTGCCCAAGGAAGTTTTTGAGTCACCATCCCTGGAGGTATTTAAAAGAAATGTAGAGATGGTGTTGAATCTTGTCCTTGAATATCTAAACAAGATCTAGGAGGACCCATTTAAAGAAATTCCCTCCCCCTTTCTGCATATCCTCCTGCCTTTGCTGTTTTCTCTCACTTGTGCTCAGGTGATATCTGCCAATGAATAAGGAAGATCAAGAGAGTCTTTCTTCGAAACAGGCATATCTTCACTGAAACACACTCTTCCAGAGGTTTATCAAGGGAATATTATTCTTGTAATGCCTGTGGGTACTTCCCTTTAGTTTCTCAGGGAGGACTGGGAACACAATCAGCTAGTTTGACACAGTGGTCCTGGTGAAGAGTGGTGAATAGTAGGACTCTGAAGACCAAAATATTCATGTATGCTCATTATATGCAAGCAGAGAGCTGCTGCACCATGCTGACAAAGGAGTAGGTGAGGAGGGTGATTCTGGCTTCAGACTGCAGTCTGGGTGAAACAACTCCTTTAGCCACAGCTGTGAGCAGGCCTGCATTAAGCATAGACCCTTGGACGGGGAGTTAGATAGCTCCAGTCAGCTTACCAGATACACCCATTAAAAGTTAACCTTGCAGTGTTGAAAGTCATGATGGGGCAGGAATGTGTGGCTGGGCCAGGAATTGCTAAAGGCATCACCTTGCCATACTGAGAGGTACGTGTGTGTGGCCCAGCACCTCATCACACAGCCCCACACCAGCTGAAGCAGAAACCTATGAAGTAGGCTGGACTCCTTGTGACACAGCCCCATAACTTTGCAGTGAGAGAAAGTCTAAACATTAAAGATTGCAGCTAATGTTCTTAGAACAATCAAAAACATCTGTCCAGAGATATTTAAAGGGGC
The DNA here is from genome assembly GCF_003259725.1 of Athene cunicularia. NCBI lineage: Eukaryota > Metazoa > Chordata > Aves > Strigiformes > Strigidae > Athene > Athene cunicularia. The sequence goes on along the minus strand of NW_020799091.1, from coordinate 109,519,996 downwards.
CCAGAAAGACATAGTTTTGGGATATCTTAAAAAGAAACACCAAAATGCCTCAATTTTTTAAATCCATTAACCCGCTTTGCTTTTGCTTTTGCTTCAGTCTTCCCTCCGTGAATGTATTTAAATATAATGACGTGTATCATCAAGAAAGAGAAGAGAGGAAACATATCCCAAGGTGACCTACTACAAACAGCAATATTCATTTTCTAACCGCAGTTTTCAAGCATGTCATAGGCCAAATGTTGCTGACATAAGATCTCCAAATAATTGCAGGCTGCAGTCAGATTCATAAAACTAAAAGTATGTTTGTGAACAATTCATTTACTTAATTGTTTGCTCTACATAGCCTATATGTGGGACAAATGGCAGTAGCAAATGTATAGTTCACGTGCTATTTGAGGTAATGGCTTCCTTCAGTAGTAATGAGAACATCTTGACATAGTGAACATGAGAAGACAGTGTGGCCAAATAAACAGTCAGAACGCATTTCATAAATGTAGTAGTATGGAACCTATTACAATATTGGTATCTGGCTAAATTATTTCCTTGACTAATAATCAGAGAGATAATTCTAAGAGCAAACAGATCACTTCAAAGTCCTTCAGTATTTTCAGGTAAATGTAATTTCTTCATTCTCTTATTTCATCTGGTTATCGAGCAAGTGTTGCTTTTTCCTGAAAGGAAGCAAAATTGTAAGAAAAGGTGTGGTAGGTTTCAGTATACATAGAGCTCTAACTCATCCATCTTTTAAAGAAAAATAATTAAATGTCAGTGTAATTCTTAACTATTTATATTTTATTTAGATTAAGTATTACTGTTTGAAACTAATTATTCAATACACACATCTGGAAAACAACAGAGGGGCTAGTAATGTTTATGGCAAATCTAATATTTCTCTAGCCAGCACAGCCTCAAGCTAAAAAGCAGTTAACCTGCTAGAGTCAGACAGCTCTTCTGCTTCCTCAAGAGTCTCCAGCTCTGCACTATAAAATACTGAACTGCATTTTCAAATGCTTTGTCAAAAAGAGCAATCAGTGGTTTACTATTTAAAAAGCAAGGGAATAATCCTATTCATCTTTCATCTGAAATTTCCCGAGAAAGGTCCTTAGATGAGGACTTCCCCATCTTCTACAAATGCACCCAGCTGTTGAGTTTGGTGGTGCACGGGCTTCCAGATACTTCCGTGTTTCTGCAAAAACCCTTAAAAAACTTTCCTTTGTGCTGTTTTCCCATGTTTGTAACTGGCCTTGCTAACTGTATCTGGCAGACAGCATGTGAGGTGTTGCCATTATTTTGAACCCCAGTTTCTTCCCTCTGTTGTGTTGCTAACTGCAGCAGAATGCGCTAGCAGACAGTGAGTGCTGAGAGGGGTCAAAAGTCTCAGAGGTTAAGATGCAAAATCTTCACCCATATAATAAAAATTGCTCTGTTGACAGGGATTACACCTTTGAGCATTGACCTTGTGTCATCCAAGTCAGTTTAAGATGCAATTGTATAAAAGACTGCTTAAACATACCTCCATATTACCCATGGAAGTTTGTTTTGATTGCTGAACAATGATGATGAGGAGAAGCCTCGTGAAAGTATCGTATGTTGCCAATACTTTTATGCATAATAAGTGCCAGTTCAGCTTGTGGGTTGTTTCATTTTCTGTTCTTTTCTGAAGGAGCTTCTCATCTTGCTGGAAAGCTGTGTTTGTCGTCTTGAACAGGAAATAATTATGATTACATCTTTTCCAGGACTAATGGTGGTGGGTAGAGTGAGATGTGTAAAACAATGAAGTAGTATGGTGTACAGAGGGGAAAAATATTGTGATTTTTACTAGCAATTAACAAAAGACTAAAATTTTTGCTCAGTAACATGACTGGCCTGTTTGTTGGGTTTTGGTTTGTTTTTTTAATTCAAGCCCTGGGAGTTAAGTATGTGGCTCCTAATGAAAGCCTATTGGGTTTAGGCACACTTAAGTCTTAGCCTCCATTGTATCTCTTGGAATGAGAAAGTGGATGTGTGTAGCAGATGTTCCCAGCCTGCTTTGCCTCATTGTAATTCCTACAATACTTGGTTCCTTATCTTTAACCCATTTCTGAAATCGATGGTGTCAAGCCTCTCTGGCTTCACATAATCTAATATGTTTTAAAAAATGATTTTTCTTGCCACCTTATTCTTTCTGCCTCGCTTCTGCATCTTCCATCGACTTTAATTAAGCTTTCCTTGGGCTTGTGACCTTGGTGAGCTTTTAAAAATAAAGTGAACTGACTTGCAAGGTGATTTTTTTTCCCAATCTTTTTGTAGCCTTGCTGGAAACTCACTTTGTATGGCGTTTCAAAATATAGGCTGTTCATTTGGGATCATCATATGTGCACGGAGTGGCAACAAGGAGAAATCTCAGTCTTCTAATTACTACATTGTAGTAAATTGTTTATTTTTCTCTAATTTACACTTTGAATTCTCTACTCCTTTAGGATCTAACTATATACTGTTGTTTTTTAAAAGAAAGAGAAAAGATTTATTATTTCAGGCAGGCAGTATTGAAAGAAAACCTTTAAAAAAATAGACTGTGGCACAAAAGATGTGTAGAAATGCCTAACAGAGATTTTCAGCCTGCTTGTTATCTGTCTTACCATTTTTTTCCCCAATAAAATCTCAGAATAGATGGGTAGAAGTAGATGACTCTTCCTAATTCCATTTATAATTACATTTGTCTGGCTTCTGTCAAAGGTCTGAATAGTAGCTCTTGTCCTGATTTTCACTGCTATGGAATCTACATATAAATCAGTGCACACTGTCATACTCTAGAAGGCTGAATATGAAATACCCCCAAAGCTGACAATATAGGTACTAGATCTACAGAAAGTCTTACATACAGTATGACTGCAGCTAAAACTTGAAAGGATTTTTTTATTTGTTAGCTTGGTCTATTCTTTCTTACTTAGAATCATTCTTTTTGTTAGCTTCTGTGCCTTGTGGATGGTGAGGAATGCACACCACCACACAGAACTTTATGAAGCTTTATAATTACTTGCCTTTGCAGAGGCTTCTCTTCCTATGTTCATCAGGGAGCTGGAGGAGTTAGCAGAGTGTGTGACCTACCCAATCCTGGCCTTTTAGTAAAAATCACATCATGCTGGAGCACCCAGTCAGGTCAAAGTAATGAAGGCAGTATTAGATGTGGCTGCACACACAGAACACACTCTAGGAAGAAAAAAAAAAAAAAAAAAAAAAGGTTTTATAGGCATCACATAATGTAGCAAATAGCACAATAGAAATCTCCATCAAGGCAGGCATTTTAGTATTAAGTTGAAGTAAACATTATGGTAAAGACTACAGTGTGCCTTGACCTATTGACCTGTAGTCCTCATTTGGTTTTGCTAGGAATATACTTTGGATTAGTCATAAAACAGTAAGCTCCCTTTTGAAAAAAAGCAATCTTTTCAATAGGTTGTGGTCAGTGTTAGGAAAGACTAAACCTGGAATTAACCGTGACTATCTGACATGCTGCTGAATTTAGCAGTCCTCCTTGATATGGTTCATTTAAAACTCTCCTAATCCCTAGTATTCCTCAAGCCATATTCTAGCATGATGTCGTTTTCCACTGCAGACAAGACCTTTAAAGGAGGTTGTGAGCAACGTCAGATTTGTTTTATTTAGATGCCTTTGTATATAGCCCAGCAAACTGCATCAGACCCCTGCAGCAGTATTAAATATTCAGGTTTTAGAACCGGAAACAATATATCAGTTCAGCAAAGTGTGATACCTTCTGAACACAGCTGCAATGCTTTTGAAATCTAAGAGCTCTGCACAGGTGTATAATGTGCTTGGAATGAGCTTGGGTGACTCTAATGTACTGCTGCAGTGTTCTTTATGGACATAGACTCACTGAATAAGGGAGGGATGACTCACCACCATGCAGTTAGGCATGTGAGTCCATATAGTACTAGATCAAGGCATAACCCTGATTTTAAAGAGCATTGATTTAGTCATTTAGGTCAAATTTAATGTAAGGTTTAATATTGTCATAAAATTAGTAACAGCAACTCCTTGCCACCTATGAAAAGTGAATGTTTCAAACAGCTGACATTAAAGTCATACCACCTTTCTTTTTAATCTCCTCTAGAGTCAGTTTATTGTCACTATCATATTTAAGAAAAAAGTTAGAAAAGAATGCTGAGAGCAGACACATTGCAAATTATTTTTCGTATGCATTTTTCCCCATGAAGCACTTCCTTGGTTTTTTAAAAAGTTTTCTGCTATACTTTTGCAGCCTTCATTAAGACTGCAAGACTTGAGGCTTTTAAATGGACTTGTATTGAAGATACGAGATGATGAAGGAATAGGAGAGCCACTCCTCACAAGAGCCTGGACCTTTGGACAATACTTCCTTTAGATCTGGAGAGGCACTATTGTGCTGTTCCAGCTGTGTGGTGCCATGAAGTGCATCCTTTTGCCTGAGGTTTTACGTAAGCAGACACTATTGCTATCACAGAGTCTGTTGCATTCTGTACAGACATTCTGCTCTTAAGAAACTAATAACTTTTTTTCATAAGGCTTAAATTCATAGACATATTTTGCAGATTGGGGCTGTCTGGGGGTGGTGGAATTCCTTGCCTGTGCTAAGGGACACAGAGATAAAAATATTTTCCTAGATTTACAAAAGATGAAGGCAAGCCCTTAGATGTCTGACCATAGATCGATGTTCAATTTTAAAAAATTCTGGTAGATAAGGGTTAAGCTTTTTTGACGTAATCTGGAATATATATATAGTATCAGCAAGAAACTCTCAGGCAACATTATTTTGGTATCTGAATGTCAGCATCTCTTAAGCGACTTAAAGATAAAGTACTACTTTTTTACAGTCCTCTTGAATCCATATTTAGTCAACAACATTTAGAATTCAGTTTAAAAGAATTCATTGCTCCCTGTCTTGTTGGTAGTAGCTAGCATGCATGCAGGAGAGATATATCAGCCTGATTTTCAAGCTGTATTTTCAGGGATCTTTTCAAAATTTCCTTTTCTCTTATAGGTAGATGCAGACCAGTGAATAAGATCTGTGATTTCAGTGCTTTAAATGCATTCTACATTATAGTGAGTGGCTGCTCAAGGTACACTATAGCAGAAGGTCAGATCCGTTCTAGGCTTATCTAATAAATTTTAAAATGAAAAAAACATCAGCTATAAATATTGATAAATAGGTTCCAGGTTAGGGGTAGATTCCCTGAATATGGTGCTGCTTTATCAGCCAGCATTCTGAAAGTGGCAAAACTGTCAATCTGGTGTTCTGCCCTCTTTGATTACAGAGCAGGGCTGCACTAGAGAAAAGGGCCAATGTCATCTCCTGTGTTGGCTATCTTACAGCAGGTACCCTGGGTTTTGTTTGATTGTTCTGATACTCATTACATACTATGCTTACTCTCCAGATTTGCACAGTCTAAAGTATCTGTTAAACCACATCTTTGTCAATTTAGCTATTTCAGGCTGATGTCAATTAGAATTGCATTACAAAATTCCTAAGCAAAATTACCTAAATGGAGAGATGAGGATGTCAAATGACATTTCTCTAGATTTTTAGACCTCTAACGTGGAAATGATCTATATTCTCAGGTATAAAGAATAATAATGACATGCGTAAGTCAGGATGACATGTGAATCTTTGCCTTATATCTTATCATAAAATAACTTGACTTTTCAATATGTGTAACTTTTCATGTTAATAGTTGGTGAATTTCCTTTCAGTTTCAAATATGAACTGAACCATTTTTTCTTGTCATACTGTTTATTCCTTAGATCAAAAATTTCTCTTGCTTTCACTTTTTTTTTTTTTTTTTTTCAAATGAGTTCTTAAACATTTGTCTGACTGAAACACGATTATGATTCTGTGCATACATAGTGTATTTGAAATAGTCCAACAAAAGACACTTGAAGCTTCCCATCTGGAGGATAGTTGCTCATAGGAGACCACATAGATAGGAATTAAAGTGACTGACAACTAACATTCTCCAGGTCAATGTCAACTTAAAATGGATTTCTGTTCACATATTATTGTTAATTCCACTTTACTTTGTGGGTTGAGCTCATGAACTCTATATGGTTGATGCTTCTGAAGCTTTGAGAAATCCATCAGTGTTGCTCTGGATTCATCATCTCTCCTGACATATTTGATAAATAGGATGCACTTCATAGTTATTTCTTATCTTTGCTATACTGACCATTTACAGAAGTCCTGTGATTCTGAAGCAACTCATGGCAGAGCATGCATTCAAGAAGATACATGCATATGAAGAACACCTGACAATTTGCTTTTATACCCATCTGATCAGTATGAGTAACTGAGGAAAAAGAGATTCTGTATCTAGACACACAAGGATGCATATCTATAATGCTACAATATTTTTTAAGGCAAAGTACACAGCCACTTGAAAGACAGTAATTCATTCTTTAGAGCTCCCTGTTTCTTCCTCTGACTCTTGAGTTGTCATGATCAACTTGTCACAGCTATGTTGCTTTAAAGAAAGTTGTCTCTATGACAGACAAATATGTGTGTTGCATGAGTATGTATACATGCCTTACATCTTTGTTGTATAACACATCCTTCAGGCACTACTGCATCTATTTGCAGAATATCTGGACTTTCTGAATTTTAATAAATCACATCTGACCAAAATATCTAAGAACTCCCTTCTGCTAGAACATCCTCTGTTAGGTGTTCCTAAACCTCTCCTGGGTAAAAGATTAAATGGGTTGAGAAGAACCAAGATGAGAGACAAAGCAAAGAGAGATGGTCTCAAGGTAAGAGAAAACTGAACAATTTCAGTATGGTGAGCTGAAGTGCTACTAAACATGGAGGGCAGCAGCAACCAAATCCAACTCCTGCAGCTCGTTCTGTCAGGTGTGGTTATTTTATTTCTATTTGGATGGTGACAGAAGGCCTCAACAGTGATCAGTAGCTATGGTAGGTGTTGGATATGAAGATTCAGGCCATTTCTGAACAAGCTATGAGCTAAACAAAGCAATTCAGTTATCCCATTTTATAATCATCATTAGGAAGTAAGTGTCCAAATAGATTTATGGTTCTGTTTCAGCATGCCTATAAAGGTCAGATGGGTGTCTGGGTATCCATGAAGAACTGAGCCCACTGGCCCCTGACAATGGCCTAGTGGCTGATTTGTTGACTGGAGTGAAGGCATCACTTCATCTACTCTCATTTCTAGAAGAGTGTGAAAAGCAAATAGCAACTTTCATACTTGTAATATTTTAAGCAGTACATGAATATTCTCAGTACATGAAGGAACAGAGTACAGGAATCTTTTCAGCACTCCTTATGACTAGGGGATGCCAAGCAGGTAACTTTCTGTCCAGTAATGCTTCATGTTTTGATCATTTTGCACACTATAAAGATATATATTAAACTTTCACTACAGTTGGTGCCACCATCACCCACTTTGTGTGGGTAGGATTGTAACTTGTCAATTGGCTGACAAACTATCTGTTATGACTAAGTATCAGCTATTGTCTATTATAGTAATCTAAATTTAATTTCAAACATTTAAAAGATACAAGTGAAAGAAAAATGGTTCAATAAGACAGAAAGAACAGTGTAGGAAACATTCAAGTCATTGGAATATCATTAAAATTCAAGTCCTATCAGTCCTGCCAATGGGCAGAGGAGTTCTAGGAGGAATAGTAATACACAGAAGTAGATTTGTCTTGGAGCCTTAAAATACTACCAGTGAGAATAATTTAAAGGTCTAAAAAAATTATTTGAACCTTCTTAGATTTCTCCCTGACCATTCTTTACATGTTCACAGATACCTTCTATTTTAGTATAAGTATGGATTCTATGACTCTCTCACATGGAAAAACTATTCATATAAAAAATTAATATGAACTAAAGTCAGAGAACATGCGAAGGAGAGCTTAGAGTGACTCAAAGTAACATGTATGTAGCCTTCATACTAGAAACTTTCATGTTTTGTTTATTTAATTTTTGTTTGTTTTCCAGCCCTGTGGATGATGACAGTTTCTTCTTTATGTTAATATAAATCAGGAACTGTAAAGTACAAAATTTTGTACTTTTATTTTTCTGAAGTGACTTTTTCTACTTTTATCTTTTGTTGTTGGGAAAAACAAAACAAAACAAAAGAAAACAAAACAAACCACCACAACTCAAATACAAGGCATAATTAAGGGTAAAGATTGTCTCTTCAGAGGATCTTGGGGCAGATTTATCTTGTCAGTATTAAGGGAAGTTAGGCAGCTATGGTAAAAAAATTGGCTATGACAAAAATTTTGCCTTTATGGTAATGTATTGAATTGAACATCTCTGCTACTGTCTTTTCTCTTTTAAGTACAACCACAATTATATCAGAATCAGTGTGCGGGTGTACTTGGTACCCTGTTCCTTGATGAGCTTGTTGCTCTTTTGCTTTCTGACTCTTACTGTAGTGGTAGTTCAGATAAGATAAATATATATTCCTACATTTTAGTATGCTCAATGAGGAATATAAATATATCTCTCTCATAAGACCTACTGAGGATAAGCAAGAATTTGGACTTGGTGCTTACTTCAAGGGAGTTGTATCCAGCCCTGTACAAAGGATGTAGACCATGTTTTCCAAGTTTAAGATGAATTGTCTTAGTAAAGTTTTTTTTTTTTTTTTTTTTTTTTTTTTTCCTGTTAATGGAACAGGTGTATTCAGTCAGGAAATATTCTCATTTCAGAGACCTGAAAGGAAACTCCAGCTGCCAAAATGCAGTTGAAATGCCGGACAGGCAATCTTCTCATATAAGAGGGAATTGAGGTGCACTGATAGCATCCGAACAGGCAATGTATACTACTTAACAGTTCTGAAAGCTGACCATTCGAGATCTGTCCTTCAAGGATGCCTTCTTGCTCCTGCTCCAATTATAGTTGCTTGAGAGTGAGGGGCGGCAGGAAAGACAAAACAAATGGCCCGTAACAGGTTTCTAGTTGATAGGATGGATTCAGGGGAGCTTGTTATAGTGAACAGATATTACTTTCCAATACTTCTGCAATAAAATTTTGCTGTCAGCAAGAATCTATATTTTTACTGAAAAATAAACCAAAATTCTTTAGCCAGATGTATTACAATAAACCTTGGAGTGTAACTGGAGAAGCACACATGGCTAGTAAAGAAATAAATCTGTAAGTTAAATGTATATTTATTGCCAGTTGATATAATGCAGGTTTTTATGTACTGCTTCAACTGAAAATTAATGTCTAACTAAAAAAGAAAGCACTTGAAAAGGGACAATATAAAAAAATAAAATGAGGGAGAAAAAGGGAAAGAAAAATTATTAAAATCTGTGCTAAGAAGTTGAGATCTGCTTTGCTAGAAGCATGTTTAGTGTTGGAGAGCAACCAGAATATACGAATGAGATTAAAGCTTTGCAGTAATAATGTAGTTGTACGGTTAATGTGCATTTCCAGAGCTGTAGAAAACTAAAAAATATGATTGCTTCTTAATTGATACAGCTACTAGGTTTTCTACTAGATATGAATCCCAGACATAAAATTAACCTAAGCTGTCAAAGGTTTTAAGGTTTGGGGATTTTCTACATATCTGTAATGAGTTACTATATAAACCATCTATCACAGTGCCAAGCAGCACAGAATTTTCTCTTTTTTCGTTTCTTTTATAATAATATAAATGTAAGTACCTCCTATTTAAGTGCAAGAGCTTCTTGCCTTTCTAAAACTGACAACTTTCTGAGTCATCAGAGAGCATCAAGGCAGATGGTTCCAAACTAAGTCTCTCGCTTCACCCATGTGTTGAAGATTTTTTGAATGCTGTCTCCTCTATCTTTCCTGAAGTGCTTTAAATTTGCATTAAAATGGTTAGTAGAATAGAAAGCTTTGAGGTTTATTGATAGAGAGTAATATTGGTGTGGGTTTCTGTAACCATGCCATGGGTTAATAAAAGACAAGTCAGTGAGTTACAGAAACTCTGTGCCTTGTTTATTCATCTTAAGGATGTGAATACTTATTGATTCAGAAAAGATATTGTGAGGCTTCATTAAATAAATATTTCCTTTTATAGGAGTACAACTAAGCTTATAAACAAATGTATTAGCTAAAAGCTAGATGTTGATTTTAAGTCAATAGTGACAGACCGTTTTATTGAAGGGATTCTTATTTAGTAAAATGCTGAGGTTTTCTTTTATTAATATTTTGTAGGTTCCTAAGTGTTGAGCATGAGATACTTACAGAACTATAAATTACTGCTACTTACTTTCCATTGTGCTTTCTGCATGTACGTTCTGGCAGTTCATCAAAAGTAGAAGAAAAATTCCAATTAGAGTCCTCTTGGATTTTGTACATATATATACAAAAATTTTGTACATGTACACAAAACAAAAGACATTCTTGTAGCTTAATGATCTTGTATGGAAGCAATCTTGAAAGAAATGGTTGGGTCTTCGCTTTTCAAAGATGGACAATCTTCAGCTGACTTAATGCCTGGTTGTTAGTTACAGCGGCAAGTTAAAGGTAAAACTGTCAGCTGAGAGCAGATAACCATACTGCATTGATCTAGTTGAGGAACTAGCTTCAGCAGCACTGTGCATAGATGCTGCCACAAATGAAGTGAAAGATGCTAGCAGCTGTGGTGTTCCCATTAATTGTTCTGATAATGATACTGGAAATTATGATACTCATATGGAAGTACTTAGCCTGCATTCAAAGGGTCTGCACCTGCTTTTATTGAGTTCAGAGGCAGCTCTGAAAGGGGTTAAAGTTAGCTGCTAAAAGTATATTTGCAGTATAGCAGAAGTGAGCACACTTTTATCCGCCCCCCTCCTCCCTTTCTTTTAACAGCAATTAATTTCAGCAATTACTCTTCTTCCTTTGTGGTTTATTTAAGGCCACCAGTGTTGCAATAGTAGTTTCAATTTAATTGGAGGCTTACTGCACAGCTCCCACAAACCCTACTGATTACTAGCATGGGTGGTACTACTGGAGCATGAACAATATAAGAGATACAAGGCAGGGAGAGCTTTAAGGCTAGAGCTGCTGAAAGGAGTATTTGTGAAGCCATCTTAAGATGCCAGTCCCAGGCAAGCAGAACTGATTCACAAGTAAGCTACAAATGTGCAGCCTCTGTATAACTTGAGCATCATTTTCAGTGAGTTAGTATTCCTGTGACAGAGGCAGTCATGCATCTGTTCAGCCCACACTCAGAGATGATCAGCTGGGAACTGGAAGCTTCACGAGTGCATGAATTCAGGACTGACCCTGCCATAAACTGGATGAGAAATACTGCATTTCAATTTGGATTCAACTCCACACCACTGTGGCTTCCAGACTAGAGCTGGCTTGTTTCTTCTTGATTTGGAGGACAAGCCACTAGAATTAGTACCCATGGGGAGATGAGTTCTGCTGACTGATCTCCCTGATAAGAGTAAAGTGAGGATAACATTACGCAGTGTGTAAAGATACAAAGCACTCAAAACCACCAATGGTGTCTTCAATGAAAAGCAGGAAAAAAATATTTCTTTTGGCATTTGTCATATAGTGTGCTGTAAGTGGAAATATATTTACTTTTTGTGGTTGCATGAAGTAAAAAGTGTTATACTTATTTTTATTTATTTTTAAATTAACTTTTTATTTAAAAAAGACTGTGACGGGCAAGTAGTAGAAAAATCTTGCCCATAGTACTTGAGAGCCATTTTAAAGTCTTCATTCTGGATAGTATACAGTGTGGAGAAAAAACGAGGCACACTAGTATTTTCACAGTGTTAAAAAGGTTTTTAAGGTCAGAATAAATTATTCTGATCAGAACTTGACTTCCTGTCTGCAGCATGTGCCACAAAACTTGTCAAGCGAGTTTTGTTTTCTTCTTGCTGCCTTTAGCTCGCCTTGACTAGCTTACTGTGAATATTCAAGATCTGACAGGCTTCAAGGAAAATATGCTGAAATTTAGAAAACATACCCATCAAATCAAATGGGTAGATAGTCTGAGTCTAATATAATATTTTCAGGGGAATCAACCACCACAGTATTCTTTTCTCACATTGTCCTGAGTGATTAAACACTTAGGAAGAATGGCTTACCTTCTCACAGACCTTACTAACCTAATTACTGCAGTGGATGAATTCACCTCTCTGAAGACATTTTTTTGCATAGCTTAGGTTTTTCACTTGAGGCCCATACTGGGCTTTAAAGACATCCATCATGGGCCTTATACACAAAATGCACAACCAAAAATTATTATTTTCACATCAGAAGGGAAGATATGTAGCAAAGATTATGCAACCACCATCATCAGCTTCCATTTTTTAATGACTTCCCCAGTCTTCTGAAAAATACAAACAAAAAAACCCCACTACACCTCAAAAGCAGGTAATACTCATTTTACAGACAGCATAGAAACAGTATATTGGTTGGGTGAAGGACTGCAATTGAGATCCTCTTACTCCACTAGTTTCAAATGCCACCTCTGCTACCACTAGTTCTTTTAAAATGTGGCTTATATTTTAGAGCTTCCTGACCCAAAAGTTTTGGGGGAACATCTGAAGAAATGTTGTATTAAGTCAGGTTAGGTAGAAGGAGATGCTTCTCATTTATCATTCTGTTTGGTCTTTAATGTTCTCAGTGTGGGGAAAAAATATTATTTGGCAAGCCTTTTTTACTTCTTCAAATCTACTTTAGGGATTCGTTTATAAAGGAACATGACATGAGAGCGAAATGGAACAAGCACCCTCAGCTGAAAGCTGTGGCATAGATACAAGTAGCTGAGTTACCTTTTGGCCAAGCCCAATTATGCTCACACCTGAGGAAAATATGACAAGATTATCAGACTAGCTTTGACAACATTAGTATGGACTGAAGGCTTTTATGTCTACTTACGGTCTACAGCAGAGATGACCCAGTTAAGAGGAGTGCCCAAGTTGAATGATACTAGCAATTCACACATCTGTGTGAGGAAAACAAGCAGATCCCCTTAACTAATCATGTTAGCACTGCTGACAGCCGTCATCATACTTCAAGGATTTTCCAGTTTGTTGCTATGCCAGTGGGGTTGCATGTGGGGGGTGGTGATAGCACATGCATCAGGCTCTCCTTTGACTTGTCGAGAGCATGGTGGATTACTCTCACAACTTCATGTTTCAACTGCACTTTCAGAGAACTTCTCCAACAGCAATAGCTGCTATTTTTAAGCAGCCACAAGAAACTGATTTATCTGTCTGCACAGGAGAATGTGCCTTGCAAAGCAGTAAGCTACATATCTAGGTCACACACTGTATGGTGTGAGGCAACTGTATGCAGTTCAGTCAGGAATTAAGCAGCTATCAAATGTGGTTTTGGGGGGAAGAAAAACAGAATCCTCAAACAGCAGGGAAGAGTCTTCTTTGGGATAAAAATCATCATATGTTAAGCTTCTTTTTTTTTGCCACAATCTAGACAGCCATACTTTAAAGACTGTAGAGAAATAAAGTAGATCCGTCTCTTTATTCCACAATTTTTAATGAAAAAGCAAACCCTTTTTCATTGGCTGAAGCTTTGTTCTGGACATCAATAACAGGAACAGGTACCCATAAGACCTCTTCTTAAAATATCCTAGTCTATATGTAGATATTATCATTGTAATTTTAAAAGCATTGTGGGGAGAGGAGCATTTTAACTATAAAAGCAGCCTATCCTAGCATTCTTTAGGGTAAAAGAGGGACAGAAAAGCAGTCTTTAGCTCTCCTGTGAGACTCTGAGACAAGTAAGCTTGTTGGCTCTGCCGTTGGTCTTGAACAGCTTCACTGGAAAATAAATTCACTAGCCATTGGCTGTACCAGCTCATGGAGAGGGAGAGTCCTGTTGCTTTGCTTCCATGGGACTCCCACCTCAAAATCAGCTGCCATGAAAACTGCAGCTCAGGTAGCTGGGGAGGCTTCAGGCTCTTCTGGAGAAGCAATTTCAGCCCAGGAACCCAGTGAGAAATTAGAAGACAATCAGGAGTTCTGCTGCTTGAAACCAAGATCTTAGGCTTGAACCTGCCCCTCAGAGAAGGTGACAGGGTTTAATTTCTACTCTGACAATGTAATCGTTTACTGGGGAAAAAAATTACTTGTATGTAACTTTCATGGGGTTCCCATCCTAAGAAAGCCATGGACCTGCTCAAGCAGGTCCAGAGGAGGGTCATAAAGATGCTCAGGGGGCTGGAGCACCTACCCTGTGAGGACAGGCTGAGAGAGTTGGGGTTGCTCAGCCTGGAGAAGAGAAGGCTCCAAGGAGACTTAATAGCGGCCGTCCAGTACTGAAAAGGGGCTACAGGTAAGGTGGGGAGGGACTCCTAATCAGGGAGTGTAGGGATAGGATGAGGGGTAATGGTTTTAACATGTAAGAGGGTGGATTTAGATTAGATAAGGAAGAAATTCTTTCCTGTGAGGGTGGTGAGATGCTGGCAGAAGTTTCCCAGAGCAGCTGTGGCTGCCCCCTCCCTGGCAGTGTTCCAGGCCAGGCTGGACGGGGCTGTGAGCAACCTGGGCTAGTGGAAGGTGTCCCTGCCCAGGGCAGGGGAGTGGAACTGGATGGTCTTTAAAGTCCCTTCCAACCCAAACCATTCTGTGATTCTATGAAGACCAGGCAGATCAAAACCAGGCCTGGATAAGGATTAATTAATACTGCTAAATCCTTCAAAAACACCTTCAGATACCACACTGATGGCACTCCTAAATTAAATTTTAACTTGGTGGCTTTTAAATGATCGGATAAATTCCATCCTGTATCTCTGGTTTGCTGAGAACTTGCTGATAACAGTTTTGTTGATGTAGATTGACCAGAGTTAGATGGTGAAGTATTGTCGGTAGAGCTTTGGTGGCAAGTACATGTGCAATACAAAGCAGAAGCAGAGGGAACTCACTACTTTATCTTTCAGGATCTTGCAACAGTGTGGCAGTGATGGCAGTCTTGTCATTGTCAGAGTACAACTATCTATCTGAAGACAGAAGTACGAGACTGGGAACACTAAGCTGCAGAAGCTGATGAAGTCCTGGCATTGTGCCATCCTTGCCTGGCATAGCCAGGTCTAGTGGACCCCAGACACTACACACTTGGGAGGAATATGTGGCTAATGACAGCAGCTCTCCAATGGGTGGGTATAAACAGAACAGAACATGGCATGAGGAAAAGGTATAACTGCTGTCTTAAGAAAAATTGAAAATGTCCATGGATTGTTGCATTATATTGTCATCCTATTTTTCTTCCTAATTTTCTCTAGTGCAGGAGATTATTGTAAATTTTTAGCTTGTGTGGTACCCTAATACAAAATCTTTGAAGGTAAAAGAAATATTAATTGGATCATGGCTGCTTTGGATCTTTGTTTCCTTTAGTGTTTTTGAGTTAAACTCTCCAATTGGCTTGGATAGAAGTGAGTTGGAAAAGGTGGGAGCTTCATTTATTGTTTCATATGAGCTCATCAAACTGGATTAATGCTCGTTGGTCTATGTAAAAACAAAACAAAACAAAACCACCCCCAAAATACCCCCACGAAACCACAAACAAACCAACAAAACCATGAGAAGTCCTGCATGACTATCTTCAGGAACATATTTTAATTCTTTTCTCTTATGACAGTGAAATGGCAGTGAGCTAAATTTAGCAGATGCATAGTATTTCCTATATTCAAGGCAGGTACAAGATAGCAATGTCTGTCTTTGAATGCTTTGCTAGGAAATTGCTCTTTACTTCCCTTTTCCTTCCCTTTCCCACCACCCGCCTCCTCTGCCCCCTGGACAATCTAGCCACCTTCTGGCTGATGAGAGCACCAACATGTGGCATTGTTGGTTCTGCAGGGGCTCATTAGCTACTGCTCGGTTCCCCCAAATAGACTCACATTCTGTACTTTATTATACCCTCATAATGAAGTGTTCCGCTAAACTGAAACTCCCTTTTTTGCAAGGCCTAGATTTCTGAATATAATCCAAGGCTCATTAACACAATTTAATTCTGCGGGGGGTTGTAATCTAGTCAAGGGCAAACAGATTAAGTCAAATTGACATCTACCTCACATTAAAAATGTGTATCTATTGAGGTGCCTATCACATTCTTATGTTTTCCAAGATCATATATATATATATATACACATATAAAATTTAAAGGATAAAACCTTGTTTTGCCACTCAAAATTCACCATTGTAGTGCCAGTTGTGCAATTATTTAAACAGGTAGCAAGATATGCTCACTGGATGGAGAAAACAGTATCTGATTTGCATGTTTTTGAATAGCAGCCAATGTTATAGGGTTTGGGTAGTTCTATTCCTGAGTTTAGTGTGCCAGAAGCATTAAGGTTGTAATATAAGGATTATTCTAATCCATTTGTCTGATATGAAATACTGTATGTCACTTGTTTGTATTTTGGCAATTTGATATTACTGAATGTGGAAAAAGGGAGATCATGGCATATATATAATTTGCAAACAAAAAAAATTTTTTTTTGAGGTGACCTAGGACCAGTGCTACGATGATTATAAAAAGAGATAAATTAACATACTAACAAATGCATGTACAAGTCTTGAAGTTGCAAAACCTTGCTTTGGATTCTTAGGCTTTGGTCAGCATGTAGCACTTCAACTCATATACTCTGATCATAATCCAGCCAGATGCCCTCATGATGTTCAAGAAAGGAAGTAATTATGCCCCTTTTTTCTGAAGGTGAAACCCCTGACACATTGTGGGTCTCCAAAATAACTCAGGCCTCCTTTAAGGGATTCAAGCATTTCATTTTCATAACCTCTTACATTTGCCTCAGTAAAACTCTATGATGGAGTCAGCATGTGGAACAGCTTGCATGGAAAGCTTCACTTCTGTCTAGTGCTTTTATGCAGAAATGTAAAAATTTCCATCTGGCAGTATGCACTGATACCTACCGGCCAGATCTGTTGCTGAGAATTTAAGAGGTATAGCTAAAGTTAACCAGTACATTTCAACTAATACATTCTGATTTTGAAGGTTATACAATGTAAAATATTGTTTCATTAATGCACTTTTTACATTCAGATTATATGTGAGGTAGAAATCGAGTCTTTGCTGAACTTGTACCTAACAGTTCCTTTTTATAAAGGTTGATAAATTTGCAGGGAATGATATCAGCCTGGAGACAACCCTTAAATCTGCTGTGGGGGCATACTATAAAATGTTCCCTTTGATCACGGCCATGATTTTTATTTAAAAAAATAATAACAACATGATGACTACTCTGTAAAAGTGTAGCAACTTTAAACAGATACATGAAAACTTTGGTGCTATTCCAGCAAAATTAGTTATTGAACTTGAATAATATGTATGTAGGAAAAGATCACGGGGTAGAGGGCCCACTTGAGTCCAGTGTTTCTATGACAGGATTAATAGGGGCTACTGTAGCTTTAGCTCAATGGTCTCTGATGTAATTACATGATTTAGGAAACCTTGTGAAGTGATGTTGAACTTGTAATTTTCATTCAGTTTCATCCTTTCTGTTGGTGATGTCTAGTGCATACAGACTTCAAGTTGAAACAGTGCCTATATATCGAGTGGCCATAGACTATTTTATTATAAATACTACTGTACACATTATAGATTACGGGTAGACAGGGTTACAACACCAGAATAATAGTCAGAATAGTAGTCCCTCAAATAACACCAGGGGGAAAATCAACTATATGTATACATGTCTACTTTCAAAATGCATGTAAGATTTTCTTTTCAGCAAAATTAAGGGTTCAAAATTCTTTCACCCAAATTCTTTTTGTCCTGGGATCCTACAAAATAAAGGAGGGATTAGCCAAAGCTTTGGATATCACATTGTAAGAATGTGTATTTCTTATTTTCTTGTTTAATCCACTATGTAAAATATGCTTTATATATATCAAGCATGGAAAATGATCAAAACAGAGAAGCTTCTGTCATTAGCAAAAAAGAAAGCTAGATATTGACTCCAGGAAAGCATCTCACTTTCAGGTTAAAGCCAAACCATGAAGAAAGGTGGCTGGCCATGCAATTAAAGCTCTCATGTGGAGCTCTCCAGTGTAGGCATTTTCCTTAGTAGGTTTAGCCAAAATTTTTATTCCTGTAATTGTTCCCAGATGTAGGGCACCTGGTAATTATTGCATTCCAGTAAAGGAATGCTTCACAGAGAGAGTGAGTTATGTGGGTTTTACTTCTAAAAATTGTGAAGGTGTTTGAGCTAAAAGATTCTAAATATATGTAAAAAGCATTGTGTTGTTCACCACCTCTCCAAAGAAAGATTTCACAGTGCTTTTGTCCTTTCAACAAAACAAAATTTTCCTAACCACACTCCCCATATATTGACACATAACTATGTACCACATATTGATTCTGTCCTCACAATCACTGTACTTTGTAAAAGCAAAGTGTGAGAGAATACAGTAATGCTATCCATGTATTTTCCGGATTAATTAAAAAAGTCAAAGGAACAATATGGATTTGCCAAACTGCACAGGGGCACAAGTTAAAACATGTTTACGTTCTGGCTGGAGCTGATCAGAAGCATGTCTTGAAGTCTGCTTCAAATCACATTGTCAGGCCTGGCTGTGGGGTTTGCAGAAAGCCTTGGTGACTGATCTTCACAGAGATGGGGTAACTGGCTACTCGTGACTCAGTAGGGACATCAGTAGGGACCTCACCTCTCTGGAAATCAGATTATTGCAGCACATGAGATCTTTCCGATCAATGGAAGGAGAAGTTGTTTCCTTCCAGTGAATTCTTGTGAACTTACAATACTCCCTGCCAACTGATGGTTTTATCTGCACCCCAAAGGCAGAGCACAAGGAAGGCTCTGGAGCTTGTCTTGAGAGGTCCTTCTGTGCCCCTAACTATGGCCTGGTTTGACATTGCTCAGGACCCGTGTAACTACCAGTCTTTCCAGAAAGCTGCCAAGGATGGAGGATCCCACAATGAGGTTGGAGGCTGTGAAAAAGGACTAGCCTTGACCTTGGTTTGGGTGGAGGGAAGCCAGGCTCCTGTTTGATGCCCTGGCACTCCTGAATCCTCCTGAAAACCAGATAGGTCTGTGCAGCCATTTGCATCCCAAACTAAGTAATAGGCTTTTGTCTGAGACCTCATTACTGTGAAAAGGATTAGCTAAAGGTCTTACTCTTGGAGAATGTAGTCTGAGGCTGGGACAGTCATTTAGAGAAATAATTTCTGACTAACTGTTAATATACCTAACTCTTATGTCTTAAAATTTTATGCCTTACAAGTCTACAGTGTTCCTAATACAGAAATCTATTTTAAGTGGGTAATCAAATTTATTTTCAAGGGTAATTTTGCTACATTTCTAGAAAGTTGGTATTTGAAAATGAAGGCAGAGGTTTGGGTTTTTTTTTAAAGCAGTACTGAGTAATTACAGTCTTCCTGGTGCTCCTATATTGCTTTAATTTCATTTTATTACCTGATGCATCTTTCCTTCTTCCAATTAGCTTCAAATAATTGCCATGCTGAACCTTAGAGTTTTAGTTATAGGGATGACATTACACAGCCTGTCCTCTAGGCTTGCAAAGCATATTTCTTTTAGGGTGCCAGGAAAACAAATGGAGTTACAACTTCTGTAGGCTGTTGAAGAGTAGGAATACCTTCAGGTATCTATTGACCTCAGATTACTGTTTCACATCTACACAGAATTTTAAGTCAAAAGGTTTCCTTTGTGATATGAGCACAAACTTACTCATTTTAAGAGGCTGCCTGTTTGTGGAATCTTTACTCATTTTCAGATTTGAGGCTGACAAAAATAAAAATATGTAGTTTTGAAAATTACATAATTGGACAATCCAGTTATGGGCAATATTTTTATGTCGAAGGAATTTCCTTTTTGGAGAAGTATTACTAAAGTCTTGAGATCATTTTGGACACCTACAAGTGGAAAAAATAGAAAACCCATGAGATCAGGGTCATAATCTATTTTTATACTTTATTGTTGTATTACTGTGAATTAGTTTGCTACTCTGCAGCTCTGCCAGTGACTAGGGAACATCTTCATCAGTACTTGGACCTGAGTAGCAATTTTGCCTTCACGTCTATATAGTAATTACTAGTGCAGTGGCGTGGACCTACTGCATATGTGCTTCCTCTATCAGCTGTATTTACTAGAGTTGTTCTTAATCTATCATAATGAAGGTGGAGAACAAGGAACAGAAGGTGATGAGTAGAAGTAGTAGTGATTGCACTAGTACATGGTTTGCTGTGATTTGAGGGATGTTTTAATGCATTAATTGGACAGACTATTTTCCACTCAAATGGAGGGAAAAAAAACTCTCTGAAGCTAAAGTCCTACAGAAACTTAGATGCATACTGAACTTGGATTTAAACTTTAATTTTCTCTCCAATCTACATATGCTAGGGCACATTCATATGTTTACACTAAGTTTATTAATTCTATAATCTATTTTCTGTGATGTATAATCATCAAAGAGTGGGGATGAAAATGTGCTCATAAAAATTACCTTTTGCCATAACTTTTATCCCATGTCCTAGCATAAAACTACAACATCCTTATTTGTAACAGGAGATACGGACTGAGCTACTCTCTGCACTGAATGGTATTTTAACTGTGCAATTACTTTACCAGTTAACAATGTTAATTACAATGTGATTCGTGGCAGCATTCCTACAAGTATCTCTCAGTAAATCAAAGATGTGCCAGGGCTGTTACTCAAATTTCTTTGCAAATATTTACAGGAGTATATCAAGCCGCCTGAGTTATAGCTACTAAATTGCTGGGAATGTACTCATGAAAAAAAAAATCCTGTGTGTATAAGAAAGAAGGCTCAATCATTCTTTAAACTGTATGATAAATCTTACCACTCTGAAAAGGTTGAAAGTCATTTGCATTTGGCAGAGGTAACGAAATGCATCTTAATAGACTTAAATATTCAGTGTTGTTGTTAAAGGACAGCAGAACATAGCCATTCTATGGGTGTAATCAGGTGGGTTCTCTGAAATTAAGGTTTGGTTCTTCAGCTGGATCTTGTTCATTGCCAAAACTTACTTTGTGCCAGCAAATCATGCAATAAAATTTCAGACAAATGTAACATCAGAGTTATTATCTTATGGAAATAAACAAGAGTAATTTGTTTAGTTGCAAATGTATGCTTAATAAAGAATGCAGATTACTACAACGTTTTCAGAATCGCTGTTAACTTGATCGGTAAAATGGTCTCTTTAAAGAATTTCACTAAACTTGGGAACAATAAAATATAATAGAATTGGTATCCCCAGGGGTTTGCATGATACTGTATAATTCTGACAAATTAGCCTTACCACAGGAATTCTACCCAAAGGTAGAGTTCTATGCAGCCTCTTTTGAGACTTAGTTAACATTTGAAATGTGCGATTTTCTTCACTTCTTTTAAAACTTGTTTTAAAAGAAACAGCTAATTTCATGTGCAGCTTTGCAGACTCAGAATGCAATTCATTCCTATTAGAAAACGAAGCTATGCTGTAAAAGTCTGAATGCTATTTCAGAATTAATTCTCAGTGTTCTTTTGTTTCAGTGAATGTGTGTGTCCCAGGTGAAAACTTCTTTCCTTCCGAACAAAGATAGTTAACGTTTTCTACCCCTTCTCCCTTTTGTCATAAAAATAATTTTCATTTCAGATGCTTGTTCTGTCTCAATACCAGTGCAAAGTAAAAATAAATGCCCTTCATATCTTAAAGAACATATTGTTTATACCACCTATCTAGATTTCCATTACTATACATGAGCACAGCAAGGGTTAGACACTGTAACCCAGAAAAGGGGAACGAAGCTATTAAAAATTTGATTCTTACTATAGGAGTCTCTGTATGGAAAGTCAGCTTTGTCCATCTTTTACAAGTTATTGATACATACTGATGTTTAAACTGTTGAGGTGCTTCTATTTTAGGCTTTGACTGTAGAACTTTTGTTTAGTTAGGGCTCAACTCTTCACAAATTTTGTAATATTTGCTTGCATTTTTTTCTAATTAGCAGGTAAACAGGCATAAAATAACCAATAACCAGAAATAGAAGCAAGGAATAGACACTCATGTAAGTCAGCACCTGCTTGCAACTTTCTCTTCTGAGTTATTTGAACTCCAGAGAAACAGACTCCCTAACAACCAACCAAAAAATCTACTCAGGTAATCCACTTGTGCAGCACTACACTGTCTTTCAAAAGAGTCAGACTGATTCTCACGCGAGGCTCAAGAAACGGTAAGCTTCACTTGTTATTTGTGGCTATGTGCATTCTAGGAAATTCTATAATATATTATAGAGGAGATTAAGCCCAATATCTATCACTCTTCCACAAGACCCTCTTTAATATGTCCGGAACCTTGAGAGAAGCAAGAGAGCTGTCAGTGCTCCCTTGAAAGTGAGACCTTGTTTTATGTAGTCTCTTCTACTTGTCACAAGCACCTCTATCGCCTTTGGTGTGAAGTAACCTCCTCCACTGCAAAACTTCCTTATTCTGCCCTGCACTCAGGTGACCAGGCCCACGGCCATGGCTAGCACAAGTGAAAAGCTCCTGCCGTTTCCACCCCAAGGAAGCCTCCTTTGCAAATCCCTGCACTGCACCTCAAATACCATCCAGCTCCTTAAGAGGCCAAAAGGTCTTTTGTGAAGGTTTCAGAATTGTTTCATCCACCTGAGTGCTCCTTTCTGAAGCAAAATGTTTTGATGCTCTGAACAGCAGCATTTATCTCTAGTCCCCAAAGAGCAGCATCTTTTTGAACTGAAGAATCAATGATGTTACCTAGGTGGATTATTTGAAGACAGTTTTGTTGTTGCTGTGTAACCTTAGTTCAGTGACAGGCACTGATGGGGTGATTCTTCTGATTCATTTGCTGCCTCTGATTCATTTGCTGCCTCTTTTGTTTGTTTTATCATGTTTCACTAACCTGTCCTTTCCTTCTGACAATAACTTATATGATCTTTCTTTCAGTTAGATCATCTTGTATGATTACAGAGGCATTTGATCATGTTTCTCTATGATTTTCAAATGCAAGCAGTAAAATAGAATATATGACAGGGTACTTTAGCTTAGAGCCAAACAGAACTGAAATAAGAAAAAAGTTGGGCTGTGGTTTGTAGTCTTTTGACAATACAAGGACTTCAAATGCCATATGATATTAAGTATAAAGCATGCCTAAAAGACTCTTCTATTACTTTAACATTTAAGATGATGGCAGTGGGCTATGAAGGTGGCAGACAAAACAGTATAAATCATGTAAGCTTGAAAGCAGAATAATTGCAGTGGAAATCAGCAGCCTTGGAATGTATAGCAGTCAGGTATTTCATCTGAAGAAATAACATGGCAAATTAACAGCAGAATTATCCTGCAACATTTGCACTCTGAGATAAGAGGAGAAACAAGTAGTGTTCTTTGAAATTCAACACCTATAACAGGAATATTTTTAAAAGTGGAATCACCTTTTCTCCCTCTTACTAAATAGTAAATACTACTACTCAAGGAAGGGGATGCATTTGAAATTTAAAGAAATTCAAGGGGTCACTCTACAGCCACAGTTCCAGATGAATTCTGTTTTGAATAACAACAAAGAAAAAAAGTTTCCTTTTTCTCTAGGATCACACATAATTGACTTTCAGCTGGTCTCAGAGCCGCAGGAAAGGCCAATCTCTGAGTGCAATGCATTCAGGACACAGCTTCAGTTTGAATTCTGAATTGGGTTCTTGTGGTGTGAGGAATGTTCTGAATATTTACACATGTTTTTTCTTAGAACAGCATTGTCCTGAAATGTACGATGTTTCTGGATTGACATAATTGCACTGTAGGAGCCATTTGAGTCTCTCAGGTAAATGCAAAACTGATACAAGAGTCTTAAAATGTGTATTGTGTGAATTCCATTTACTTATCTGACTAACCTTCATTTTCTGAACTATTATAATCTGTTGTGTATATCTGTTGTGAATGTTAAAAGCTCATTCAAAAGCTCATCTGTAAGCTAATAGATTGTGGCAGCTTCTTTATTTTTTTGAGCAGTCCTGGGGTAGTATGGGCATGAATTTGTACAGACCTTGGAAACCATGGATTATTCATCGATCATGAATATGTGCAAGCTGAATATCCCCTTGAGAGTTTTATTGGAGATGTGACTGCATTGTCGGCCTCACTTTGAGACAAAATAACATCTCAATCATGTTTATTTTTTTCCTTGAATAGTCAGCGCATAGCATTTGAAGAAAGGTCTGTAAAGTAGCTTCATGACCATAGTGTTAGAAAAGTAATTTCTCTCTCTCTCTCTCTTCCATTTTGGGGGTTGCATGTTTTCTTAGGGAAGCTCTCCCATGGAACTGGATGGGAAGGGAATGCCCTTCCTGTGCAGCTAGGAGAGTCATAGTAGCTGGTTAGAAAGGGGAGAAAGCACCATGTTGAATGCAGTGATTTTCTCCATCGGGACAGGGAGAGAAGTCACCACAGGGACTCACAGGGATGCTCAAGTATTTTCATAGGGTGGAGTTGATTGCACAGAGCTTTCATTTTGAGCAATCAGTTATTCATTTAGATTATTTTCTTGTTTCACTACATTTTCAGATTAAAAAAATATATGTTGACTTGTTGACAAGCCCAACACAAATTAAAAGAAAAACAAACCTACCAAATTTCTAATAGCTTTATTTCATTCTTTTACTTCCTTTTTACAATTTTCACAATTTTAAGTTTTTTGCATTTGATTTCAGAGGTGAATTGGGGGTAGTAAAGATGCAATATCCTTAGAAATCTCTTCAGGGACAGGAATCCTTTACTTCCAAGTTCTGACTGCTGCTACCACACTGGGACATGAAAGGAATACACCTCTCATCTCTTGCTGTAATTTGAATGTGAATTTGATTTTCCTAAGGAAGGAAGATCAAATATCTTCTGTCCAAGCACAAATAAAGAAAGGGAAGTGGAGAGAATAACACTGTTTGACTTTGTCAGAGGTATCATGTAACCTGCTGATGAGCATATGTTACAGACCTACCTATGTCAATATACAGAGAGCGTGTCTATAATAGTCCCATCTAGAGACCTCAATTCTTCATTTCAGACAGTGGCAACTGAAATTCTCAGCTTTAGAGATACAGCTGTATTTTGACAGCCTTGACCTCAGGTCTGTATGCAAGGGATTAAATGTGCTTATTCAAGTTGTAGACCGTGCAAAGAAGGACTTAAGTGGTGCTCAAGTGCACCCTGTCTTTGAGACTTTATTAGGGTGGAAATAACAGGAAATGGGGGAAGGAGGTATCAGCAGGGGCATACTAAAGAGTCTAACTGCTATTTGATACAACGTGGATGGCTGGCTGCAGGTGGACCCAGGCTGCCTCTTCTTGTTCTCCACACTTGGTTAGATACGAGTCTACTCTTCCTGGGTGGGATAGATAGCTATCATCCATTTAGCTCTGATAGTTTTACAGTGCTAGCAATCACAATAAATTACCAGCACTAACATCAAGAAAAACCTGATGAAGACAGTTATTTTATAGCGAAGCTAAACACCACATGAACAAGGAATTGAAGAGTGTATATCAGAGATTTTATTTGACAGGCTAATGCACCATAAAGTTTTGTTGGGCTTTGAGAGAGAGAGATTCAGAGATGCTGTTGGAGAAGAGAACCAGTCTCTGCTGGAGTCCTCACAGGATCACAATGAGATGCAGGAAGAGCATGAAGGATATTTTCGGTGAAGTACTTTTTTTTTTTTTCCTTTCCTTTGGAAAAATTTTATAATAATACAAATTATGGGGTTTTAATCTCCATTTGTTAGGATTTTTTTTTTTTATTTTGATAAAACCCTATATTCTAGACCTAAATCTTGTGCACTAATAATCATTTATTTTAATTTCAAAAGAAAAAAATACCCCCAAACCCCAAAAAACAAACCCAACAAACTTTAAAATTCCAGCGATTGTGGGTCAGAGGAAAGATATTTTCTCTGTCCTAGTCTAGCTGTGAAATAACTGATGTGGAGGAAAATAGTCACTCTCTGCCTTTGTGAAGCCCACCATCATACAGCTGTTATTATAGTTGTCCACTGGACTTGGTTATACCATAACTTTAGCAGGTTTTATTATATTCCCTCAGACAGATATGAACATTCTATATTTGTTCTTTATATATTGTTTGTGCCTGGAAATCAATAAGAAAGTTCAAAGAATGCAGTAGTCTAATTTCCTTGTGTTTTGAAACAAAATCCTTTTGTACTGCCTGAAACATCTTCAAATGATTTCTCCAGTCCTCTTTACATTCTAAAAGCCATAATATGCCATTGATTATTTTTTTTCTTTTTTTCATTTTTCTTTTAAAGGTAAAGCTTCCTACTCAAATCAATGGAGAGTTTGCTTAAAAATCAGTAGGGTGTCTTTGCCCATAAACTTAAGAAAATGGTGGGTCCCTAATTGTATCAGAAAAGGTGATTAAGATGCCACAAATAAACCACTAATCCACAGACAAAGGAACAGCTGCTAAATAAAGAGCAACCATCTTTACCAGAGCATAACTCCATTTAACTTCAGTGGGAGCTCTGCCTGAAAAAGGGCAGTGGAATCAAGTAAGAAATGTGAAGCAATGTCATCAGATTTAGTAATCAAACATTTTTTGCTGAGGTAAGGTCACTTACCAAGAGCAGATTGGTCTTTAAGTAAGCTACACGGGCAACATCACTGATTTCGTGGTTCAAATCACTTCTGGTCCTTAGGGACTGGGAAAGCAAGAAATGAATGTGGATGTTCAGAGCATCAAAATGCCTGTTCCCAAATGGACAGGCTAAACTGATGAAACAATTTCAAGTCTCTCTCAAAAGACCTTCTGGACCTTCAGAAACCTGACTGGACTTTGACATGCATAGCAGGGATTTACAGAATTGCTCCCATGGGAAGCAAACAGGTGGAAGTACAGATTGCTTCTGGCTATTCCAAACCTTCTTCTAGTCCTGAAGAGTTGAATTTGGATTCTTTTTAACAAGCTGAAAACAAATAAGCATCTTTAACATTTCTTACCAACCTTATTTTTTGTCCTTTTGCAATCTACAGCTCTGATCCTTGACATCTGTGTGAGTCTCCCCATTGTTTTCAATAGACCTTTGTACTCATACAGGGGACAGAAGCTAAGAGGACCCTGGGTAGAAATTTTTGTTCACCCATCCCATGCTAGGATATATTTTTTACAGTCCAGATTTTTGCATATAGTATGTTTTTTGGCAACTGACTAGTAATAAATCCAATAGAGCTCTCAAAAATAATTTTCTAAGCAGTACGGCAGAGATGGCCATATTTAAAAAGAAGTGTGGAAACTGAAGACTATGTTTCCCCTTTAATATGTAGCAATAAATTTATCTGCAGAATTAAAGACACTTCTGAGAAAAACACTCTCAAGGGAAAATGTAGGCAGAAACTGTATGTGTACAGTTCCTCTTAAAGAGGTGGCACTTCTGTTATGTGTAGCTCTATCATAGTTCTATGCTTAAGGTTAGAAAGGTGGTCACAGAATGAACCTGTTTTTTATTACTCCTCTTGGCCACCTTTACTTCGTCATTAAAAGTGAGTTTAAAGCGTTAGCACAGTTTTCAAAGGCTGGAAGAACAACCGCAATAGTAGTTAGTAGTTAGTAGTTCAGCCTGTGAGTCAAGAATGATTTATTTTCTAAAATCTGATTATATTATTTTGCCAATGAATACCCAGCAATGCTTTTGTTCCAGTTCCATACGTGGTCACTGCTGCAAACAAATAAGTTTAATTTGCTTTGTAAGCTTGTTATGAGCAATGCAGTGGAGAACAAGGGCTGAAAAAAACCTCCTGCATCTGTGGGTTTGTTAAGAATCGTTTTCTCCAGAGATGTCTTAGTCTGTTGGATTAAAAATGTAAAGGGACCTTCTACTCTAACAGTCTCACAGTTATCCCCTTAGAAAAGTTTGCTTTTGTGATAATTACAAATTTACCATCTACAGTTGTTTACTAAATGAACAGCCATTCTCTGCTGCTTCTAGCCTTGATAGTTTTCCTCCAATAATTTGCGGTTACAATGAAATATTTAGAAATATGTGCTTGCCTTTTTTTTTTGTTTGTTTTTTGGTTTTGTTGTTTTTTTTGGTGGGTTTTTTTTGTGTGTTTTTTTGTGGTTTTTTTTGTTGTTGTTGTTGTTGTTGTCCTTGTTTTGATAACAAATTACTTTGGTTGTGGTTCTGGTGATTATGGACCACAGGACTAGTTTAGCAATTATGCCTGAGGTAAGGTAGCATTAACACTGCTGTTTGCACTGAGAAGGAAACTGAAGGCTCATTCATTTTCCCTGTTAATAGAAAACCAACTGTTCTCTGCTAAGGAGGTAGTTTCCAGCTTCCAGCCCAGCTTCCAGGATGCCCTGAAGAGGTAAGACATCAGGGTAACATCCTCTCCAACACTAACAGGCTTTTTTTGATGGAAATACTTTATGTTTGAATGTGTGCATGATCTCACCCTACAAAAATTTTTTCTTTTTTCAGCTTTGTAGAAAATAATGAACTTCTGCTTGCATGTAGAAAATAATGAACTTCTGCTTGCATGTAAAACTGTAAAACTATTGTTACTATATCAAACCATAATGCTTGTTAATACTGATAATTTTTGATCCAAAACCAGCCCAGCCCAGCCCAAACTATTTCCTATGGTAGTGGCATCATTGTTCTTTGAACAAAGCAGCAGGTAAAACTTTGAATAGGTCTATTGAACAAGGCACCTCTATATAAAATATAAATAAATATTTTCTCATTTTAGTTCAATGAAGTTTTTTAATATTAAAGCAGGTTTGGTTAGTTTTTTGCAGTTCAACTGATTCCAAATCATAATTTGGTATGATTGCTTTACATTGAAGAATGTGAATCACAGCAAACTTGATACATACCCACTTTAATTTATAAATCAGGATGAATAACATTTAAAATCTTTGAATATGAATTAAAACCCAGCTCTAAGCCTCTGATTTTTATGAATACTTGTGAATGTCGCAAAAATTTCTTCTCTGCCTCTTTTACTTAATCAGGTCTGCTCAGTTCTGAAAGAAGCTACTCAGAAAGAGCTGACAGAGGATAGAATTAAAGGAAAAACACAATACTCTTGGCTGATTAAAAATAAAGCTGGGATTTGAAATTCTTAAAATACATATTTTCTTACCTGCACTTCAAAGGCAGGCTTCTGTTGCTGAATGGAGTTATGAACCCTCAACTTCCTAACTTTCTAGAAACCTGGGCATCAGCAATGTACAGTATTGAGTTAAACCTTCTAAAATAGTTTCTGTATTGTGCCTGTGATTTGGAACTTTATTATTTCTGCAAATGTAATTTACAATCTTGGGCACAAAATTCAGACTGTACTAGTATATCTGTATGTTGAATACATTTGAGTTTGACGCTAAAAAATAAAATCAGGAAAAGAGCTTGGTACAGACTGAGATATTTTTTAAAAGTTCAACTCTAAGAAAGCTCCAGCTGGCTTAAGAATATAGAAAAAAATATTTTTGTTAGTGGTATTGAATATATTCAATAGCAATTCAATATTGAATTGCTAATGCTCTTGTGATGCATGTTATAAACTTTGTTAGAAAGCACATTCATAATCCAACAGTACTGGTATTTGGATGAGATATCTCTCTTTATCACAGACCCTCATACTCACTTTCTCCCTGTCTTCCCCAAGGTCTTAGTATAAATTTACTAGGAAGTGTGAATCAGACTTGCTGAACACTGTAAAATGGGTTTCAAGGCCAGGTAGAGTTGTGCTGGGCTTTCTTGAAGGGATAGGGGATCACATTAGAGGTGAACAAAACCACACTGTGGCATCTTAAATAAAGCCTGTAGACACGACTGCGTGGTTGATAGTATAAAAGCCAAACCATTTTCCATTGCCACAAGGTTATCAGGCAATTCTACAATTTTCCATGTTACATCTCAATATGGACTACTGTGTCCATTCCCTCCACCCTCAAAAAAAAGTCACAAGTTCTCTTGCTGAAGGTGGAAGGTCTGTGCTTGAATCTAGGCATATATTAATAGGGAGTCAGGAATCTTAGCAAGCCAGTACACTCCTTTTTCCTTTTTCCTTTTTCCTTTTTTTTCCTTTTTCCTTTTTCCTTTTTCCTTTTTCCTTTTTCCTTTTTCCTTTTCCCTTTTTTCCCTTTTTTCTTTTTTTCTTTTTTTCTTTTCCCTTTTCCTTTTCCTTGTTTTGTAATGCAGAAGTAGCTGTCTGGATTAAAGTGTTAGCACTCTAACAGTTTAAGCCCCCAAATTGCACACATTCGGGGCTGAAACAAGGAATATTGTGTTTCCTATGGCTACTCTTCATATTACCACCACTGCTTCAAGCAAGAACAGAACAGTGGCAAGTCTACATTAAAATCACATGAACAATGTGCCAAGCAAGAAAGCCTGGGAATTTGGAGACAAGGCAGTCCCTAATCCCCTTTCTGGCTGTAAGAATCTCAGCTGTCAGAAATCAGGAATCCAGGCACAGTGCTGCTTAAACGCCACTGTTAGAGGCTGACAGTAGAGTATCTGTAGGCATAGGCAGTGTGGAGCAATTTACTTGCTTTTTTAAAAAGCGTTTGAACATTTTTGCCCTTGCTCAGATAGTGATGAACTTCATCTACGAAAATAAAAATTCTGAACTATTTTACACGAGCAACTGATATCTTTATACTGATAAATACTGCAGTACTGTAACTTAGTGCAGATAACCTCCACCCTAAAAGACCATGCAATCTAAACAGACAAAATTAATGAAGGTAAGAAATGCATTGACATTCTTCTCTTTTCAGAGATGAGGAAGCCAAAGCACTGAAAGCTTAAGTGGCTTGTCTCTGGCCACACTGAGAGCCCATGACAGGGCTGCAAATTAAATGCCTCTTCCTGTAAGAACTGCACTGTCTCCTTAGGAAATATGTATAGGAGAAAGGAGGAAAACCAGCACAAATTTACTGCGTGGTACTTGAATAACATGGCAGGTAGCACTGAAACTGAAATAATGGACTGATAGCTAGAGTGGACAAAGGTGTATTATAACACTGAAGAATGTAAGATACTTGGTCATTGCTTCTCCTCCTCTAAAGCCTTTTCCTCATGGCAACAAAATGTATGCATTTGCTCTGTCAGTCCCTCCACCCTTCCACTTGCAGAGATCTTTACACAAAGGCAGCAATTCTGAGGATAGCAGGTTCCTACGCCTGTTGTCAAAACTCGCCTCCTGAGCAGTTGGAGACAACCTGTAATTTAAGTCCAGAAATGCTGTGCTGAGGGCTTCATGGCTACCTGTTCTGCCTGGCTGGCCAAACAGCACACACAGCTGACACTGAGGAAACCAAGTTCTTCCTCTGGCCCTGTCCGTGTCTCCAGTATGAGGGAAGGATCTATGTGCCAGGCTGCTCAGGCCAGGGGATGTCCACAGGCACAGGGCAACGCGGCAGAACTGCAGGAGGTCCCTGCAGTGGCGCATGGGAAATCACGCAAGTTGTCTGGCTCTGAAAGCCTCTCAACGGTGATGGACTATGGTCCATAGGTGAAGAAGAACGGTGATGGACTGTGGTCCATAGGTGAAGAAGAACAATCTAAAATAATTTTAATCTGTTCCTTATGGGGTTGATTATGATTTTCTTATTTGCTCTAGTTAATTTTTTTTTTCCTTCCCCTATTGCCCTGGGCAGTTCAAGTAGTGCTCCTAATTGTTTTCACTTACACAAGTATAAATTCACAGCTTGACACTGAGGCTTACACTTGGTAGAGTTTGCTTTTATTGTTTCAGACTTTTCAAGCAAGGGAAGTTGTCCTAATTTCAACAACTGCCAAAGCTACCTGAGCTGCACAAAAATAAGTACATGACTAGTAATTACCTAAACCTCGATAACATGTAGTTTGATTAGCAAGTGTGAAACAACCATATCAAACTGAGATTTTTCCACAGCATCTAATTGAGCTTAAGGCTGTTTAAACTTGAGCAACTCTCCTAGTCCTCTGTAAAAACTCTCAGCTACAGTTTTTCATTTTATACTTGCAAATAATATAAGAAACAATACTTTTGAAGTTTATAGGCTAGACAGATTCTTATGCAAGTAAACAGTGTTTTCCCTCTGATGCTTCAAAGATGTAGCCTTGAACTTCTTGATTATTTATAAGTCTTTTTTTTCTTTCCTTTCTATTTCTGTAGGTTTGACATTGTGCAATGTGTACGGCCTTCTACTATAAGATTCTTACAAGTCGTTTGCACAGAACACATTATATCTAAGGCAAACAGTTCTTTGTCTCTGCAGATAACTTACTGAAATAGCTAGAAGAATGTCAACTTTCCAACAATCATTTTCTTGTCAAGATTTTTTTGTTTGTTTCTTTCAGCTAGAGGTTCTTCCCTAGAAATCACAAAGGGCAAGCACTTCATCTCCTGATGGTGATTTATAGACATGTTTTAAAGATGTATCTTTCAGGAAGCGTGTGTTGATGTGAAAGTAAAATGGAGCACACATCTTTAATTAGTAAAGAAATTTGAAGTCAGGTATGTTGTCTTTTATTAATCACATCATTCTGTTTATATGTAAACAGCATTTTTCAGTATCTTTGTATAGAGAAATGTGCTATTTTCTTTCTATATAGTTGCAAAAATGCTTGTTTGCCTGTACAGTTGTTATCAGGCTCTTGTACAGGTTAAGAGAAAGAAACAAGAGGAAGGAAAGAGCCCCAAAGAAGCTAGTATTTCTTCAGAAAAGCGTGTGGACTGGGACAGCTGGAAAAACAAGCTCTTCCTTGTGAAAAAAAATGATAAGCAAAGAGGAGTTGGATAATTCAGTGCTTTATCTTTTTGCATGCTGTAACTAAACTATGAAAATAATTCAATAGAAAATCAGATATGAAATTGCTCTTCCACTTCTAGTGGTGTGAAAAGAAGGGAAAAAAAAAAAAAGGATATGGCAGCTCCTTTTCAAGAAGCAATCTACATGTAAAAAGAAGCATTATTTAAATTGTTTGATGAACAAGCATCAACTTATGCCTGGATTTAGTGTGTGCAATCCAAGATTTTGCTCCTGTCCTATGAGTGAACACGAACCCTGGATGCATTTCTCTGCTCTGACACACTCTGGCTGCCTGTACTTTCTTGCACCATTTGTTATGCAGAGAAGTACAATCACTTGGAGATGAGGACATGTTATTACCTACTTTTGATCCTTAAATGCCCTGAATTTCCTTGCTTGTTTTCAACTCCCTACACTAAAGCCGTAGATGACTGTGATCAAGGGGCTGAAGGACAGTAGGATTGCACTGCTGCTTCCAGCGCTAGAACTGGAAATAGCTGCTTCTTGCTGTGCTTCATTACACCTACCACTTCCTTCAATGAAACAAAAAGCCTACTCTCGGCGTAGAACATTAGTTTCATCTCTGGAAGGGAAGACACCAGAAGCTGGAAACAGTTTCTGTAAAAGTTGTGTCCTTTCCATCTCTGTAAAATTTAATTATCGGGATCTTCCATTCCTGTAATTTTGTCTGAATGGCATAAAACCTTCCTTTCTGTTTAAACGGCTTCCTAGTAGCATTTCTCAAGTGCCCACCATGACTTATTTTGTTTGTTTGATCCTGGGCCACAGGTATGTTTTCAAAACTAGTTTGGGGGAAATTCCATGCTTTATATAAGTGACGTTGGGTGGCATAGCCTGTGTATTCAAATTGGATGATGTCTTCAGTCACATGCTGTCACTCCAGTACCATTTGTCTGCTGGTTTCAGTGATGTCTAAAGCTACAATCCCTGTACCTTTGTAGCAGCACACTTGGTCTGATGAAGCTGTCTTTATATGTGCATGCCTGCAAGTCAGATCAAATGTTTGCACCTAGTGGAAAATTTTGCAGCTAGACAGTTGACACTAATGAAATACACGGAACGTATTTCTTCATGCCACACACTGCCTATGACTGAGCCAAAGAATCAGCTCTCTGTTTTTAAGTACGTGCCTAATAAGGGGCAGCAGGATGTTCATGGTTAAAAGAGTACACTACTCTTTCCTCTGGTTTTGTTTCTGGCTGGCAGCTTCTGAAAAACATCTGAAAAGTTTGAAGAATGGCATACTGTTATGCACTACAGAAGGGGAAGTTTATTGGCATGCACTTTGTGGTGACCTGTGATCAAAAGGCTGGACTTACCATTGTTTAATGTGCTTATGAGCATGTATGCCTGAACAAGGAAGGCAGGCTTTTATGAGTTTTGCTTTTAGAGGTGCTGGCATGATATGCTGAGTAGAGAGAGGCTGCAATAGAGAGAGAATTTTTTTTTTTTCTCCTCTTCTCTTTTCCCATGCTGCATACAGATCTCTTACTGGTTAGAGTTTGCATTTGAGATGTGCATGTTCAGATTTCTCCTCTGAACTGGACAAGAAAAAAGATTTAGATCCTGGATCTAAACGCTGCAGTGAGCTCTGGTCACGGGTCATCTTGGACAAGAGATGTTTCTCCATGACATTCTTGTTCAATGTTTTCCATTAGAAACTCTTTTGTTAGAAGCTAAGGACAGAAAGCAAAGTCAAGAAAGTCCTCCTTCGCATCCCATGCAGCTCTGTTCTGTAATAGTTCTTGGAAATGGTAGCAAATACGATGACCTGACAATTCATGGTAGACAAGGGAAGAAAAATTAATGCAAGGGCTCTTGAGACAACTGTTCCATTTAATTTCTGTACATTCCTTTTCTTTGCAGTAATGGTGTCTGATACTGAAACACCCATAGTTTTTCTGTCAACATTCAAAGAAATGCTTTTCCTTCCTTAACTAAACTTCCTCTTTTAACTTCACCAAAATTCTGCATCCTAATAATGATTGAATTTAAATCCAACTCACTTCATAAAAATAGTAAAAAAAATTTCACTTTCTGTATCAGCTAGGTAGTTCATCTAAGTGAAACTAGATAGAGTGGGAATTTGTGGGGATTTTTCTTGGGTTTCCTGTTTGAAATCCTAACATAAAGAGAAAGGAAGCAATTTTACCCTCCCTCCAGTAATGTATGGGACCTTATGTGAAATAATGCATGTAACTTTATTTTAGCTACAGCTTCTTTCTTCTTGTTGCTTTTGAGAAGTTGATCAGATCAAAGCCTCCACCTACCGAAACAGTTCTTTCAGCTGGCTCCAGTACTTCAAGCAGATCTATACGGATTGCTCTTTTCAGCTGTGGGGAACTTCACTGACCTTCTGTGCATCTCACAGGCTTCAGTGAAGATACAAGAAGATAATTTTGTCCCGTTATTTTTCCCACTGTCACCTTCTGTGTGTAGACTTCACATGCTGACTTTGATAAAAAAATCCCAAATATTAACAGCTCAGGGTACATAAAATCTAATACTTCATTCTGATATATTAAAAATATTAATATATTTTAAAATGATTATTTTATTGTTACATTTTACCAATTTTGAATTTTTTACAGTCAAATTGGTGAATTGAATGTAACTTTGATAGTTTGCTAATTGCTAGCATGACTTACACCTTTCACAAGAAGTTTTGTTTTGCTCACAATAATAATGTTACTGAGATCCTGTGCTGGGTTTAGTTCATCTGTCACTGAGACTGACTGTACAACATTCCTCACTTTACAGTTTGGGCCTCTAAAAAATGGATTGGAGAACTTTTATACACATCAGTCTTACTTGTTTGGATAACCTTTTTTCATTCAAAGGGAACTGTACTATGTGCAACTTAATTTCTGATGTAATGATTATGAGCACACTGACTCAGGTATTTGACTTCTGTCTCACCTCAGATTGTTCTCATAATTATTTGGAAGGATAATATGTAGCATTCTCCCAGGTATGGAATTTTTCTATCTGATTTAAACTGACCTCTTTTATCTCTCTTCCTCAGCAACCTCATCTTTTTATGAACAAACAATATTGCTAGAGACTCAGGAAATAATACTGTAATGTCTTTGTGAAACACTCTTGGATGACAACAGAAATAATATAAGAAAGACATCAAGTTGCCAGTATGTGATAAGAAGGAACTACCTATATGAAAATAAGTTCTAGTCCTATCTCCTTGTTACCCAACAGGACATGGCACTTGGCCTGCTTCCTGAGGGACAGAAGAGGCAGCAAACGCTAAAGTAGTGAGAACAAGGTTTGGGGATTTGCTTTCTAAGAATATTGTATAAATTTGAGATGAGAGATAAATATAATGCTGCTATCTTCAAGCTGACTTTAACTGTGATTTTAATGCAGGTAAAAATGGATGGAAATTATGAAATGAAGCAGCAACTGGATTTGGAAAATTGTAAATATATCCTAGGATCATGTCATATCTCTATGCAGAAAAGTGAAAGGCCATTTTCAATTCAGATTCTCTTCTAAAACTTGATATCTCTTTCTTACTTACCAAGTATTTGGTAATTTGGGGGCTAAATCTGCTAATATTTTCAGGGAAACTGACAGTGAAATTATTCAAATACTAAAATACTGCCTAGTTCTACAGCAACTGCAGGTAACACTCCTCTTGCAATGTCAAATTGTTTTCTCACATTTTTTTTTCTAACAACATTTCTGATTTGGGGGTCAGAGGGCGGTCCACAGGTAGTATCTCAAAACTTTTCTCCCCCCACCCCTTTTAATTCATCTGTCTCTGCAAAGATTCTTGCAAATTTATTCCATGGAAAGACTGAAGAAAGTAAATTTCCCAATTTATCTTTCCTTGCCCTGCAGGATTCTCTCCTCGTTGCTGTAGATATTGATGTTTTTGGTTTGTTCTCAGCTAGTTCTTGGTTGTTTGGCTGGAATTTTTTGAAACCATCTTGATTCCTTCATCAGTATTTCACCCTCACTCTCCTCTGGTTCATTTCTTCCCACTCTAAAGAAATGCTGGTGTTCCATTTGCCTCTGCCTGGAGTGTATCAACTGTGTTCCCATTCCAGATTTTCTAAAATTTAGCTTTAATCCCTGGTAATCTACTTTTCCCAATGATTTCCAAGACTTTTATTTTTGTTTCCTAGCCAAAGCTGTATTTCCTGAGGTGCTAACTGCCTCTGATGGTGTCATCCATACTTGTCCTGGGATTTGTACTTTTGTTGGCTTTCTTGCCTCTGTTCTCAATAGATTGTCAGCTGACTCTTTCTTTCAATGTATAAACAGAGTTATTCTCATCTTTCCTCTTGACACTATAATGATTTGCAATAATTGCAAGCAAGATCTTTTAGACCGAAAAACTTAAGCAAGGTTAAACTTAGTATGCTGACAGGATGGATCTGAGAGATGTAAGTGGATTAGTTTTCTGTAAGAATCATAAGTATTTGTAATACATATTTAGAGGATAATAATGCCATTTTAAAATAGTAATGTGTGGAAAAATAGGGAACTATGGTAAAATACTTCCCTGATTGTAATAAAGGGTACAACTGACAAGAGAACATCAGAGCCATATACATGGTAAATTACATTTACATTGATTTAAATTGGGTTTAGAATTAGTCTGTAACCACAGAGTGCTCCCACTGTGCGATGTGTTGTATAGCTAAATGGAAGAGGAATATTTTAGGATGACTAAGGAGAACATTAAAAAAAATTAAAATAGTGCATTAAAAAGAAAAGGCGAGAGTTTACTTTTCAGAGAAGATTCCCAGATTGTCTCCAATCTGCAGATTGATTTTGCTAAACTATGGTCATTGCTTGTGCCAAATGAGTACAGGTGATGGACTTCTTATTGACAGCATTTTGTATCTCTTCTGCTCTGGCAGCCCCACTTATGGCTGGCATAAGACCTTGGCACTCCCCACACTGAGATGACTGTTCCGTTGCCATCCTTTGAAGCAGGTGAGGGATTAGCCAGAGGAACGAAGTAATTGAAGTGATGGGGCTTTGAGCAGTCAGGGTTAAACTAACCGACAAGAGACCTAATCCTGTTACCCCCTTCCTGCTTGCTTCAGATGCTCCTATGCCTCTTGTCTTCTTTCTCCTCTTTAGGTAATGATTTCTGCAAACATTAATTAGTTCCCTTTTTCTCTCATCTAATTAGTAACACATTTTCCTCAAGTTCACATGTCTCCCTGCCCTTGGCACCTGCATTCAGGCAGTAGCCATCAAGCAAGCTCAGTATGGCTAGAAGAGATCCTACCTGCTGCCCTCACCCGTACCCATCAGTCAGGCCCATGGACTGCTCGCTTTTACTAGAGGGGCTTCAGGACAACGTCTCAGTCTCACAGATTCTCCTTCTTTACACTTCTGAAAAGATTTCCATACAGAAGATTTCATATCCAGCTCATTCAGCCTCTCCTCTGTCCTAACTACAGCAACATCCCTTACTCTGGCCTTTGCAAATAGCATTCTGCTCCACTTGTAGCTGTGGAGGATAGTGCTGAAAAGATCACTTTCTTTCATTATCCCTCTCTCGCATCTTTCCTTTTCTATGCTGCATCAGAAATAACTGCTTTTCCTTCCAGAACCTTTAGAGTCCAACCCTATTGTAGCTATTACCACTCATTCACTGTCAAGATGTTGACTCTTGCCTTTGATCAACCTATTACAGCAGCCTCCACTGCCTACTTGTTCAATTTTTAAACAGCCACTTGTGTATGTGCTCCTGAGCTGCCTGTCATGGTTGGAGGAGATTCTCCATTCTGCAACTTAAACTAAACAGACACTTTCTTTCCTTCTGTTTCTAAACTGTAAGTTCAAAGCCCTAAATGTTGTTGTCCCTTGCCTACTGTCCCCAGCATGAGTAGCTAGATCCCTGAAACATTGTAATTTATGGTGGTAGGCACCAAGCATAGGAAGCCCTGAAGGGTGGCACACTGCCCCTGGGGCACCCAGCATCAGCAGCATTTCATCTTGCATTCCCTGATGCAGCAAGTAGACTGGTGCTGTAGGAAATTAAGAAGACCACAGCCAGAAGTTAGTTGTCTTCTGATGATGCCTTGCAATCACCAGTTTAAAGCAGGTATTCCAGCTCAATGTGTAAAGGAATCTCTTCAACAGGCCTTTGTGAAGTGATGTAAACCTGAGCTATGCATTCCTCTCACTAACAAAAAGGAAAAGAAACAGGTCTGTTGTCTCATGTTTTCTCTTTTTCCTCCCATAGTACCATTTCTAATTGACAGGTGCTGAAAAGAAAACAAGAACATGGCCTAACTTTGTTACACATGATAGACAGGACAGAGGGCAGCTCCTCACCATGTATTTTAAATAAACACAACAGAAAAAAAGAGAGTTTCTTGCTAAAGCAGTGAACAGGATGATGATTACTGAATTCAAGGCATTTTAGGAAAGTTTAGGCAGGAAGGAGTAAGTTTAATGAAAAGCACAATGAAATGAAGCACAAGAGTAGGTTGAAGGGGAGGCAGAGGAAAAGTCAACATGGTATGAAGGAGTCCCACTGTGATTAAAATTCCGTCTGTAAAAATGACTCCTGCCTCTAGCCAGTTGTGCTTGCCAGCATTCTCCAGAATCTGGGTAAAGTGGAATGTGACCAAACAGCCTCAGAAGGCTCAAAGCACACGGTTCCCATCAGTTGCACATTCATGTACTGGATGGGAGAGCTGCTCCCCCTGGGGCAGGGAGCTACCTACCTCTTTAGGCTGTATCTGGCCTTCCTTACTGTGCTTTTAGAGCAGACACAATGAACTCTTAGATCCTTAACTTTGTTCTCCGGCAAGGCAAAACACCCCTCTGTTAGGTTTAGGGGAAAAAAAAAGAGAAGGAAAAAAAAAATATCAAAAATTATTCTTATTAAAGAGTTACTTTATTTGAATTTTAGTAATTTTCTAATAAATTAATATAATAAAGCCATATAATTTTTCTGACTAAAAATATTCAACAGAAGACTTTTTTTTCCTTACAATATTTATATTCAGTATAGAAAAAATTCCCATAGATAAAGTCTTTTGGCAGAAGTGTTCAAACCAGCACTCAGTCTCAGCTTGTAGTGTCTATCTGTTGTGATGGAAGTTAAAATATGAAATGCTTATTAAAGTGAAAATCAATTACTGAATGAAGATAAAAATTTATCTATAACATTCTGTTTGTTAAGTGCAAAGAGGCTATGGCTTTAACCAGTAATGGACTTACTTCAGAACTGCAGTGTGAACAACTGTAGTTAAGGCTGAATTTTTTTCTTTTGTGGAGTTGCAAATGAAAATTTTATTTCCAAAATGGTGTAAGAAAGCTTCTTCAGTTGAAAGGGAGCAATGTTCCTCATTAGAACTAGTGTAAAATATTTGGAAAGCTGGGAAGCTGATGGAGGAGTGTACATTACTAATTAGGAATTAGGTGTGGAAAAGTTAGAGAGCATAACAATGTGAGGTCAAGAGAAGAAAATTTTTTCAGTGAGGTAGAAACATGGAAGGCTAACAGTGCACAGCTGATACTAGAGAAGGATGGTGAAGCTGTCAAGCTGGTGCAGAAAAAGCAGAAGATCTGAATAAATATTTCTGTTCTGATTTGGAAATAAATAGTGTGATATATTAATATCTGACAGTGATAAGGACTAGTTTCTACTCAGTAAATTGGGAGTCGCTGTTAAGCAGCAACTGTCAGTGCTAAACAGTTTTTTGAATTTACAGGGCCAGATAACTTTGCAACCAAGTGTATTAAAAGACCTTACTGAGAAACTCTCTAAATCATTAATGCTGATTTTAAAGAAACCATAGAACAATGAAGAAGTTCCAGAGTACTAAAGCAAATTCAATGCACCAATAATTTATAGGAGTAAATGTATTGCCATAAGACAACTGGCAACCTATTTATCTCAGTCCAACTCAGAAATGCTGACCTGGAACTCAGTCAGTAAAGATAAGTACCCGTACCCTGTTATTCTGTGTTTTAAACTGTTTAACTGTGGGGCATGTAAATGTAAAGGAGAAATCATCGTCATTTGCTGGTTCATGCTGTCTGGGTTTTCTCTTGGCCCAGCACGCTTCAGTATTTCTATTAATATAGCAACCATCACCACTGGGCAATTCTTCCCACGTCCTGGCTGTGGGATGCCAGGGAGGGGATCCCAAGTGCACACTTAGAGAGTAGCGAGACCTGAGATGTGCTCTTTTGGATGGGTTTCAGTAGAATGTGCAAAGCTTGAGGAATTACTGAAACTCAAAGTTTACTAAGGACTTCTATTAAACTCAGGGAATAGAAATAATTGGAAGTCCAGCCATTTCACATGATCAGAAAATAAATCCCCCTCTCATGTTCACGTCCCACAAATATGCTCTTCTGAGCTTTACATGCTGTGAAATTTTTCAGAGAGTCGCCCTCTGATATTAACTTTTGTCTTCGATCCCCACTGGCTTTATCCAACATCGTCCTACTAACTACCTTCTCCAAGCAATTCTTAAATAGTCTTTTAGCTTTTTCTGATATGACACAAATTTTTACCAAGATTATGATATTGTGTGTGTATATATCCCATATATATATATGGGATCAGATATATCTGAAAGTATTAATAAAACAAAAGTAAAAA
The DNA here is from genome assembly GCF_003259725.1 of Athene cunicularia. Lineage (NCBI taxonomy): Eukaryota > Metazoa > Chordata > Aves > Strigiformes > Strigidae > Athene > Athene cunicularia. Next base: position 109,478,610 of record NW_020799091.1, on the reverse strand, counting down.
TATGTTTTCTTTACAGATCTTGTTTGTACTGGATTTTCAAAACTATCACTTCACTCTAAAAGGGTGCGATGAAGTTTGTCACTTGGATGCAGATCCTGAGTCAAGATTGCACTTGCCATCAGGATTTGCAGTCCTAATATGCTTCAGAGCTGCTTGTGCTTCACCTCACGGTATTCAATAATGCATGGTCTTCTGTAATACATGTGCTTTCCGCAAGTGATAAAATGCAGACTGAGTGTTGGCAGGAAGGACACAGGTCTACCCGTAGCTGACAAAGAGGCTTTGTCCCAGTCTAGGATTTGGACACTGGAGTGCCTGAGCCCCTTTGCTAATGCTCTGATGTAGTTTTTGACTCTGCTTTGGTTTCCTTAAGCTTAGTGCCCAATTAGGCCATAAGGATATCAACTTTCAATTAGCTAATGTATTGTAAAATGCCTCTACTACAAATTAGGAGATTTTTATGATGTGCCTGCTCAGTACTCTGCATTTTATTCATGATATGTTATTAATAACAATAGGAATTTTTAGGGTTTTTTTCTGAGTTGGAGTCTGGGCACCACAGCCTAAGCAGATGAACTAATGCTTAGCCCTAGAAATGAAAGGCAGAGAAACACAAGTCTTGCAAACTATATGGAAAGACAACAAAAAGGCATTTTTAGTCTTGACATTGTCAGTGCATCATTTGTAAAGAAAATAGAAGCATTTTTATGTCTGTAAAGCCTACAGCATGTGTCAGTAGTGGATCAAATATTAAAAATAATTTTTAATAAGTGTGAGTCAAAGAGGCATTAGAAAAGCTCAGGGGATTTGGAAATGAGACTTCAGTTCAGGGAATTCCACACCTCAGGGGCATAACAGGTGAATGCTCCGCTACTCATGGATGAGACACCTGGCAAGGGGGCTGATGAATTTGAGATTTATTATTAGAAAGTAGGGACTGAGGGTATGTAAAAATGAAGACCAATTTTGATAGGTATGAAAGGGATGTTTCAGATGGGTAATGAAAAACTCAGAACAAAATTTTAGTCAAAGCATTGACTGATAGGAAGCAGGTATAAATCTGCCATAACTGAAGTAATGCAATTGAATTTATTGCCATAAGTAAACGGATGGGATGTGGCATACTGAACAATGGGGTCATTTGTGAATATTATGCTATACAGTGTATGCCTATTGCTGTAATGTAAAAGCTATAAAGATGAGGTTTAGAACAGGGCAAGCAACACAGAGAGTAGCAGTAATACCTGCCTTATACCTGCAGAGTGGAAACATGCCACTTAAGCGATTGCTTTTGAGAAAAGCTTTTATGAAGTTAACAGTAAATGAACTAAGAAAACAGAGATGCAAAGCTGCAAGTTTTGGTAGATTCATTAGATGTACACAACTGCCACCAGATGGGAAAACAGAATATGACAAACAGCACGTAAATGAAAGACAGATGAAAGGGGGAGTGTGAATTTGGGGATTTGATTTCAGAAAGCAGTGTCTTATGTATCCATCACAAGGAATGCCTTCTAGCTCCTTCGTGTGTGTGAATGTGTGCCTCTTTTCCCCTCCCTCCCTCCCTCCCTCCCTCCTTTTTTCTCTTAGTGATTGTCAGCCCACAGTTTGAAGAGAAGCTTAGAGAGAAATCCATACCGGTTTTGTCATATATCATGAGTTGAGTAATCTCTTGAGAAAGATTCTGAGCATAGTAGGGGCCTGCAGAGAATTTGGATTTTTGCACAGCGTAGTGGGTAAGAACCAGATCACTTGGGTGACTGTATATGGCTTAAAAATAACATTGAGAGTTTATACTCTGAGCAGTCACTCAGGTAACATTTATCTAAAGCTTTAATTTATAGCATTGTAAGTTCTTGTGCTTTTTATTACTATTATTGTTGGCTTCATTTTTTATGCTTTGCATACCTTAGAGAAACAGGCAAAAATTATGATTTTTTTTTTTTTTTTTCCCATCCCTGGATGAAATTTGATACTGGAGAGTTACAGCTGCCTGCTATTACCACTGCCTCCTTTTTCTGAAACCTTTTTTTGTGACAGGTTTGTGATTAAAGTGTTCAGCATTTCAAAGTAATGAGATATTTATTTTTGTGAATAACTCATCTATGTCATATAAAGAATAAAATATCCTTTACCCATGAAGCCTTACACATTAGAATATTCAAGTATTTTAATATTAACTTTTCAAGGATTTTTTAGTATTACAGTTTGGTGAACCTGGTATCTCATGCAATCATAATCTATTATTACAATGCACTTTGTGTGTGTGTTCTGGAGGAGGTTGAGAAAGGAGTTACCAGATGACTGGTACATCTGTACCTGGAAGGGATGAACACTGAGCTGTGCTTGGTTGCAATTCTACTGCCTTGACATCCTAGAGATATGGTTTTGAATCTCATGATTTCAGTGGACTAAACTAGAGCTAGCAAGGAAGGAAGATGATCTGTTTGGTCACAGAGAGGGTAATTCCTAGCATGACTCTTACTATGTATACACTAACACGTTGTGGTTAATAAATTTAGGAAAGGCAGCATGTCCTTTTTTAATTCCTAATCAGGGTGAATAACAATGTCCCCTAAAAATGCTCTGGCTGGCATTCAGTCTCCATTATCATGGCCTTTTGCTCTCATTTTGATGCCCCATTATCACCCACTAGGGATGGAAAAAAACATTGATATCTTTGCCCATCATTTTAGATCTCTTGATGACTTTATAACTCTATTAAGCAAAAGGCTTTTTATGTCCCAAAGGTAAAATAGACTATTGTATAAGATCACTGTATCTTTCTGTTTATAGGGAAATGAGGGAGCATTGCTCAATAGCAGGTAAGAGAGCCTCCAAGCCTCTCTGAATACTAATTGAAAGCTTATTTTAGTTTTTTGGGTTTTTTTTAATGTTAAAAAACCCCACTTATAAACAGATCTATAAACATATTTAAAAGCTTAAATCCTACCCATATCAGAGAAAGCTGGAAGTCTATATACCTTTGAGAATCTAGTTTTAGTCACTTGATTACTGTTTCCACAACATCAGGGAAACCAGGCTGCTTATAGCATTATTTTGACTTCTTTAGACATTTTTGATGACATACTGTTGACTGGAACAGACTTTTTTGCATCTTGGAAATTCAACCTCTAATAGTACTTGCCAAGATGTTACTTTTGATTAAACTTCCATTCTTTCTTTAAGTTTCCTATTTTTACCAAATAGATGTAGTTATTTAGTTGACTTAGATAATTTATGTCTCCAAACACATTATTATGCTGTTCAACCACTGTTCAGTAGTGGGTTTTTCTTCCCCGAAAATTGAGTAACTTGCATTCAGTATACTTCTTGTCAACATATTTGTGTGGTTTATCTTGGCTAAAGCTTAGGATCCCTTCAGGAAAGTATTAAGGAGCTTTGACCCACCTTTTAAGGAGCTTTGACCCAAAGCATGGAGTTCATTAGGAAGTTGATATTAAAGGTCACGCTTAGACTCCTGATTATTTGTAGAACTCCAACAGATGGTGTGAAAGAACAACTTTTCTTTCTGGAAAACACACAATGAAAATGCTGCCGGAATATAGCAGAGACCTGCGATCTGATGAATGGCTGGGAGAAGAGGAGTAAAAATCGATTGCTTGCCATCTTCTTTGGTGTGATAATATAGGGGTATAAAATTAAATCAACAGATACCTGGTTCCAAAAAATGTGGGAGAGTAGGTGACGGAGGAGGAACACACCTCTAACCCAATCTGCAAGCCTGCCCTCATATTTTGGGTAGATATTAGTGTTCAATTGTTTCATTTTTGTATTCTCTGGATACATTTCTTGGGCCTATCCTGGGACAGAACGCTAAACCATAGATTAGGTTTGACTTAACATGAACCTATCATGATGTTTTATTTGTACTTTGTGTACAACTTTCCTAGCCTATTCCCCTGATGTATGTTACAGCTGTAGCCGGTGCGAAAATTTCTACTCCTTCCATCAGGATGCAGCACATATCTCAGTTGACGATCACCGTGTCTCAGAGCAGAGCAGCATCGCGAAATGGGAAGCATCATTCAGAAACACCAGTATGATGCAGAAAAAAGAACGAAACATCTTGGCGCGTGGTGGGGACACACTGAATACACATCGGTCTCATGCAGGTTATGTATTTTCCCAAAACTCATTGCTTTAGGCTAAGAGGGGTGGTTTCGGGTGGGGCATCTGCTGAAGAAAGGAGAGGTGTTCCCACTACGCATTCCAGATAGGGGTGTGCGTGGCGGGGCTCAGTAACAAAAAGGGTGGGGCTGGGCAGGGTGGGTGTGGGGACCCGCCGCCATCTTGGGGCCAGCAGGGAGGGCGTGGCTCCCACAGCGTGCAGGGGTGCCTGGACCTGCTCTCCAGGGTGATGGATATGTCTCTTCTGTGGTTCTTTGGGGGCTCTGCACCACACTGAGCTGTCACAGTGAGGAATTACATGCGTAGCTGCATCCCGTGCCAGTTACAAGTGCGCAACAGTGTGAATTTTATATTTTCATCTACTACGTGATCGATCAGGTAATTAGCCATGGTATGAATTCATAATTCATATGGCCTAGCAGGGAAGGTCAAATGCAAAAATTGGTTAAAGTGCCCATAGTGAAAGGGCACAATCAATTGTTTTCATATTTTAATAAGCATTCCTGTAGATGGTTCTTTCCATTTTTCCTCCCCGCCCCCCACCCTTGTATTAGACTAGACCATTTGCCTAGCAGTGCTAGTTATGCCCTTCAAAAAGAAGTGAAATTACTTATTTCTATTCTTTCTTTCTTTTTATGTTATACTATTACGCAAATTACTGTACTAAACATTTGAACTTTTTAGTAGATCCTTTTAATAACACGAACAATACAACCATTAGGGTAATACAGTAGCTTTCAAAAAAGAGAAGTCAACTAAAACGTTACATTTCTGATAAACACTTAAAAAGACTGATTTAGGGAAAGCATTGATTTTGATTCAGTCATCTACTCTTTAAAAACCATAATTTTGTTAAGGACAAGAATTTACTGTAAATGAATACAGAGCAAGAGTTAAGAGAAGTTACTGGATATGTTGGCATTTCTATATTGGGGTTCCTAGCTTGAGACAATACAGTACTTTAGCCACAGTCATACCAGTAGTGGACTGATGCCAATCAGATTTTTATTTGACCTGGTGGCTATGTCCAAAGAGCACAGGTTCAGCAGTACTGAACTGGACCCTTGCATCTTAAAAAGGAATGTTAGCTCACTGGAAAAGATACCTGTCCCAGCTAATTGATTCACTATTGTGTCTGTCCTTCTTGAGGCTCCTTTGCTCATCTAAGAAGTTCATCATTATTCTTTGAACAGTCATTTCTTCAAATAAGTAAAATATTAGGGAAGCCACTGCAAGCAGAAATGTAACTGTGCATTGTGCTCTTTTCTTTTGTTGTCTGACTTGAAGAAGGTTTAGTATGGGCTACATCTTTCCAATTAGCATACAGTAGGAAGGATTTTCTCAAATAAGACATTGGTTGTGTGGTGTTAAAAAGCTGGCCAACTATCTAAGGCACTGTTATAATTAAAGTGGAAAAGCAAATCCATTTTATGAAACATTGAAGATTTGAAGCCTATTTCATTTTGCAGTAAAATGAATGTGAGACTAGATTTTTGCAGAGGAAGAAAGGCTTCACAATGTCTACTACTGAGTATTTAAAGCATGGAGTGAGGATGGCTAAACTAGATTTGCTTTGCCTCTTTTGGAGCAGAGAGGTTTTATTAATTTTTGCCCATTCTCATTCAAGCAATTGTTATTTTGGATCCGAGAGATTCTTTCTACAACATGTACTTTACTAGCTCTTCATCCAAGCCTTCTTCATATAAGAATTCATCCTAACAAATGTTTAATTGAAATTGATTCATTTTCACAAAACATTTATCTTTAGCAAAATTGCATTTTTCCTAGCAGGGGAAAAAAAAAAAAAAAAAAAAGCGGTTTGTAAGTATAAACTGTACATAACCGTTGGGGAGAAAGTATACAAGATCACAGTGTGGTAAATCAGACAGTCTGAGTTACAAGTATTTTTACTCTCTTGCACAAACTAATAGTAAACCTCATCTTTCTTAGAAAGACATGGCACAAATCTAGACACTATATGTGGTCTATGTCTCTGTATATAGTGGTCACATGAAATGGTCAATATTGAATGTTCGGTGGAAGCAGACTGCACGTATAGCATAATTAGGTTGCTTAGGTGACCAGTGTTTGGATAAACTAATTTCTAATAAGCAGTGAATTGGTAAGCTTGTTCTCAACTTGTCCAAAATATACACACTACTTATTTTTTATAACTCACATATTCTTGTCATGGTGTCTTATCCATAAAATGTCCCAATGTGAGATTTCAGTGAGGAAACAAGTTAAGCCAGTGCAGAACCCTTTAAAAAATCTCAGCCATTGGAATGGAGCGTTGGACATTTTAGTCAACAGATTTGTGATTCCTGGTCTGTTTTGGTTTTTTACATTTCTTTCTTCTTCTCCCAAGCCCTCACTCCCTTCTTTGGCAGGAGACAATGTCTTTTTTTCCAACTCTAGGTATGGACCTTGCTATAGTTATTCCAGTGATGTAGTCTGAGTACAAAACTGGTAGGACACATGCCAGTGTATGAACTTGCTAAAATGTACTGTTGTACATCATGTAATATTCTCAGGGAATCTATTGTCAGAACTAATAAGGTGGGCCTTTATTGAATGTATCAGATTAACTAAGCTATAAGGGAGGCTCTGCAAGCCTGGGATTGCTCAGTTCTGCCTCATTGGCCTGGTGGAAAACAAACCTGCTAAAACAACATGTTTTCTGCCAGATTACTGTGCTGACCTGCCTCCCTGGAGAAACCCCTCTATCTACACGAAGCAAGGCAGAGGAGCAGTCAGAAGCAGGAGGTGGAGGGGGGCAGAGTGGGACTGCCTGACCTTCATCAGGTGGGGTTAGGCACACTGAAGACCGTGTCTCAAGGCATCGAACAGAAGCAAAAAGTGAGCCAGGACTGGCACTCTGAGCCTCATGTCAAGGTGTGGCAGGCGGCCTGTGAGTTCACCCTGTCTTGCAGCATCCAAGGTGCCTCAGGGGGGTTAGTGCTCTCCTGTCTGTTTGCTGCAGCATCTCCTCCCCTGCCTGCTCTGGGTCAGAGCTTAAATTCTGAACATCCACTTCTTTTTCCATTGTCTTTTCCGGAAGAAGCTGAGAACGGTTTCTCTTTTCTATGCAGAAGGCAGGTGAAAAGATTTAGTCTTTCTTGCCATTTCATCTTTAGCTGTTCTGAATAGTATCACATGCATACTCTCTCACGTCTGCAAAAGCTAGCTCAGGTGGCCAGCTGTCAATAGTACTTTTTCCCTGCTCTTTTTATGGGCATAACATTTCCAAAAATACAATATAAACTGTTATCGAAATCAGGCAGTCTCCCTTTAAGTCTTCTATTGAATAATTATGCAATATTGAGAAGCTATTCAGTATGCTCATTTTGAGGGTGCCAATTTTGTGGTGCCAAAGAAGTCTGAGCGTTGCCACACTGATACTAGTTTCTACAGGCTTGTGGAATATATGTAGCTGAAGCCTGAATTTTAAAATACACTTAAAATCACATTCATTAAAATAACTTTAAAATACGTAATAATCAAGTTGTAGCCCACTGTCTGTCCTCACACCAGCCGAGGTGCCAGCTCCAATCTATATTCATGTAATGTGTGACCTTACATACTAGAGACTTGTATTTTTAAATACTTCAGCTTTGGATAACAAGGAGAATAACCTTGAACCTGTACCTCCTCACTGACTCATAAGAGATGATTCAACAAATAAGGGACTCTTATGATCATTGCTCTAAATTGCCTTTGAGTGTACTCACACACATAGCATCACTGTCAGCTCTTTGCCACCTTTTTTTAATTGCTATAGTTTTAAAAAATGTTGTCTGCCTGACCTTTGCTAGCTATTTCTGTGCCTTTCTGTAGTCTAGCTTTTAAAATCTTCATTGCCTGCCCCTTTTTTTCCCACAGTATTTCTTTCAAGGAGCTGTAATCTGCCATGTTTTCAATATAAGGAGAGAGATTATTTCCTGAAACAGTGAAAACCACTTTTTAAAGATTTTGTTTTACAACTAGCTCATGTTCACTCACAGTGTTTTCACCACTGCACAATCTGAGTTTTACCTCTCTGTGTTCAATATGACTCTTTTTTTTAACTCTCAAAGCCATTTAATGAAAAACAGGAGAACATATTAACTTATGTATCAGTGTCTAAATTGTAAGTCATAAAGCTTTTTTGTATTCAAGGAGATAAACACAGCCTCTGAATGTGGCTTTCTCTTCAGCAGTTCCCATAAAGGAATTTAGTTCTTTGTTCACTGTGCATACGATGCATGTTCTGTTTCCCTTTAGGTAGTTACAGTTCTTTGACTGCAGGCTTCTGCAAAAGGTTTTCATTCCAAGTATAATGACCCCATCTAAGCACAGAGTATTGCTCAGGGTTTATTTCCCGATCAAGATTTTGAATAACCTTTCATGCTATCTTACGTCAAATCATTCCAGAAGTATTTTGCAGATATTTCCTTTTAGCCTTCAGCTCTGTTTTGTTTTCCTTTTTCCTATTCCATAAACCCTGATGTTTACTAACCAGAGCCATCAGTTTCTGTGCATCTGTCTTTATTCTATTCCTTATGATACTGCCTTTTTTTATTAATTTGTTAATTGTTTAATAACTTTATTAATCTTAGTTAAATAAGATCTCCTAGCACTCTCTTTCTCAGGTCTTGAGTTGTAATGCCATTACTGTCTGACCTCAGATTATTATTTCATAAGCTCTCTCAGTCAACAGAATTTGTACTGGATTTCAGATTTATGAAGACACTTCACAAGTTTCTTCCTCAAGTTTCTTCCTCTCCTGGTGTTCTCAGCTGAAATTCTTCACTTCCTAAAATAATTCTTTCTAGGAGAGCAATTTCCAAATTTTATGGGCTAAACCGGTAATTGGTTTTGACTTCTTTGATTTATCTGCAGTCTGCTAAACAGCTTTTGAGTATCTGAAAGGGTATGTTGAGAAAAGATAGTTTTCTTCAGTGTGTCTCCACCTGACTTCATGAGGAGACAGAGCTCTTAGGTTAATTTCTTCCGGTTGTCTGCTGTATTTCCTGTATTGCATAGATCCATATTCCCTTCACTCTTCATCTTTCTCTTTTGTTCTGATTTTAGATTTGTTCTTCTGTTCATTCCTTATACCAGATGTACCCTGATAGGGTCTGTAGGGACAGAGGGTCACCACTTACAACTGCTTGGTGCCTGGTAATACAGGAAAGAGATAACTATGACGAGGCCCCAAATCAGCAGGCAGAGCTGTCTAGACCGTTTTGGTTTTGATAGTGAGCTTCCAAAGGAAGATCAAAAATTTTTATATTAAAGAAGATTCATGGGTTTTTAGACTACAAACTAGCTGGTTTAACTTTTTTAAGAGAGAAAGCCAGACAAGCCGGGTTAGTCAGAAAAGGAGAGTAAAGGCTTTATAACCAATTTTCCCCAACCTCAGGGTCCTTGCAGAAAGTTTTGTGTTTCCAGGCTGGATTTTAGTCAACTTTGAATTGTAGCAAACCTTACACAACTCCCTCTGGGAGACTAAGAAGTTCTTTCTAACAGTAGGCTTTTTGCACCCTATTCTCCCAACATTCTCTAAATTTCAGCGTCATTCTTCTTCCTGCACTTACTCCCTTCTTCCAGCACTTGCAGGGGCTCAGTGGTTTCTTTCCAACTGAAAGGTCCACCTGACCCAGTTGCTCGTTTTGTGTTAAAATAACATATAGAAATTTGGAACAGGCAAAACAGTTACAATTTTTGCAATACTTAAAAAACAGGTGACAAAAAAGTTGCCAAAAATGAAGAAGCTTATCTCTACTATGTTGCTAAAACCCCTCGGTGACAGCAGCAGTCCTCTCAAAACAGCCTTTCCAGCCTCTTCAGGCCAAATAACTATACAGCTGGGTTAACCATGGTATGCTGGCAGCTTCATGGAAGTTGAAAGTATGGATTTGTTCTGCAACTGCATAGTTGCATAGTTTGATTGCTGAGGTTAAGGAAACTGTTTCCTGTCTATTTTATTTCTTATTTTCTGGTATTTGAAAAGTGGAAGTGGTGTTCTGTTAAAAAAACAAACAAACAAACAAACAAAAAAACCCCAAAAAACATATTTCTGCTTCTTTCATAGTTCTGTCCCAAAGCCCACTAGATCATTGCTTTAAGCAGTGTGCGATCCAGTAGGTGGGTATTTTTGTTTGGTCCAGCCCCCGCATGGCTGAACACAAGTAGGGGTGACCAACGTGGAAAGGGCAAGTACATACCCTTTCACCAGCAGCATGGACCTGGATTAGGATAAACTACTTGTGAAAACGCATCCCAGTTTAGAGGCAGGAAGCCAACTGACTCCAGCCTTAGGGATGACTGTTCCCAATATGCATGGAGTGTGTCTGCTCCTGTGCAGGTGATCCTCATCTCCTGTGGCTGAATGAAATCTCCAGACTGGAAACCAACCAGTTGCTCTATCATGGTACATTAGCTCTCCATAAACAAAATATTAATGCAAGTGTATAATTTCTAGAATGAGGTGGTTTGCAGCTAGTTAGTGTGGAGCATAAGTAGAGGAGCTTGTACATGTCTGTCTATATATGCTTCCCTAAATTCACTGAGAGTCCTAGGTTACTACTTCCCCTTTGTGTCTTTTGAAAATGGGATGAAGCTTCTAGGACACTGATATTTTAAAAATTTTTACTCAGTTTTTTTTTTTTTTTTACTCCCAGTCTTCCCTGTTTTCAGTTTGTTACAGCTGGTTTGGTTGGTTTAGATTTTTTTTAAACTAACATTTTACTGATTGTTAAAGCAAAGAGGAAAAGTGGAAAACTCTACAACTAGGAATTTGTGGGGTTTTAAAATTTTAACATTGATGCTATTTTGAGGACATTGTGTTTTTCTTCAATGACAAAGAGGATACGAGTTCTTAGGTGAAAAACATAGAAGGTAGTGTAAAATGAAATTGGCAATGGGAGAAAGTTTCTCTTGTGCTCTGTGGGTAACTGCTGCATTTTGTGGTGCAGCATTTACTGCAGAAATATTTTGGTTTCTGAGATACAGTTGCATTTTAACATCTGTATTCTGATGATGTTTTGATAAATGTTTTAATTACACAAATTTAATGAATTTTTCTGAAACAAAATCCAAACAAATAAAAAAAAATATTTGGATATAGTATGCATAGACTGATTTGTGACCTTAAATGTAGTCATCAAAATCTGTGATGGAGAATCTGTACCTTCCTTCCAGACACTCCGCCAGGGGGTTCCTACTGCAAAACTGCTGAAATTGTAGAGATAAGACACTTCTATATAGTCAATAGAAACTGGTTCTACAGAGACAGAAAAGGTCATGGAAGACAGGCTTTTGCATGTAAGATACTTAGGAGGTATTTTTAATGCAGTTTAAATTATCCAGTTGCAATGGATCATGCATGTGCCAGAGTACTCCCACTAAGACCGTGGGGCAGCTGGATTATTGGAGCCAAGCAGAGCAGAAGTTCAGGGGGTTTTGCCCATCCTAGCCAAAGATGTCATTGCAAGGAACGTTGTAACAGAAGTTGCCACTGACCACCAGGTTTAAGAGATTTGATACTCTCTTCCCTGGAAGCACTAATCTATGCCAAGATCTCAGAAATAAATTAGTTTTTTAATAAAGGCTCTGCCTATTCATGTCTGTGTAACAGGTTTCAGGTGTACTACCATAATCTGAGCAATAGGCTGGGCAGATTCTGAAAAGAATTTGCAGGCTGGTAGAGCAGCTAGCAATGGATTTTTAAATTTCAGGAAGATAGGGAGTTGAAAACAGATTACTCGATTTTCCAAAATGAGAGCTGTGAAGCCTTAGGCACTTCTGAAAAGTCATACAACCAGGTGAGATCTGATCAATCTGTGTAAACCTGGTACTTACTGCTGCTATTCCCCCACTGTAGCCCCCACTGCACAAGATACCTGTTATTCCCCCACTGTAGCCCCCACTGCACAAGATACCTGTCTCCAGGTTGAATGGCTGGTTAAAATGTGACTCTACAAACCAGTTAAGGTAAATACAAACCATTTAATGTAAACTTGTGAGGCTGTCCTCTGCTCAATGAAAAGAGTTAAGATGAGATAACTCATTTGAAGGAGCAATATTTGAAACTGGAGCTGATAATTACATGCCTTTATAGCATTTCCAATTTTTCTTAGATATTTCTTTCTTTCTTTCTTTCTCTAAAATTACCGTTGTTTCTGAAACATGCCAAAAACTAATATATCAATTATTGACATTATTTTCCATTAGGAAAAATGCCTTCTATTTAATGCATGGCATAGAAAACCCTGTGATTGCTGCCTGATACTGTAGGACACAGAGTAAACACTTACAAAATGTCCCATTGTATGACTGTTTTGTCTCTTCTCTGAACAGAGTTATTTTTAAAACTACATATTGATTTCCTTCTTTCCACATTAAAACTCCCTAGAAGTGACCTCCTCTGTCCTGCAAGGACCCCTGTTTGTAAATGGTGGCGCAGTTGCACAGTTAAGTAAAAGTTGTCTATTGATCCCTGAAGGACCACTGATGAGTTCCTTGGGGACTTGAGGCCAGAACGGAAAGCACTGCTGTAATGAGCACCCTTTGAGAGAAATACTGTGTGAGATAAAAGAGAGAATCTGCAGAATGTCCTTAAATTTATATTTCCATCAAGATGTCAGATAAAGCACACAAGTCTCCTGGACTTTAATTACATTTTTGTCGTTCAATAATAGTTCACTTGGAATACTGCTGTAGGAAACCAGGAGGATAGAAAGCCACAATCACCTTGTTAGAATAATTTATAGGTAATATTCCTCATTTTAATCTAAAAAAAAAAAAATTAATTCCTCTGTTGAGAAGATGTCACTGTGGGGAAAGGTCCAAAAGCACCTGGACTCTCAGCTTAAGTATTCTTATTCTTAAAAATAACTTTCTTTGGGTGCTTCTTCCGCCTCTAGTTCCTGGTGAAGATGTTGGTATGTTGTCTAAAAATAACAGAGATGGAGCTTGTCATGGAGAACTAATGCATTTTATACTAGGTCTATTGCAGGACCAGCATCAGAAGCCACATATATTTTTGTGAATCTGATTTTGCCCACCTCAGCGTATAAGTCAGAGCTGCATAGTAAAGACTGAAAGTAAATATTGCATGGGGGAAGGACACACAGAGGAGATCAAATTTAGGAGACTTAAATATTCCACAAGTGTTAAAATTACTAAGTAAATGTACAAGTATTATTGTCCGAAGTGTTTTAAGAGTAAAAGTGCTTTCATACAAGGCTGGATGTGTATGTGTTTGCTTTTAAATGGATGGACAATATCTGCTATTATGTCTTCTTTTCCTGAGTTTTGACAGTTGTGCTGTGAAGCACATCAGTGACAAAGGTGGCTTCTTTGGAAATAACGGATTTATTTTTTTTTTTTCCATCTTCACAACACTAGATAGATGATTCCACATAGATTACAAATAATTTCTCCAGATGTTTCTTGTAAAATGAAATGATAGGGAGAAATATTGCACAAAATGTTTCCTTCCAGAAGCTTTGAAAAAAATGTCAGAATTTTCATTTACAGTAATTCTTGTGTACATACATCAGCTGTATTTACATTCCAGACTGAATGGGAAGATCAACCCAAACATGTCCAAAATAGTCTGTTGAGTATGGTAATTGGCTCTTGCCATGGCAATGTGCAATATTGTTTAAGAAAAACAATGATGTTCCATGGATTCTAATACTTTACCACTATATAAGCAATGTAGATATCTCTTGTGACCTCGAAGGAAGGATAACATCTAAAGATTAACTGGGATCAATAGAGAGATATATGGACAGAATCCAGTAAAATGTCACTATTATTCTTTTTTTGTGATTGTCAGCAAATGCTTGAGGCAATTTTAACAAATACAAGTCCTTATAAGCAATTTCCTCTGCTGGGAAATGGAAAATATTTTTTGCATGTTGACTTAAGTTACAGAATTTTAGCCCTGGTTATGAGTTTAAATGTGTGCAGACTGCAATAATGTATGTTTCTATGTTCCGGGTGTTTTAATTTACAGGATGTGTCTAAGTATATTGCTAAAGTTAGCTGTTCAGTGTTTTCACCTTTCAGGGGGGTGGAAACCAGCATATCTCAATGCAGTCTGAAAGTCCTATAGCACAAGTCCTCATGAGTTGTAAAGTGTCATGGCTCCAAGTTCACAGAATCACAGAATGATTTGAGGTTGGATGGGACCTCTAGAGGTCATCTGGTTCACCCCACCCTGCTCAAGCAGGGCCACCTAGAGTCAGCTGCCCGTGTCCATGTCTAGACAGTTTTTGAATATCTCCAATTCACTGTATATGGAGAATGGTTTGAGAAACAGTGAGGAGAGAAAGGGATTTATTCCTATGTATAAGGGTCTGTTACAAAATTTACACATCACACTATGTAACTATGGTAAGAGGCAGCAAGAGAGCATGAAGCTGACAGTCATATGCCAATATGACTGTTAGAAAGCTAACATATTTACATAAACTTTTAAATACTCAGACTCACAGGTCGTGGTGGTAAAATATGTGAGTAGTGAGAAAATGAGTGGCAAAATGGGATACTTTTGACAAATTGTAAGTCTCTTGTAAGTCTACTGAGGTTGACTAACAGCCTAACAGGAACAGTAGAATGAAGCAGAATCCCACTTCAAAAGTCCCTCTTCATTCTTTTAAAATCTTCTACCAGCAGCAGCATTAGGGACATCTTTGTATTTAGGTAGAGCCTGGATGTTTTCTGAAACTGATTATGTTTGGAGGTGCCTGGATGGTTGCTGCTGACTCTGACTGGTGGAGGTGCTCTGCTGGGAAAAATCATCCTGAGAAATGCAGCAAGATTCAAGATGGAAGGAAAAAGCAGAGGTCCCCTGTTCCAATCTTGCTAATTGCTTTCTGCGTAGCAGGCTTCCTACTGTTACAGTGTTTTACCTGTCAGTTCTCCCTTTGCCAGTGAGGGCTGACTTAAGAAGCCATCAGGCTCAGAGATGCCACCTGTGCAGCTGCACCGGGGACCCAGTGCTGCAGTGGTGGATGAGGAGCAAAATAGTAGCAACTCTTAGAAAAAGTAATTGGTTTTACTAATGCTGAACAGATCTTTTATGTTCAAATCAGATTGCAAAACAAACTCTAGAGGAATGCCTGTTGCAAACTACTACAAAAAGGACATAATATTTAGTAAGTACAAGCCATTTAACTTCTTACATTTCAAATAGCTAAATGGTGATATGCTCCACTTAGTGGGTGTCTGCTTTGCTTGTTTGTCTTTTAAACAGTACTTTCTTACTTTTTAGTTAAAGACTTTTCTGTATTGAAGTAATTAGTTTTTTCCTGTCATTAGAATACGAAAGCTATGGTATTTTTTTTTTGTCAAATTCTGAAATGTGTATTATCTGGGTTAGCTTTCAAGGTTAAAAAAGTGTTATGCCAATGGGTAGCATGCTTGAAGATAATAACAAATGAATGGACATGAAGAATTTAGTTCAATCTAGTTTAAAAGATGCCTCACTGAATTGAAGGATGCAGCATATCTAGATGGCAAACAATTGTGAGAGAAAAATGCATGTGAAGGCAGAATGTGGCTCCAAAGAAACATATGTGTGAGTGACATTCTGACAGGTCTGATCCAAAATCTGTCTAGCATCAGGTTATTTTTATATCTGAAATTGATCAAACTTCAGTCTATATTTTTATATACTTTGAGTGTATCTTTTAAAAGGCAATGACTAAAAAAAGTCCAGAAAATCTGAGAAAAAATGAGAGAAAAATAAAAAGTTTTGGTCTAAGCATGTAAAAGAAAATAAAGTTGTCTATTCTTCTACACCCCCCACCCCCCAAAAAAAAACCCAAAACCAAAAACCCAACCAACCAACCAAAAAACCTTTAAGGCAACTATATATTTTGGGCACCATATTTCAGAAATGTAGAAAACCATTGTTATTAGGATGACAAATGTTTGCAGGTGTTATAACTGTAAGGAAAGGAAAAATTAGGCCTGTAGACTTTATGAAGGGGAAGATTAAGAGGAGCCATGATGTAGGTGTGTACTGTTCTGGGAAAAATACAGTGGATACAGATGCAACAAAGCTGCTGTAGAGTATGCGAGTTTTAAATATATTGTTTCCTTATAGAGAAAATTACTGATGTGTGAAGCAGAAAGTATTTGGAAGTTTTAGAACCTTAAATATGTTGAGTGCAGTTTCATATATAAGAAGAAGATTGCATGCATGATATCCATACATTATCATGGACTACAAAGTTTTGTTGGACTGCATGAGATATGAAACTGTTTCACTGTCCCTTGATATTGTGCCTCCAGCCCAGATCTTTGAATAACACTGTCATGACTTCTGCTTCTTTCATGTTTAGAGGGATGTTTTTTCACATGGTGCAGGCACATGACCTGTCACAATTCTTTGATCTTATTTAAATGAATTGAACAGTAGTATGCTCTAAAGAGTGTTATCCATCACTTCTGGGAATCAGTTGTCCACTGTCTGACTCAATAGAGGTCAGTTACTTAGCTGAAGAATTCATGATACAGATCCTGGAGTCTCAAGTTCAGTTTCCCTACATCAAAGCAATTGGAGATGATAATGGAAATATTGTGCATCACAATAATGTTTTAAGTCCTATGAACTGTGGAGATTTCACTTACTATGTCTGACTCGCATCCAGGATCAAATGATCCACTCCACTGAGAAGCATAATAGCACCTGCTTACAGCATCTCAGATGAAGCCAACATCCTAGACTTGACACAAAGTCATGGATTTGCATCAGGTTTAGTAGTACTTAGTGTTAGTTGCTTGCCATTAATAAAGGGAGGGCAGCTTTCCATTCAAATCAGCTTGTACCTGTCCCTTGCTTTTGGCATTACCCAGGGTGACATAATGTCCTATCTGATGGAGATTGCAAGGCAGTCTGACCATCACTAAACCAGACTGTTTTCCTTTGCCTATTGGGAATGATCAAAACAAAGAAAACTGTGAGTTTTCAAAGCTCTGTAAGGATTGTTTCTCTGTTCTGTTTTTAGCAGCATATAGAGCTATAGGAGCTGGTGAGATATTTTGAACTTTGACACCAACGATATGCAGATGTAATTTTCTTTGCTTATCCTTTGCAGTGTAGGAAAACATTATTGTTGCCAACCTAACCCAGGCACTGGCTCTATATTTGTTAGCAGATGAAGAACAGCTAGTTGTAACCAAACCAGAACAAGGCTGAGCTCCTGCTGGCTGGCAAATGTGCACAAATAGGACGCCTGGCCATATTAAGAAGCAAGATCTGAAGAAATATTCTTGCTGTTCTGGTGGGATATTCAGTTTGACTTAGAACAGGCAATATTAAGTATATGATGAGAAAACTGTGTCTGAAATTTCTAGAACGACCTGGTTCAGCTAGGACAGGGTTAAGTTTCCCCAGCAGTGGGGAGGGAGCTCCAGCCGGGTTATTCAGTGACATGCTGATGTCAGGTCTGGGCGCCCAAGTGCGGGAAGAGCAGGGACAGCTTTGTTCCTAGTTGGTATCCTTCACTGCTGTATGTGTGTAGTATATCTCTGTGTATCTCTCATTCTGTTCATTGTTATTACTGTTTATTGTTATTGTTGATGTTCGGTTTATTTTGTGTAAAGATCCAGACTTCTGGAAGCCATCCAAAGCAAGCTTACCTTTTGGGGTTTGTTCATCACTAGTACCAATCAGGCCTTCTCGAACAGCAGCTTTTAATGCTATCTAGGATGGATATATATAGTATCATATTTCACAGAAAGAAAAATATGAAAAAGTGTTAATCTTTTGGTCAGTTTAAAAACTGCCAACACCACATTTTAGCTGGAGAAAGAAGCATTAAAAAAAAAAAAAAAAAGTGCCAAATGAGACATTTTCTACTATGGACATTTATTGAGGCTTACTTTGTAGAGTGGGTATTGTGTATAAATAAAAGTTACAAGCTCCTGAACACCAACATGAATATTCTTAAAAGCAAAACCAGTTGAGTTCAGGTACCTGGAATTGACAGAATAATTAGCTCTAAGTGCCATTTCTAATAACTGAATGGGTGGAGCAGTGACACAATCATTCTCCTATTCGATCAATGGGAAAAGTGCCCTTTGACTTAAAATGGAGTGACACCAAGTTAGAAAGCATTGTCTTATATAAATCTAAATTTCTTTGTGTACATAACTAATTCTACAGATGTTTGACCTTACTGAGATTAATGACTGGAGCAAAGTCATTCCTGCTTTCTATCAATATTATAGGAGTTGTTTACATGTTCATTCTGTACAGAAAAGGTAATGGGTTATCATCTTTATTTTTAAAAAGCCTGGGACAGGAGGGATAGTAAAATAGAGGGGATTATGTGAGGTAATAAATTTCAGACATTTAAAAGTGTATGTGAGTGGGTCGTCCACCCCCTGATTTCAGACAGAGAGCAGAATTCTGGAAGCACACATGTGGAACTTCAAAAACCTTTACCAAATCATAAAATCATACTGATTTTCATAAGAAAATTTAAAAAGGAAATTAAATCTGTAGGTTTTCTTACCTTTTGTTGAATTATTGGATACAAATGAACAGTTTTAAGCTTTTTCCCACAGCCTGGTAATCTTTAAAAATGAAATGACATTGTGATCCTTCAGTCAGAACTGAAGTTTCACAACATATATATGTTACAGCTTACCTGTAATACATATAGCACAGGATAAACTCATACCAAAACCATGAATTGGTGACAACAGACTTATGGAACCTGGTCTCTAACGTTCCCCCTCATATCCACCCTCAGTCTCCTTCCATCCATTCTCCTTCATTCTGCAGTCCCAAGCAGATGTGAAGTAGTCCCCCTGCTCATGAGTAGAAAGCAGAATGAGGAAGAGAACAATCTTAAAAATATGTCTTTGTATGCAGATTTTCACTATAAACTGTGTTTAAAACCAATAGAGAAAAAACATCACAGCGTTACAACCTGTTATTAGCCACTCACATGCTGGAGCAGGGGACAAGTGTGAGGAGGAAGGAGAAGCAGAGGGAAGCTGTTGTAAACTGACCAGAGCCCCCATTCCCCATCCCTTGCTCTGCTTGGGTTGGGGGAGGTAGACGAGTAGGGAATGAAGGAGTGAAGTTGAGCCTGAGCAAGGGTGGGAAAGTGTTATTTTAATATTTCTTTGTTTCTTATTACCCAAATCTATTTTAATTGGCAATAAATTAAATTAATTTTCCCCAAGTTAAGTCTGTTTTGCCCATGATGGAAACTGATAAGCAATCTCCCTGTCTATCTTGCCCCATGAGCTTTTGTGTCTTATTTTCTCCCCCTGTCCTGTTGAGAAGAGTGACTGAGGGCAGCTGGGTGGGCATCTGGCACTTGGCCAAGGTCAGCCCACCACAAAACTACTTACTATGGTATGATTTTGGGTGCATGAAAGTAGAAGACTTTATAGGGAGTCTACAATATAAAGAAAAAATGTTCAAGATAATAATAATTATTCTTTAGAATAAAGAGATCTTATCCTATCAAAAGTAACTTATCTGCCTTCCTAAATAACATACATTTTCAGTCTCCTTCTAAGGCAGAATACATCTTAAAGATCATTGGTGTATTTTTGACTGAGCAGTTGTCATTTGTTCCAGCCCCCAAATACCAATAGAATTAAACAGAATACATACTTAATAAGAATCACTGAGTTCAGTTGGAACCATTGTATTTAGTTACATACATGAATTATCTTGCTTAAAAAGTGTAGCATATTTTAAAACATTTTGTCTGCCTGAAGTTTCCTGTACTTGCAATGAGAAATATAGTATAATATATATATGAGCTTTCTAACCAGAGCTGCTATATAAGAAAAATAATAAAAGACTGTGCACACAAAAATAGAGATGGTGGGATTCTAATCACTTGTGAGCTTCCATCTGTGTTTAATACTGGTGTGGTCTACCCAAGGGGAAAAGAAAGTGACATCTAATATAGGGTGAAAGAGTACATTTAGTTCAGGAAAGATTGTCTCAATATTTTGCAGTTTTCAAGTTACATTTCTCATTAGAATGGATATCTCCTTAATGTGAAGATATTTTAGAGATAAAACGTAGAATCTAGTTCCACTGAGTTAGTTACCAGTATCTCATTCTTTCTAATGTATATATGTATAAATGTATAAATTTTGCTTGCAATCTAAAATGACAATCTGGAGAGTGAAAAACTAAACTACCTTAATCTTTATGCATATACTTAATAATATATTTGCATTACTCATTTGGAAAAAAGGTTAATAAGAAAGTTGTTCTTAGTTAGTAACCTGTTACCCGTGGAGAAATGCCCAATGTTACGCATCTCTGTAATTTACTAGGTGAAGATATAAAAACTTGCAGTGGCTGAAAACCAGGCAGCTAAGTAGAAACTAATAGAGGAAACTCAAAATGTTTACAGTTATAATGAATAACTACTGGAGCACATTAGGAAGATATGTGATAATTCCTCTTTGACAGAGCCTGTAAATTGAGAGTGGGTGTCTGTCTGAAAGAAACAGAGTAGTTCAGCCATGAGCTGAACTTGACGCAGAAATGGCTGAAATAAAGGGCATTGTTTCTGTTGTACATAACGTCAGACCACATTCCCCAAATGGTTGCTTCTGGTTTAAACATTTGTGAGTGTCTGTCTTGCCCACATGTGAAGAGGTGGAATAATACTGTGTCAAAGGAAATTCTCTTAGAGATAGCTATCAAAATTTTTTTTAAAAAATAAATTAAATTTTAGGAAATCAACAAGCTCAAACACCACTCCAAGTTTTAAAGACAGAAGAATGGTTGAGCTCCTAATACGATTTAACGTATAATTTAACTTGATGTTGTTTGCATGAAGGTTGACTTGTATTTATAAAATTTACTTGAAGATGTCTGAAAGTTGTCCAAATATATATGGACAATTAGCTGTCAGGAAGAAAAGAGATCAGAAGTCTTATCTTACAAGAGGTTAATTTATTTGCATAAATTTAATGACTGTGATTTTTGTGCTCTTCTGTGTGGATAGAATAGCATGAAGAAAATTTGCAGTTTTAGATAACTCCAAGAATGATGTTTTTTAATAGTCTTACATTTATGGAGATCTGCATATGATATGTGTTTTATTCTAATCATCCCTTGAAGAGTCAGATGATAGTCCTTAGTTAGAAGTGAAATACCAGGCTAGAGGTACTGTTCTTGTGTTTTCTATGCCAAAATCATGTGTTTCTATGGCAACAGAGTTAATCTATACTGTTTCAATTGGATGAATCCTGATAAATTTTGCTACCTAAAGTAATCTCAACTGTAGTCCCAGTGACATTAGATTTCATAAAATAGCCTTAGTCTTTGTCACTGTTTAACCAAGATGCATTAAAGAATTTGAGTAACACAGCAGTCCATATTCAGTACTACATTCTGATGCACAAAAAGTACCTTCTGTAAATCATGTTTTCTTTGCTACTGAAGTAACTAAGTCTAACCAATCTGACTTTCTACCTTTTGTTTGATTATCTGCAACATATGCATTTTCAAATTTAACCTTTCTAAATACAAAAATTTTAGTTGAACCACTTTGTCACACAGCCTTGCAGAAGTTCAGCTAGGAGGACACCCTCGCAAGATTTCTAAGCTTGGCTGCCAACACCCTGGGTCAGTGAGCCCCTTAGAAAAAGAGGATCTTGTATTCAACTCCCATAGATACCCAGATCCATTTAAGGCTTCAACTCAACCTTGCCTAGTGTGCCAGCAACGCAGATCCATTGCCTTTTAGGAATACATGAGTTTGAAGCAAATAAAGATACCCATAGACTTCTATCTGTAAAATAAAAAAAAAAAAAATCTAAGCTCCTTTTTAGTGCAAGGAAATGCAACTCTCAGTTAAGGAAGGACTGTGTGTCATGCATGTCTGTTCTTTCTGTTCTTTGACCTTAGGCTGTGGCCTCTTAAGGAGTCAGGGATTCGTTCCCTGTGGCATTTCCCTGGCAGTGGAAGCCTTTTTTTCATGTGATGAATTTGCAATTAGTAAAGACATCTCTGCTCCTATAGTTATTTCTCTTTCCAAACCTGCTTTTGGCCTCTTTCTTCAAAACATGGCTTCAAACTTAAAAGGGAACTTAGAGAGCTTTCAAGTTTCTTTGTCAAATGACCCTGCATGAGTTTGTTACATTTTCTTTGTAGGTGGGTTTATTACTTCACTTTCCCTTTAATTCGTCAGATCTGGAAGTGTAAAGCAGCAAACATGTCCTCCTTTGCTCATAGCTCATGCCACTTAGTTGAGGAATCACGAAAATTTAGGGACATTGGCTCTATGATAGGAATAAGATTTGTTTTTCGTCTCTTACTGGATTCTAGCTTACAGTGGAGGAAAAGGACAGCAGACAGGGTAAAAAAGCCTGATTTCCAAAATGAAGTTCATACTCTAACGCAGATACTGTCAAAGTCCTAACTGACCTTCACACACATTATATGAGAGAGGCCTTGAGATATATAATAATCCCAGATATAAGCAACCAAAATACTCCTCAGACCTCGTTTTAAAACTGCAGTTCAATCAATATACTCCAGATGGCACACAATGATGATGAAATTATGCTTGTGCTACTTTGAGAGATGGAATATGCAAACAGAAGTATCTTGTTAACACAAAAGCCCTGGAAGCTGCCTTCAGGACTGACAGTCATCTGTACACTCAGAAAACAAACAAAACTTCTGACTCTTTAAAAGCTAGTGGGTTTTTTGGAAAACAAAACCCAAAACCAAACACCAAACCCTGTGCTAATCTCAATTATAATGCAGGAAACACAAATGTTTGAAGATTATCATCCTTTATATGCTAATAAATATTGAATGGCAGATGTTTTCCAAGCAGATAGATGATTAATTTGCCCCTAAATTACAAAGAAATGCAAGATATATTAATTTTAAAAGGGGAATATTACTTGAACATCATTAGAGGGACTTAGAAATAACTTGTTATATTAAGACATGTTGCACTACCTTTTTCTCCTCTGTCTTAAAATTTTCCTTGTGATTAGTCCTAATTAAAAAGGGTAGCTGCAAACTGCAAAGGGCAACCATATCCGAACATTCATATGCTTACGTTTCAAGAATAATTCCATGAGACATCGTACATGCCTGCATACACGACACAAGGTAGAAGACAATTCTCTGATTGCATTTTAGTAACTGATCAAAACCCATCTTGCATAAAAAAATGACAAACTAAAGCTATAGAAGCTGATGAGGCTTTTGAATTGTGGGATAAAGTCTATATTGCAAATGAAATGCCAAATTGTAGAAGATGTTAAGTGCTGGTTCTGACTTTGTGCTGAATGAGGACTATGTTTTTGAATTACAGAAATACCACAAAACAATTTCAGGAACTTCTACAGTTTCAGTGTTAATACAAATACTGACAAAAATTGCAGATGTGTTACAGAAACCCTTCAAAGGGCTTGCAAATTGGCCACCTCGCTTTGCTGGCCAAAATGCTACCTTTAGACCTCATGAAAACAGTTTTCCCTGAAGCTTTGGGCCCATCTTAGGCTCGGCAAATGTTAAAGTGGATGTCTAAAAGCAACAGAAAATGGCATTAGGAGACCAGCTTTCCCTACAACAACCTTCTGAAGCATATTTAGTTTAAATAGTTTGTTCTGTAGTCTAGGTGGCTTTAGATAAATGCCACAGCAATGCTCTTTGTAAATGCACAAATCTAGGTAAGTACTGTATTGTGCGAGGGGGCAAGGTTTACTTTTTGTAGTTCCACACATTGATTCTGATGAACATTTCATGCAAAAGGAGTTTCTGTAGTAGAACATTTCAGAATTCATGAATAGTAATTGAGCCCTTTAGTTCTGTGCTAAACTTAAATCCATTATTCTCCATTTAAAGCAGACACATCATGTTGCTCTACAGAACACTGCTCTGTCAATTCAGTGCTTTTTTCAGTGAGCTGGGCTAGAATATTAAGCACTCTTTGCTCTCAGTATTCTTGCTGTGCTTGGCACATTTGGATTCCATTTGAAATAGGCAAATAGCAATTCTGTTGTTCATAATGAATAGCCTATACGTGTATATGCACCTTGCCTTTGAAAGGGGGAGCATATATTATTTGCCACATCTTGAATCTTTGGCAACCAGTTTGCTTCATTTCCTCTCTCTCTCTCTCTGCACATAAGCACTGAAATGTAAAATGTAATAAAAGTCCCTGACAGATTTCTGTCTTCTGTACCAAACAAATCCGTCTGCTTCGGCATTCAAAGTGTACATATTTTTTCTGTCATGGACAAATTAAAGAAATACATGTAAAAACAAACAGTTAAGTAAGAAAGATTAAAGTTTCTAAAAGTCCCTTTACAAGCTGAAGATTTTTCAGGCATTTGCTAGACTGTAGCTATTACTGTGTTTAGGTTTTAGTATGCTGATGCAGCCAGATGTCTATCCCTGCCGTGCTAGTGGAGATAAAATTAATTCTCTTCCCATATAATATTTTTGTTGCTAAAGTTCTATGAATACACAGTTTAAACTCTGCTAGCATGTCACGTTAAGTTCTGTTAAGTATCTGCACTGGAAGGATTTTATCTTCATCATAAGCAATAAATCATGCAATTTTCTTAAATGAATTATCTCATTTGAGAACAGTGTGATAAGCTGAATTTTATAAAAGCATGCCAAAATCTTAAGTTTCCAGCCTCCGAGTTTTTTTCCCTGTTAGCTGCCCTTCAGTTACATTTAGATGTCCATTTATAAGGTTTGCCTGAATAGAAGCTGGGTAGAGGAGGAATTGAGTAGAGCATCTGAAAATTATCTCCTACACTATGACTAAGAGAAATAATACAAGGAAATCTCTTATTTCCATTCTTAGTGTTCAAGTAACCCTAAAATCGTGAGATTCTAAGGAGAAATTGTTATGAAGATGACAAGCCACACATGATGTTTCTCTCTTCTGCACTGTCAAAGTTGAAATATAGTTGTATGGGATAGCTCTCTCTTTCTGAGCCACTTCTTTGTGTACGGAGTTGAGGTATAAAGCCTACTGTTTCTGCCTGCATTGGCTGATGATGTTTTTCTCTGTACATCAAGTAGATGTTAGGATAAAGATGATGAGCAAAAAACTGAAGCTGCCATTATGATGATGGTTTAAAACCTAAGGTTGATTAAATGGGTATCGCAAGCCTCTACCATCATTTAGTGAGAGTTAGATTGAAATGTCTCTGTGAAACAGTCCTTAGGGAGAGAGTATACCCAGCAAGGGTTTCTTCAGCACAGCGCATGTGGGTTCCAGCTATTGCAGCACACATTTATGCCTCTCTTGCCAGGCCACGATGGCACTGGGTAAGCTACATGTTTTATCTGGTGTGGTAACAAAGGGAATCCTCAGTTTCCAGACAGCTGACAGGACAGAGCAGTTTGAGAAGACCTACAAACATAGTCCAGTCTTCCTAGCTCAGGAGATGTTAATGAAGTGCTTTAAGTTTACCATTTACAGCTGTCTTGTTTGAACAGAAAGATATGTGAGGAATTGGCGGTGCTAGTTTAGAAAATTGTTTACAACGCAAATCACTTCTTGCTTCACAATCAAATTTCAAGAAAATAAGAAGGTAACACCTCAGAATTTAAAGACTGTAATTTGAATTTAATATTAATGCTTGGATGCTTGGAATGCAAAGGTAAGTGACCCAGATCCTCATGTGGTGTACAAAGTAGATACTCACCCAGAAAAGCCGGTTGGGGTTTTTTTGTCAGAAAATGGAGACATTCTTCTATGGGCTGGGTTTTGTTCCTTTCAGAGGTCAAACCAGTGTCTGTTTGAAAAATTCATGATCCAGAGAAGGTAATTTTTAATGAATATTTATGGAGATGTCCTTTCTTATCAGAGCTGTGCAAGTTTTCAGAAGCTTGCCACTAAGACTGGCTTCTGATTTTTAGCAAAAAGCTTATGAGTTCTGTCTGAGAAAATAGTCAGGTTACATTTTTGTCTAGCTTTTTCTGGTATTTATCTTTTTGCATAATAAGATACATCACTGTGATGCTTGTATACTACATAATATACAGGTTGTGGGTTGTGTTTTTTTTTCTATAGTAGACTAGTACTTTAGGAAGGTTAATGTTTTAAACTCCGTTATTTCAGTGTTAATCATCATGAAAATAAACATGAGCTGATATTATTATAATTTATTAATTTCTATAATAAACTGTGTGTACCTAGAATTGCCAAAGATCAATAACTAGAAGGCTTTGCTAGACTAGTTTGCTTTTTTGAGTCTCAGATCTTTACTGCAAAGCCTCAGAGTACTTCTGAACAATAGGCAAAAAAGTATTTTTTTTTTTTCAGCTGCTTCTGGTTTTAATATTATTGCAGCACCTAGAAAAAGGAGCTGAGATTGGCGTCTGGTCTTGTGCTTGTAATGGTTCTTAAGAATTGTGTGTCTGAAGAGCTTGTTTTGTACATGGCAAAGAAAAAGGGTTCTGGAGCCAGAAGTGCTTCAAGGTGCAGTGACTTGCCAAGGCCCTGTGGCAGGGAAAGGTTGAAGCATGATCAACTTCCAACATGTCTTGTATTCCATGAGCAATATTGCCTTTAAATAAGACCATGCAAAATATTTCAAGAAAATAATATTGTTCCTAAGTCTAGATAGCATCATAAAGAATAATTAAAGTATTGGATTCTGATTTCCTCTCAGTCATACAATTTACAATTACTGTGTGGAATTTCACTCACTTTCCTCCCTTCTCCCTTTTTTTTGCCTTTGTGTGTGGAAAAGACTTTACATTTTTATGTTACTTTATTTCTCATATGTGAGTGGTTTAGCTAATATGTCCTATCCTCCTCACGTAAAAATATTTTTTAATCTATTATATCTTATTTTTTAGGTATTCTATTGTACATTATAATATAATTTTATATATGTTATTTTCAATCCTGCATTTTTAAACATGCAATGTGGATCAGAGCGATGCATCTTTTGTATAATGGCACTTTGCTTAGATGCCTTTAAACCTCATGACTGTCCTGGGGCCAGCATCAAAGATGCAGATGTTTAAGGTACATTTCAGCAAGGAAGAACTCTGATAATGCCACTGCAGTCTGAATTTCTGCTCTGCCTGCTTAAGAGTTTCTTTGTATTTCTGGCCCTCTGGGCTGGATCCCCCTGGACTTTCTTTGAGAGATAATCCCATGTGGATGGGAATTATTCATGACTTAATTTAATATAGGAGCACAATTCTCAGCTGGTACGTAAGCAGGCATAGTGGTAGTACATTGTCTCGAGGTTCTTTTTAATGGTCCAGCTGGTAAATACCGACTTAGTAGACAATATCAAAAGTAGTATTACCTTTCAATGGTACCTGGTAAGGTCCTGGTGAAAAGCAATCACCTTACAATAAGGTCTTAAGTGTCTTTGGTCCTTTTTAAAGATCTTAATGTCATTTATGTCTATAAAATATACATTTACCTGAGAAATTAGGGAAATGTGTATTAATAGGACACATGCAATCTCATGTGAATGTCCAAAATCATAGTTGAGTGTATTTGATATTTTATGGGGAAAAAAAACCCCAAACCCACAACCAACCCTCAAATGAGTAATAATTACAGTAAATTTTCATAAGTATCTAAACAAGGTAATTTCAATAACATCTAGGATACCCAAGAATCCATAATTTCCAATGAGTGTCACTGAAGTTAAATCATGCCTTCCTTTGTATACCTAATGGAGAGGAAAGAATCCTGAAGAACAGCTGGTTTTGGTAAATAGCGAAGGCAATATGTGACCACCTGTTTTGACTATCTATCCTTGTTTTAGATAAATATTTCTTGTGGATTTGGTGAAAAGTGTGATAGAGTGTCTGGTGTAAATAACAATTATGCCTCAGAAGTCACTTTGAATTACAACAAAATATTAAGGGACTAAATCTAGAAAATTAAAACAGAGTTAAGGTCTTCTGTTGCGTAGAGTTAAACCTTTCTGACACTGTGCCATTTTTCCCTCCTCTTTGATTATGTGTTTTTCCTCTCACATCAATGAATGTGTTGCAAAGAGTAGTTCTATGACTATCTTAATGATGGTTGCTCCTGTGCCTTAACTGCTCATGCATAATTTCTCTTTGAGAAGATCAGGTAAGAGTGCTGGTTAACCTCACTCCAGCTTTCCAAAACAGATTGATTTGATGAGGAAAATCATGTAGTTTTTATTGCTGGGTTGTGGGTTTGTTGTTTTTTTTGTTTGGTCGGGGGTTTTTTGTGTGTGTGTGTGTGTGTGTGTGTGGTTTTTTTGTGTTGTTGTTGTTGTTTTTTCCCCCCAAGAACTTTGTGGTGGTGCTTCTGTTCCTGAATAATGGGAAACGTTCTCAAAGTGCAAAATAAAGCATCTTTTAGAAATAGCAATAAGTGCATAATGATCATGCAAGTGGCTGCCAACCATCAGTACCTTTTCCTACCTCTTCTACATCCTTTTCGTGCAGTCTTAAATCTGCATACAGTCTGTTTCTCCTTTATTCTCTATTGTGCTGTTTGGGACTATGTGTCAGAATTTTTTGCATGGAAAATAAAGAGCAATATACTGACAACTCATAGAGGTACTTTTTTTTTTTCTCATTAGGGACTTTAGTCGAGCCTCATCTATAATTGATATCTTAACTGATTATTCCTATTTAAGAAATTATTTCTACCAGGTTGAACTACATAGCTGTCTTTGTACTAGGCAGTCTCTTACTCCATCACTACCTACTGTCCTCCTTCGCTCCCCTGATGTACTGATTTCTTCACTCATATTTTGGTTGCTCAGCTTATTCTGGCTGGACTCTGTAGATACCATTCAAAAAACTGAGATGACTGAAATGTATCTTCTCCTCAGGTCAAATGCTTTTAAGAAGCTGGTAGTTTCCAGCTAAAAAAAAAAAAAAAAAAAAAAAAAAAAAAAAAAA
>NW_020799091.1:109347566-109449510 GCF_003259725.1 Athene cunicularia | reverse complement strand
TAACATCTAGACATAAAGGTCAAAGGTTCTTTCTCTTACAATTCAATACTATACAGAGGAAATATTGTAGTAGAAATGCAAAAGAGTATCTAAACATCCTCAATAGGGACCTGAATTTTTGAAATTACTTGTAGGTTTTAAAGAGAAGGGAAACAGAAAAAGTAATCACAGGAGGATGTTTTTCTTTTGGTAGGATCTGTAAGTCACTCTGCAGAAGCCAGGAGAAGTTTTAAACAGCCTCCTCGTCCTGTTATTTTGTGGGTGCTCTGAGAGCAGGAACATCCAAACAGCCACATGTCTGATGATGCAGGACAGTCTGCTGGCAGGAGCAGAAGTGGCATGCACCTGAAGAAATGCTTAGGTCATGGGAGTCTTGCTTTGTCACTGTACATAGCAGTATGCAGCGTGGTGCCAAATGTTTGGGAAGAGAGGGGAGATCAACAGTTTGGGAAACCAGAGTCAAAACTGAATTGATAAAAAGACTGTGATTAATTTTAACTGTCTTTAATGGTTATTTTTGACTGCAGATTTTTTCTGAACAGAAGTGATCATTTTCTTTAATGGTTATTTTTGACTGCAGATTTTTTCTGAACAGAAGTGATCATTTGCTAGCTATAACTTTTTAACTGTTTTTTTAAAACATTTTTTTTTTTAAAAAAATAAACCTTATTAGGAAAAGATTTTATGCTCATTTTGGCCTCATGCTTGAATTGCCATCTGAGTTTTAACTTCCATATATCAGTTGTCTAGCTCTGCTCCTGATAGAGTGAAATAGTTAAGCATTTGCTTAATGGCCTCACTGAAGTAGGGTTTAAGATTTGATACATGTTTGCTTTAAAAGAAGATCTTACAAAAGTCATAAAGCCTCTGGAAATCAGTAGCCACATTTGATAAAATCAAGCTCTGTGTATCCCTGGACAAAAATGTCAAAGAAGGTCTAGCCTAAACTAAAGGGGCAATCAGTGGTGTTCCAGGCGCTTTTTTTTTTTTTTTTTTTATTCTTTTGAAAAGGATAAACAAGCCAAGTCAAAACCCCTAGTACTCATTCGTGTAATTCATGTCACTGAGATCCTTAAACACTGAGAATGAGAAGCATCTGTATACCCACAATAATATAACTACAACACCTTTTTTGTTGCAAGGGTGTATGCTTCTTGTGCCTGGTCAGCAAAAGTCCTTTGTGTCCCCCAAAACAGGCAGCCTAACTTCAAGGCTTTTGGAGACTGACAGGGCTCTTGCAGCCCTTCACCACTTCCCTGTTGGGCAGGAGTTCCGCAGCTCTGAAATCCCCCTTGGTGTGGATTTATCTCTCAATTTGATGTCCCAGCTTGGTTTTGATGTACCTTCTTCCCAGGGAGCTGCTGGGCAAGGTGTTTATAGACCCCTATCGAGAGTCCCTCCAAATAAACATATAAAAGTTGATTTGTCTACATGTGGTAGCTTCTTTTGCTCTAAAAGTATCATGGTAAAAAGATTGATTATAGAAATTCAGTCTCCCTGTCTGAAAATAGAAGACGACATTTTTAGAAACCCCATAGTGTCAGGGGAAAGCTAACTACTGTTGAATGCAGTGAAATGTAATCAGGTTGTGAATAACCTGTAATTCACATACTTTACAAAGGGTTTTAAAATATATTTCTGGGGTTGAAGTAATTTCCCCCCTATTATTATACTTACAAATAAAATACCTTTTTAGGATTTTTTTAATTTAGGGAATGGAGATTCTAAGATCACACTAGGCTGCAGGAGAAGACTCAAATTTATGCAATAATTGAATAATGTCCTTAATATACTCTCTGTTGGATACTCAGACATATTTGAAAGCCAGTGCAAAATCTGATACTCCTCTGCAGCTCCGCCAACTCTTTTGTGCTTTCAGTAGTAACAGGAACGAAGTATTAAAATCATAGAGGCAGGGCACCAAACAGAAAGGCAGAAAAGGAGCCGCCATCCTGTACACTGGGCAGATTATGAGCTCCTCTTAAACAAACCCCCAAATTATTCCACAGTGCTATACAATCAAAGGTTTCTTTTTAACAAGCCAATAATTCACGTACCACTGCTGGATTGCTTAGGGACCCTTGCTTCTGTGACAAACTGCAGCTGACATTTTGTCTTAAGGCAGAAATCAGTGTGTGATGGGACAGAAAGCTTAGTCACAGTCTTCCTTTGTCTTTCTTTTCTCAGTCTTTGTGGAAATTGCATCACTTCCCACCTTTGTTTTCAGCCTTCTGCTTTTTTAATTGATTTTGTGCTTTATGACCTTTTGAACTCAAAGAAATAGTGTTTTAACGTTGAGAACTTGGGAGGTTTTGTATAGTTGATTGATGCTTGTCAGTACAGGTAGAAATAGCAGTCACTAAACTCATTCTCTGGGCCCACAGAAATAAACTGTGTGTGAGGGAAATTAGTACACATTATTTTAAAAATATAAATGTGGTAAATGAAATTTTGTTTACCTAAAGAATATATGTGAATAAATAGCTAATTAAAATAGTGAATAAGAGTAGATAATAAATAATCTGAGCAAAGTGAACTGCAGGGAGGACCCATCTGAAACTGTGTTACTGAACAACATTGGAAATATCCATGAAGTATATTTGATATGTCGCTATTAGTTATCTGTTAATTGGTTACTGAAATGAAATATAAACATACCACAGCAAAATACATATTCCTTCTAATTAAGCAAGCACTGCTATTTGAAGGCGTGTTAATGAATGCTCTTTACATTTGGTAAAATGTTGTGTTCATATTTTCAAGAATATTCTTTAAAAAGGCAATCTAATCAATACTCCTTGATTTTAAAAACTTGATTTTCACTTACGTGAAGGAAATTCAAATGAACATTCTTTTCCTGTGTACCTAACCAGGAGCCCACAAGAGCCAACGTAGAATTCGTACCCTGGCTTCTACCTGAATATTTTATCTGTTTTTGGTTTTTTATTTTATTTTCTGATTACAGTGAAAATTCAAAGCAAATTGTTGTGAAACTCAGCCATTTCTGTGGTGTAACAGAGACAAATAAAATGCTTAACAGGATAAAGTGGGACATATTGCCAAGAATCCCTGCAAGCTTGCCCTGCTGACTTTAAAAAGAATATTTTCCATTTAAATAAAATAATTTGTCATCTCTCTATCTGCAGAAGCAAAGTTATTCAGAAGAATTTAGGGAACAAGTGGAAGACCAGTTTCACAATTAATTTGGTCTGATTTGGTGGCAATTACATCCTAATGAGTTGGTCTTGCAAACTATTGACTCACTGCTCGCCACTCTGAACAGCACCACTGGGTGGTTTGTGTTAGTAGCTGGAGTCTGTGGATACTATAATTTAAGCAAATTTCCCACTGATACTACTCAGAGAAGCACCGAGGGTTGCATAGTTGGAGTTCAGCTCCATAATATGCAGGGATTATGGAAAAAGACTAACAACTGTGAAGTGAGGAGAACTATTTGAGGTGAGTAGCATTGCATTTAGGAATTTTTGAATGATTGGACTTTAAATCAGTATAAAATAACATCTTTAAATTGCATATTGGACTTTAAAAGGGAATCAACAAGTCGTGATGACTAAATATATTTTTTTAGTGTTTGCGTTTAATTTCCTTCTTTGTATATTCAGGCCTGCTGTGGTTTTTGTCATAACACTATACAGCTTCCAATTATCTGATCTCTTTGTCTTTGACAAGCTGCTGTTTTTTAACATACCAATCCAACTTTGAAAGCTATTAAAATTCAGCGGTTGTCTTTACCTCAGGCCACGTAAAGGGATCAGCCAAAAGCCTGCAACTTTGGGCTGTGAGATCTGCTTTTGAAAGTTCACATCTGCAGCTCCTGTTTTGTGGAGCAACAGTGACAACCAGCGGCCAGTCACCTAAAATTGGCCAAGTTACTCATTGTGGATGTCCTTCAGATTATCAGACACCCACATCCATTCTTCAAAGGTAAAGGACAGAGCTAATTTATTTCCTTTTACTCATCTTAACTCTGGCCATGAGTTCAAAAGCACAGAGTGCTTCTCTTCTCGGGAATAGAGAATAGAGCAATTCAGTACAGAGCTGCTGCATTTAGATCAAAAAGTACCTACTGACCCATGTTGTTGTCCATATTTCAGTCGTGTGTCTACATATGTATGGCCATCAAAGGTTTTGGTACCTTGCTGGCGATATATGACACAGATCAAATCAAATTTACTGTACAAAGCAATCATGTTTTTGTTCTTCTGAAGAGAAAAGGAAAAGGTTTGAAGAAAAAGGTCACCCTTTTCATCTGATCAGCAGTTAATATATATAATACATGGCACTTGAATATAAATAATTTGAGAATAGTTTGTGTTGTCTGCATTTTATTTTATTATTTCTTTCTTAAGAATAGAGATTATATCTGAGAGAGAGAGAGTTACTCCTGGTGGGGATGCTGTAGAGGCCAGGTTAAAAATTATCTCAGACACTGCTTTTTAGTTTGAGATAACAGTTTCACTTACACTCTGAAGTTTGAGCTAGCTGTCCTTTGCCAGCAGTTCTCTTAGGATCAGTGGGATTATTTTTGTGGAGAGGTGCCCTTAAACTTGAGGAAGATGCCAGGACTCAGCCCAAAGGAGTTTGGTTTATATTGTTTAGAATTGTTCCATGCATAACATTTAAAGGCTTAACCCAAGGTAAATAATTTACACCAGGCTGGAAATACCAGCCCTCTAAGCATCTTATGACATTTTTCCTTATCAAAGATCCTTTCCCCCCATTATACTAAAGAGAAAAAGAAGGAGGGGGGGGGGGGGGGGAGGGGAGGAGAGAAGAAAAAAAAAGTAAAATCTCCAAATCTTCATTTTCTCTTCTCTGGCACTATTTCATGAGTGCTTATGGCAAATTTGCTTCTGTAATCATAACTTGAACCCATCTGGGGATGAGATTGGCTGCTAGCTTAGTATTTCCACTTAACATATTCATGATTAGCATGCACAGAAGGAGTAGAATTAGGATGAATGTTTTTGGAACAGTACAGATAAATCCTCATAAATGTAGTACAACAGCTCTGGAAATGCACAGTGCTGAAATGTAATGAAGCTGAACTCTGTAGAGAGTTTGGTATTCTCAGTACCATACCTCTCCTAATGAACTCATTTAGATTAGAAAATGGATTTAATATTTTATTGGAATTAACCTGAGCCAGTAAAGAGGATTACAATTTCTTTCCATAAATATGGTGATATTACAGGGTGAGGTAGCATGTTACATGAATATTAAGCATTTTATGAGCATTGTCATGAAGCCAGAAGGAGTATAACGTAATTAGGTTTTAATATAGTGATACTGTTCTTATAATAATTAAATTTGAAAAGTAATAAAGGTATATTTGAAAATTATTTAAATCCATATTTTGTTGCATTTTCACAACTTTAAAAAATGTTTAAAATGAAAATTACGCCACATTTTCCCCAAACAATCAATTTCAACAGTTTCTTTTTAAACATGCAAAACTACAACTACCACAAGTCCTTAAGACAATAAACAAGACACATTCTAGGAAAGAAGAAAAGAGATAAGTTTGTTCTATTTGCTCTATAACAGTATCTACTGGTGGAAAAAAAACCTGTAGAAATCAGGAAAAAATCTTGACATAATTGCATTATTTTCCTTTGTTTTTCAAAACCTTGCAAAGTTATGTCCCAGTGTTGCTTCTGTCTCTTAGACTTTTATACTCACAAACATGTTCTTAATCACAGTCTATGTTCTCCTATTTTTGAAAGGTTATTTACTGAAAGAAAAAAAAAAAACCTAAATCATTGTTCTCTTAGTTACCTTTTCGGATGGCACATTAAAAAAAAAAAAAAAAAAAAAAAAAAGGAGGAGAGGAGAGAGTACTGCAAAAGGTTGCAAAAGGTTGGTAATGTTGTTTGAACATTCTGTAAGCAATTTTTTTTTAGTTATTTATTTTTAAAAATGAAAATTAGGGCCTGAAATTGCCTTTCAATATAGACCATCTGTAAAGATCATCTCCTGCATATTGGAACAATTACTAATTTTATGAGCTGAAATGTAGTGTGTGCTGTGCTGGAGAATAGCTCTGAGCCTGAGGGAATTACAGACCAAATACAGGTAAAGCTGAACAATTCAGAATAGATGGAACTGGATGTATGGATTGACTTCTTGAGAGAATTTCCCCCTGCTATCAAAGCTTTTCACTTGAAATGCCTGAATACACAGAATTAATTTGTAAGGTCACTAAGAAGGATTGTTTCCATTTTAGGAACAGTTCAGCAATTTAGTTCAACAACAGAGTAACATTTACAAGCTGTTTAGGTTATGAGAAAGATCAACAACAGAAAACCTAGCACAGTCAGTCCTCAGAGTGGTGGGGTTTGCACTGGAAAAAATAATCTTAAATACAAAGTGTTAGGATGGGAATGTGGAAAGGGAACAATCTCAACAAGTAGGAGCTTTTAAGTAAATCTAAATAGCTATATTTAATGTGAAATAAATTTTTTTCAGTCCATTCTAAAATCTACATTATGTGGCAGCATAGAATCTGCTACAAGAGTACATATGTTTGATCAGTGCTGCCTGGCCAAGGCTTTAAATGGTTCAGCAATTCTGAGGGACAGTCCAGTAACTGAGAATTTTGTTGCAATGCAATGTGGACTGAGCAGTGGAAGAAAAATTCAGATTAAAAAAAAAAAAAAAAAAAAAAAAAAAAAAAAGAAAAAAGAATTAGCTATGAAATCTCATGGGTTTACATTTGTTTACTGAGCTGAAAGATGTTTCCAGAAAATGTCTTTTTCTCGGGGAACATGAATAATGAGAAGTTCTTTATTCTCTCTTGATCTGGGTCTTGTTATAGCTAAAAAACACGCTAAAAATTTTTGACTACCATTACAACTATGCAGCATGGGAGGTGTAACTCACTTCATTCAAGAAAATTGGGTTCTTCTTGCGAGGCAAAAAATGGTGTATGGTCGGAGGAAAACATATTTCAATGTTTTCATGAGTCATTTCAAAACGCTTTGCATATTGGTACTGATCAGAGCCTTAATGCGCTCAGGATCCTTTCATTATTCTTAGTGTCAGCGAAATCTGGGAGCAAGTACGAGTCATGCATACATCCTCCTCAAGGCCAGATCTCAGCAGATGTTAATATGCAAAATGTTAAACTCTCAAAATTTGGCTGGTGCCTAACTGGGAGGTGTTAAATTCTGTTTTGAACAAACATATTCATATTCATGGAATGATGACCCAAAAACCAAACAAATAAAGAAAAAATAAAAACAAACAAACAAAAAAACCCCAGGAAACAAGATCCCAAAATTTACTTTTCAACAGGTGTTTTTTTTCCCTACATTCGGTGGTGGTTGTTATTATTCTGTTGGTTCCCTGGATCTGGAACTGTTTATATGCATCTCTTATTTTGGCATTCCTGCCACATTTATGAACAGAAGTTACAGAATCACTTGTTTACATAATATTAGTCTGCTTGACCAGCAATTAATTATGACACCAGTCTTTTATATTATTCCTAGTGCTACCAGTCTCAACACTTCTTCAGTGAATCTGCCTTTCTCTCTGGAGTCACCAGGATTACCCCTTTTGCTTCTCCAAGCAGACACTGCGGGTGGTGAGAAGGAAATGAGAACAGAGCAAGAGGAATGGAAAGTAATGAAAAGACCTGCGGGATACTTTCTTCTCCTTCTTCTCTCCTCAGCTGTGTTGAAATAATTTCATTTGCTTCCTGAGCCGGTTCTGACAGCAAATTTTTCTTCAAGAGGTGGGAAAGCAGAGACAACATCCTGTCCTAGGAGATTTGCCTCAAGGCAGGACTGAAATTGCCTAGAAGGCTAAAATGCTGCATGTCATTGTACAAGCACTTCTTCTTGCATGAAAATCTCAATTTCTTTTTATTGAATTTTGATTTTCCTATGCTTATAGTATATTAAAGGATGAGGTTGTGTATTGGGCTTGAAAAGAGAGCAAGTGGGTTACAATGACAAATGGTAGAACTAAAATTTTAGTAACAATGACTTAATAACACAACATTAAGTTGTAATTGTCCTTTTGTTATAGATACATTTTCTTCCTTGGGTTTTTATCTCTGTTCTCACTCAATTTTTTTCTTTTTCATAATTAATTAAAATGGCAATGTTCTATAACCAGTGATTGAATTATATGATATTACTTGCCCAAGGCGATCAAAATTAATCAAAATAAGGAGTGAAAGTTTTGCTATTTTTAATACAGCTGATTTGATTCCTGGGGTTTTGATCAAATTAACCAGTGATTAAATTAAGTAAAAGGCACTTTGTATGCCTGAAATATATTTTAATTTAATTAATTTCAAGGCACAAAATATTAACTGGTGTTTTAAAAATTCATTTGTATTTCACTTTAATTTTTTAAAAACTATTTCCTTCTCAAGGTTAGAATCTTTGCCAAGAGAAAAAAATAATTTCTTTCTTAATACTTTCTTCCCCCCCCCCATACTCCCTATGCTTGTAGAGAATCCTTTGCACTTATAAACTGTTATTCCAAAACCTCTGAACTCAGCCTACAAAGACTTGATGTGCCAAAGGCCAGTTTAGCAGAAATCTCAGACTCCCTAGAATAGAACCTGCCAACCTGAGCTGACAGTTTTGACCACAAAATACCTCAAGCTGTTTCAATTTAACCCATGCATTTGCAAAAGTGTTATAATTTTGTCATATAGAATTTCATTTATGTTTTCTTATACACTAGTTCATATCATGTCTGTGTGATGGACTGGGGCAACTTTTTACTATGCACTGCAACATATAAAGAAATAGAGAAACGAGATTTCTGTTATGCTGCAGAAACAGTCTGCATGAGAACAAAATCATTCACAAGTTTTTGTTTGCATGGTTAAAAAAAGCTTGAAACTGCACTCCTGCTGGGAGTTTGCACTGCCTGTTAGAAAGTGGCTGACCCACCTGGGGCACAACTTCAAGAAGCTGAGGCTAGAGGTAATTTTCTTAAAGGTGGTTTTTACTTAACATTTAATGTTCCTCAGAATCAGAGAATAACATAGCAAAAAGGAGAGGAACAGGGTCCAATTCTGTGAGTTTCAATGTTAGGTAAGACTTACCTTCCACTTTTTACTATTAATAGAAGTGAAATAAAGTTACAAGTATGTAAACATACCAACGATTGATTACAAATACTTGATGTTGTGTATCATGGCTGAGTATATTTATGCATTTGAGGCACTTAGAAATTTCAAGCAGAATGTATTGGTTGTAAGTGGAGTCTAATCTCATCGTTCGTTAAGTCCTGTACAAGGCATACTTAAAAGTATTAATAGATCTCTTCAGTGTGATCAGCACAGTCAGTCTGTTGCAGCTACTTTTCATTAATGCATTTATTCTCTCAAAGGGGAAAAAAAAAATTAGTGGGAGGAGAGAAAAATAAAAACGGACACTTAATGCAGTATGAAAGTACTATCATACTCTAAGGCTCATTTTATAGTAACGTGGTGTCGTTTTGAAATTACCATTACCCAGAGTTGAACAACTGGTACAAGCTGAATCCTAGCTTCTGTGGATTCTGTGCTTGAAAACTATTGTTAGTCAGTGGGAGCAGAAGCTGTGAGATAAAATTTTGGTGTTCAGGTTCTTGGGAGAAGCATGTAAGGCAGGAAAAGGCACAAGCTGCTGGACAGTTAAGAGGTTTGTGGCTGATAGAGCCAAAGAATGGAGAATTGATGGAGAACCTAGGATTGCTTAGCTTACAAATACCAGGTCTGTGGCTTTAAGGATAAGTTCAGTTTCACTTTGTTGGCTTGTTTTAGATGTACTGTACAGGACTCACTCAACCTTTAGGATCCACACTTTCTATGGGTCTCTGCTTAACCTGGGTACTTTTTGTTGTTAGGATGCACAGTGCGTGCATAAAGATGAGATGTCCGCTGGCGGCATCTATGTCTGCAGTAACTGCAGGTGACTGCAGTGACAAAGTGGTTTACTATATAGAAAAACATGTTCTCTTAGAAACCCTACATGTAAGATCCGTTATAGAATCTAAATTGATTTCCTGACACATATTTTATTTATATTTGATAATGAATGTTTAATTCAGCTGGAAAAAGATTTTGAGGTTCCTCTTTTGGACTTGCTATGAATTTGAAATTAGAGTCTGGACCTGCATTTCAATAACTTTTTATTATCTACTCACTGACCTGTAAAAATGAATATAATTCTATTTATTTATTTTATATGGTACTTGCATGACTAATGCATTTTAAGATTCCTGGATAAATGCTGTCATGGAGCAAAGGGCTTTTATGGTGTTTGCACTGTGCATTTAAAAAGTGCAAATAAAATATTTGTAAAACTGCTTTTATGAGTTTTATGAAAAGTATTTTTGAGAAATACTTGGAACTGCAGGCAGAGTTTGATGCAAAAGGTCAGGTATATAACTATATTTCTATTGCATCCTTGACAGCTATTATATTTTCTGTACCAGTTTTAAC
Source organism: Athene cunicularia (assembly GCF_003259725.1). Lineage (NCBI taxonomy): Eukaryota > Metazoa > Chordata > Aves > Strigiformes > Strigidae > Athene > Athene cunicularia. The sequence goes on along the minus strand of NW_020799091.1, from coordinate 109,439,036 downwards.
CTTGAATATCAGTTATATGACATCTGTGAGTTCTTGAATGTTGTTTATTATTTTCTCAGATCTTACTGATTTATAGAAGTAGTTCTTCAATCAGTAACATTTCTTCCATTGAACTTATTTCTTCCTACTTCCCACTTAATTTTAAGAACTTCAGTTATTCAAAAAGATGCAAACGGTGAACTCAGCCCTTTTTAAAATTCCTCTGCCTACCTGTTATCTCTCTTCTTTTTCTCTCAAAATTCTTCTGCTTCCTCTTTGGTGTTATGTTCTTTACATGACATCTAGAGGCCAGAATTGATGTGAGCTGTAATTAATCTTTCTGTGAGGCTTTATAGACCCATTGGTAAACCAGAGATAGGAATCACACTGTCTGCATACATAAAATTATTGAACATCCCAAAACAAATCTACATTCAGAAACTGTATTTCATGGTGTCATAGTCCAGCAGATGTAAAAGATCTGTTGAAGGAAAAAAAGTGTGAAAAACAAATGCATTTGTTTTATATGCAGTCCCTTGTGCAATTAATTCATATACAAGTTGCACAGTAATCTAATTAGAGTATCTGACATTTGCCTGTGACAGCCAAAACCCTTCAGGTAATCAATAATGCTAATATAAAGTGCCTGATTAAATACACCTTCATTTCCATCTGTATTCTCAAGTTGGTATGCAAATTTACCTTGCCTGTATAATTTCCAATTCTTGCTTTTAACTGTATCTACTGCATCCATCAGAAGACTAAAAGAACTAAATTTTGCTATATAAAGCAGAATAAGTTATACTGCTGTAACTTCATATGCATTCTGTGAGCTGCTTCAAAACATCTCATTCAATAAGCTTGTTTCATTAAGTCATTGTTATATATTTATAAACATATCACTAAATACAGCAAGAAGAAAATAACTCATAACGCTTTAGAGATTAAGTTTACCGAGGCTAAATATGGCTGCAAGACAACTGTTTTTTAATTTTTCTGCTGTATTAACAGGGAAGGGTAAAGATTAATTCTGTGATGATGCATGCAAGAAAACACTTGCCCCAGTTCAAGATAATACTGTAAATATTGTGCTTCTTAGATCTGGTTTATCACAGAATCATCTATGTTGGAAAGGACCTTGAAGATCATCCAGTCCAACCGTTAACCTAACACTGACAGTTCCCAACTACACCATATCCCTCAGTGCTATGTCAACTACTCTTAAACACCTCCAGGAATGGGGACTCCACCACCTCCCTGGGCAGCCCATTCCAACGCCCAACCCCTTCTGGAAAGAAATGCTTCCTAATATCCAGTCTAAACCTTCCTTGGTGCAACTGGAGGCCATTCCCTCTTGTCCTATCACTTGTTACTTGGTTAAAGAGGCTCATCCCCAGCTCTCTGCACCCTCCTTTCAGGTAGCTGTAGAGGGCGAAGAGGTCTCCCCTCAGCCTCCTCTTCTCCAGACTAAACACCCCCAGTTCCCTCAGCCGCTCCCCGTACGACCTGTGCTCCAGACCCTGCACCAGCTCCGTTGCCCTTCTCTGGACACGCTCGAGTCATTCAATGTCCTTTTTGTAGTGAGGGGCCCAAAACTGAACACAGGAATCGAGGTGCGGCCTCCCCAGTGCCGAGTCCAGGGGTCAGATCCCTTCCCTGTCCCTGCTGGCCACGCTATTGCTGACACAAGCCAGGATGCCATTGGCCTTCTTGGCCCCCTGGGCACACTGCTGGCTCCTGTTCAGCCGCCTGTCAATCAACACCCCCAGGTCCCTCTCTGACTGGCAGCTCTCCAGCCACTCCTCCCCAAGCCTGTAGCGCTGCTGGGGGTTGTTGTGGCCCAAGGGCAGCCCCCGGCATTTGGCCTTATGGAAACTCCTCCAGTTGGGCTCAGCCCATGGCTCCAGCCTGTCCAGGTCTCTCTGCAGAGCCTCCCTACCCTCGAGCAGATCAACACTCCCGCCCATTTATCACATATATTATCATTTTAGACTATATATTTTAACTTCTCTTTTTTTCCCCTAAGACTGCATATCAGGCATAAACACTGTCTCTCAGAATGCAGCCCATTGATTAGCAATTAGCTAAGCTTGTTTTAAATCATAAACAATTTAGATCTTAAATTGATGTTTATACTGAACCTTCCTAACTAGTTTGTACTTATTTCTATAGCCTTGGAATTCAGTCTGGATTACCAACACTCAACTGTCCTTGAGTGTGTGAGATTATTATCAATAATAGTCATTATCTTCTGTATATTTTGTCTAAAAGTGTCATGCTTTGCAAGTCTTTACATTGGATCATATTGAAGTCTTCGTTTAGTACGCAGCCCCCTGTACCCTTGTTCAAAATGGCTGGTCTGGGCTTGGTGGGACAGTCTGGTTCCATTGCCAGGGCAGGCAGGGGGCTGCAAGGTGCCCTGGAGGTGAAAGGGGAAGTTCCTGCCTGTGCCGGGAACTGGAGAAATTAGGAGCACTTGAGCCAATTTCTGTTATGTTTGTCTGTAGTCACCAACCCTAATTGGCTACAGTTATCTATTTCTTCAACAAAAGACTATTTTAGCCAAAATGTCAAATGCCGTGGTAGTTTTTAGCATTATCATAAAGGATAATCATTATCTGTGATTGTACTTCTAAAATAATATTAAATAATCTTCATTTAGTACATTAACACTTTTTTTTTTTTTAATAGCAAAGACTGGTGAAAAAGTTTTATGCTTTGATGTCTAGACCTAACACAGGTCTAGAGGAAATTACAGGCCTAAATTTTGGTGGCCATCGCTCTAATTTTCTCCCCTAAATTGCCCAGATATCTTTGAAATTACTAACTTTTGGCTCGTGTATTTCAAATGAATCCAATCTACTCTGGATAAAAACCAACACTGACAACCAAAACACATACATACGCATACACACATATTTCAGACAAGTTTCTCCCTGGTTCACTGTCCTGTACACTAAACCCAAACCCTGAAGATCTAAACCCAAAGCAAAATACAAAACCCTCTTTCAACTTCTTATTGTGCAATTTAAATCACAGTTTTTCTTTCAGTGTATTCAAATACTTTAAGTAAACTGATGGAATAAGAAAGGATAAAGGTGACTTAAGATAAAATAAGAAAGGATGTTAAAGGCTGTATTCAAAATGCCAGAATATGTTTATTCATAGATGTATCAGAAATAGTATTTATAAGTCTGTTTATTATGCACAAAAATATTTATAAAAAATAGTTTTGTATTCCTGAAGTTTTAGCATATGTTAGGATGCAAGATGATTGGCATCTCTCAGGTATACAAATACTATTTAAAAAAAAAATAAATTCTAGAATTAATTTGATTTGTTACCACCTTCCCATTTCCTCAAAATAGTTTTTTGTCATGGTAGGACTATACATGAGGTTTAATACCGCTTTGTGTGAAACTTAGAGGTATTTTTGGTTTATAATAGTTATTTCTGCGTATCAAAAGGGTTACTGAATCCTTTTGATATTTTTGTGCTTGAAAAACTAATTCATATCCTAAATAGTCTAAAGAATATGTTTGCCTACTGGTTTTACTCCCTTTGAATTATTTCAGAACTTATATACTAATAATGACAAGAATAATGTAATATTTGTGTGTCGATTCTGATTTTTCCTACTATGTTAAATCATATTGAATTTCAACTTTAAGAGCGGATTCACCAACACACTAAAGCGTAAGTAGAGCATACCAGTCAGTTAAGCTGGATTCTATGGTTGTTTTGACTATCCCCAGCACTTCCAAACAGTGAAAGCATGTTGATGATGCATAAGATCCTTAATTTGATATATTAGTGACATCAACATGTTCTACAAGGGCAAAAGGGAAAATTCAATCTCTGAGTCACAATTTCTACTAGATCTGTGGGTGTGTATGATTACATTTTTCTTGACACTGCTGCTTCTCCCAGCAGAGGGAATGGTGTGAAAGGGAGTCTTTCAGGAACTGTTGTCCAAGTAGTATGTAGCCATGTGATTTTTAAATTCCATGATAATGGAGCCGAGTACTCCCCACATTATGTTTGCAACGCCTTTACCCAGTCTTCTTCGGACTGTTGATATATTACACCAGAAGTTTTGCATGCAAATTTGATTGACTAATTAGCTCTGATGTAACCTACCACTATTTAGTCTCACTGCGGTTAAGTAAAATTAACTAATAGTAATAGATAATAAACTTAACTTTTAATTTTCTTGAACTGAGGATTAATATAGGAATTCAAGTGCTTTTAAAAATAAACTTCAAGAATGTATAATATTTTCTATTTGAGGTAATTACTGGAAGAAAACTGACATATGCTAAATGGACCAACACTTTTCTTAAAGGAGTACAATTTTAATTAACTTGAACTCAGATTAATTAACTACCTTGTAATTTCTCAGAAAAATTAATTGTCCTCACAGGCTGCATGGTAATTTCGGGGATAATGCACTACATTCATCACTTAGAACAAAGAAGTCCTTACAAGATGGAACTTGGTCAATACCAGTAGTGTCACAAATGAGATTCTCTCTGAGACTTCTCTAGGCTGAGAGTCCTGTCTGTCTCAACCTTTCATCATAGGGAAGATGCACCAGTCCCTTAACTTTCTTTATGACCCTTCCCTGGACTCTCTCCAGTAGCTACATCTCTCTCTTGTACTGGTGCACCCCATGCTGGACCTAGTACTCCAGGTTTGCTGAATAGTATCACCTGGCACGTTTGCAAATAACACAGAATCAACTATGTTGAAAAGGACCTTGAAGATCATCTAGTCCAACCGTTAAAATACAAAGCTTTGAGAATTTCAGTTCAGTTTATCTGTTAGCAAGTTGAGTAATACACAGAGACAGGTCAATGACAAAGCCCTTTGGGAGGACCCAGTTTGATTCAGTAGTTCTGGTTAGGCAATGACCACAGATAACTGTTCTCCAAGTATAATCATAAGGCCATTTTGGCCTTCATTCTTATCAGGTTTTCACTTAGAACCTATTTCCTAGAAATCTGTATTGAAAGTCAAGGCATACAACTTCTGGAATGTATTCACTTCCCTATTCATAGATGTCCAGTAACATTTTAGGCAACATAAAATCTGCTGCCTGGCCTCCAGCTGTCAGCTAGAAGACAGTATATCTCCCTTGGGCTGTAAGTCATATCTGCCAGCCTTGTATGGTTGTCTTGGATGCCTTCATGGTCATCAATAGTATATTTAAGCAACTGAATCCCATCCCTTATCCCTTAGACTTTTAAACTTGTTTTTAAAAGGATTTTAGAAAGATTTTACATTATTAGCTCTTGAGAGCTCTTAGTTGTTCTCTTGTAATCTTCCAGGTGTTATGTACTTTAATTATTTATCCCAGAACTTTCCTAAGGAGTGAAGTTAAGCTGTCTGTTCTTAAGTCCCTGGTCCAGATTTTCTTTTTTTTTTTTTTTTTTTTTTTTTTTTTTCTTTTTTTCCTTTTTCCCCTTTTTAAAAGAATGTCACTATACTTTCTATTTCTTGTATTCTAGGACCTCATCTGTCTTCAACTTATCAAGTATTCTGGATAGCAGTAGACACCAAAATAATAATTTGATCCTGAAATAATAATGTAATGATCCAAATATAAAAGAAGTCAGTAATTTGTTGTAAACAAATTGTTTTCTCCTTTCCCTTTACCATAATTGCTTTCCCATGTCACTGAATCCAGCACTGGCACTACAGCTATGAGCATGTGGCCCTATCTGCTGGATTTTGGATACATCCTTACTTCTCTGGCATGGAGCATTACCTTTCTGTAGAATAAAAACCTCAGCTGCTATTCACCAAGTGTTCTTAGCAATATTAAAATTATTGTAAAGTATAACACAATTTTAGATTTAGATATATGCAGTTATACTGAATCCTGGTAGTAGGCACCTTTTTGTCTGCATGTGTGTTGTGGTTTAACCCCAGCCAGCAAGCACCACCCAGCTGCTCTCTCACTCCTCCCCTCACAGACAGATGGTGAAGTGAATTGGAAAAAAAATAATATTTGTGGGTTGAGATAAAGATAGTTTAATAGGACAGAAAAGGAGAGGATAATAATAACAATAATAATAATAATAGAGTAGACAAAACAAGTGATGTACCATCTGCTGACCAATGCCCAGCCAATCCCTGAGACGCAGTGTTCCCCGCTAACTCCCCCCAGTTTACATACTGAGCATGACATCACATGTTATGGAATACCCCTTTGGTCAGTTCGGGTCAGCTGTCCCAGCTGTGCGCCCTCCCTGCTTCTTGTGCACTCCCAGCCTCCACTGCCAGGGTGGTATGAGAAGCTGAAAAGTCCTTGACTTAGTATAAACACTTAGCAGCAACTAAAACATCAGTGTGTTATCAACATTATTGTCATCCTAAATCCAAAACACAGCACTGTACCAGCTATTAGGAAGAAAATTAACTTAATTCCAGCTAAAACCAGGACAATGTGCCTTCCTGGCACCCACAGTCTTCGCAAATGCTAACTTATTACTAGGGTAGCACTATTTTTTACTGTTTTGAGGCAGTAGACAACAAGCAGTTTGCATCCAAGTAATGACCTACCAGTAAGATCTTTGCCATTTATGCTTTAAATGTATTTTTACTGAATAGACCTTTAAGAAATCAATGAACAGCTCTGAAATGGTCATTTTTCAAATGGCTAATCTCTTCTTCAGCTTTTCTATTGTATCAGATATCAGGATCATTTAAGGCTGAAGCACAAACTACTTTTCTCTCTCAGAAAATCTTTCATTTCTTTTTTTTATCTCAAGTTTCAGCTTCAGCTACTGGGTTTAAGGCAGCCCTTGGAATTTAAATACCAAATACCTTCCAAAGGATTTTGAATTCCTTACAAAGACACAGAAAATGAAATTAGGTTTAAAGATGATAATTATAAGCACCTATATCTTGTAGCTTTCATGTACACAGAACTCCCATTGATTTCAATATAGATTTATTTTTGCCATCTGTGTCACCAATAAGAATAATTTTAGTCATAGGTTTTATGGAATATGAATTGTAGATTTAGTCCTGATATCTTCAGGGAAGAAAAAAAAAAAGAAAAAGAAAAAGAAAAAAGAAAGGTAGTATACCAAAACTCTCGACCAGTTTTCATAGCAAAGGAGCATCCTCCATTTCTTAGTGGTTCCTATTAATACCACTTCTGCTCAGCAAGTGAAACATTAAAGCTAAAACGACGCTTGAAGTAATCGGATATTTGATTTTGCATAAGAGAAAAAGACAGTGATATTTGTTACCTATATATATATATATCTATATATCTATATATAAAGATCTTGAGTCACTTTTGGGTTTTATTTTTACTTTATTTTTAAGTATTAAATATTTTCCAGAGTCAGAACAGTCTTTAAATATTTAAAGTAAACCTCTGGAAATTGAATCACCTCTACCTTTTTAATTGCATATGCTAGCCACTTATATCTTTTGATGTGGCTTTTGGAATCTGTTGGTCTCTCTCACACTGATGGTAGTGTAGAAATGTGTAGTGTAGCTAATAACCTTGTGCTATAATGAGCTGGGGGTGAAGGAACTTCATGTTCTTTTGGTGCCCCAGTGGAAGCCCTGAACAGAGCTCAGCTCCCCTAGAGTACAGGTGGAGGGATTCACCTTTGGTGGTTCATTATAGATTCAGGATCTACTCCAGTGTTAGTGAGGTGGTGCTGAAATAATTTTATACTTTCACATGTGTACTACTCTACATGTGATGTGGCACAAATTAGAGCTATATATTGAGCAATTCCTTTATTTTCAGAAAAGCAATAGTAAAAGCCCTTGTCATTATGATTTTTTTTTTTTTTTTTTAAATATCCCTGAGTTGCCAGATTCCATGGAAGGTATAAGGTATTTAATTTTAAATAATCCTTAGAAAAGACAACTTGAAAAATGAGAGTTTAAATAGGTAGAATGTATTTATATCTTCAGTTCACATATTTCAGCTGTCTTGTTCTCATTAATCAGAGTCAAATGTTGCAAAAATTAATCAATTTATGAAGTCACTTCAGGAGTACACACTTGTACATTTCCTTCTTTTTATTATTTTTAAACAGGGATTTATTTAAAGGAATGACTGACAAGGTTAATGATGCAAAGGGAGTATTTTTAGAAGGGTATTTGATTGGACTTTATAATATTTCCACTATTAATTATTAAACTTTCACTGATTCCTGCAAGGTTTTTTACTATACCCTAATCTAGTTTTCAGGGAATAGTATAAAAGTTAAGAGACCTTTTATTAGATTGGATGTTTACATGTTTAAAACAGCAAATTTTTCTTTTGAGACTGTTTATAAACTGAATTTCTGGATAGAAATTAGAATGTACCTTCAATGCAGCTATTAGCTGTTCATCAGTCATGTTTTGATACATAGTCAAAGTTGCTGAAGTACATCTTACACCTTGCTATGTGTTTGTGTAGCACTAAAGCCAATTTTTAATCTTTTTAAAGTTTTTGTCCATGAAAACACTGGTGAACTGGAAAAACAAAGCATATGCCATACAGGCTTTCCTAAATCAAGATGTATAATGTACTGTTATGTTATACTAGTATCTAGTCTAATAACAAATTTTGTTATAGAAGGAAGTGAAATATAGGGAAAGATGTCTCAATAAAGACTTATCAGTTATGTTGATTGCAGCCATTCTTCACCTCTCAGAAGACTCAGAGGAACAACCAGTGCATCTGAGGATTTTTCCTAATCTTTCCAAATTCTGTGCTGCTGGAGGCCATGCATTGCTCAAGCAACAGGGTAAATGGACATAATCCTTGTTGCAAAAAACAGGTTTCTGTTCAGGTTTAGAATACTCTGAATACAATAACTTTAGGATGGATTAAGGGTGAGTAAATCTGGTAATCTAGAGAACCTAAAAATAGATAGAAGTGCTTTATATGTAGATGTATGTGCATACAGAAAACACAACTGTCAGCAAGCTTTTAATGAGGAGTAACACACTATGTATTCATTCACATAGGGTTGCCAGTTAGAAGCGTACTTTCAGGCAGTGTATCTTTCAAGGTGAAAAATAAGTATAATAACGAACTTATCTCATTATTAGATCTTCCATAGATATTTCAGTCCTGTGCATTGTAAAAAAAAAAAAAAAAAAAAAAAAAAAAAGAACCTCGAAAGAACCAACACTATTACAGAAAGAAATAAATTCTACAGATAAAAGTGAAGCATTGTGATACCTAGTTTCCACAGACCTAACACAAATATTGAATCAGAGACTGAGCCAATTAAAGGTGCAAAGTCCTCATGCTGTACAAGTGAAGAGCTGCAAACTGGGAAGCTAAAATAAGAGATGTCAAACCAATATTTATATGTATAAAGAAGCATATGCAACAATCTGAATAGGTAAATAATTTTCCCTGGAAATAGCAGAGACAAGACATATTCATGGAAATATCCTAGCCTATTTGTATTGCAAATGTGAAAATGTATATCTTTATTTTAATGTATTTCCTTTACACAAAGAAGGGGAAAGGAGGAAGACTGACATTCATCTGGTAAGTACTGAGATCTGGCCTCTCAGAGTCTAATCTCAAATTCCATCAAATTTTGCTTGTAACCTCAGTGGATTTTTGGATAGGGCCCCCACCATATAATTTTATCAAGTCATCTCTCCGTGTTTAAATAATTGTAGGAGGCCCAATTCTAGTATATGGTGAGCTCACAAATATGTTGATACTATGTATTCCATGAATGGAATATATTTTTAAAGTATTGAACTGTGATACAAGTAATTATTCATGCAATTTTGTCTATTACATGTCACATCTCTAATTTATCAGAGAAATTTCAGCATAAGTCATATGATGATAAGTAACTAAATCTTTCAGCAAAGTTATGTTTATTCATCAGCCTAGTAAAGGGTTTAGTTGTTTGTACATGAGTATGTTTTGATTCTGTTATTTCTGATTATGGACATTGATCCTCACTAAGATCATATCCAGGAACTAGACTAGCTCACACCAGTTTAGTAAGTGTTCGCATTGGCAGACAAATGAAAATAGATCAGTAAGTCATCATTTGCAACAAAGATCCTAACCTTTTTTGATGCTGGACATCAACAGTCAGTGGATACGCCCAGAAATTTTGTTGTGCTTCTCTGGTTATGCACGTGGCCATAATTCAGATATCCAAGTATAAGTTTTAAAACTGAAAGGGAAAAGAAAAATTTCTTTGGTTTAAATTGGGAAGACATTGGAAGAGACTTAAGTGAAATAATAGTCAGAGGAAACCAATTAAGATATAAAGTAGACTGATGAATTTTCAAGGTGTTCTTCATCTAAATAGAGAGACAAAAATGAAAGCTAAGTGGTACCCCAGAAGATGCTGCACTTACAGAACAAATGAAAGACATGCAAAAAAAAAAAAAATCTGTTGAGGTGTTGCATCTCTAGACTTAGTCATTAGTTTTATTATTGATTCTGTAAAAAATATTGCTATTAATATGGATATGGTAGCGGATAAGTATAGCAGGTGATCTGGGAGGTGTCTTTGGAAGTCCCACTCATGAACAAGCAGACATGGGGCACTGACAGATGTGCTGAGTGAGCTCCAGCTGCAAGTAAGGAAGGGAATTCACAGTACATGAACCACCGCAAACAGGTAGATGCCAGAATTATAATTTTGTCTGGAAATAAGGCTAGAAACCTTTGTAAGGATCCATAAAGGAATTGAGAGAGTATCTCTGTTTACTTGAAGATCCCCTATAAAGTAGATTCTGAACACAACTAACCCCAGAGTCTTCTGTTTATTGCAAAGCAGGTTATGTTTTGTAGGCTGAGAAGACTCAATGATCTGAGGAGAGGCAGATGAATTTGACTGAGAGTCTGGCAACCACCAAAGAAAGAAATTGTGTCCAAAACAAGTATGCCTTAGCAAGAATGAGAGGTTTTTCCAGTTTAGTTTTTTATCACGTGATCTTTGTCTGCTTTCTCTCAGGTCTTTTAAGAGCATTCATGTCTGAATTTGGTTTGGAAGTAGAGCTGGTCCATTTATAGTGATAAGTTAAAACCATAAAATACAACCATGATGGATCAAAATAATTTTGACGCAGTTTTGTATTGAAGGATGTTGTTAGAAGACGTGATGCACAGCACTTTGTGCAGAATCTTGATGGGCAAAACTTCAGCTAGCTGAATACCTCTGTGTTTGTTCAGTCATAGTGAAAAGGAGATATACACAAGCTTTACATTTTCTTTTGTAAAAGGAAGATCTCCAACACTCCTGATATATGGACACATGGAACAATAGTGTGGACAAATGTAAAATTTGAATAGGATTATTTTTAAGCAGAATTTAGGAATGTAATGGAATTGCTTAAACATTATTTCTGCATGTATAGACCATAAATACTAAGTCAGGAAAATTCCTGAAAAGTACCTTTTCTATGCCCAGCACATTTGTTTTCAAAACGAAAAGTCTGAAAAAAATCAGATTTAATAACAAATATGACTATTACTGAAAATTATGGTGTGGTTAATAATATACCTGGAAATAGTAAATAGTGACCGCAATATTTGCAAAGGAAGTTATCTTGAAAAATTCACTGTCTAGGTCATCTTAGAGTAAGTCATGGAAAATAATGGAATTTTACCAGTATTTATTCATTTATAGGGTATGTTTTGTTTCATGACATAAAGTGAATGGATGCCAGTGTTATTGTCTTAGTGAAGTTCAATTGTAATGCATGCTGCATCACAGGCTTTTACCTTACATAAGACTATACCCAAGTTTTTATTTATTTTCTATAGTTCTGTAATCAGTCATCCACAGTATTTTATTAATTTATGGCTTCCCTCACATAGTCCTTGCTTCAGTATCTTTCATTTTATAATTAAATAAAATTTTACTGGGCCATGTCTGGAAGCTGCTTGGGTCTAATAAATTTATTAGGTTTTCCCTGATGAATTTTGGAGCCTTTACTTCTTCCACTGAGATGGGCTTACATGGATCGATTAAGTGCAGTCATTCCCTAAGTGGAAAATCAAATTAAATGCAAGCCAGAAAACAGAATGGCTAAACTGTGGCACTCTGAAGTGAGGTTGGAGTAAGTATGTGAGGAGGGCAGTCATCCTTGGAAGATGCCACTATGCACTTTTCCTTTTCTTTCTTACCTATAATCTGATGCCAAAAATATTGGCAACTTTTGATGCATTAACTTTGTGTTGCTGCTGTGAATACAGCTGACTTGCTGATCATACCGGGGGAAAAAGCTTGGCTGTACCTTACCTCCTCCTACAAAGAAGTACCTGGAGTATTTTGTTGAATCCTGCTGGGAAAGGCAATGTGTCTCTTGGCAGTGACCCAAGAAACCACTTAGTGCAAAAGGAATTCCTGTTTTGTTTCCTTGACATCTGTAAAGGACGGGCAAACCCAACAGTGGGACCTCTGACTCAGTGTGCTGGCTTGCATGGGGAATCCTGAAAGCATTTTCTGTGCATTGTGTGAAACAAAATTCTCAAATTATATATCCACAAAGAAACCAACTGAATATAATCCCAGTTTATGTATTTCATTGAATTTTAATTTTTTTTAAAAAAACTTATTCTGGAAAATTTTCACTATTAAATAAGTAGCTGTTAAATATTTAGGACATGTTCAGATATGACACAGTATTTTTGAATATACATGTGAATAAAAGCTTAAAAAAGAGAGAGAAATAAATTTTATAATATTTCCCTGTATTTACTTACTACACCAAGCACTGTGCATTGGACAATACTGTAAATCCCTCAATAAATTAATAAAATTTTTTGATTCCCACAGTGAATTTTTTTACCCTTTGTTTTGTTCATAAATTCTGTATCTGTGAGTGTAAGGATTTAGGGCTCGTTGGACTTCAGCTGAGATGCCTAAAGCTCTGTGGCAAGTTGCAGAAATTCAGAGATATTATCCACTGATTAGAAGGCAATGTTTTAATATGGGGTTTGAGGTCAACTGCTTTTTCATTTTATTTGACATCCTCCTTGTTTGCCTTTCTGGCATCATGCCGCATGAGCTCTCACTGAAGCTTCTCTCTTTGCTCACTAGAAATAAATCTAGGAAAGAAAAAAATAAAAGCCTCTTATTGTTTATAAATGACAGGTCTGCAAAGAAAGGTGATGCAATAGATGTCATTTGGATGATAGAGCATCAGAGATCAGTGGATATCACTGGAAAAATAACCATACATTTACAAAACCAAAATGCAATATTCTCTATAGACTTCTTAACATTACCCATTTTTTAAGGCATAAAATAGATTATTAAACAGTGCTTCTGTATTAGGAGAAATCAATTGATTCTTGTCATTTATAAAAGCAATTCACGTGCAACATGGAAATTGAGAACTGGTTGTTTGCTTGTCTGTTTTTCACAACTTTATTATACCCAGGTATAGATGACCTAAATGGAAGATGAGTTTGTTTTGACTTAATCACCCAGACAATTGAATTTTTATCACAAGTTTACTCATAGTTTGGAGTTATTTATTGTTTGGAAACTCAGCCCCAGCTTCTGAGAAGTTGCTGTTCAAAAAAAAAAAAAAAAAAAAAAAGAGAGACAGAGACACTGAAGTACACTGAAGTAGAGCTCCTTCTGAAGTTACAGTATTGTCACCAGTGTTCTGCAAATGTCTGGCACAGTGGCCTCAACTGCAGGTTAAACAAAGGAGTCAATAGCCACAAATGTGTCAGTGATTTGGGATGCCTGATTTTCTGGGCTAAGTAGAGATCCATTGTAAATCGGTCCTTTTTCTAAAGCTTGAGAAGAACACTGGTAAAATGAGGTACGCAGAAATACCTCTGAAACTCTTTAGGGATCTAATCAAAAAATCTGAGGGTCTCAATTAATTTAAAAAAGACCCAAGTTAACCCCATGCCACAGTGTCATTTAAGTACTAAACTCAAATCAAATTACCCTGTAGTGGTTATATTCTACATGCTGAAAGCAGAGATGTTCTGTTTCCAAAGAATATTTTCACTTAGCAGTGAACGGTTACTCAAAATTAAGCAGAAAAGAAGACTGAATAATGCGTAAAATCTGTGACACAAACAGGAATATAATCCCCTTTCTAGCACCCTTGTCTAATACTTTATACATAAGATCATCTTTTGCTGTCAAGATAATTTATCTAAAAATGGAATATTAGAACTAGAAAAGATGGAAAGGAAATCAACAGACGTATGGAATGGTTTCTGTATAAGGAATAATTTTACAAGAGACAAGGACTCTTCAGACTGAAAGAGAGAACACTGAAGGAAGTATATGATAGAAGCCCGTAAAATCAGGACTGGGATGAAGAAGACAAATGTTTCTCATAAAAAAAAGGAGGGAGTGATTGTTAAATGGAACAAATGTTTATTCACATAACTCGTAGATAAAGAGTGGATTATGTCACCACAGAATGTTGTGACATTAGACTGGTTCTAAAATCACACACATTGAGAAAAGAAAAAACGATCAAGGGCTATTAAATATAAATATTTTAAACACAGACATTTATAAAGATTAAATTTATTAAACTGATATTTAGTATTTAATCTGTCTCAGAAAGTCCATAAACCATAGAAAGCTGGAAGCTGCCAAAGAATCCAGCATAATTTGAGTGCTCTGTCCTTGAATGCTTCTCCAGGTATTCTCTCTTGGCCACCCTCAAGATGTGGGGTGCTGGGCTAGGCAGACCTTTGGAACTCAATAGGAATGATTATCAAGGATACTGATCACCCATTAAGCAATTAGAGTGAGAAATTTAAATGTTTAAGCCTAAATGTTTGAAATTAAATATGGAATGAGATAGTATAGCAATTATTATATCAATAATATTACTCTGTATGACAACCCTTATTTATCATCTATGTGACCTATAAAATACATGTTTATTTAGTTACTGCAATTATCTTTCCAGGTCTATGCAGTGATACTCCGTGACTATTTGAAGACCCTTTATGTGGACTCTTACTCAATTCTTAGTTGTCTAAAAAATTATCTAAATTTTCAGTATTGGATATCGGATATAAGAAAAATATCCATGGGATTGTATCAGCTGTTCTTCCAAGAACTATTTTTTATTGCTCTTTCCAAATATAGATTAAGGGAGAAAACTCTAGTGTTTTGTGACATTGATTAGGTTTTTTGAATTAGTTCTGAGAACTTTGTTGGAACTCTAAGGCTTTGTTCTTTAAATTACTTAGAGCTTGCAGTATAATGGGTTTTGCCTAGCTCACTATACCTATTCCTTTCAGAAGCAGGTTTTGAGGGAAAAGCTATAGAAAAGGTGATGATCCTAAAACAAATGGGATAACATTCTGTAAAAGCCTGACATCTTCATCGCAGCCCTGATTTTTGTCTTCTATCATCTACCTCCTTTTTATGAAATAAAACTGGCCATAGATAAGAATGTTTTTGAGTTGTAATACTGATATCTATTTGTTGAATCCAGTTAGTCCTATAGCCTTTCTTAGAGTCTGACCGAGATAGGCTGCCTAGGGCAAACAGAAAAGCAGGCACACAGTGATGCATCCCAGAACACTCTCCAGGTCTCTAACAATTTGCTGCTCAGGGACTGTCTGACCCAGGGCCGTCTGTAAGTGTATATTTAATAATTCATGGTGGTCTTCCACTTTTGTGAACTTGTTCTGTTTTCCCTTGGCGATGTTTAGCTTTTTAGCATCCACAACATTATTTCCTCTCTTGGCATTGTCCCCGCCATTCACCACTTTCAAGAGTATGATTATTGTGCTCAACACATGGTACAAAAGAATATATGGACATATATACCAAACACTTTAAGTATGACTGACTGTAACAATTATGTTGAACAACACACAGTGTTTCAGGACAGTAGTGTTTATCTTCGCTGTCAAAAGTTCACTTTCCATCACCACTTTCCATATCTGTCTTCTGAAGCTGTTAATCCACTAAGCAGTGAATTTTTTACATTTTTTTGTTTCTTGAAAACAAACTTGGGTAAAGGCAGGCACTGAAGTTCATCTTTGTGCTCAGTTACATTATATGTCTAACTAGCTCCTAGAAGATTAAAAAGTAGCAGAATAATGACTTAAAACTAAACAAACCAGACTCCTGCCTCTAAATACGTTCTTCCTCTGCCTCTGGGAAGTTGTGCAGTTTTATGCAAGAGAACTGAGACAAGCATCTGAAATGAAGTGCAATATGTAACTTTCAGATGTAGTTTGAGAGGTTGTTGAGGCCCATCACTGGAATATTGTTCAGCCCATCAGAACATTTATTTGACAGAGACAGGACTTTTTGTCACGGTTGTAAAGTAGAAAGCTTTTAGAACTTAAATATAGCCAGCAGCTAAATGCTTTAATCTGAAGTTTAAAAGAAAGGACAGGACAAAGCTGAGTGAGAAAGTCTTGGATAAAACAGCCTTATTATCTAGTAGGTTTAATTTAAAGGTTATACTTCAAATACTGTTTGCAATATTCTGAGACTATTAAATGCATATTTGCCAAGAAATTTTGTAATAATTCTTCCATGTGCTTTTTCTGTGTAAAGGATTTTACATATGCTAACACTGGATTTTGCTTTTGGATTATTGCTGACTTTTCGTATGGTCGTAAAATGACCAAATTCTAGCTTATTCTTAAAAAAATAATATATGCGGGGTTTTGCAAAGGACAGTATAATACACATTGAATTCTAGGTAATATTATATACCTATCTCCTTTTTGCACAAGCAATATTATGTCTACAATTATTAAAAGTCTAGTGTTTATATTATAGAAAAATAGATCATAGTAAAGAGTTACACATTTCAAATGGCAACCCATATCTGAGTTCCAAACATGTTTGAGTTAAAAATATACCTTTTAAGCAACAGCAGGTGTCTTCTTTCTCCCCATACATTCCTAAACATGAAGCTTAGCAATTTGGCTTTTATAGATGAGAAGAAAGAATATTTCACTTCTGCCCACGTGATATGTACTTCAGCATTGCAGATCTCCAAGATTTTATATAAATCTGCTTATGTATGTGTATGAGAATACAAAGATCAAGAAAATGAAAGATGGCAGGAAAGACATACCTAGTTTGTCCCTGCTGATTAGCTCCAACTTCTTCTAGAATATAGGATGGAAAAACCTTTCTTTGGGGCTTAGGAAATGAATGAATAACTAACTTCTGATAAAGGAAAAAGAGATTTTTAAAACAAAAAAGTCAAGATTTTGCTACATCTCTCATTAAAGAATCTTGCAGTTCTTCCAGTATTTAATTTCAAATATATAAAATAACTATGCAAAAATATATTTTTAAAAAATTTTCTCCTTATGCTCATAGGAAACATTTGTGATTTGAAACCGATAAGCAGTTTGGTCTGGCAAAATTATGATTTCAAAAATCTCATTCTTACATAAGTATTTTCTTGGACTTTCTTGAAAACTCTTCATCTTTCCATAATATAAAAGGAGTGGATTGTTTATACAAACGCTAATCTTGCTCCAGTGCAAATGCATGCTAATACTGGTGTTTCGGAAGTAGTTTTATCTGCCGTCTCTTTGGGTACCCACTGCTTTTTGCAGGTTCATAGAGAGAATGTGTCGGGGACTTCATATTATCAAAGTAATTTCAAATGTCACTGGAGTAGTGGTTCAATAATTCAGTTGTTTCAATGGCAGGAGTAAGCAAAGAGATGCAGAGGCTGAGGAGCTTCCATCCTCACACATTTCTATGTGGCATAGGCAGTGGTTGTGCTGGCAAAAGCAGGCAAATGAAGGGACTTCAGATCTAAAACCTACCTTTTTCTAAAATCTACTTTTTCCTTCACTTCAAAACCATTTGCTATCTTTACCTATTTCTTAATCATTAGTATTGAAAGGCCAATTATCTTTAGAAAACAAAAGAAAATAAAGCTATTGGAAATTTCTGGAGTGATTAACAGTGGGAGAACACAATGACTTTCAAATATTTACAGATTTTCCTCCCTTTTTAAGAGAGAGAAAAATATCAAAGACGTCACTCAGGATTAGAAGAAATGTTGAGTTAGATTTGAAATTAAGTTATTCAAAGTGATTAGGAGGAAAATACTGCTTTATATTAAAGCATATCTTCTGTAAAATAATCTTAGCAGGAGACATGATCAAATTCCTTGTCAGGCATATTTATTTTTTTTTTATTATGGGGACAAACAGTGGAAAACATACAGTAAAATAGAGTTCTTCAGTGTCAGGACCCAGACTGAGGGTCTTACAGTCTTGTCATGGTTCTACACAATATACTATAGAAAAATTACTTCCCCCTGCTCTATTTTATCTAATCCAAAATAGGTGACACTAGAAAGCAACATGCTGTTCCCTAAACTTCATGTTCTCGTCATCTACCAGGTAGGCATATTTTATTTTCAGTTCCCTTCATTTTACTTCTTAGAGGTTCACTCAGGAGACACTGTTAATGTTGACTAAGAGCCTGCTGTCACTGAGCTCATGCTGATAAAGACAGAAGAGAGACGGGCTGTTCTGAAGCTTGTTTGAAGATTAAATACATCTCACATCTAGACTCGAAGGTTTTGACTTTGAAACCATGAGAAGGTGCAATGACTCAATGTGAATCAGATATGAGGCAACCATAGCTGCCTTCCAGCATTAGGGAGCATTAATTTAGGATGCGGTTACACAAACTTACCTATTTCTAATGGAAGTTAAGTTCCTCAAGCAACTACAATTATAATACTTGGAACAAGAGAGTTGTAGAGTTATCCAGAATATATGAACATTATGTCATCTTTCAACTGGTATTCAGAGTGAAGAACTGATTTACTTTTTTTGGGAAAGTTAGAAATGTAAGAGGTAGAGATTGCTATAAAACATCCAGTGAAAGTCAGCACTGATGTAGTGCTGTTCTGTTTTCATTATCTGCCTTATTAAATTCACAGTATCTTTTATCTCTTATCTATGAATCAAAAGCTGGAGATAAAGACTCCCAGCTTCTATTGGTATGAGCCAGAAACAGTAATCTTGTTTGTATTGCTGGCTACAGATGATTCACTGTTGCATCTACAATGAATACCAAGCTTCAAGGGCAGAGTATCAGACCAAACACAAGCAATAAATATATAATTCTCCTTTACTGACAACCAAAATAGTACTCACATACATGCTACCATGTGTTATCACAGTGATCAATTCCTCATACCAGATGCTGAAGTAAGGTGTCAGCCCAAGCCATTTTCATTGTGGATTCAGTCTAAAGACCACCCAGTCTATGCTATTAGATATGCACAGGTTTCATAGGTTGGTAAGCAATTCTTTGATATTTCACCAAATAGGTAATTTGAACAGACGTTCCTGCTGTTCCTAATTATCCCTCAGGATTCAAGTTTTCTGACAAGATTTTTCTCAACTCTTTTCTGTGTTGCTCATTATGCTTCAGCCATACATACGGCCTTGTTTTGTCATAGGTTTTGTTGTGCCCTAGGTATTATTTGTGTTCAGGTGGATCAATAATTGACCACCTATATTTACAGTCATAGATTGTTGTCAATGGCCCATACTTTCAAGAAGTTTGCATGACAGTCCTTCATTTTGCATGAATTCTGGGGTCGTTGATTGTTTGCTTTACACAGAAATGGCTTCTTAGAACGATAAGGTATATATGTATGTAATACTTCTCATTTACCTGTGTTTAACTAATTGTGACAACATTAGAAATAGTTGTCAAATTTATTTGTTTACATTTGCTTATGTCTTCAGATTACATGCAGTCTCACCTCCTTCCTTGCTGCTATGAGAGAAGTTCATTATTGGATCCCATTCAGCCTTTTGGTGTCAGCCAGGCATCCCACACTTTCTCTGCACACTAGGGAACGTGTCCTTGGTCAGCTTAAGCATTTGTGGAACTGTTTTACAGGTTTCTGTAAACGTCTCCCAGGGTCTGTATAAATACATGTATATACAAAGTCTCTATTCTTGTAATGATCCTGAAAGTCAATTATGCATTCAGGATAAATTCTTTATAGTTCAACACAGTTAAAGTATTGAGGTTTGTTTGGTTTGGTTTCTCCGGGGAAAAACCTCTGTTCCTTACTTACTTTAGGAAGGGTACACTGACTCATAAAAGGACAAAAGTAAATGTGCTGTGAAAATGATAAATAATTACTTCCAGAAGTGGGCTAGTTATTTCTAAACATTTTATTCTAATATTGTGCAGTGTAATTTCAAATTATTTTTCTCATACCTGAAATTTGAATTGCATTATTTTATAATTTTGTCAACTTAAATCATTAATAATGCTTTCAATGAAGGGATGACAAGCCCTATTTATCTTATTGTCTACTTACTACATAGTATTGGAATAGGCTATTCTTTTAAAGAATTTTCAATCAGGTGTCTTATATTTAAAGTTTCTATTTCACACCTTTATCTGAATATTTCATTCTTTTCAAACATGAATTTATTTTCAAAGGTGTTTTTCCATAGGAGTTAAAAAAAAAAAAAAAAAAAAAAAAAAAAAATCACTTTTCTAAGGGTTCCTGCAAGGGTTTTACAACATTCTCTCTGCAAGGAACAACATACTGTAATTTTGCTTCCTTGATTTCCCTGTAGGTCACCTCAAGTGGTGTAGATCCCTTTTTGCAGAGACAATCAGTTTTCAGTGGCAACTGCTGTGCTTATGAATGCAGTTCCCCTAATGAAGATATTGACTCTATTGAATATGGAGATGGCCACAGAAGCATAATGTGCATTGGGACCTTTTAGTACAAGATCATGGTTTATCAACATAGAACACTATTAAAGGGAAAATGATGTAGTGAGCAGACAGCTAATTGAGAAACTCATAAGAAGCCTTACAAGATGCAGCATGCTCTCAGGAACCATCCTGACCATTCAGAAGGACTTCATCAAGTATGAGGCTTAGAATTATTAGAGTAAGATACATAGTAAAGCAGAAAGCAGATATAACTCTTGGCTGTGTCTTGAGCAATATCATTCACCATGCAGTAGCTAAACCAACTATGGTGGTCTAACAGATTACAAGATGTAGTGTTTGAAAGATGTCAGATAATAAAAAGATATGTGGAAAGCTGTCAAAATTAGGGATAACTACTAACTTATTTTGCATCCCTAAGAGACTGTGGGTAATATATGAAGTGACATCCACTTGATAGGGTGTTCTGTGTGGTGGACTTTGAAAAGGAATTAGTATTCCCATGGGGAAATAGAGGATATTCATCTCCAGTTCAAAACAATCCTCAAAATATTACCATTCCAGGTACTGTTGCAGAGGCTTTCAAAAAACAAACAACAAACCAAAAATTAAAAATATATTATCACAACTACCTAGCACTCTGTAAACATTCCATGTCAGATTCGGATATCCGTGAGAGGAGAACAAAACTGTCACCATAAACTTCCTAAGGTTTAATGACAACCCAACATGCACTGAACAAATGAGGACCCTTAACCTCGAGGAACTTCTTAGGGCAGCATCCTGACTTGTAGGAACCTCAGGGAGTTTCCCTGGGCAGTGTCCCAACCCAAGGGGAGAGGCCTCAGCCTCCGCGCTCTGCTCCAGGGTTGGACGAGCCCAGAAGGGCTCCCCCAGGGGACTCCATTCATACCCAGGGTGAATCTGACCTGTGGTCAACGGCGGCTCCCATTGCCTGAGGGCCCCAAGAGCCGCCAAGCCTCGACAACAAGGGCACGGGAAAAGGGAATCAACTGCTACAGTCCAGCAGCCAAGAAGCCCTATCTTTATTGGCCGGGTGCACTTGCCACAAATACACACAGAGCAACAAAGGTGATCATAAATTTGTAAATCCTTATGTGAAAGCTCTTACCCTCAGATCTGAGGGACGGCTTCTTATACAATTTATATTTTTTGTAATAAGAATGTCAAAATGAGAAGCCTGACTTGGAGAACATTTATCTTTATTTTACATGTCTAGAAATCCAACCAAGTGAAAATGAAATAGTTTATAGTTTTCATAATCTCGTTTATTCTATTACATGTTACAACAGAGAAATAAATCCTGTGATTAAGATTTTCAGAAACAAGCCCATACTTGTAGTTAGGCACCTGCCCAAGTTTTCAAAATGCTGAGCTCCTGCTAGTTTCTATTCATCTCAGAGACATGAGTAAAATTATTTTTACTTTGTTGCAAATTCACTGTATTTCAATACAGAACAATGTAACTTGGAAAATTAATAGTTGATAAGTGACAGGATGGGAGAAGCAGGTATATCTGAAGCCTGTCTGGTGGTCTGGAATTTAGCCCCCAACCACCCATCCTTTGCTTACACTTAATTTTTAATACTGTTGTTAAATGAAAGGTATTGAATCAGATGAATTGGAGCTCAACAAGTAGGTAGAAATTACAAAAGTGGGCTTATGACTAGGTAGAATCAGATTTATTTCAAGGTTCATTAAGAGAATAAGCATTCCACAAGAGTATCTTTCCTTTCATTCTAAAAGATTTCCTCTTACAAACATTTTCAGGGTTTTTTTTTGTTTGTTTGTTTGTTTGATTTTGGCTTTGACTAGATTATCAGTGACCACAATCTGATTTGTTTCTTCATTGTAAATCCTCATGACCTATGTTGTAGTAAATCATAATATTCCAGTCTTTGCTATTCTTATTCTATCTCATTAGAATCTACAGAGTCATTCCAGATGTGAGCAACTGCAATCAAATTCTTGTTCCTGATAATTTAGCTTAACCAGAGAAGAAAACTTCCATTTGTAAGAGATACTCTTTAAAATAGAAGACATTGATATTTAGAAATTAAGAGAAATTTTACTTGACTTTTCTTTCTGAATTCTATTCCTTTCTCACCAAATATGGATTTATACATTCTTACATGAAGTTTTAAGAGGAAAAAAAACCCCTAGTTTTGTTCTGCTCTTTTTATCTGTTATCTACTTTATATGTAATGAATCTAGTTAATAAAAATCTTTCTGACATACTTCTAGATTTCAGTTTTGGCTTAAGAGCTAGAAAATTTGGAACTTCATATGGTCTTTGAAATTATCATACATTTGATAACATTAGTGGTATTTATTTTTTTTAGAAATTAACTTTCAATGTATGAGAAAGAATTTCTTATATTATTAAAAGAATAAACAACTTAGATAAAAACTGTCTTAAATTGTTGAACAAACTAGAATAGAATAATTTATGAGACCCCAGAAAGTAATTTCTGGTTTTCATATTTTCTTATGTTTCTCCACTCTAGGTTTAACACTGCAAGGAGAAATGCCTTCACTGGTCAAAGCTGGAATTAAATATACTAAGAAGGCAAACTACTTATATGATAGAGATTATTAACAAATGGCTGATTCTTGAAAGAAATTCAGCTTTCAGCACTCACTGAGATATATGAGTTTAATAAGGTAAGAAATATGTTAGGTCAGCACCGTTAGGATTTAGCTGTTTCTGAAGGAAGAAAAGTTAATGAGTCCTGAAGACAGAAAAGTTAATTTGTTCATAACAAATGAACAATTTAGTGGTCAAACATCTTGACTGGGGAAGAAGCTTGAACTTGATCTTGGCAGGAATAAGAGTTTGCAAGAAGTCACAGTGTGTTTGCAGTTTAAGGTAATTAATTCAGTTCATGTGACCACAGCCTGGGTTTCACAGAGTTTCTTGATAGTTCTGAGAGCATAAAGAGGAGAAATCTTCCTCTGTATCTGTGGGGGAGATGAAGTCTCCAGAGACCTTACTGAAGTATTTTTCTCTTCTAACTGCCTAATGCAAACTGAAATTTTTCAAGATTAAAACCTGATTAGGTTTGGATAATTGGGGAGGGAGGGGGTTCTGTTGCTACTTGATACACCTCTATGAATTCAGACTGATTACGCTTCTAGGTGTGTCAAGCTTTCTGATGAAATACTAATACAAGAACATTTATAAGTTGATAGTCTCAAAAATTTAGTCATACCTGATTTTTTGAAGGCTCCGTATCTAGCAGACAGCCAAACCCACTAGAGATCAGAGTAACATGTTAAGCAATACAAAATTATCTTGAAATTTATGAAGAAAGCCTTAAGAGAGGTCATTCTACCAGAACAAATTATATCTTAAAAAAAATATGTAAAATAAGCACTTGAGTTTTCGGTGAACAAACCTGTAAAAAGAGTTTGTGTCAACAAAATTTTCTGAAAGAAGACTAAAATAGATTATTTTAGTAAGGCAGGAGTCAAAAGTTCAGATGTTCCAGGGAGTCCAAAATCTAATCTAGGATGCTGTAACTCATCTGTAAATCCAACCTCCAAAAAAGATCTGTCAAGAAATAATTTTTCAAGGCATGAAAAAAAAAAAACAAACCAAACCAAACGTATTTTTTCCTCTTATTTTGCCTTGAGAAAAAATGAGACATTTTGAAGCATTTAATCCAAAAATAACAGAAGAAAATACTTCATCCCACACAAACAATGAAACAATTACCTTCTAAAATGAGACTCTTGAGTTTCAAGATTTACCAGTTTCAGACCACCAACTCCAACCTTTCACATCACAGACAACAGCACTGTCAGTGGAAAGTTAGTTTGGAATTTGTCTTTTTCAAGCTCATCTTAAAACAAGCCTAAATTATTTTGGTAATCTATTGTGATTCATCAAAATTCAAATATCCTATGCTTGCAGGTTCTCCATTTTTCATTAATCTTTTACTTCCAACAGGAAATCCAAGAAAATAACATGTTATTTCCTTTATATATATATATATTTTTATTTTTTTTTCTGTGAATCAATCATTTGATTCTACCCAGCTTTATGATATTCTGTGAATCCATCACTTACTGCTATTCAACTCTATGAAATGCTGTAGGCATAATCGCATTCACTATCCATTTTCTAGTTCATTTACTTAGACCTGCTCCCCCATGTCCGTTAGAAGGAAATCCAAACATGCTTTTTACCATTTGTGACTAAGCATGAGTAATCCAAATTATTATTTCCATTGTTTCACAAACACTTGCTGTTGCTATTATTATGTTTCTCTATTCACCTACCTTGACTTGTAAACTTCTCTCACAGTAATATATATTTCAGACAGTATATTACATCCCATCTTTATTTACTGTTTGCATTGTCTGTACAACACACCAGACATCCTTCGTGCAAAAAGTAGAAGCTACTTTTATCATTCAAAATCATGAGTGCAGCTGCAGGCCAGAGTCATCAGAGACTGTACAGACTACAGAAAATATTGTCTTTTTTATGGTAGCCAGTTTCCCATTATTCACAGAAGATTTACTGCAGTAAAAGAGAAGACTCTTCTGGATAACCTTTAAAGTGCTGTTTTCACAAAGGATGACTTGAATTCTTACTATGGCTGTCTAAGTGCTCCAGCAGTGGAAAAACAAGAAGGAACATTTTGAATCATGGACCTTTATGCCCATGCCACATTACCTTCCAGATATCACCATTCACACTTCAACCTGTCAAATGTTACTACGGGGAATACAGGCTAATGCAGTCATCTCCTGCTAAGGACATAATGTCAAAGATTTTATCCTGTCGCATACTGAAAAGAGAAATTCAGTTAAAGATAACCTCTGGACACCTACCACGTAGCTGGATTGTGAAAGGCAAACACTGAAACACCATGTGAGACATGTATTGAATACATTCTTTCCTGCTAAAATAGCTTAAGGCTGGATGGATTTGTTACCTAAATGGAGTTCAAACAACGTGAAGATGAGTTGTCTTGTGTAAACTGCAGGATTGCCTGGACGTAAGATATGCCTGTGAGATCTACAGTTAAATCTTCAAGGTAGTTTTGAACATTACCCCCAGGAATCACTGGTCTCTATTGTACCAATTTCATTTTTGCAATTGAAGTTAAGTTTCAAGAGTGGCTATCAGGGATCTCTTTGCAGCTGCTTTTGTTGGATAAACTGTTGCATTTCACAATGTACTCTAGAGAGAGCTAAATCACTTCAACAGAAGATAACAGAGACACTGGGTCAGATTTTCATTCCTGCTCCAGATTTTTGTAACAGTTACACAAGCTACAATAAAATTAAAGGCTTTAATCTGCTAACAGGTCTTCTGAGGGGATAGTATGTTTGATTTGGAGGTGGGGCTTGAAACATAAAAGACAACTATTCACAGTTGCACAAAATTTCATCTTTAAATATTGTTTTTTCAGCAGTCAAGAATCCAAATTGTGCTGCTGGGTGGATCAGGAGATGAGTAACAGGATATAGCAACTCTTAGTTGGGCTACTAAGAAAATCAGGCCTATGAAGTTAGGCATAATTATGTGTTTCCATGTGCTATTATAACTGCTTCTCCTTCCCCTCAGGAACATTTTAATCTGCTGGTCACTTCCAGGCAGCAGAGGACACAGGCAAAATATAGTTTTATTTAAGGTTTATGAAAATAAATTGTTGGGCAGGAAAATACACAATATCAGTGCTACAAATGTGAAGAATAATAGCAGGTTGCTATTGCAGTATGATATAAGAGAACCCTATATGGTAGAAACCACTTCTCAAATGCACCAAAATCTTTGTAAGCTCTTCCCACAGGTTTACCCACCAAGGCTGGTACTCACAAGGCATAAAAACAATGGAAGAAGACTTCCTTAACTATGATGTTTGACAACTACTTCTTTTCCTCTAGACTTCCAATGGGAATCAGAAGAATTGAGTAGTGACTCTAATTACTGTTTGATATCAGGCTGGTTTATCTTCATGATTTCAGTTCAATTCCGTCATGGGAGGCATTTGCATCATTAGAAACCCAGCACTGCAGTAGAGCCCATTGCAAGCCAGAGACTTTCACCATGAAGAACTTCCTTTTTGAAAAATAGATTAGAAACTTTGGCATAAATGCCATACTGCAAACCCTCATCCACTTCTGCTGGTAGATACATAACTTCTCTGACCTTCTGCAGGTGATAATTTGCTATGAAGGCTTACAGTTCATAGAGCTTCCTTTCTTTCCAAAAGGGAGTGACTACTTTAATAATAGTTTCAAGCAGGATGACAGAGCAGTATAGGAAAACAGCCTGTACTCTTTTCTCTGTAGATTAGAGAATTTCCATTTATCTTGCTTCCCTTTATTAACAGAAGCTTTTGGAAGAATTTAATTAAGTTTCAATCAGACTGTTGGTTTTTTTTTTTTTTAATCCCTATTTAGGGGTTTGATTTTGTTTTAAAAACTAACTATGTTTCAGATAATGCACTTCAAGAGTGGAGTTTTGTGAGTCAATTGTGAGATGCCTTGACTAGAGACACTCCTTTGTGAATCCCTGTCAAACAGCTGACTACAGGCAACTTAACAACCACTTTACTGGAACAATATGAAGAAAATGGAGCTGATTTTTAGCTGGGTTACAAATCATACATTTCTGATTTAATTCCAATACAGTAAGAGGTACAAAATGGACTCTGCTTCTTTGAAGTTATTTCCTTCAATGTATTTTAAAAAGGGTATATTATTAGACTGTCCTAATGCAAAATGATCAGCTGAAACTAATCTCACTAATGAGGTTCATTTGTTCTTTGACAAAGCAATAAATAGTTTTCTCAAGAAAAAAAAAACTTAACTAATAGTTTAGCCATAGCCTTATAATTAATTTTCTTCTCCAGTGCTAGCAAGCATGGAAACAAACAGTAAATTTTTCATTTGTTCATCTCTTTAGAGCAACTGTTTAGCACAGATATGCTTGATTAATGGATTTAATTTGTTCCCTTCTCCTGTAGTCAGTTTTCATATTACACTGGTTATCGGAGGATAGGACAATAATGTGGGCACTCTCATTGTACTGTATTCCATCAGTGTCAGGGCTGCCTTCTAGCTCCGGGTCTGCATCTTTAACCTTTGTAGTCCTGCCGAATCTTTCATCAATCTGTGTTACAGTCACCTTGGGAAGGAAAAGCAGAAGCACTCAGTCAGCACTTACAGGTAGTAAAGTGTGTCATTATTTCTTACAAAATGCTGGCAGCAGTGCACCTTTCATTTCCCACAGAAATATGATTTGTGAGATGAGCAACCCTACTGTTAACAGAGGAAAATGTAAGTTAATAGTCTGCTTTCTACTTGGATTTTATATTTATATTTCTCTGTGTATATAGCAGTGTGTGTGTAAGAACGCACACACATATACGTATAAATTATATGATTTTTTTTGATGTTATAGTTTATATATATATGCACACTATATTTCGGTGGTTCTAAAAATTATTACTATTATATACTTATATTTTACATGTGTGGTTTAAGTGACATCATAAAAATTAAGATAAACTTCGAAAACTTTCATTTCACAATGTTAGTTCTCACCCAGAGGAACACATATAATCATAGAGACTTGCTAAGGTTATTCTAGCTTTCAGGCTAGCAAATTGTTGCATAATTAGAAGGTGCCATGTTCCTTCAGTTTCTATTATACTCAAAAGGAGTTTAACCAAATTTAGTGGGAAATATATTACTTCTGTAAATGGCACATTACATGCTTATATAATAAATCAAATTTAAAAGATCATTAAGAACTACTGAAACAAAAATGTGTTTTAGAGCACCACTGTAGGCATTCATCATATACATACTTTGAGCATGATGGCATACAACTTGGAAAAATAATTTTAGTGAACCCGTAACTTATTTTCAGATTTTGTGATTCGGCAACTATATAAATGAGTTATATATCTTCTGAGGTATCATATGCATTTCAGTATTGCACATCAGTATAGATATTTACTGTGTTCTCCTGATTTCAGTAGTGTAGAAATGCTGTAAAGGACAGTCTAGGCCAAAGAACCGTTACAATACATGTAGACAAGCACAATTACACAAGTGAAGAAAAAAAAAAAAAAGATATGAGGATGACTGGCCCAAAGTCCCCGAGCAGGCTAGTATCATAGCCAAGTGTAAGACTGAGATCTGGATCCTTCTCAGATGTGCAATCCACTGGGCATATTGACTGCCCGTGGCACTTCTACTGAAGTACTTTCTGTCCGTGGTATTTCTGACATATCCAGCTTATGAGGACTGAATAATACTACGACACACACTAGACATTTTAATACTGCATCATATCAGGAGGAAAAACATCTGTTACACAAAGTTTGCTTTAGAAGAACATTATCCTAAATCCTTCATTTGTCAATGAAAATAATGTCCTGACAAGGTGTGAAATATCGATGCAAGTTTTTCTCATTCATCAGGATCACACCATCATTTTGCTTATTTCAAAGGTAGTTCCAGATAGAGCACAAAATGTGAGCATCAATTGATATATTTATTTAACTTTTCTTTATCCTGACCCATCCTAGAAAAGTGAAATTGTGAAATGAAAAATAAAAACTTCATGATCCATGCTACTTCATTAATTTGTTAATTCCATTATTATCATGACATCTAAACCCAAACATAAATGAATAAATAAAAAATATAAAATTAGGGGTTTGTTTATTTAACAGCAAGATATTTGAGGAACATTTTGAAACTAATCCTGACCAAGGTGATAGTGTTGAAAACTGTCATTCTAGTTCTGATTTTTTTAAATATTAATTTTCCTTGTGTTTGTTCCTTTGAACATTTTATTTTTCCACCCCATTCAATTAAAGACAGTTTGGTTTGCCAGGCAAATTCAGGATCTTCACACATAAATATTTGGTTCTCCTTCTGATTTTGAAAATGTATGAACAGAATTAATTTTTATCTTATTTAATCAGGAATTTTTCTTGTCTCAATGATTATACTTGAAACTCCAAACCAAAGAAGTAGTCAGATTTTTATCTGAAGATTGGTTTTGCTTAGTATAATGTACACTTAAAGTCTATTTAAAATTTCTCTACAATTAAATTTACTTTAGAAATTATATCATAGAATAAAATTAAGTAAGACCAGCATTTTGCCTATGCTGTAAATTCCTATTTGTGTGAGTTTTCAGGGGAAAAAAAATCAAATCTGGAAAAATAATTGTGCAGGTTTAAGCCTTGCCAGGATCGGAGAGCACGTTGCCATTGCCCCTCCTCCACCCACGCCAGTCAGGCTGGAAGTTAAGCACAGACCCCGGCTAAAATAACAAGAAATTTAATACAACAGAGTGATAGAACAATCTGAACAACAACAGTATCAATGGTAACAACAATAAACAGCAATAACAGTGAACAAGACAAACGATATACAGAGAAATACTGCTAAATGGTTTACGGAAAGAAAGGTTCCCGCCACCGAGCCCGCCAAAGAGCAAGGTGAAAAGGTTCCGCCCCTGGACCTGACGTCAGCATGGTATGAATAACCCGGCTGGAGATCCCTTCCCCCTCTCTACTGGGGAAAACTTGACCCTATCCTAGCCGAACCAGGACAATAATTTAGTAGTTGTATAGAAATATTTTGGCTGAAACCTTTGATAGAGAAGATTTTGAACTAGCTGGACTTTTATCACCTTTTATCACTTGCTACTGTCTAGGTCAGTCTTATAATTATCTTGGTTAACAAAAGAGAATTGAAACAAAATTTTAGAAATCAACCCAAAATGACAAAAAGCTGATTGCTTTTGCAAAAACACATTAATAGACCTTTTAAGTAATCCAGGTAGCATCAAAGATATCATTCCCTGTCTATTGAGACAAGCGGCTCTATGGCACAGAACAGAAAAGAGAAGCAATCAAACACAGAAAAAAAACCCAAACCAAAACAAAAAGAGTTGACTTCTAATTATGTGTGGCTGGTAATGCTACCTCACTAACACTGTGTAAAATAAGAGCCCTTTGTTCATTCCTTATATTTCCTAAACTGATCTCTGCCTCAGTCTGAAGTCTTGCAAGAAAACCTCAGCCAAAAGAGCTCAGCTGTTTCTAAGAGCATGGCATTATTACTATGGCCTTCTACAGAGCCAGACATAGGAACCAATGTAGATTAGGGGTGCCACAGATAGGGATTTAAACAAAGACATATTTTATATGCTTGTAGTTAACTCACCTAAGTCTTTCTACAAATGGTCCATAACTGGTTGCAGTTTGTAAGTATTCAGTGAACAGTAGCCTTTTTTTTTTTAATTTGAACACCATTTCAGCACTTTGGATGACAACGTGTAGATGTGTTAATTAATTCAGTGAGTTTTCGAAAACAAACTTTTACTGTGCTTCCTACTTTGAAGGAAAGAAGACCTCTCATCCTAAAAATTCTGATGGGGAGACAGTAAATCATTGAAATGTCTCTCAATTTCTGATCTGAAAAACACATTGAAAAAGGCAGCCCTCGTGTTTAGGAAATATTGTGCAAATAAAATGAACCCTCATTATATAGTACTCAAAGTACAAAAATTGCACAAGAGAAATTAATAGTACTATTTTCAAATTAGAATATTGTACTGGGTTTGGCTTGGATAGAGTTCATTTCTTCATAGCAGCTTCTATGGGGCTGTGTTTTGGATCTGTGCTTTTCCAACCCTGTGTTATCCAACTGTGTTGATAACACAGGGATGTTTTAGTTACCCCTTGCACAGCGCCAAGGCCTTTTCTGCTTCTCACCCCACCCCAGCAGCGAGGAGCTGGGGATGCACAAGAAGATGGGAGGGGACACAGCTGGGACAGCTGAACCCAACTGACCAAAGGGATATTCCAGACCATATGGTGTTGCGCTCAGCAATAAAAGCTGGGGAAAAAGGAGAAAAAGGGGGGGGATGAATAGGGACATTCGGAGTTAGGGCATTTTCTCTTCCCAAGTCACCATTATGCATGATGGAGCTCTGCTTTCCTGGGGATGGTTGAACATCTCTCTGCTGGTGGGAAGTGGTGGATGAATCCCTTGCTTTGCTTTGCTTGTGCATGGTTTTGCTTTACCTATTAAACTGTGTTGATCTCAACCCACAAGTTTTCACACTTTTACTTCTCTGATTCCCTTTCCCCATCTCACTGTGCAGGGAATAAGTGACTGTATGATGCTTAACTGCCTACTGGGGTTAAACCACAACAAATATGAAAAAATATACCATGTTGAGTACCACAGTAGGGTACAATAAAAATACTTAATGTTATGAATAAATGCCTTCAGATTCTGTATGAAATAATGGAGAATAATACAGTAATTAAATTGTAGTTCACCTCTTTTTCTATCTCTACATTAAAAAGCTTGCCTTGAAACCATAGTTCTGCAACTTCTATATGCTAAGCTCAGTGATGGGTTTTTTCATGTAGCACTGTGAGTGCACGTGCCCCTGAACATATAACACAATATCTGTTCAAACTCTGTCATTAACATGAGAACTAACAAGCTTGGAGGTGATTTAGTGAAAGGTCAGGTGCTTCATTAAAACCACTTGTCAGCCATTGGAGGATTTCCAGCAATGGCGAGCTATAACAAAAACAACTGAATTTACGTTATACTTCTGCACAATTAACTCTAAGGAAATTAGAGGCAATTTAGAGGAATAGCTGAGAGACTAGTCAAGATGAATTATACTCATCCGTACCACACCAAAGTGCCTCAATGCCATGGCAATTAAAATATTGTTATCTGTATAGAAATAGCATTAAGCAGTTTGAGCCTGTAATCCTTAGTCAAAAAACAGAATTTAAGTTTTTCTCAGAACAAACAATTGAAATCAGAAACTGTCCTAGCATATTCCAGAGAAACTGGAAATCACTCAAGACTGACTTGGGAAGACTGTGAACAATGTATTTGGATGCATTGTATACTTGCCATATGTCCCATACAACCAGTAAACCTAAATGTGAACTGAATGTTGCGTTCCTCCTATGTACCAGAGCAAGAGACTTCTCCACAGAGGGGCTACAGGTTTGCACTGGTTTTGGAGTGCTGGCTGGAGGGCATATGCTTATCCTAGTATTTTTTACCTTGGCATGTCCAAGTGATGAAAGACCATTACAATAGCTGAAGTAATTCAATGTATAAAAACCAAAATGAACTGTTGAAACAATAAATTTTCACTATTAGAAAAATATTACTTAAATAGTCCGATCTGATACTGTGACAGAGGAGTTCACAATCCTGAAGGGAATAATTCTCTTTTAACACCCTGTTACAAAATCCAAGAAGAAAAGGAATGAACTTGAAGTAGCTATTCTTGATTTGAGAAGGCAGAGTAGAATTCACTTTTGTTGGAGGGCCAGTGTTTGCAGCTTGTATTTAAAATGGTTGATGAAATCAATTTTTATTTTGTAAGGTTCATTTTTCAGTATTTAAAAATAAGGTTTCCCAAGTTCCTGCCTCAAGAAGTGATGTGAGCTTTAAGTGAAGAGAACTGCAGTTTTTCCACTTAGGTAAAACTTTTTGCTATAACCTAGTTGTAGTACCACAAGTACACATAACAATCAAAATCAGAATGAAGAACAGGAAGCAAATGTAAAGAAACATATATTTTAAAAAATCCATATTAATATTTCTGAAAAGCAAATTAATTTATTTGGATGTTCAGAAGTATCTGCTGTATTAGAAGAATAATGAAATGCTTTTTGTTAAATTCATGCCTGTTGAGTTAGGTGATGTTCCTGACACGTCTGAGAAGGTCTCTTGACCTTTCTCTCTGATGCCATGAGAATACATTTTCCATTTTTTTCCCCAAAACCTTAAAATTAAAATTAATTAATTTGACATTTCCACAGCCTCTCTATGATTCAGAAGCCATTTACTCTACACTCCCCAACCTCAGCTGTGCTTTTGCAGCTTGCAAGGTTCCTCTTTCTCCTCTCCCAAAACTAATGCTGAGATGAGAGAAAGTGAAAGAAGCAAAGAATAAACCAGTCTACTTTTACCAAATGAGTTGGAAGTGCCAAAGAACTTTTTCTCCACTTCCTTCCATCACATTCTTCCCGTGAATATATCATTAGCATTTGAGAAGAGGGGAGGACAGCTGAGACTTTAATTACCCACTTTTATGAAACAGATGTGGACATGTATGAATCAGATAATCAGTGGTTGCTCTCTGTGATAGACAAAATAATAAGAATATCTCTCAACAAAAACTTATGCGAGTTCTGGCCAGAAATGTATGACTGAGAAAAAAATCAGGAGGTAACAAAACTGCATAAAAATCTCAGAATCTATTTCAACACACAAATCATACTTCACTGTTGACAGAGATCTAGTCTGGGATCTCTTTCTTGGACTGCTTGTCATGTAACAGCTAAGTACAGAAGAAATGTTTTAAGATTTCCCGTGATTATTAATCAAGCTACTATGAGTTATATCCTTTAATTTCATTTTTAAAAAAAACTTCTAATAATGATAATTTATAAAAGAGAATATTACAGAGAGCAGGTGTCTTCAGACTGCTGAAAAACATCATATGAAAAATCACCATGGATGTCAGCAGAAATCTTAAAATACAGAGGGAAAAATAACATGAAAATTTAATTCTTCCAGGATACTATTTGCAAGAGAAACATGTCAATAAATGTAGAATGCCCTACTTACTTTATGGCAATGTCTAATGAATGTTCAAAAGTTGTAAAAAACTGTTGCCTATTTTTCTTTACATACAAAGTTCGATATAATAAACTTTGAGTATGTGTTTATATATGCACAGTAACAATGTATTTTCTAATAATTTAATTTTATAAAACATAGTGAAAACTAAATATTAAGAAAACCGCCCTCAAACGTTGGTGAACTTTTACAATACCTGAGAACAGCAAGTCCCTGCCAAACAAGAAAGATTAGTCTAATGATTGCTGGTGTGGGGCTTAAAAGATCTGAATTCAGTTCTCTGCCGTACCAGAGTTTTCCTTTGAAAAAAGTCAATTAGCCTTTCTTTACTTCTGCAGATACCAAGAACAACATTTTATTAGTATTATGTGACAGCAATGGAGATCCACGGGTCCTTAGCTGTGACATGATGGTGGAATATTCATTATCAAAAATAGTTAGATATAGTTATTTAAAAAAAAAAAAAACAAACAACTTTATTCTCTGAGTAGATTATCATGCAAGCTATGCAAATACTTTGGTTTAGTTTGGTTATTTGGCATTTATTACATTAACGTATATCATGGAAGTTAAAAAAGTTGGTATGTATCATTCGCTATTTCTGCTGTGATTTTGCTGCTGTTAAATAATTGCACACCTGAAATATACCGGAAATAGAAATCAAAAGTGCCATCTAGTTTGTTGGGAATACATTTCATCAGTGAAGTTTGGATATTTGAGACCAGCGGAATACTTGTGGAGGCTGGAATCCTCTTAAACTAGAATGGTTGGGAAGGGGCTTGTTTGAACAGTTTTCTGTTCCATTTTGTTCCGGAGAGGCTCACTTTTGATGACAGCATTTAAAGAAGATGCAGTTAAGCATTTCAGAAGGCACTGACAAGCAAGAAAGTGAAAGTCATACATATATGTACATAGATATATATGTATGTATATATGTGTACACATATTAAACATATATAAGCAGCAAAACATACAGATGTGTAACTGTACCCTGTGGTAGTGTACTATCAAAGCCCAATCACTGGCTCAGTACCATAGATAATAACTGCAATGAAATTGCACTAGCTTCAGTTTTCAGTTGTTGTACCGAACAGTGCAAATTCTCCGGGAAATTCAAAGTACTTGAAATTCTCAAACATATTAAAGCTTAGATCTCTGCCATTCTTTCTCAGCTCCTATTTAGTGTGCAAACACAGGTATGCTAATATCACAGTCTGTGCTCCCATCTTCAATTTTCTGTGAAAATGCATCTGGAAAACTTTATTTATAATGCTTTTGGTAGTGTTTGTGTTTAAACAGGAGGAGTAAATCTGGTATCATTTGTTTAATGATTTTACAACTTATTTTTATGCATAACAAAGGATTTGAGGACCTGCAGAGGCCTTTTTTTTCATGTGCATTTACATTCTAATGTCTTTCTGATAAAAGCTGCAAAGAAAAATATTTCAAGACAGACTATTGTGGTGTATTTCGCTTCTAACACATAAGATAATAGTGAATGTAAATGTACAGCTTTACACTGAGGCGAAGGAGATCTTGTCAAGAATTACAGCGAAAGCATGACTGTGCTCGCAACATATCTTCAAGCAAGTGCAGTCCCTCATATGAGTGGGAACAGTGACATAAAGTGTGATATGAGGCAGATTAGCTGCATCTCAGTGTCTTCTGGCGGCACATTATGTTCACGTCATGTTCTTGAATTTCATTTACAGATAAGCTCTGTGAGTAATTGTATCATGCATCTTAAAATTGTAATCTACTTTTGATGTATGGAAACAGAGGAAATTAGACTGAGAGAATCTTTCAAATGACTTTGTATATTTTTTAGCTTTTGAGTACATGGTTTTCCACAAACAAATCTTTTAATCCACTGCTTCTCATTAAACCTCTTCAGTCTCCTAACAGACTATAGTTTGTAAGAGTAATGTGGACAACAAGCTCTCGAATGAATAGGTTTTCTTGGATTTTCCCTTAATGCAATAAATCTTGCAAGCCTGGAAAGTATTAATGTTCATACATTATCCTAATGGCTTGAATGCCATTAATATTTCACTTTAAGCATCAGTAATTACTATTCAAATTATATTTAACTAAAAGCAACATCTGAGTAGATCCCACCTTTCTCCCACACATCTCTGTCATGCTTCAGAAGTGATTAGAAAGTGGATTATATGATTTCCCAACTGTTTCTTAACAAAACTTTTAAAAGCCTCGTGAAATATGATAACTAGAGCATTCAGTTTGAATACAGTCCAGTTCATCTTTCTGCTTCAGGAATAACTTCTAGATTTAACAAAAGAAAGTCAGTTTGCACAGGGACTTCATGAACCAGGGTGATGTCATTCCGCACTCCTTAGCAGCTGATAGAAAACTTTAGGACATGTTTAATCAATTTATGTGCAAGGAATTCCTCTGAAGATACTGGTCTCATGTATTAACAACAGACTGCCCATCAGCTTGGCCGCTCTGGAGAAGTAAAATTCATTGGAAACTGTGAAAACGGTAATCTGCTGAAAAATTCTTAATTTCAAATTTTCTTCTTTTTTTTTTTTTTTTTTTTTTTGTTTTTTTTTTTTTTTGAGTAAAGCTCCATTTTTTAATATGAATATTTGCTGGTTAGATTTGATTTTGTTTGGCTTCTCAGTGTGATGACAAGAAGTTTCCTTCCTCACTTCACATTAAACAGTCTACCCAGATGATACCTCTTCCTGCTTTATCTTGTAAATTACTCTTCTCTGGATTTCTCTCTGTTCAGAGCTATTATCTCACTTTACCCCTAAAGTTAATATATTTCTTAGTCACAGAAACATAAAAAACCCATAAGGGTCCTGCTTTGAAATTGCCCACTTAACAATGGTAAGAGATGAGATTTCACCTCATTATAAAGAACTGTTTGCAAGCAGCTTCTCTTTCCTCTGATGTACTTGCTTTGCTTTGAGAATTAGAAGTTATCTTTGCATAGATGAAAGACTGCATATATCCCCTCTTGTAGATAGCAAATGAATATTGCGGAGTTATTTTATTGCATTATTGCTACTCTGTGCCATCTCTGCCATTTCACAAATATCATTAAAACTGAAGATCAGTCATAATATGTTTAAGATTTAGCATAAAGAGAAGTTATGTGTATAGACTTTCCATGCTCGAGCAGCAGACTAGCCCCTCTGGAATGTATGAGTATTTACTAACAAATCCACTTTGCTGGCAATTATCATTGCAACCAATTAGCCCTACATTTACTTCTTGGCTGCTCTTCAAAGTAAAACTGTTTCTCAGAAAAATTATTTTTGTGACTTGCAGGAGCTACCTGTTTTCTAATGATCTTTTAGTGACTGATGCCTGTTTTTATTTGTCACAGTGAAAGGCTTGGATACCTATAATGCCTACAGACTTTAACAGAAGACAGAGACAGTGAGAGAGAACACACCTTATTTACCTTGACAATAGTGTTTGAGGAATGCTCTGATACATAACATTCAAGTCATCAGATAAAACTGAAATAAGAACTTTTGTTTTAAGGCCCCTGTGTCCTTCCAAGGTTTTTTCAGCTAAACCCATCCTACCCTATGGACTTAGTTTCAAAACTCACTGCCGGGACTTCACACCTATAAATACTGAGAACTTGTAAAAAGGGCTGTTTCTCCAAGACTGCTTTATTGATCCAATTTGAAATGTTCAGGGTTCATTTTATGCAGTCATTTTAAAGAAAGCATTTTCTGTAAGGCCACTTTCAAAGGACCGTAGTAGACAGAAGTTCATTTGTCTGGTTGCAAAGACATACATATATAGAAATGTATGGCTAATGTCTCTGGATGTCTTCACTTTGTTAACTATATTCTAGGTTTTCTGTTGCACACCACCTTTCCTGGCATGCTTCCTTTTCTGAGTCCTGCCGCTCTGTCCTCTTTAGGTACTCAGTCCTTGCTCAGGCTTGCACATCCTAATAAAAGATCAGTGGACCTCTTGCCAGTCAGGTGTACTTGCAGCTTGTCAGTAAAAGGGACAAAATACAAAGAAGTGATACAGAAAAATAATAGTACATAGTATTTATATCTGACATTTTTCCTTTGCATCCATCCTATAGTGCAGAACTAATACTCTCCCAGCATCAGATTTCACTAAGCATGACAGGACATCACTTGATCCTTTGATTGAAAAAACATGCATTCAGAGCTGTATTTTTTTGTAAATCGCATCAATGTAAGTTATTCCTAAATGAATGGTATAAAATATTTTTCATTAGATATTCATTTGAAGATAATGAAAATTGCTTGAAAAATTATCCAAAAAGACACAAAGATTTTATACTTAATGTCTGATTAAAAACTTAAAGAACACAGGAGAAATATTTGATATAAAGGTACTTTTGATTAATCTTTCATCAATTATGAAGATTTTCTTTCATAAATAAGCCAGGTTCCAAGAGTCAGTATGTTCTATAGTAAGAGTCGAAGCTAGGAAATTCTTCACATTTCTAGGTGTGAGTTACATTATTTTACAGGTGTTTCCTCCATGATTTTTCTGTGGTGTTGTTCTGTTGTTCTGTTGTTCTCTTCAATGTTCTGTTAAGTGGTTAGAAGGCCAGAAGTTTAACTTTTTTTTTTTTTTTTTTCCCCCAGCACCCTTCAAATGTAGGGTTTCATATTGATGTAAAGAAGTGTAGAAGTTTTCAAAAAAAGACATGCACTCTAGAAACTAGTTTAAAGCAAATATGAAGGACAACAGACTATTGAGACATTTGTCCTGGTACCTGCAGTGGTATAGCACCGTATAGAAAACTTAGCTGCTTTCCAGAGCAGGAGTAGAAATTCACAGAGAGTTTCAATGAGGTTTTTAACTGATAAGGATACCAACCTCTAGCAGGGAGAAACAATAAACCATGGTGGGCAGGCTGCGGATTGATGTCTTTGTTCAGCATAGCAAGATCTTGCCACAAGAAACATTGTGGTCAGCAATAACTTAAGGCTTTATGCCCAAGAGGGATAAGTGTTATTCAATATGAGAGTTACATCATAGACACTGCTCTGGAGCTATGAGGTAGGAATCTGATTTGGGTATGAAGATACCGATTCAATCTTCACATCTTTTCTTTCTCATTTTGACTAGTGAAGTTCCTCTAAATTGTGATTTTTAATTTTTCTTAATTAAATTTCCTTTGGAAACAAATGGAAATTTTTAGTGTGTCTTTTGACCGGAAAGATGCTTCTTTTTTTTTTTTTTTTTTTTTTTTTTTTTTAATTGTGTTAAAGTAAAAATTTTTCTGCTTGCTTCCTTTTTTTGAAGGGAGAGAAGACTGTAAAGGCATAGTCCTTTTTATAAGTATGTTCACACATAACCTTATGGCTACTGTTGTGGGAGCAATACATTTTTCTCTTTTCACTCATTTAAGGGCTCATGCAATACCCATGGAAGTCAATGGAAGGTTATAAAGAATTGTAGGAATAATGTACCACAGCTAACATCTACATTATCTTCAGAGATATGTAAGTAATCAATCATGCTTGAATTTCATAACATTTTTATACTAGTAAGTGTACATTAATAAGAATTATATATGTATATATGAGAAGATTTTTTATTTTTAAAATAGTATAAAAAATATTTTTAAACTTTGATGTAATAATTTCTCCTGCAATTTGTTGGATGGTATGAAGAAAGGGTCTTCTGTGTTATTTTGAAATTATTGATGAAAATAATTACGTAAAGTAATATTTTATGATATAGGGTAGTATATGATCTTAAGGTTTATATGAAAATGACCAAAATTATTACTGGAGAGTATTAATTATTTTTTACAATATTTTCTGATAAAAAAATATTTCCTTCACAGCTCTTAAATAATTAATAGTTTATTCATAAGAAATTAAAGTGTTGAGAGAGGAAATCACACCAACATTAGATTATTTAACAAAAATCTTTATTGTGAATCCTGAGTAATCTAGTTATTTCATTACTTCACAACACCTGAAGTACTTCAAGACTATATTTGCAGTTTCGTATTTGCACTGTAAGTTACTGAGGAAAAAAAAAAAGAGTCAAGACCATTTATAAATCATTTAAAGAATGAATCTTTGTGATTCAAGTTCTTGGAGGTGAAGATGGCACCATACATAAACAGACTTTAGCCCTTATACTGTAAGCTTTTACTGAGAATTTTGTATAACTGTGCTTCAGGAAATGTTAATTCTATGAGTAGTATAATGGTCCAGATTTCTCTCTGTAATATTTCAGTCCATCTTGCAGAGAAGTTACTGCCTCCTATTAAACCGAACAGAATTCTCAGATTAAGTTATCAAATCACAGAAATCACCAGGCAGTAGTTTAAGCCAATATGCGTGATAAATAAATTGGCTATTTTTTGTCAAAAAATAGATAAATAAGACTAGCATTGACTGAATATATTGTTGGTTTCATTTACTAAATTAACTCATTTGCATGAATTTAGACTTCAGATGGATTCAGGTTCTTTGTAGGTGAGAAAGCAAAAATTTGGTAGCATAAGCTACAGACAAGTCTGGTTACATACAGGTAATAAATACAACTCTGCAAATGTACCTCAAGTCTTTCTTATCATACTCACCCATAGCTTTCCAAATGTATATAAAATTGTGTCATGCTAATTTTATGACTATTGTAAAGCAAATTTCTTTCAAATCATCACTGCTTATAAGTAAAATACTCAGATTAATTCCTCTTTCCCTTTACTCATGAATTCCAGTTTTTCTGTAATTCTGAAAAAAACATCCTCATGAAATGTAATAGATGAAAATTTGGGAGAAAATATACATCAAGAATTGCCTCAGTCATGCTTCAAAACAAACAAACCCAACATTTTGGAAGACAGATACTGAAATAATCCTGCAACACTAGGTCCCTGAAAGACTGCCAGACTCACAAAGTGGTGGACCCTATTTACTTTATTTCACTTTGTTTGGCACAGTGGAGCACAAAACCCCAGACCTACATAATATCTATCTATCTATCTGTCTATCTACTGAGGAAAGATGTGCTATCAAAACATGGAAGCAAGAACGAAAGAGCCCAATAACCATAGCTGAGTAGGACCCTCAAAATGCTCAGTGCATATGGTGGGGAGAAAAAAAGATATCAGAGCAAGCCTTTCGTAAATCTTTGTCTGATGGCTTCTTATACTACCTGAAACATAGAGCATAACATATGGTGAACAATTTATTTTTCAACAATTCTCAACAATATTACATTGTTGAAATATACCATATATTTGGATTTTATGTCATGGTTAAGCTCAAAAATACTGTGGGTGCTCTTTTTCTTTTAATAAATGTATTTGGGCCTGATATATATATAACTCTTCCTGTAAAGAAGAAACAGAATTGTGTCATTGTATTTTTTCATTATCTCTGTAAAGAGGCACTCCATGTTTTTTTCATTTACTCAATCGAACAAAATGGGAGAAGAGAACCTAACTAAATGACTTAGCAGGCAATGCAGGAATCTATTAGTTGTATATACATTGGTGGTCAATAAATTGGATCTACAAACAGACTCCCACCCCCCTACCCCCTCAAGCTAAAATTTTTGTGTCTCTTCAGGGGAAAAATAAGACAACAATTTGTGTGAGGAACATCAATCTCTCAAGTTATTATTTTCTTAATTGTCCCAATTATAGTAGGTAGTGACCAGAAGTATTACTATATAATTAAATTAGATTGAATGTATGCTCGTGGATGAGAGAACTGCCTGGATTAACATACCTTGAAAATAGAAGCCAAATTCCTCATGAAGTAATTACATTCAAGGCACTGGTTCTTACCT
The DNA here is from genome assembly GCF_003259725.1 of Athene cunicularia. Taxonomy (NCBI): domain Eukaryota; kingdom Metazoa; phylum Chordata; class Aves; order Strigiformes; family Strigidae; genus Athene; species Athene cunicularia. Next base: position 109,396,890 of record NW_020799091.1, on the reverse strand, counting down.
TTCTCACCTGATTTGCAGTCAAAGAAATCAATGTAAAGATTCACTTTTGTTCTATAGGTTTTGTTCAAGCTACAGTTACATCAATATTTTCGTATTAGAAATCAATTTTTTTCCTTAAACACAACAAAAACTCTACTTCAACCTGTTGGGTTTTGATTCCTGCTGACCTCCCTCCCCCTTTTCATTTATACACTACTATGCAAGCAGTTTTCACACAGATGTAAAATTTTTCCTCACCGTTTTTCAGCAGTTGTTAATATCAGCAGTCTGGAAATACTGTTTGTTCTTCCGTGTCACTTTCAAACTGACAAGTTCAAACCCCTTTTAAACTTTAAATTGCAGGAAAATTTTGTAAAGCAGAGAAAGGATATATATGAATTCACTTTTGAACCAATGTTATTCAGCAGTTACTTAATTAAGGATACTGGCATTGCAGTAGAATTTCACATCCAGTTTGAAACTTGGCTGTGAATTTAGGTAGACAGACTGCAACAATGAAGTTTAGAGACACAAGGAGTCTCTAAGCTGAGAAACTCAAAAAGAAATAAGGTGTTTATATCCCTCAATTTTGAGATCTCTGAGGTATATTAAAAGAAATTTACTTTTCAAAGACAGGAAACTAGAATCTCCTGAAAGAAATTAGGTGCCATTATTGCTTTTCATATAGAGAATAGAAAATGAAGATATCCAGAATTAATAATTACAAGTGAATGTTTTTATTGGTTTTCTTTCTCTGATGAAAAGCCAGATGATATCGGTAGGTGAGTTGGCAGGCTTCAGACCCTTTGAAAAGAAATATAGGCATGAAGAAGTTATGCAGGGATTTTTTAAAAAGAAAAATAAAGATTTGAAAATTGAAATCAGTGAACAATAATTTTACAAATTGTAAAATCTTAAGTATTGCTACAGATCCCTCAAAAGATGATGTCCTTATGTTGTCCCCCAAACTTGTCTAGAACAAAAGATCAGTTGTAGAACAGGGATGTCTGTGACCTCAGTGCATGTTCTCTCTACCATTAAGGATTTTTCTTTTTTATGTACTAACACATTCCAGTTTCTTTGATTTGAAGATCCTGAGGAGTGATTCTTCCAGTGATAGCTGGTTTTAGAATATTCTGGTATTTCAGCTGATAGCTGGATACAATCTTGAAGTTACAACAGTATGCTAATACACAAATTAGATAATTTTTCTGATTACCTATAATTTCCATACATGCTATTTTAACAGAACAAATAAATATGTACTTCCATTCTCAATAAATATGTCTAGCGTAGAGAAGGTTGACCAGGCTTACGCCTATATTTAGGGAATACAATTGTAGCAAGATACAGTCTGTTAGTGAAACTTACTGCTTAAGTAACGAGTTTCAAAAGTGATCCATGCAAGCATGGCTTAGGTGTTTAGGGTTTTTTTTTGTGTGTCTTTCTCTTCACAGATGTCACCTAAGTATTTGAACTTTAGCTTTGAAAATTGTAAAAAAGAATATAGTTTAAAAATAATAGCAATAATATGGACAGTTTTGAAACCATGGTACAGTGGAAATGCTTACAGGTGAAGATTACTTGAGCATGTGTGAAACAAGTTTATGGAAATACAATTGAATGATATTTACACAGCCCAGCCAAATCCAAAAATAATAATGAAATCGCAGCAGACAAAACCTATCATTATAATTTGCTTAAAGACAGTATGCAGTGTCATCGCTTTGCTAGTATATGAATTCCACATTTTTGGTTTGTGCAGTTGGATATATGAAACTGACCTTTGGAGTTGCTTTATCCCAACTATGCAAAGTGCTGGTGAAGGCTCTCTCCCCTCTTCCATGCAAAGACAGGACATTATAGGAGACAGAACTGTCTTTCTTGGTTAGTTTATGTGCTCTGGGGTTTTTTTAAAATCTTTCCTTATACAGAATTTTCGGTGAATATTTTTATCATTGTCAAAGACAACAATAATATAAAATTAGGCCAGAGAAGGTTCATGATTTGATTTTAACCAGGCAAGCATAAATTCAGTAAATAACAGTGATCTATTTTAACACACCATATTGATACATACTTTACATTTTTGTGACAGTCTTATATAGAAGTATAACAGTTCTGTGCACATGTATCATCTATGTATATAAAATAAATAAAATTTAGAGGGGGATTTTGTACATGTGAATACACATACTCATTTTATTAATGGCTATGTTGTGAGGTATTATAGATATCTATCTTCTATTTTTACAGAAAGTGCACTTTCAGCTTCTAAATCTTAAATTAAACTGCTGTGGACTAATAAAAAAGGAAATAAAGTCTGCTGAAATAAATTGCCTCTGAAATAGATTTAAACTTTGTAAGAATTATCAGCCTCTTGCATCTAGTGGGGAAGGCAAAATATGAAGGAACTATTAAATTCATATCTCAGCGATTACTAAACAGTATTTCTGTATCTGTGGAACATGAGATTGCAGTGCCCTGAGATGTCTGTAAAACCAAGGAATCTGTAATGATAACTAAGGGAATTAGCAAACAGATTAAGGACTAGATTGCTTACCAGAGGGGCTGAAAGGTTCACAGTTACTCACACACACATATTCCCCTGAGTCCTCCTGTAAATGAATGTTCTCCATTGGCACTAAGGCTGGCAGAAGCTGGTCTTCAAGAAATGTAACAGATAAATTCAGCATATATCACATGTGGTTATGTTTTAAAGTCCATAGAAAGGTAGGAAGGGAAGGGAGGAAATGGAGAAAATCATGCACAATCTCCAAGTAGGCTGGCTAAACCTCAAAGTGGAAACCAATGCAAAATAATGACAAAAAAAGAAAAAAGAATTGCATAAATATTAATGAGTACCAGGTTTCTTTAGAAAATAGACATTCCAAAAGAAAACCAGACATGAATAATTTCTATGTGGAAAATCTACTAAAGATAAGAATGGCCTTTTAAAACAGAATTATCAAATTACTGAAGGACTAGAAAACAAACCCTTGGCATTGAGAAAATTCAACATCCTAAAAATACAATATTAAAGTAAGAGTAACTTGCAATAAATTCACACTGAACATCATATCCTTGGCAGAATCTACCCCAGCGTGCCACTCTGCCTACATCACTGGCTCTCTGAGCTCATCTGGTAGTCTCTTAGCCCAACAAATAGTCAAGGAGGAAGAGAAGAGGTGGATAAACATTAGATATTGTTCAATCACACATTAATGACATACAATAGACACTTGAAAATTATTTCAATATGCATGCCTTTTCACATGCCTGTAATTTCTCAGAACAACAACAATCTGAGCTACAAACACAATTTTCAACACAAAATGATGGTGTCACCTAACTTGGTGGATCAGAGCCCTGGGGATTAATTCAGATTATATAGAGCCCTTTGGTGATACAGTATTTTCTGACCCTATGCAGAAAATGTAACCTGCCAATCCATATCTCTCCTGTGTCTCAACCAATTAACCAGATGGCAGACAGTAGATAATAGAAGCAATCATCACGTCCATTGAATCTTCACAAATCTTTCAACTTTGATTCAGGGAATGGCGTTCAATATTTTGTTGTTGGTTTGGGTTTTTTTTTTAATATAAATATGCAACATGTGTTTTGTCTGAGACATGTTATGATGAAATAAACTAGCAAAAATGAGGCTTAGAAACAGAGGCTTGGTGCCATAATCCAAGTTTTTAACAGGTGAAAGATTTATAAAGCAATCATCTGCTTTGCAGTAGAAAGTGACTGCTGTTGCTGAGAAAAAAAAAAACCAAAAAAACCCAAAACATACATAGCTCTCCTTTTGATCATAATTCCTGTTATCTTTTACATGTTCCTTTCATACAAAGACAATAAAAAGAAAAATCCAAACCTTTTTTAAAATCCACACAGCGTAAAGGCAGTAGCATGCCTATTTTCAGGCACATTTAACAAGGAGAATGTAAAATCCTCCTCTAAATGTGCATTGGCAATAACATTTGCAAGTGCATTTCCTATCCTTCCATCATTATTTTTTCTGAAAGTGCAAGTGTTGCAAATAGAGTTACCATAATTAATTCAACAGTGTTAAATAATATAAACATAACTTATAAATATTATAGTAATAGTTATAACATTATATCTGTTACTGTAATAATATCTGTAAATATTATAGGTATTTATAAATAAGTATAATTTATAATAGTATAAATATAAATATAAGCCCTGTATATTTATCGATTGAAGTGTGAACTTTTATTGACTCACTTTTCTGTCTCCTTGTCACATTTTAATTCATCACAATTTTTTTAATAATTTGGTTGGAAGAGACAATCAGTAACTGGTAAAGACTGCAACATGAAGTCCAGTGTGGGAAAATGTGCATTTATTCAGCCATGCATGTTAGGAATACTCAGATGCTACTCCTGTTTCAGAAAGCCTAATCATGAACCTATGTGTTCGCAGATTGGATGTAATGCTCATTAAACTCTATCAACATCTTCTCATTCAGTAGGCATTGAGGTTGTGTCTACACTAAAAATATCAGCAGCTGTGTTCCCAAAGCAGAGGGGTAGGGTTCAGCTAAATTGCCATCAAGGTGTAAATATTGTTGTTCTTGCAAAAGGAAAGGCCTAAATGCTAAAGGTCTAATATGACTGGACTTTGAAGTTCCAGTCAGTTTCAGAAGAGATGAGCTTTGTGAGTGCTTTGTTTAGTCTTCTTACAAAAGGAAAAGGAAAAAAAAAAAGCTAAAAGAACTACCTTAATTTGCTGGGGGAGAAGAAAACAAAAAGAAAAATGGCTAACCTCACTTGTTGATTTTTCCAGGCTAAGCAGCTAAAGTAGATAATTCAGGGTGTTAAAAAAATTAATTTACAGATAAATACCTTGAACATCTCTATTCTTGGTGACACAGGGTTGTTATCTGGCATATGTGAAGTGAAATTCTGATCTGTCTAACCTATTGTATACCGAAAGACCGTGCTGTGAATTTAAACACTTTCAACAGAATCATTGCATAATTGAGTTTATAGAGGTCCTCTGGAGGTCATTTGGTGGATCCTCCTCCTCAGAGCATGGCCAACTTCAAATTTAGATCCCACACTGAAGTCAGAGAGAGTGGTCAAAGCTTTGTCCAGGATGGAGAACCCACAACTTCTCTGGACAGCCTGTCCTATTGTTTGCCACAGACAATGGGGAGAATTGTTTTCTTATACAGTGTCACTGCATACTTGGGCTTGTTGCCCTTTTACTGTTCATCTCTGAGAAGAGTCTGGTTCTATCTTCTCTATTACAGCCATCCCTTGGGTGATGAGAGACTGCAGAGATACCCTGTTAGCCTTTCTTTCCTCACAATAAGCAGTGCCAAAATTTCCATCACATGCCCCAGAGCCATTGCTGTGGCTTCGGCTGGACTCTCCCCCGTTTGTTCATCAATCTTTAGGGAGGTTGCTAAGGCACAGACTGTCCCACTGTCCAGGTTGCTGATGAAGCACCAACAGTCTTTCCAGAAACAAGTACGTTTATAAAAAAATATTTAAATGGGAGAACACTTTACATTAAATTTAAAAAAAAAAAAAAAAAAAAAAAAAAAAAAAACAAACCCAGCCCGGTCTCCTGTTAATGATCTGGAAGAAAAAAATTTTTTTCAGAAAAGATCCAAGGCTGTTCAGTTTTATGGAATTTTTAAGACCTGTTGTCTTTTCCCCCAGAATGGCGTTACTCAACTGCAGATTATTTGGGATCCAAAAGTAGTTTTGCAAAGGATACCATTTGTCTAGGCTTTTTCAAACTCCAGAAATCATTTGACCTGAGTCATCAGTGTATTCTAAACACATTAATTCAGAAAGGCATATGGTGCACAAAGCTCAGTGAATGCAAGTGTGTTATGAATACATTTGAAGCAAAGTCTTGTTTATTTAGTTTTTTAATCACAAGATTATTAGTGAGAAATCCTGTATTTACTCACCACTTTTGCTCATAGACAAAGAATACATCCACATCATTTACATGTACTAGAAAAAAATGTAACCTAAGGAAATGGCCTCTAGTCACTAGTTTGAGAGTAGATTGAGAGTAAAGACTACTCTGAAGTAAAAGTGTTAAGTATTGACACATCCTTGAAAATATGGGAAGTATTTCTAAGTGAATATAGGATAAGTAATAATGGTGGTCATGTTGTCAAATTGAAGTTTTAAAGCACTTGCTTTCCTCTATGGGCTCTATTACCAGTCATATACACTTTTAGGGTCAAAGAAAGCATCTGTGCACCTTTATTTTCCTTCCCTTGTGACTTCATAGGTTATGCTAGCACCTGTGGGGTAATCTGTCTGTATTGTCCATTAGCAAGGAAAATGGACAAAATCAAACAAACTACGACACATGACATGTAATTCACGTATCTTTGATAAAGTCCAGTCCCTTTACTATATTTTAGGCTGACAGCTTATGTACACATTTTGTTGCTTATATATGATGGCAATAAATCCTGTATACTGAAATAGATTTGAATTAATGTTTTCCAATTGTTTTTACCACAAGTTGGAGGATCCCACTGATGCAAAACCATCCAGCTATAACATGGATAAATATCTGTATTATATCACATATATGTGTGTATTATTACTGAAAGTAGAAGAAAAATGAGAACAAAGGCCATTGGTCAACACCTAAATTATATTTCAAGAAATCTGCCCTGTTTTCTTTTACCCTATTCTTTTCAGTTTTTCTATCAAAATCCTTAATGTTTCCTTTCAAGGAGACTGACACAGAATAAGACAGATGCCCTGAATATGTGGATGAAAGAACTGGCTTCATAAGCAACAAGAGGCCAGAAACTTCTCTTGACTTTTCTATTTCTTTTTGAGGCTTCTGAATTCATTTGTAAATACAGCTGTATGTCAAAAATGGAACCATATCCTCTTCAGTCTAGTCAGGTTGGAAGCATACGACAAAGCATTTAGCAGCTTGTTTAAAACTGTCTAGCTATCAGGAACCTTCTAGCTAATGTGATCCCTAATGCTTGTCATTGTTTTGGATTTTCCTTCAAGGTTGTATGGAAGATAAGGTGGACTCTTTTGAAAGATGTAATGTGAAAGATATTCCTGCAACTCATTTTTAATACAGCCTTTACTCTTTCTGTTCTTTATGCTCTTCTTATTGTCTTCCCCTCCCCCCCTTAACAAGCAGATATTAAATGTCAATATATACAATGGGGGAAGCTCACACAAGTCACCAAGAGTAATTTTATGGGCACATATGTGTGAACTGAGGGGGCGTCCCAAGTAGATAAAATGAAACCATATCATTTTGTACAGAAGTTAAAGCAGACAGGAGTCTCTGGAACAATGACAATACCTCTTAGAGGAAAAGTCACTCTAAACTGTTTGATTTAATCTTTACTCTGCAAGAATTCCCCTTTTTCCAAATAGATAACACCTCTGTCTGTAAATCTGCATGTTAGCTGGGAAATTCTCTCCCTGTCCATCTTTCTGAAATTGATTAGTTCAATTAATTAGTTCCATTACTATTTAAAGGGTCATATAGCTTGAGCAGAATGCAAAGCTCACTTCAACAGATGACGCTATCACATCATCATTTACCAAGACTAATACAACACCAGCATACAACAATCATCAAGTATGCAATGTCTCTTCTTCTTTTTAGTGCATTAAATATATGATATTTGTTTTTCCCACATTCCCAGCTTAAACAAAGTGATACACAGATCCTCTAGGTGATTTGTGCCAACTCCTTCATGATGGTTGTCTTGAACAAAGTGACCCCAAGAATTAAAGGTGCCCTTCTCCTAGTAGTCCTTCTTATCTTGTATAGGGGATGATGACAGAGAAAAGAGTATCAATATATTTGTCTGCCTACTGTCCCTGAGTCTTTTTTGTATATCAGGTCCATCCTGAAGAATTTTCAATCCATGTTAAGGGCTGAGGCTACGTGAAACTTTGGTACAATAGTGCAAAGCTGACTATCAAGATCATTAGTCAATTTAGGTTTTGCAAGTTATTGAACGGAATTTGTCAGAAGTGGTCTAACATTACTGTTGTACTGATGGCCTAAGTATCTGTTTAAATCAAAAGAAACATTCATAATAAACACAGTTAAAATATAGTTAAATTAGATAGAATGAATATATTTTATTAGGCCAAAGAATGTTATTGGAAAAAAACAGGACGTATATGAAAAGAAAGTCAGTTAGGAATATAAAGACTTGCATACATTTAGCTCAGGTGTCAGTTATTGCATGTTTTGTAAATCTACTGGATGTTTCATAGATATTGTCCTTAACACTCAGTGGAAGTGTGTTTCCAAAGGTTACTGTTCAGCACACAGCCTTTTTTTTTGTTTGTTTGTTTTACACAAGTATCAGTTAAAAAAAGAAAATTAGTACTGTTTCACATCTCAGGGGGTCTCATGCAAGGTGAAGGAGGGGCAGGGTCCAGTACAACCTTCAGCTTGAACCAACTAACACTTTGTGTCTAACTCTTTAACCTCTTACTGTCAGTGAGTACCTGTTGGAACTTCATAGATTACAAATTTCTGCATATTAAATCCATAGTTTATTGTCAAAGAATCATCATCTTATTTTTATGTAATTTTGTTTCATTCTAAAGATTTTATGCAGTAAAAGGAAACAGAGGTCTACTTAGCCCACACAGTACACATTTGGGATTGTTCCAGGTAGAGATGCCTCTCAAGTTTCTCCACAATGACTGTCAGCAGGGTCTTCCAAGGTTCTTCTGGGAACAGCATCTTTCTTGCAGCATTTGCAAGCATTAGTGGTATATATGTTGATATATTAGCAAGATGTTATTCTAGACCAAGAATTAGGGTCTTAAATTAAGCTGATCTGACCTCATGTGAAACTACAGAGAAATAACAATTTCTACCATCCTGTAAATAGGTACTCAGAAGCATGCTTAAAAACATATTGTCAAAATGATTTTTAGTAAATTTTCAAAGGAATTTTTTTTTTCCTCACTTCTTGATTTAAATAGATTATTGAAATGCTAATGTGGTAAAGCGCTAAGTTTTTATTACATCTAATGTTATAGTCACTTGGCCAATTCAGGAACTAAATTAATCTTTTGATAAAAGTTCAAACATACAAATTGAGTTAGTGCTAATGTATATCAGAATTCTATAAAAAGGCTACGTGAGCTTTACACAATCCACAGAAAATGACAAGGGTCAATTTAAGAAGAAATTCTGTTGCTAGGAGACAAGAACCACAAGAAGCCCCAATAATGTTTCCTCATTTTAAACAGTAAATGGATTAATAAATAGTTACCATAGATTAACAAGAAATGAAGCCAGGTAGGTCCATGAGTGGGTTTGTGTGAATTTATGAAAAAATGGAAATGTAAAACATCTGAGTCAAACTCTCTTTCGTGCTTCCTGCAACTGCATATATAAGTAAATAAAGAGTAGACAGCAGATCGTTCCCCATGTACTGAATCTATGTTTTGGTTTATAATGTACTCAGCATTAACATTTGCAAAACTATTATGGAAATGTAAGTGCATCTGCTACACTAAATTTATTACAGTTTCATATAAAATATAATAAAAATGAGAAGAAAAAAAAAGATATCATTGCTCATTACAAACTTGGAAAGGCAGAACTACATTTTAACTACCAAAGTTAGGGATTCATTAAAAAGCTTAATTGCCTACAAATATTCAACAGTTCACAACAAATCAAAACGCCATCATAGGTAATGCTAAATCACCTCAGAAAAAATGTTATTGTTCCATACCTTGATACCTCATCCAAAAATTTTCTAAAATACATTATTTTTTTTAATATAGATTTCTACTCAATTCCTTTTTTCACTATCTCTAAAATTTGTCTTTGCTTTTGAAGTGTATCTCAGTTTAAGTTCAGTTTCTTCTCTATCAGATTCCTGCTCAAATCACCTTCTGAATACTAGGTCTTAGCTCTCATTTTTCTAACACATGTTTTTGCTACTTTGGTCTCCAAGTGGCAAATAGGGAGAGTCCTCCTAAATAAAACATTGGTAAACTATGGGTCTGCAATCTGAAATCTTTGATTCTGACGAAGGGGAAGTTTTAACAGTAAATGGAGAAAGGTATGTCACAGAAAAAATACTTATGTAATAGATTTTACTATGGCTCTCTGCTGACAGCCATTTTGTGCAAATTATGTTTATATTTCTTATATTTATGGTATAGAATAATTTTTTTTTAAAAGGTTGGAAGAGACCTCTGGAAGTCATCTAGTCCAACCTTCTTCTCTTAGGGAGTCAACTGCAACAGGTTAGATGAGGGTCTTGTCCAGTATTGAAAATATTTACATTTCTGAGTGAAATTCAGAATTTTTGTCTGGTGGGAAATTCCATTTAAATTTTGGGGTTTTTTTTTGTTCCCAGACCTTATTTTTACTCCTTTGTATACAGAATAAAAATTAATTTAAAAAGTAAATTTTGAATATCTGCTTTAACATTTTCATTAGGTTAGTAACAGTAGAAGGATACAAACACAGACAACTTTGTATCAGTGGATAATTTGCAAGAGTGCCTGCAATATCTAGAATACAAAAGCACCAAGATTCTTAGCCCCAAGAGCTGGGATCAGGGCTTCAGTCTTGTACAGATTTCTTGTGTTGAATTTCACTTTGGACCAAATCCAGGCATTTGTACTATTGCTATATGTAAAGTAATTATTTATATATTTTTTATTTGAGAACAATTAAGGAACATTTGAAAATAATTAAGAGAATAAGCAAAATAATTGTTGATTCCAATACTCAGACCTGGTTTCCAGCACATTACAATTATGATACCTGTGGTTTACTTTCCTTAAATTATATTTATGCGTGATAATTTTTGTGTGTGCTCATTCATTCTTCTTCTACTATATATCTGGCTTTTATAACTCATCTGTATGTGGTACAGTAACAAACTAAACATGGGAAAATTTACTGGAACTCTGTCCATATGAAAGCTTTTTGTGGCATGTTTTCCCAGTTTATAAGTGGACTGCAGCATATATAAAGCATTTTGTCTAAGTAAAATTGAAATCTATATAAATCATGACTCCAATAGCATTTTACACTTACATACCCATATCATTATATAATTTCATATTGCCAGGTCTCTTGAGATGTTTTTTACTGTAGTCATGAATCCCTTTGTACTGCAAAATGTTGTTAAGGTCCTGAAGTAAATTACTTGCTTGTTTTATCAAACCTCTAATTCTTACTGTAGTGGTTTTACAGGCTCTGAAGGTCATCTATATTCTGTTTTATATTTTTTTTTCTTTTAATTTTAAAATGCCCTGTAATTTAGTATTCCCCACCCACGTAAAATTCATTTAAGGGAGAGCAGTCCTTTCCCTTTCTTCCCCTCTGAACTGGTAATTAAATGCTATTCCAATTGAGAAAAAGTTCTCAAGTCTTTAGAAGAAGCTGAAAAAAATTATGGGATTTTCAGAACAAAGTTTAGAACAGGAAGATTATTCCATGGAGAAAGGATCATCAGCAACAAAACCACAAGCATCCCATGTTTTCCATTAACTTCATGTAACTGACACAGTGTCACATGGTACTTCTACGCTATTAGAATAAATTTCTGATGCTTAGAGATGCTTGTAACTCTCTGATGCCATCTCTGTTACAGTCCCTTCTCCCTGTAGAGTGGCCCAGAACATTTAACTGTACATATTACTTCTTAGATTTAACTTTCCAAACCAGCATAGCATCCAGCATATGCAGATCAAGTGGTGTCATCAGTATAGAGAGGACAGAAAAGTCCAGCTTTCTTCTGTACCTAGTAGTTGCATAAGGACACAATTTGCATTTTATTTCTCTAGATTCAACGAAGAATGAGACTTGAAAAATATATTTTTCACAATAAATTATTATTTTGTGGGGCTAAGGGCGTTAGACAATCTCATGCATACATGACATGATCTTAACTCTGTGATTAGAGGTGGAAATTTTTTTATTGTAAATCTTTTGCTAACCAATTTTTTTTTTTCCCAAAATTAGTCATTTTTTTCAGTTATACAATATATTACACAGCTCCAGGTGTGGAGAAGAAAAGATTCAGTCCCAGAACTCATTCAGGTTACAAAGTTTGGGATTAAATACCTAGATCAGATAGGACAGAGAATATTTAAACTTGAGTCTTCCACTTCCCTGAAGAATATTTTGTCAATCAGTTTGTTAGGTACTCAGTAACAGATCCTGCTGGACTGTTTTATTTTCCTGTGGGAAAACATGTAGGAGTCTCTGGCCTATCCTCGTATTAGTGAGCATTTTGAGAAGGAGAGGGGCGAGGAGATATTTGGTGCAGTGGAGAGTTAAAGGAATTTCTTGTATTTCAGCTTGAGAAGGCTCCAAATTTTTCCAGAATCCAGGACCAAGAGAAGGAAAGGTGAGAATGTGATGAGAAGAGATGAAGGGTAATCAGCAGCCACCTACTTATGCTCCTTCTGCTGCAATCTGTGCAAGGTGCAATGCGTGCCTTGCTGTGCTAAACCTCACTGTAAGGTGCATGATTAGAGGTGGTATTTAAATACACCATGGCCTTTCAAGTGGAAGTCCTCCTTTGCCTCCAACCAGCTGAACAAAAGGTTTGTTGATTTTTCTGTTTCTCTAAAACTATTTTAGTTCTAAAATGGAGCATGTAGTAAGGTAAATGGTTGCCCCACTAATGAAAATTACACCAGACAATATCAATAACCTTTGTAATTTTCTCCCTTTTTGAATACTGAGATTTACTTTCTACCTTTATCATAGATAGACAGATTCACCATGGCCGAGGCAGTATCATTTCCCCTTAGGCAAGCTCTGCTAGAGAGGTTGTGGATACTTCTCATTTCTCTGATCTTGCCACTGATCCCTGCAATGATGGCTTTTATTAATATTTATGTCCTGTCCAGTGAGACAACTTGTTTTTTAGGAAAGATGGTTGTGGAATAATCATTATTCATCTGTGCAGTAATTCACATCCCTTGTCTCTGAAGTTCAGGTGAAGAATTGAAGGTTGAGCAGTAGAGGTGGTGGTAGCCCGAGGGAGTTTATTGACTTAAATGATATAGACAGTTCCCATTTAAAGGGGAACTTATCCCCATGAAATCTAATTTTACTAACATATCTGAAATCAGATCACATGTATTTGGTCAGTTTGCATTTATAGGCTGCTTCTGACAACGTCAGGTGACTCACCAGTGAGAAAACCATAGACTATATGTGCAAACCCAACAAAGCTCCAAAGCAAATGGTTAATAATTTACAGAGTTTTTGTTTTGGTTTTGCCTCTTCAAATAAGCATTTTGTTTCCCCTGTTGTCGGTGCACCTGACATATCTCCTGCATTTTCAAGTGTTAGAAGGACTCTCAGTAATGTGTATACCATGTAGTAAAGTAGTAGATTTAAAAAGAAACATAGATGCTTTTATTAGCAGAAGAGTAGATTAAGAAAGAGAACAGTATTTACTGTCTTAGTCATGTGTGTTTTGTTTTACAGGAGTATAAACAGCAATACTATTTACACTAAAAGTAAACAACAAGAAGAATTTGACTGAAAACTGGCATTTTGAGAAACCATCTGTAAAACTTGATGACATAATGCATTATCTCCTTCCTATGGATTGTGATGGTCTCTCAGGAGCTAAAACCTCTGGGAAGCTGCTCATGAGGATGAAACAAAGCAAAAGATGATTTGCAAGTAAGCCTTATTAAATCCGTTGTGTATTTTGAGAAAGTTTAATCTATATGCTTTTGAAAATGCAATTCCTGCTAATTAATGCAACTGGTGGGTAAGTCAGACTTTGTATGAAGATAAATTTAAAGGAGGATGATATAAAGAAGATAAATCAAATGCTGCTTTATACACTGTCAGAATAGTCGATGAAACTGAAACACAACACAATTCAAACTGGAAAAAATCCATTTTGCAAAACATTTAATTAGTCTGTCAAATTTGCTGCTGTGAGAGAAAGTTAATTACACAAGCTTAGTGAGATTCACAAGAGGGCATTTGCATGTTTATGGGAAACATTTATGCTAGAGATGATTGAAAGTGGGTAACTTTGACTCTGTCTAAGAAGATAGTGACTAAATGAAAACTAGGAAGAAGATTTCTCCTTCTAGTTCTGTTGCTGTCCACTACAGGATATTTAGCACACTTTTATTCTAAAAATATCAACTATAAGCTACTCATCACCTCAAGAATTTAAGTTCCTTTTTAAAAAATCCTATTTAGCTAAATCTGAGTTTCTTCACATCAAAATTCTGTATACAGCAACAAGAGCAATATTTGCACTTAGATTATCAAATTGAGCCTCTTTAGAATTACTCTATTTCTATGAAACTGTCTAAAAATAATGTCTTTTGCCTTAAAGCAATTAAGTACTTGGAATAAGGCACTTTTTTTTTTTTTTTTGAACAGCTTTTGTCTCACTAAGTATATATTTAAATTACTCAAAATGCAATCAGAAAGGTTTTAAACTTCTTCAATCTGTCAGCAAGCTATAAAGAAAACCCCAAACTCCCTACAAACAAGCCCAAACAGATAGCTTTTGCACATGAGAATGTACCATCTTCCCCTCTTCCCCCCCAATGGCAGAATGGTTCCTTTTCATTGCCTTTCTCCAATAGAGGTAATGAGCCTCTGATACCCAGAATTTTTCAAGCCATTTTCTACCTCATATGAAAGATACTTCTTGAACAAATTAAATGCTTGTGTATTGTCCTGAGAAGACTGCTTTTCAATGAACATCTAATCCAGCTGCTGTAAGACATTCTTTGGTTTCCCGTCAGATGACTCAAATTCTGCTTAGTTGTTGAAATTTCATTAAATAAAGGAGTAAACCAAAAGAGAAAGGGCATTTCTGTTATTGTGCTAAAATTCAAAGTACTCATCTTGTGATAAGCAATAAACAGACCAGGGATGCAAAAAGCTGTACCCTACAACTGCATTTATAGTTTTTTTCTCTAGCAGAGGTAATTCTTTCAGAGGACTCAATTAGGAACTAGAGGTAAAGAGGTATTGTCCATGAATTAAAAATTATATTGGTTAATTTCAGAGACATTCTCAGCTAATACAGGTAGAGTTATGCCTTCCATATGCATGACTTACTATTGTACTAATTTCTGGCTATGCTTTCTAAGCAGAAAGAAAATTTGCTTTGAATAAGAAAAATAAATAAAGGAATTGAGACACTAATGAGAGTAAGGAAAAAAATAATTTTAATATTTTTATGGAGTTAGAACAAAACTCTTAAATGTCTTCCAAAGTTTTTTTTTTTTTTTTCCTGTCTAAAACTGGAATTCATTGCAGCCCTTTCCAAGATCACAATCTTTGCACTAACATTTGAAAACCAGTTTCTGGAAACAGCTACACATCTACCAATCCCTCTAGGATAGGATTGCAGTGAACCTGATTTTAATGAAAATCCACTGGAATTAATAAGCGTCTCAGACTTAGATGAGTGCACTGAAAACATGCAGTCATCTTTCAGAGAGTAAAATCTATTTTCACACTAAAAAGATGCTGACAGGTATTTTATTTAAAACAGAGTACCCAGGACTGGGAAGGAAGCCCAGCTGGCTCATTTTATGTTTTTGTTCTCTTCTTTCTCTCAGAAAAACAAAAGACAGTGACATAGTAAAAGATAGTAACACGATTTTATAAGGCTCTATCTTTGAGCCAAATGTGAATATCTCCTCATTCTGCAATCCCAAGGACACATATGGCAAAAATCATATTTGAATATGAAATTGGATTCTAACTTACACTCTGGTGTGCAGAATAGCAGACCATTAATCTAAGCAGTCTATCTACTCAAAAGTCAAAACTGCAGGCATGTAGAGTGTCATCTTTTCTGCTGTTGAACAATGCTCTGTTTTGGCCCTTTATGCAGAATGATGAAGAGAAGATCTGTGTAGTTATGGAGAGTAAATAGAGGTCACAGGTCTTCAGGCAACATGGTTTAGCTGCCCCAGTGAGTAGAGCTAGAAGACATGAAGCATGACTTTCATATACATGGTTATATGGAAGTATTGGCCTGTACTTGAATGTTCAGCTTTGTGTAATTCCTATATATTTCATTATTTGGATTTTGTAGGGTTTGATTTTGAATTTTCAATCAAGGACAGAAGACTTTTCTGTCAGTACATACAGAGAAAAAAAAAAAAAAATCAGCTTTGTTCTTTCTCATTTCATTTTCCAGGTGTTTTAAGCCCAAAATGGTACTGTAGATGCTGCAGCAGGGGATCTGAAAGATATAAGACAAAACAGAAGTCAAGTAGGAAAATAAAATAGAAGGCCTGGCAAAAATGTCTGAATAATTTCTTTTGTTTTGGGGGTGTTTTTTGAAACATTCAGGTTTTTATTCTTTTGAACTACTGTTAAGTTACTGAAAAAGTTCATGATTCAAAGATTGAAGTCAATGGAAGGATTGTTACCCACAATGGGATACTTCAGATTTTATTCTAATTATGGTATTCTGCAGACAAACTGGTCTAGAAATAAAGGCCACTATACATAGAGCGAATGAGTTTCTCTCTACTAAAATTCCTGTCTGACTTTGTCCAAGGACTTCCTTTCATATTTGCAAGGTTTGAAAAAAAAAAGCCACCCTAATTTTTAAAAAATCTATGCATATACAATATCAACCCTTCTGATCTCGTAATGAAATAGGTAGCCATACAGATTCAATTTTAATGAAATCTATTTCTTCCTGGTCTCCCAGATCGTCTTTGTAAAACATATTCACCACTCAGCTTTCAAAGGTTATTCCATAAGCAGAGAAATGTGTATTTTATTAGAGTGCCCTTGACTGTAATCCTAAAGCTAAGTGGGTAAACTAGTCTTTGTTTTGTTTTGTTTTTTTTTTTTCTTTTCAGATTTGTCCTTTATTTGCTGAAACCAATTGCATATTCAATAACTGAAAAGTTAGTTCAATTTTTATGGATTCAATAAAAAGGAGCCTTTTTTTTTCAGTACATGTTAAAGAAGAATGTGGAATGTGATTTTTCTTCAAATCTGCTTAGATTAGTTATAGGAAGCAGATTCCCTGCTAGCGCAGTATGCTGTCAAAGTAGACACAGAAAGTTGAGCTTGATCTAAAGGATATGCTGTATAAACCACTAGTAGCCCTGGAATTTTCTTTCCTCACACTCGAGCACCAAGTAGAGCCATGGGGAAACCACAGCGGCAAAGGCATTCTTAGTTTGAGGTGTTTTCTGATACATAGTTCTGAGTAGGAGAAAGGAGAATGGAGAAAGTTTACAAGTAAAATCATCCTGAGCTTACTGGCTATTAGGTTCAGATAAAAAGCTCTCTGTCATCCCTTAAATTCCAAAAAGGCACATCTCTATAGCTGACCCATACAGATCTGTTTGGCATATCAACTTTACTTAGGATATTTGGGCAAGCATATTAACAAAATGAAATTGAATTAATTTATTGTGACTAAGTTCTAAATGTACTCTGAAATAATCTCCTTTTCCTTCTGAATTGCATCCTGAACAAGTGCTCAACTTCATCAATGTTTAAAATAAAGTATTTTCTACAAATTCCTCTTGCAAGTCTATAACGGAGAATGGCAAAGAGTTTTTAATGCTGCCTTTTCAGTAATTTTTTACTTTGACTAATGACTGTCTATCCGATCTGAGAAGTACAGATGTAACTTGTGTTATAAGCTGCAGACTTTACTGCTTTATTGTGATAACTTTGAAAACTTAACTAAAAAAGGCCATTTCTGTAGGGCAGAGATACTACAAGGTGAAATCAATCTTGTTGCTGATGAAAGGAATTATATGCCACACAGTTTGCACTCTAAATTATTTAGAGCGTTAAGGTTTCCTTGCCAGCAGACATAATTGATTTGAGAGTTGGTTCGCTAAAGACTAGCAGCATGCTATGTAAAATTTGCAATGTACTCTGTGTTGTCAGTTCACCATGCTTCTGGGCTAAAGAAATTGCTTAGAATTGCTTTAATTCATAAAGGGGTTCTAGGCAAAGTCATTGTGACAAGAAGCACCGTAGAAATAAAATGGTCACTAGTTTTCCATGAAATACAGGAAATGGGGATTCAGTCTACTCTGTAGATTTCATGCTTCCAGCCATCCTTCAAACCACTGGCAAAATGTCTCACAGATGTAACTCCCAGAGCTAGAAAGAAAAGTCAGGAAATCATCAAATGAATTGGAATGAAGCAGCAAATTTCTCTCTGACTTGTCCCCTCAGTCTAGATGACGGGAACACTCAACATGCAAAAAGTTATTTCCTTCCTGTAAAATAATTTGCCACCTTTTCATTCTCATAAGCCAGTAGCCTAGACAAAAAAGAGCTTGCTAGTTCTTGGAAATCTAAAATGGCGAATGAGTTCTTCAGTCGAAAGAACATAATAAAGCCTAGCTGATCACTCCAGCTTTTGCTAATGAAAGGTTGACCATCAGCTATCTGAACTAAATGAAATGGAAACAGAGCCTGAAGACCACTGTTTTCATTACATCTACCGTATTAATCTCTATTCATCTTGCCATCCAAGAAGGCCAGGACATGTATATTTTGTGACTTTTCAGTAACTTAAGTATAAAACATTTATATGCCTGTTTATGCTCTTGGAGCTGCTGGCATGTATTTGGCTCATCAAATCCATCTGGATGCTTTTTACCGAAGAATAAATAATTCGGGTGAAAATAGCTGAAATCTAGTTCCATATCTTCTGATTGTGTGCTCATCAGCTGAACCATACTGTTTGAAGACCTCTGACCTCTTATGCAGGTTTTTCACTAGGTAGTCATCTGTTGAGCATAGGCTGAGTTTATCAGTATTGGCCAACACTATGAAGACAATCAATTATCAGTAAAACAGCTACTCATGATTGGTCTGCAATAAATGTCATGCATTTGGGGAAGAAAACAGAACAGTGAGGGCATCCAGTGCAGCAGGTCAGGCCTGTGCATAGGTTCAAGGCTTAATGAAGCATGTTATGTCTGAATGGAGACTTCAAATAAATAATTTACTTACTTGTCCATTCTGTCTCATTAAACCTTCCTTCTTGTCTTTCCCTTGTGACAATCTTGTTACTTCCACAATTTACTGGTTTTATCTGTCAGTCTTTATAACTGTCTTTTATTATTTTTGTTGTTCAGATGAAGCAAAACATACAGTGCTTTTTTTCATTATCAGTCATCCAAATCACAGGGTTACTGATGTGACCATCAGGTTTTTCGGTTCCTGCTTGTTCTAAGCAAGTTAAATTAACAGTAATTTTAAGATAAAACTATCCTTTTTTTTTTTTTTTTTAATCAATCGAAGGTAGGATATAGCAATTCAAAAATGAATGGGTGGATGCTAAGGCCTGTCCTTTGGTCAGACAATGTCATCTTGGCATATTGAGCGCTTGGAGGTCTGTGATAGGTACAAAACACTAAACCTCATTAGGAAATACTGTTTCACAGCTCACAGGGTAAATGTAAAGTGACTGTATCTTAGTTTTTCCTTCTGATACACACAGATATCCAAATGCACATTCATACATCCTCCAGTTACAACCAGAAATGGGAAAAAAATGCTGCCAGAATTAATTAAAACAGTGTTAACTCCATGCTTACTTTTCTAATTATTTTAATCATGGACTGATTTGTTGAAAGCTACTTTGGTCATTAATCTCTAATTATCAGAAGTCAACCAAGGTTTTTTATCTATTTATTAATTCACAGCAAAACAACATATGATGTGAATGCCGTGTTATTTTTTAAGGAATCTTACTTGGGTGTATTTCTTGTGTCCATCTCCATGACTTCAGGAGACAATTAACTTTAAGGTAAATTTTATTGCATATTACACCAGGATCAAAACCCTTGCTTTAAGCTCTAATCCTCTCATTGTTAAAGTGACAAAAATTCAGCTTTGGGCACCTCTACTTCCCTTCCCCCTGAATATGTTTCTGAAACCACTGGGATCAGTCCAGTAAGAGTCAAGATTAAGTGTAATTGATATTAAAAGGGTTACAATGATGCAAATCTAATTTAAACACCCTTGTTTTAATTTTATTACAGATCCTTTCTCAGTGACATTTCTCTTCCCTACCAAAGAAAAGAATTAATGAAAAGTAACAGTTTTCTAAATTTGGCTGGATATAATCATTGAGATGCAGAGTGACAATTTTCCTCTTGTCGCTCCTGGAAGGGAGGGTTCCGGTTAGGCCACCATTCATCCCAACAGTGCACAGGTGACTATTACTTTGTACTGGTTCTCATGCTCATGGGACCTCTCTGTGAGCTAATTCTATTAACCAACTGGAAAATTTACTTAGTGTCATAACTGGGTAGATTTCTGCTTGGTTAGTGAGTTAGTGAGCAAAGACTTGTGAGCGACAGAGCTGGAGCAAGGCAGAGATGTCCATCGCTACTCTTCAGTAATTCGTCTTGGCTGCTCTAGTGAACAGACTGGATACAGTGCAGCTGGAAAGGGGAGACTACATAATACAAATGCTTTGCCTAACTCACACCGGTTTTCCCATTGTAAAAGGAGTCTGACTCCTTCCATGTAGGGACAGCAATGCTGATGTTTCAAGGACAAACGTAGTTATATTCTAGAGCAGTGGATTAGTAGGGAGAAGGGAAAGGTCTCTCACAGAATTTAGCAGACCATTTTCTGTTCTGTTTTGTCTCTGTCTGGAGGTTGAATAACTTTCTGTAGATCAAGCAAAAGATAATGTTTATATAAGTGCTGCACATGTAATAGAATAGAGCAGAAGCACAGGGAAGTACAGAGAAGTGAAAGAAAGGTGCAAGATGGGTGTTTGTTTTGTTTTTTTTTTAAATAGAAAAATTGTTAAAAGAGATGGAAGGAAGTAGGTGTAAAGTCAGAGAAAGGGTGATAGAAACACTGCTAGTCACAAAGCACAACAGTAATGCTAATTCAGGGAAGGGTGGAATATGAATGCAAAAGCTAAATTCTAAATCAGATCTGAAAAATATATTAAGTGAAAGGACAGAGAAAGAAATTTAAAAACCCATAGCCATGTTTACCCTCCTTTTGCATGATTTGTATATGCCCCAATCCCAGGCTTTAGGTATTACTACACCTCTTCTCATGAATTGTTCTGTATCTTGAGGACTGTGCCTCCAAAATGTTTTCACAGTGAGCGTTTTAGCCCCATTGCTTCCAGTGTTTTTTGCTGGAAAATAATAGAATCACCAGGCCATGAATTTTTAAGTGAACATTGCAGCAGGTATCAGTTAATTTACTTTTTTTTTCCACTTGTGACGCAGTCGTTCCTTAGTAGGTAATTTCAGCAGGAGGACCGATCTAGGGAGCCCTCTGAAGCTCTCTGCTCCATGCCAGGCTGCCCTTCTTTCCCCATTTCCAGAAATTTTTCTAATATTTCTGAGAGATAAACGGGTACCTTAGATGGTACTTCTACATCTTTAGAGAGAAATTATTTTTATGTTTGCTAATTAAAATTATTTATATTTGCTGATTAAAATGTTTTACATAGAAATATATATTTTTTCCTTATATGTAATATTTAACATTCTACTAAGTTACTAATGAGTTGGAAAGTATTAAATCAGCCCAGAGTACAGAAAAGATATATTTATTAAAAATTCCTACCATTCTGGTATCCCCATTAAAAATGCTTTTATTTCCATCTAGCTTTGGGTCCACACAACATAGACTTGTGAGAATAACTCTTCTCATTAAGACCTTCTTGCCCTGCCAGTCATGTATTTTTCCATAATTTTGACTTCCCCTAGCCTAGTTAGGCACTTCATAGGCAAAAATCAATATAATATAAATAAAATGTTGGGTCCTGCTTTATTAATTTATTTATTTATTTATTTATTTATTTAATTTATTCTTTGTTACTTTTTACTTATTAGTTCTGCTGTGAAATGAGGATGGAATTTTAGTCTTGAGTATTGTGTTTTTCTTTGAATTGTGGCTTAATAGGCATCTAATTCAGTCCTTTTTAAAGAACTAATATTCAACCTCATTTTTCTTATTCAGTTCTACACTAGTAACTCTCAATAGCATCCCAAGTCTTCTGTAGAGGAAAAACACCTATTTCTTTGGATAAATCCCTATCAGAACTTGCTTTCAAACAATTCTGTCTCTGGAATCATCTCTTTGCACTGGTGACCTTCAAAGTACTGAAGGAAGTAAAAGAAATGTGATATATAACAACAGAAAGTAAAAGGATCTCTTCGGTAGGCATTGATTCAATAATGACTCTGACACATTTTGCTCAGAATCATGAAGTTATTAGAGCACCCAAACATATATGATGGAGGAAAATAAAAAAGACCAAGTTTATTTCAATTTTGGTCAGCATTCAATTCTGCTAAATAGTGCTAAAAGGGGCAAGCATCTCAAGCTCAACCAGCAATGTATTTGAAACATAACAAAACAGCAATCGCTGTTAGCATTTCTTTGTCATTATGTAATGACCAGGAATAAAATCTTTGATATTTAAAATTGAAGTTTAATCAGTGGTCAGAGTAAAACAGATCTCTGTTTTCTTGGATTAAATTAAATTATTTTTGGTTGTGTACTAATTTTACAAGGTAGGAAGTGGATGGGTTTTTTTAATTCAAGACTTGCACATTGTTTCAATTTAGCAACAAATTCATAAGAAGTAAAATTGCCTTTAAAGCCTATTAATATATCTAATCATTAACCTCTGAAAACCTCAGAATCCTCAAATACCTGAAGGACTGGAGGCACTAAGGAGACTTAAAATTGGCATTGATTGGCAGTCTCTGAAAGGCAATTGCTCTGTCTTTGTAAAAGCTAGTCTATTTTAGCTTTCATTCACTTTACATGTTCTGCTAGCTAGGGAGCGGGGGGAAGCCTTACTCTAAAAGTATCTTTAAAAAATTATTTAGATAAAACTCTCCCAAGATTCCTACTAAACATCTTCAGATCAAATGATGTACTTTATTCTACCAGATTTTAAGGTACTGGGAATTCTTTGGTTCGTAAGGGAGAAAAAACACAACTGTGTTTATATGTTTGAACTAAAGAAGTTAGGAGAGATTCTGCATATGGGAGATCGTAAAATATCTCACTG
Organism: Athene cunicularia; assembly: GCF_003259725.1. NCBI lineage: Eukaryota > Metazoa > Chordata > Aves > Strigiformes > Strigidae > Athene > Athene cunicularia. The sequence goes on along the minus strand of NW_020799091.1, from coordinate 109,373,846 downwards.
GATACTGGCAGAAATCCTATACTAGTCTGAGACACTACAGGGAGCAGGTGAATGCATAAATGTACAGGGACTGGGATAAAGAAGAAATTGCATGCTCCTTTCCGAAACAGTCATAGCTATGTATGAGTTAAGGTTTATGTGAACTAGAGTCAAGCAGTGATGTTAATGTTATTTGATTCTGGACTGCCTTCAAAATCAACAGTTCTCATAATTTTTTAATTGATAAATTAAAATATGACCTGAGTTGGATAACAAACAATTGACAAAGATAGAAAGAGAATCCTAAAGCAACATAGGTTGAAGGGATTCCTGGAGGTCTCCTCACTCAAGCTCCCACTCAAAGCAGAGCTAGCTTTGAATTTAGAAGCAGGTATCAAATCATATCAGGTTGGTCAGAATCATACGCGGTTAAGCACGGATTTTTTTCCCCGGATGTAGGTTCCACAATTGTCCTGGGCAACCTGCTGCAGTGTTCGATATTCCTCATTGTGAATTTATTTTTTCCTAATATCTAATTGGATTTCTCAGTGTTACACCTGTAGGTTTGGAGATCCTAGGAACTGGAAGCTAAGCAGAATTTAGAAGAAAAACATTTTTAAGGAAAATACTCATAAAGGAGCAAATGGGTCATAAAAAGGAGAGACAGAATACCTAGTCAGAACATGCAAAACAGCTGCTATAGGTTTTTGATAAGTGGCACAGGGTCCACTAAGAATAATCACAGTACCTGGCTTCCTTAAGGACAGTGCTATAAGGAGTCACAGCTTTTATATGGGTTGTGTTTCATTTCCTTTAACTTTGTCTTGAGCATGAGCTCAGGACCAGAAAGGATGCCTGAGACAAAAAGCTTGGTCTTCCCCATTTAGTATTTTGGAGACCAGTGTTTTCATGTCTTCCGCAGGTGGAATAGCCTAGAAAAATGTGTTCATGCAGTGGTTTGGGGATCCTGGAAAATGCCAGTGCTGGATAAAACATCTTCTGATTTTAGCATGTGAGAATGTATATGGACTTAACACATTTTCTAAACATAAGTGACACACTTTGACCAATATTGGTAGCCTGGGCAGACTAACCCGTCCTCTGCTCAGGCAAGGAGCCCTCCACACCTAACTGCCAGGCACATAAGCCCTGTCTTACTAACCTTGGTTGAAGGTAGAAAAATAAAGCACTGAGGGTGCCATTCATCTCACCTTTGACCAAAAGCATTCAAAAATAATGGACTAATTAGATTTTTTTTTTTTTTTTCCTGGGGTCGATGAATAGAAATTCCAATGAGGGACCCATTTCATCTACATTTTCATTCTGATTAAAAAGGGAGCCTAGGTAATTAGATTAAATTGAATGTGTAATTTTTAGATGAACTTTCTCATAGAGATTAAGGGTCAGAGACATGATGGTATTTAAACTTTCAGCTCCGTTTTTTTAGGCAGCTATCTCACATTGATTTTACTGAGAGCTAGCTGCCTGAGTAATTTCTGAGATTTTGATCTAATTACAGTATAAAGATCACATGCAAAGTCTGGCAGACCTGACTGAAGTAAATCTTTCAAGAAACATTGCACACTCTCTTGGATAATATCAATAATATATTTCATGGCTGCTTCATTACTGAGATATTATTGAGAGAGTCCATTTGTTGCTTGCACATTGTGAAAATGTTTATAAATAACTTTTTAAGATATTAATGATAAATTTAAAACTTAAAACTTTACATGTTGTTATTGATGGGAATGTTCCTACCCATCTTTCAGTTATATTAAAAGAAACCTATTAACTAATTAATAAAAGGTAATAAGTAAATGCAAGGAGCATAAGCTAATATGCGTTACATTAGTTACTAACTCAGGAAAGCACTTAGACACATACTTGCAGTTAACTTGCCACGATTTTAATCAGATTTGATCATGTTCTTATCTGTTTTACTAAATTAAGACTATAATAAAAATATTGCATGTAATTTATGCAAGACTGGCTCTACTTCTGCCCATTAAAAAATTACTTATTTTTAATATTAATTTAAACTCTTTTTTTTTTTTTTTTTTAATATGAATAAAATACCCAAAATATCAGGTTATTTTGACCTTCAAAGACAAGCCTGATTTAGGAAGTGTTATCCTGTACTGCTCTTCCTGTTATATTTTAGAAAAGCTGAGGAGCTGCTTCTAATGTATGTGAATATGTGAATGCAGAAATGTTAAAAATATTTTATTGAATTTACATGTTTAAAATAACAACTCTTTTTCTGTAGACTGGATAGTATTTTGATCCTTGTTTAAAAAAAATATAAAAGCTTTGTCATTTCTTAACTATATTAATATAAGATGTGATAAAAGGATGTTATTTTTTAAATTCAGTAGATATTCCCATGACATATTGTGTCTAAACTAGTAAAATAGCCAAAGTTAATTCGTAACATAGGTAAGTTATTAAATAGTGATAAATTTGGCCCCTTTTATGTCAGGCAAATGAAGCTTTCTAAAAAGTAACCATCCAACTTTGGTGATTTTTCTCTACTAAAGCAGACTGGAGCATTTTGTGTTTGGAAGCTGTTTGGTTTTCCAGTGCTTTTCTACAAGGAGATTAGTGGCTCATGCTAGAAGTACATTTACTGGATATGTTGTAGTGGCAGGTGAAGTGAATACTCTCTTTCCTACTAACCAATGCTAATTTTTTTTTGAGTTGAAGAAAACAACACCTAGAGGTGCTCAGTCTCTTCACATTCTTCTGACACAGGTGTCTCTAAATGCGACTGCGTAAGACTTTTATCTGCTGCTTTTGAAACCAACTTCCTAGGTCAATTTGTCTTCAAATAGGAAGTAAAATCCTGTAGTGACAGAGACCAGAGGAGGCCTCTGTGGGGGGATGAATAACCTCTTGAAACAACGAAAAACATCTTGAATGCTGAAGGCAAGCAAAAATGCCCAAGGACCATCAGCTATAACATTTCCAAGGCCTGGAAGATAACAGCAACTTCTGTAATCTGTTTGAAAGTTTGCTGACTCAGATGTTAATTTTTGCACAGTTCAGGAAGAGATTCAATTCAGCTGAGCCGAGAAAAATCAAACACATTTGTTTACTTTCAATCTCAAAATAAATCGCTCTGATTTCATTCTCTGTGAAATTTAAATTCTGCCTTTCACTACACTAATAAGATTACCATATTTGCATGTTTTATTCATCATAAAAGCTTATTTTAATTTATATGGCTTTATTTACTTTCTGAATTAATTGTGTGGTGGATGTTTAAAGTGTACATGTCTGATATTATCATTGTTATTGCTTAGCACTTACAGTGCAGCAGAGCCACAAAACCTCCAGAAATGATTGATGTCTCTTGTGCTTAGTTTATGAATACACACAGGGAGGAGGGAAAGCCGGTCTGTACGCTGAGACAATACCTGTACTTTGATGTCGCCAACCTTGAAGGGCTAATGGTGAAGTCAGATTCTGGACTTGCAAGGGAAGAGGCATAGAAATCAATAGAACGGTATATCTGATTTGGGAGAGCGTTCCGTTCTTATTGTATAATGGTAATATTAATCTGTTGTCTCTTACATACCCTTAATAAATTGCTCATAGGAACTAAGTCACATTGTCCAATAATAGTTTTTTTTCTGTGGAACACATCTTCAGATTATTTTTTTAGCTGAGAGTATTTTAGTATCAGGTGGTTTTAAATGGCAAGCATGTAGTCATTGTTAGTTTATAGCATGATTTCTGTAACAGCATAATTACAGGAAATATATTTTCAGAAAACCTTTAGAATATTCTGTTTTCTGACAGGATTAGCCAAAATGTTTAATATACAGTGGCTCTAAAAAGAAAAGAAATAAAAAAGTTGCTAGGTACAGGAATACAGTAGGGAAGTTAAAACAATGCAGTATCTATTCTGAAGTCCAATATCTGAAAACTGGGTTGTCTGCCAATATGTGAGGTAGCTAATTACTACTGATCTGCTGAAATTTAATTAAATGGATACTAGTCCTGTAAGGGACATCCAAATCTAATAAAGAAAATATTGTAAGATCATTTAAAAGTGTTTATACTTCAGCTGCCTTGGTCAACATGGGAAGGCAGAAGTCTTGGAAATCCTACCCACTTAACCAAACTAAGTTTCTATAACTTAATAATTAGGGTTAGTAGGATTTTTTTCCTTTTTTCATGGAAAAAATGAAAGCCCTCTTAAAAAAACCTAATCCCTTACCAGAAACTTACATACAAAGAGCTAAAAGGTATCTCGTACCATCAAATTTTGCATAATACAGCATAGGTTTTGCCTCTTAGAAAAACCTTAAAAAGCTGATTAGCTTTAATTAAAATTTATTAAATACTATTAAAAAACAGTTAATTAATTGAATTAAACTTGATTCAGTACAGCTCCCTCTGACTTCACTGTATTTTGCGTCATCTTCTGAGCAAGTTACAAGAGTAATCTAAATTATATTAACTCACTGCCTGGAATCCTGGCTCTGCTGAAATCAGTGGTAAAACTCCCATGGACTACATTCAGGTCAGAATATTATTGAAATCATCTGTACCAAAGTAGTGCTCAGCACACCTGTGGTGGAGTGAAGCTCAAAGGCATCTATCTTTCCAGCAGTAACTGAAGTCCTGATATCACCTGGGAGTTCAAACTACTTCAGTGAGTTTTAATTCTTGTCTCTGCTGCTAGAATGACAAAGTAAGGGCTAGTAGGGCTAGAGTTGTCCTGCAGAAAGAAAACTGTAAGTCTAAAAGTTTTTTGTTTTTTCATGGTTCCAGATTTTCCGTGTACTGTTTGATTTCTCTAAATACTTCCTGTGCAGATTTGAGCTTTATGAAATCATCAGGTGGCTTGTTGAAAGTCAGAGTTTTAAGGACAATAGACCATTGGTATTTTAACCTTGTTGTTTGCCTTTTATTGCTGTGATATTTGTTCTAACGTGTTAGTGTGGATTTTGCACTAGCCTTAATCTTTATCAGAAGATAGCTGGATTCAAAAACATAAACAAATAACTCTGTGGTGAAATGCAAGCCGACTTTGTTCATAGCAGCCTGTATGATGGTGTGTGGTTCTGGATTTGTGGCTAAACAGTGTTGATAATGCACCAGTGTTTTGCCTAGTGTTAACAGCACCTGGACAACATTAAGGTTTTCTTTGTTTAGATTTCACTGTGTCCTAAGCAGTCAAAAAGTTCCATTTAACTTCTGTTGTTTGTGTTCTAAAGCTTGTGTTTGGTTTTGCAGGGTTTTTCTATTGTGTTGTTTAATGGCTGTTTCAAAATGGAATACACAAATTAATGTTCTTTTGATATTGAGTAACCTGAAGGGAATGCTGGTTTCTGAGGATTCTTATTAAGAAATAAAAAGCATAGTTATCTGGTGTATTAATAAACATATAGGAAGGCTGGTTAGATACCATTTCCTGAATATGTTATGAATTGTATTTCTAGATTTCATTTAAGCAAATACATTTAGAAACCACACGGTTGGTTTTTCTTTTTCATTGTTTGACAACATTGTTTGGCTGAATGATGTATTGCAAGTATTAATTGAATAATACATTGCCAGGTCTGACAGCAAGCCATAGTACATGTTGAACAAGCTATGTGATGAATTTTCACTCTATTATTCAGCTGGTTCCAGGAAGTGTGTTGCAAAGTAACATGTTACTTTGGTTTGATTTTTTTTCTAATACTGGTTATCATCAGTACATTTTTGTAGTAGTGTTGTGTAAGCTGAAGTTCCCTAATAGTTTGTCATGCAGATGTGAGTCTATTATATCAGATATCATTAACTTCATGTAATGCTCTTGTCTCCATCTCCTTTTTTGAAGCAATTTCACAAGGAGAATAAGGGAGTAAGAATTTAAGAATTTATGTGTGGGAAGATGTGGTGGTTTGACTCTGGCTAAATGCCAGGTATCCACCTAGTCGCTCTATCACTTCCCCTCCCCCCCCCCTTTTTCCCCTTGTTTTCTCAATAGGGTAAAGAGGGGAAAGAAGATAAACTAACCCTTGTGGGTGAAACAAAAGCAGTTTTAATATAAGCAAAGCAAAAGTCCGCGCGCAGAAGCAAAAGCAAACATTTATTTTCTACTTCCCATGGACAGGCACTGTTGGGCCTTCTCAGGCAGCAGGGCTGCGATAGGCGCAGTGGCTGCCTCGAAGGACCAAGGGTGACCCCAGCCCCTTCCTCCTTTCTCCCAGCTTTATCCTGAGCAGACGTCACACGGTCTGGAATATCCCTTTGGTCAGTTCGGGTCAGCTGTCCTGGCTGTGTCCCCTCCCAAGATCTTGCCCACCCCGTCCCACTGTGGGGGGAAATGTCGGAAGGAGCCTTGGTGCTGTGTAAGCACTGCTCAGCAGTAGCCACAACTCCAGGGTGCCATCAACACCTGCCAGCTCCCAGCATAAAACAGCACCGTGAGGGCTGCTCTAGGGGAAAAACAATTCCAGTTCAGCCAGACCCAGTACAGAAGGAAAACTGGGGTGGAAGAGAAATGAGAATCAGAGTAAGTGCCCTCACTAATCTTCAGTCCAGGCTCAGAAATTCCCTAATCCACTTGTGTGTACTGTTTGCCCTGCTGGAAGGCCAGAATCTGCAAGTCCATCCCTCAGGTTAGCCATAGACCTGTGCTATGACCTTCTCAGCTGGTAAGAGTGGATCATTGAAGGGTAAAAGTGTCAGTATGATGAAGGAGAGCTTTTTTATGGAATAAAGGCTGCAAGTGAAGATGCTATTGGGTTGAAATTCCTAGCATTAAGAAAAGGACAGCTGGGTGTGCTGGATTGGCGTTACATACGGAAATGTATTTTTTGGGTTAGCAGACTGCCAGATATATTAGTGCTGCAGCTCATGGGTCTTCTTTATATAGAAGAAGTACCTACTGGTCTAAAAGTTGCACTGGGATAAAAGGTATACAAAGAGGTGATATTTTTGGTTGTTAGCCAGAAAAATCTACACATTGAAAAATTGATAAGACTTTTTCTACTTTGAATAGTTTGTCTTCTATCTAAATCACTTAATATGTACTAATTCATACCATGTTGAACAATTATACAACCTTAAAAACAAGAATTAATAACCTTTTCCCCCTTGTTCGGCTGGTTTTCTTCAGATGTTTCTGGGGAAGACTGGTGTATGTCCTTGAATTACTCACTGCCAGATGTCTAATTCTCATGCCTAGATTCTTCAGAAAATGGTGCTGTTTAAAGTCTGTTACAGCTGGAGCTGATTAGAGTAATAAAGTGCACCTGATGTACTAGGGAAATTCTCTTTACCCTCAGAAATTGATTGGATCATAGACAGGCATTGTTGACTTCTATACAAATGAACTGGAATTTTCCAGTTTATTAGTAGGGAAGAAAACAAATTCTATGATGCTTACTTGTGTGGAACATTTTTGAAGTTATATCTCTTGAAGGAAAGAAATAAGATTCCTGATTGGTTCTGCAGATAACTGCCACAGATTTGCACCAGTTCAGAAGTGCTGGTTTTGCTGTATTAAATGCCTACTTTGGTAATTAATTCCAAGTGTGGTGTACCTGAGCAGCAACACTTCCTGGTGTAGTTTATTCAAAATTTTTCTTACCTTCTAACCAAATACCTAGTTTTCAAATTTACAGTTTTGCAACCATAACATCATGTAACTTGAACCTTTTCAGTGGGACTTGATTTAATTTCTCATGATTGATTGGGAGGGGTAGGCCAGCCAAAAGGTAGTGTAAATCTGAACTCCTACTGACTTTGCTTTCACTACAAACAGAAGATTTGATCTCATTTTCTCAGACCTAGTTTAATGGTCAATTTGTGGCTAAATGTTAATCTTAGGTTAGGCTCCTCAGGTAGCTTGATAGAGGCATCCACCCCCTCAGAAAAGTTCTGCAGAAGGAATCAAATGTTTGAATCACTGGCTTACTGCTTAGTATGTTTTTCTGTAAATAGCCCAAGCAATATTGTATTTAACAAATTCTCTTTTTTTTTTAAAAAAAAACCGTTTTCTTGGCCACTTTATAACATCCTTTATAACATTTCAATAATCTTTTCATGTTTGCTTTTATGTATTCACATCAATTACCAGCTCCTGGTCCTCTGCCACACTAGTCCTTAAGGGAGCTTATCACTTCCCTTAGACTCCCTCCCTAGCCCAAACCTTGCATCCTCAGCATCCTAAAACAGGGCGCTGCAGGCTGAGGTTACATAAATTCCAGGCTTGTATGTAAAATAGTTCATAGATATGAATTATATGACAATTCTGCTGAATCTCCTGAAGAGTTTTGAGGCATAAATACAAGAAAGATTCCTTCTCTCTACTTGTCTCTGCTGAACACCTTAATAATTCAAGGAAGAATCTCATTGGAACAGGTGAATTAGACTCTTCTGAATTTGAGGTGCTTTTCTTCTTCGAGATATGAAATGTGATTTGTGCATAGCAGATTCTGAAATTGTAATTTTCTGAAATGTAGTAAAATTATTATATTATTTCAACTCACTCTCTGCTTAAACTAAGACTAGTAAATTCCAGCAGTCTTGATACCCTTTTAAATGTACTCCAAAAAGGCAAGACTCTTAAATTTAAAAATCAATAGCTTCAGTGCTTGCCACATAGAAAAGATAGCTTTTACATGTTTGTGACAGGTGATTGTTTTTTTGGTCTGATGAATTGCATTTCAGAGCATAAAAATAAATAATAATAATCCAGTACTTGTAGTCTCCTACAGAGTAACATAACAACATAAAATTTTCATGTCTCGCTCTTCTCAAGGAAAAGAAAATAAAGAAATGTTGAACAGTGGTGTTATGCTATACGTTGCTAGCATGTCAGGATTGCACACCAGAGTATGGGAGTATTTCAGAGTATTTATTTTCCTAATTAAGTGTATAAACAAAACTCAACTATTTTTCAAAAGCAGTTTTGAATTGCATGCATTTTTTAAAAAAGTTATTCCATTCTTTCTGCTACCTTATATTTTCTTTATTAATGTCTAAAAGTTCTTAGTATAGCTTATACATTAGACATGGGGAAAATTCTACTAGAATATCATAGTACCAATGACAGCTATACAGACCATTGTAAGTGCTGTTGTAGGTATTGACCACAGAGGTCAGCAGGTGAGTTTTAAGCATTAATCCTCTCATAATGTGTACATGACACCAAGGGTAGCATTTAAAGGCCACTCGATATCAATCGTCAAAAGTGAATTGGAGAGTTAACCACTTCTGTCTCAGTGAATTCAAATAAAACCAACCCCCTAGGCACAAAAGTCTGTTTTAAATGTAGAAAGTAACAGACATAAATAGGCCTCATTTGCAAGGAGCTGGACAACTTCACTCTCAGCATCATTTATTTGACTCTGCTTAAAATCAAAATGCTGCCTGAGCCAATACTGCTGGTACAGTAACTAGCAGAATGGAGTCCACAAACAGATTTTTTTAGCCATTGTTGATACAAAATAAATAGTAACAATGATCCTACATAAAACCACAATTAGTGAACTATATAATGCCTTTCTGTTGATGTGTGCAATACATCAGAGCACTGCAGAGCAAGTAGGAAGGGCTATGTGCATAAATTTGTGTTGTTTACATTCACACATTAATGATTCTTTTCGGGTTACTGCAGAGGCCAGAGAAACAGAGCAAATAAAGAAGTTGTATGATCTTGTGCACAGTTTAAAAACAAAAAACCAAACATAACCACCTCCCAACAATCTTGAGTATATGTCCAAGATTAACTTTTCCCCAGTGTATGATTTTTGAGACACCTAAGGACCTTTTCTTAACATGGTCAATCCATATGGTCAATCCATAGACAAAAATGTACTTAAGGCCTACAGAGTAGGAAATACAAAGTGTTAATCTTGGCTGATCTTGCTTTATTACCCTTATTAACAAAAGTGAGTGAAACTGAGAAATTATTCTAGCTAATAATTTATATGAGGTATCTCAAGAAAACTTATTTCAGTGTTAATAAAATGATGATGAACAAATGCAGTGGTAATTGTTGCATTTTTTTTTAAAGGAGCACTTACTGAATTTTAATCAGTAATGTGCCAAGAAATATAACTGTTCCCCATTTGTCAAAAATTTTAGTGAATGTTTTTCCTGCTACTGCCCTTATATTTGTGTATGGCATAATGATCCCTCTGTTTGTTATGAACATTACTGAATTCATGCCACAATGCTGAGTTGACTTACTCAGTTTATCACAATTCAAACAGTTAAATTATGTTAAACAACACACAAAGCCTGGTGTCCACAGGTGGCATTAAAGTCCAGGAATGATCCACAGTCGTATAGTATTAGCTACCATGATTTCCAGCACATCTGAATCAGAGACTTGCCTTTCTTAAACCTTTTCTATTTTCTCTCTGAAAAAGGTGATGTACAAAAAAGACTTTTGGAAATCACTGATCTATAGAAGCAATTTATGCTTGTCCCTGCCCCAGCACAATCCAGGGCAGCTCTGGCCTTGTCTGAGGGACTAACACCACCTCTAACTGAGGAATAAAAATGCAGATTGGGCAAAAGTCAGTCCAGCCGGTACCCCTCTCACCAGCAGTGATGAAAACTAGGCTTAGGTATGAATCGGGTAATTGTATAATGACATTTTTGTGCAGTTGCCTTTCCTGAATCCAGCAGACTGTGGTTCACGGACATCCTGAACCAGGCAGCATACGTTTATACCCTGTTAAAAGGCTAGGGCAGCTTTTTAATTTTTTCCCAGGAGTTTGCAAATACGCAAAAGGTGAGTGTGTATACCAGCACAAAGTAATGTCTTTGAGTGTCCATGGAAAAAAAATTAACCCATCTAAAAGTTTAACATTAGCTTTTACCAGATTCAACCCTCAGAGGTGTAACCAGCATCCAGTCTCACTATGCAACATATGGACAGCTGCATAAACATGTTGGAGAGGGACTTCCTCTGAACCAGGCATGCTTCCTGCTGGAAACTTACTGAGAAACTACAGACCCTAACACAACCATGCCTGCAGCTTAGGCCCTTTTTTTATCCAGAGAAAGTTATGTTGAATGAACTTGCTAGATTCAGAAACAGGATTTAAAAATGCTAAAGTGACTGCATGTACAACTTTTCAATATGCCTAAGGCATTTTGTTCTGTGTTTTTTCTAGTGGCTATGAGTTATTTTGCTTCACCAAGTTTTGAATATAGCTGTCACATAAACTGAAAAACCAAGCATCATTTTTTTCATATTCATTTACATCTCCTGTGTATGGGAGATCATCTGGAGACTCCCCTTTGGAACCAAATAGAGGAAAGGACAGGACAAAGTCCTCAATTTATAGTCAACAGAATGGGTTATTATAATCTGGTATGTATCACCGATCCCCATAATTTATAGTTCTGGGAAGATTTAAGAAGTCTAGTTGCCATATTTATTTATTTCCTCCCCATGTTTTTTTTTTTTTTTTTCTCTATGCACAAATAATACTGGGGGGTAGAGGGAGGGAGGCAAGGAAGGAAGGGTAGATGGGTGTCCTGAAGAAAAGTGATTTTATTAATGCACAGCAAGAAAATAATTTAGTAATACTCACATAGAACATAGTGTCTTTAGGTTGGTATATACCACCTGAGAGTCTGTTTCCATCAGTTTCAAAGAATTTCAATATTTTGAGATTATCACTACCTCTGTGCTGGGACATTTAGATGAGATATAACATAAAACAGCATAATATAAACTCCACACAGCTGTTGAAGCTTATTTCAAGAAAAAACGTAGTTTGAACTACAGTTAAAAATGTTGAAGTACATGAAGTACAGTTGATGGGGAGGGGAGGTATAGTAGGTATGACCATAAAGAAACCCTAGCCTCTCCCCTTTCTAGAAGATTGTACAATAGAAAAAGACCTTTGGATATTTACTTCAGAAACTGTCTATTTCCAAGTCTAAATGCATGGCTAATGTTATACTTTTTTTTTTTTTTTTTTTTTTTTTTTTTTTTTTTTTTTTAATATAGATTGCTATAAAGAAATCCCCCTGAGCTTAAATCTCACTTATTAAATTTTTAGGAGTTTGTTTTGGATTGAATACTGAGCGAATTAGGCATCATTTGATTTAAAACAGTGCTTGGAGGTTAAAATTTGAGAGTGAGAATTCTTTGTTTAATTTGCAAACAAATGTACAGTTTTATTTTAAGATTTGAAATGTCATGATCTCATTGCTTTGTAATAAGGTCAGGAGTTGATTAAACTTGTATGATCTTCAAGAAATTAGAAAACTGCCATTGAACTCCAACAAAATAAAAGACATTTCCCCAAGTGGGAATTTAGGAATTTCATTTCTAAGAAACTTTAATATTAAAGCTTCATTGTATAAACATAAGCTATTTTCCATGTTAATCGGAACATTTGTCTTGCTAATGACTTAAATGATATCCTAATTAGAGTTGAATAATCCACTGAGGTATGAGCAGGCTTGAACTTATGACTTTTTTTCTAATGAAAAATCTTTTAATTTTGTTCTTATAAAAGATTTGCTTCCTTTATGTTATCCTGGCTGTAAAAAGAAGCAAAAAAGTTATGAAAAAAAGCTATTTTCTTAACTTTTTCTGATTTGGGATTTAATCACAAGTGGTATGGAAGTTCCAAAGATGTATTTCTACTCAATCTCTGCAGTGCTAAGGTACTAGGCTATTTTTCTGATCCTCTGAAATGTACTTTCAGTGTTCACCTCTTAAATTATTACTAAATCTCCATTTAGTTTAGAAAATGGATCTGTGCTACAAATATTTGATTTATTATGCAATGACTTGGGGAAAAGATGATTTAAAAAGGGAACTATGGCCCTCTAAATCTTCCTAGAAGGTTGAAGACCCTGAGAAGACTTGCCTTCTTTCTGCTACTCCATCCTCCGTCACATGATTCAAGTTCATCTGGCAAAGCTTGTTGTTGTAACTTGTGTTGCTCGTATGAAAGCGGCTCTGGTGTTAGCATGGGAAGTAGACAGGGCGACAAACATAGTGCGAAGCAAGTTTTAATAATGTTGAGGAGATTGTCAAACCACCCACAGGGTCGCTTAGTCTTATGACCCTGGCCTTTGTTCCTGACTCCCTTCCCAGTAATCCAAAAGAAGTGAGAAACCACAGTAGCACCTCTGCTTTGTTGTATTCCCTTTCTTCTTCAGAATCCCACATCTTCCTGTTCTTCAAGGGCTGCTGTTGAGAATCTTGTCCTTAAATTCTCACACAGCTTGGCAGTATTTCTTTGGTGGAAATGCTAATACAAAGTGTTCCTGCTCTTAGTTTCTGAATTGCCCTCACAGCTGTCTTGTATAACTATTCATGGGGTGCCATTTCAAAACCGGGATGAGGTTTCGGTATTTTAGTCTAAGACACGTTGTTATGGCACCATGGTAACTGCTCAAGACAAAAACTGTAAATTTTTAGAGAAATTTTAATTAATAAGACAGTACACAGTGAAAATTCCTTGAAGAAAAAAAAGACCCGATAGTTTTGGGGATAATTTGCCCTGAAGAAAGCAAAACAAAAGATCCTGAGAACACAGAATGAAAAATGTTCTAAACAGATTACTTTTTCATAATACAGACATGTTTTTAGCAAAAGATTTTTGCCTTACAAAGAGAAAGATACATAAAGGGTTACTAATCACACTATAGGGTGTTTTATACTGCTTCAGGAATTATGTGAGGTTATCTTATTTAAAGACAGAACTTAAAAGTTCTGCCTTCCTTCAGTGGTTAAGTAGCCAGACAAAAAAGAAAAATTTTAGTCAGTGACAACCTTGTTACCAGATCAGTTACCAGAAGCTACTGTGTCTTAGACTATATGGTTTACGAGGCTGTACTGAAGTCAAGAACTTCTCAGCAACCAGGCTGTATTGTGAGTCAGGACTATAGTCCAGTTGCTATTCTTTCCTTCATGAAGACCACATGGTATGCATTAGATACTACCACTGCATTGACTACGATTTTATTATCCAACGTGATTAACTTTTCTTCTAAAGACATAATTGTCATTCTGTATTAAACTTGTAGAGGTCCATATATCCAGAAGGATGTCTTCTTGGATGTGTAGAGGTGCATTTAAAAAAAAAAAAAAAATAGCATATCCTTGATGCTGAGATCATTTGGAAGCACTGCAATTCCAGTGCAGTTACTTTTTAAATTTTATTTTATCCTTTTCTCTCTGCTTAAGCACCTTCTCAAGTGATGCTGATTCTGTGGGTTGGATTCTGCTATTAGTGGCAAGGTTTCTAAACTGGATTCAAAACAGGAAAAATCAGTTTTCCCATAATAGTCGCACTTTTAAGCTGAGAACCCAGTCCACTGAATAGGCCTACTTTTATAAAGCTAAGTACCATGGACTTTCAAAGGACTATGATAACACTTTGTCATATCCGTAATACAAAAATCATTTCATCTGATACTGTAATCTTCAGGGTGGAAAACTACAACTCTTTAATAGCACACAGAAACATTATACAACAATTTTTGTACAGGAAATGAAAAGCAAAGTCTTATCCAGATAAAACTGCAGGGAAAATACAGATAGGCAGAAGAAAATTATCACTTGTGATTGAATTTGGCAAGGACAGGGAGGATAACTCTACTCTTGTGAAGAGTGCCGTGGGATCTTTAATGATCAATCACAAAGGGACCTGAGTTGGCTGTATTGACCAATTAATGTACAGATAGACTCATTAATAGAAGAGTACATCAAACAAATGTACTTCTCTTTCTAATTTTACTAATGTATATAGTCTCCTACCATGAGTTCTTGTGGTCGCAAATTGAAAGTTTTACTGGGGGGGGCAGGGAAGTATTCGTCTTGTTATCTTTCATACATGAAGTTTTGGGAATGTTAATTTTGTGTCTCTGGCAGCAGTGTAAGAGGAAGCACGCTTTTTTTTTTTTAGTTTATCACTCAATAGTGACTGTTTTCCTGTAGAGCCAAAAAAAATCAATCACTGCTCAAAATGCCTGTGCAGACAGAAGAATGCATTGTATGCCTTGCTAGTTAACATGTCTATCTGATGAAAAAAAAAAATCAATACGTTTTTCTTAAAAAGGGTTACTGCAAGAGGAGAAAGCAGTTTATCTCTGTCTGATTGATGAAACTGCATCAAAGTCAGTTATCCACCATTAAGTTCCATATTTATCCTAGTCACCCTTCAGACTGCTGGAGTTCAGTGTTCGTGCAGTATTTCCATTATAATATAACCCAAAGTCGAGAGCACTTGGAAAACTCAGAGAATTGGAAAGTTTTATTAAAATAAATGTTTGAAAGGGAAGCATGGGAGATTTAAATAAATATAAAAATAAAAAATCAAAGGGCTCTAAGGGCCAGAAAAAAAGACAGAACCTTGGCAGGATAAGGTTACTGTATTTCTCAGGAGATGATATATTCATGTTTTTTTCTGACAGCCTGCAGTCCCAGGGATATTATTCTTTTGAATCTCAAACTCACCATTGCTCCAGAGAGAAACTTAGTGTCCTCCATTCATTTTTCCTGGAGAAAATTATTTACAAACCAAAGAAAGGAGGTTAAAGAAATTTATTTATATTACTGGAGGGCCATTGCCTTAACTTTAAACTTCATGAACAAATATGCTGTAAGACTTGCTGTATCATTTTTATTGTGGAAAATATAAATATAGGATAGTTGACAAAGATGGTGAACCTTTTTCTAAAGGAAAAGTAAGGTTGCTTGGCTGTTTTTATAACAGGCTAGCTTCTCACTGAAAGAAGCCATCCATTACAAACAGCATCCTGTAACAGATAGTCATATTCCCTCTTCAGGAAAACAGATAGGAGTTATTTCCTTCAGCTTAACCTGAATTCCAAGTAAGGTAAGGGAGTTGCTACCCATCCTTATTGTCCACTAGCAATAATCCATCGTTAGTAGACTTCTCAGGTCAATTGTCTCTAAAGGTTACTTTCTCAGTGTTTCCTTTCTTTCTGACCTCCTCTAACTATGTTTATATCAGAGCTGCAAAATCAGCTTCTCTGCTGGCTGCCCCTATTCTCTCTGCAGGACGTTCAAAGGTCTGTTGTTTGTTGGGGTTTTTTTGGGGTTTTTTTTGGTTTGTTTTTGTGTTTGTTTTTTTTTCCCCTAGGTTAGGGGTGTAGATTTTTTAAAAATTTTTTTAGTCTACTACATCTACTTCCTTTTCTTTCCTATCAATGTGTAAATATTTCTCCATGTTGATGATTTCTTACAGCAGGCACTGCTTTTAGGCAAATGTTATTTGCTGTTGT
Organism: Athene cunicularia; assembly: GCF_003259725.1. NCBI lineage: Eukaryota > Metazoa > Chordata > Aves > Strigiformes > Strigidae > Athene > Athene cunicularia. Next base: position 109,357,628 of record NW_020799091.1, on the reverse strand, counting down.
GTCACCCAATCCAGCCCCTTCTCTTGAAAACATGAAAGTAGGAACAGGTTGAACTAGATCCAGATTAATATTTAAGTATTAATAATATTTGCAACTAGCCAATTTGCCAAGTAAAAATGAGAGCTGGACAAGGTCTCTCAGAATTGTTTTTATACAGTTTCAGACCATGTTACAATAGTCCCTTTACAGATTTACACAGTGAAGTTTCTACAGAACAAGGATGTTTAGCAAAGCTATTATGTGTGTCACTAGAGACTGGATGGCAGACCTCTGTAGAAAAGTTTCCTCTCTCCCAACTTTCTGGTGTAACGAAAGTTTTGTGGTTTGACTGTCCACACTAAACTATTTGTTTTACCACAAAATAAAAATAAAAAGAGAAGGATAAACAGGGAGGTAGACTCTGGTTGGTAAAGGGTAATGCATCATTTGCTTGTCAGTTGGAAGTATTGCTGAGCTTTTAAAAGCTGATCCAAGCCAATTAAAATCAACAGAAACATTCCCCATAATTTTTACATCCTTTGCATCAGTCCTCTATAACTTATAATTTTGTTCCATAGGCTGAACTGACATAAAATCAGACCTAGACAAAATCCATTTGCCTTCAAACTCTATTGGAAAAAATGTATGATTGAAAAATTTTCTGAAACTGTCAGTTTTCTTACCTCCTTGATGTTTCTTTGAGAGTTCAATAGCATTCCCCTTTTCCCAGAAGATTTTGCCCTTATCCTTTCCTCGCTTTTATGTTCCTGACATTGTCTCCCAAGAAATTTCGGAGTCTAAGTAGGACTGTTATTTAATAAACCACTCCATATTGATTAGGACTACTAATCTCCAGTTCAGTGTCTCTTGATACCACAGACCTTCAGATCAACCTTCAAATAAGCAAAACTGAAGGGGGTTTTTTGTACAGGAGGTAGTGTAAATTACACAAATTTAGGGGTAGTAAATTGTGAGCTTGTGTAATTTGTCATAATTCATCTGATGTCAATTAGATATTACTCTTGCTAAAGACCTACTCCCACATGTGTTATTTTTTGTAATCTGCTGTGCAGCAATGCATCTGAAAGTATGTCTTTTTTCCTTAATCTGTGTCTTCAACTATTGTGCACCTGCCCCCCACTCCTGGCCTCCATCCTAATGCTTCTACTTCTTCAGTCAGACTCAGAAAATGCCTTAATTCCCTGTTTTCTTCCCTCCGTGCTGCGTAGCTTTTTGTATTGTTGAGTGAAATTATATATAATGTGGATAGAGTATTATGTAAGAAAGTGCTTTTTTAAAAAATAAGTCTTTGTACTGTACAAAGTAGTGCTACATGGGAAATAGCTAATGGTAATGATGATGATAGGAATCATATAAGCATAAGGGAGGAGGAGAGAAAAACCAGGAAATCAAAAATCATCTTACAGATGTAAAAGCCTTGCTAGTCTAGTATGAGCCATCCAAACGTAAAATTGCATCAGAAATTATCATTGCAAGCATTGTTTTTGATTAGAAACAGACACATTAATTGTGATGATGTATCTGTTTATCCCTCAACAAAATAGGTAAATCATAAATTTCATTCGTCTTTCTCAACTGCTTTTTCTGAGTGCATGAATAAGCTACCTCCTAATTTTTTTAGTTATGTTAATAAATAGCTATTAGACTACAGTCAAGCTGATTGTTAGACAGAGCTGATATATTATTTAGAGACTGTAATAACCCTAAGCATTCTCATTATTATCAATCTGAATAGACACATCTGCAGAGACACAAATGCAGTTTCTACAAAACCTTAAAACCTGTAAATGTTAGAGCTGCCAGCTACAGCCTGAGCTGTTGTAGATCGACAGCACTCCGCTGAGGACAACTCTTTGCTCAGTCAACTGAAAGTTAAGGTCTACGTTTGTGATTAAGAAAGGATAACTTCTCACTGCACTCCTATAAAACTGTCCAATAGAAAAGAATGAGAGTAAAATTATTAGAAAACTATTTTCCAAGGGACTGGAATTCTTCCAGAAAGACTGAGGCTCTTAAAGTGTGTGGTTCCACAAATGGACATTGTTCTCTCCTGCTATTTAACATGATTGAACCTAAAATTCAGAATTTGAAACAGCTTAGCTGTTGTCTGTACCTAGAGGTTTCTAAATCACACCAGTTTTGCACAGTGAGCTCTGCTTCAGAGACAGCAGGCAACAGTCTGGCACTTTCTGTGAGTAGTTGTCTACAAAAGTGTAGCAACCTATGTATTCTGTGAAGCCTGTGGCATCACCACTTTTATGCTGACAGATTGGAGGGTGCTTTTTCATACTGTGAACACTGCCACTACAAGACATTATGATCTACATTCAGCAGGCTCATGCCATGCCGGCATAGCCATGCTATTGTTGATATCCAGCCATGCATGCTTGGTCTAAAGCTAAAAGACAATGATCCCTGTCATGGGAATGGCTAAAGGCTGTGTCTATTCTTCTTTAGGTATTAAGTAACTTTGGTCTTTAGAAGTGGTTCAAATCTGTTAGGTTCAGGTCACATATGTTAGTGAGAACTTGAAGCATCCAACTGCACTAATTAGATAGTATTTATCAAATACCATGATTGTTAGCGTGCTGGTTTCCCATCTCCTAGTTCAAAACCCCTGTTCAACAGGGTAAAAGTCTGAGATGGGACTTCTTCACTCCTACCTAAGTTCTGTTATGAAATGATTAATGAGAGAAGCAGAACAACAGAGCAGATTCTTTTACCAACTGGCCATGGGACCTATAAGGCAATGGATTTCAGTCCTTGCTCCAGTTTACTTTATCTAAGTGTAAAGCAACTTTTCTTGGGTTCAGTTTGTTTTCCCTTTTCCTTCCCCATGTATTTTAAGCATGGTTAAAAATAAAATCACACTATGCTGAAAGTCAGAAAAAGATGGTTTGGGACATGATAATTCATGCTCAGGAAAGCCAGCTGACAAGGCCTTCACCAGTGATAGTCAATGATTCCAGCACCTCCTCCACAGCAGATTCAGAAAATTAGCAGGAGTAGGGGGGCTAGCATTCTACAGTTTAAAACACAAGATAGGTATGAGACAGAATACATTTTATCTAAAAGTGGAATGAGTGGAGATGTGCAGTAAGAGGGAGGAAAGGTCAAGAAATGTGAGATAGAAAACCTGATTAAGGATGCAATGTGTACGGGGTGGATGAGTGAGGAGTGGAAGTAAGAAGTAATCTTCATGCATTAAAATACATGCACACAAAACTCGGAGGTCGTCTTCTATTCAGGGTCATTCTATTTTTAGGGGATTCAGTATTTTATAGAAAATGCAATTTGAGGTACAAATTCTCATTCATCCTTTTGAAATCTTCCTTCTCTGTAGATATTGAATTCCTCTCACAATAACTGCCAGGCTTCTGTTCCTGCACAGGGAATGTGTACGAGGGTTTCATCTGCCAGCTGATATATTTGGGGATAGGATAAGGTCAGAAGAGAGGAAGAGAAAAGGTGGATTTCATATACTGAATAGGATAGGAAATGCAAATAAAGATTTAGAAACAATAAAGTAACTTCAGAAGTTATTGCAGGCACATTTGGTAATGTGTACAGATGCAGAGTAAATACTGCATTAAAGCAAGAATGTTCAGTGTAGCTCTTGAAATAGCAAGTATTTCTAGGGATGTTCAAAGGAATAAAAAAAATTAACACCGATTCTTAAAGATCTGTTGAATTTCTAAGAGCTTAGTCTCACTGATGAAATTCTTTTAGCCTAAAATGAAGAGCCTTAGAGTAGGAAATTTTATTTCCCGCACAGCTATTGCATTGCTGTGATTCTTGTATGTTTCTTTCCCAGCTTCCCCTGTTTGCTGTTTGACTATGCTGTGATTAGGATATGAGTTTAATAGATAAATATTTACACAATCTCCAGTACATTCAGATTCTTATCTAAATAAGGCCTCTAATATTCATTCTTAATAATTCCCTGTAACAACAATAACAAAAAAGCAGATGTTGTGCCATGAAGGTTGCAGTGGAGGAGGGATGTGTGTGGCTGTGTGTCACAGATCAGAGCACAGTAACTCTTTGCTGCCAATGCTTCTTTATCAGGATCAGTTATGTATCTGCATAGCCTCACACGGCTATACAACAACAGATGAATGTACATTGAGCCTCTTCCAAAACACTTTATTATTGATCTGGAGCAAATGTGCAGAAAAATATCCTACTGTTTAACAAACTGAAGCCATGCTGGTTAGTACAAGTAACACTATGCTAACCTTCTTTCTTGGCTGATTTTAATCTTCTGGCTCTATCACACCGTTAATTGTTTCTCATTTATCCATAGTAGTGGAAGATCATATGAAATCCATGTAAATTAGGCTGTGAGAGCTTATTTTTGTACACTTACCAAAAACTTGTGGACAGATTTTTGTCAATAGGACAGGCTCTTAGACAGTGGTCTGGTTTGAGCAAGACCTGTTTGGTGTCCTGTGTGCCCCACGCTACAGATTCGAGGGCACTGCTCTGCAATGGGTGTGCTGATAGGTGGTGGCACTAAGAAAATCTCCCTGGGACATTTCAGGGTTGACTGTAGCTTGCATTTACCTACTTCTTCCGCTCATGAATGTGACTTTCTTGAAAAGCAATGTTTTTCAGAGACTAAACCTGTTATTCCTGCTTGGAAAACCTCTCGGAATAGGAAAAAGGACATGATTCTCTGTGGCAGGTTTTATCTCTGAGCCTCCTTCAGTGTGTCGCATGTGGACTTCTGGTCCTGCAGGAGCTGTGTGCTAGCTGTAATTGAAAAAAATAGACAGAACATTTGGAGCAAATTTCTTTACTTTCTAAGCAGGATACCAAGCAATTGGGATGAAATTTAATAGTGTAAAGCTGTAAACAAGGTCAGAATTTAATTTCCCTGTTTGGGCGTGGGGTGGGTCTTGGTTTTCATTTGGTATTATTGTCTTATTTTGGTTTGGGTTTTTGGCTTTGTTTAAAATTTATTTTCCTGAATATATCTGATTCTCTACTGCGCTTTGCCTTGTAATTTTCTTACTCTGAGTTTGTGCAGCCTACTGGTGGTGCGTGAGTCCTGGGGTTTGAAATAATTTAGTTTTCCCCCCTTCTACTATAAACAGATTAAATATTTATACACAGCTAGTGAGGAATCAGTCCCTTTGATCTTAGATCTTCTTTTTTATTTTCTTTTTGAGATAATCTTAGCATGTTATGAAGCCATTTCATTTTTTCAAAGAAAGTGTAATGAAGTATTACATAAAAGGCTAGCATTTTACTCCTGCTTTACAAATCATGGCAGTATAAAATCAGTAGTCCTTTTCCTTGTAGCAGGTAGAATTGTGCAGTGTTTATATTATGGTTGCCTAAAAACCCACATCATTTCTGTTTTTCAGGACTGACTAGTTCCACATAATAAATTCATTTTGGAAGAGGAATTCAGGATATGAATCCCTCTTAGAAGAAGCCCACTGCTGGGAACATCTTGGAAACATCTTTATGCATCTTAGTTGAATGATAATGCAACTCTATTTTGCTATTCTCTCTTTTACTGTGCTTCAGTGTAATTAATGGTATCAAATTTGCCAAATCATATGGGAATTATTTGCATACAGAGAATTGATAGGGTGGGAGGAGGACAGAGTTCAGTCTCAGACCTAGATGAGATAATTCACTTCATACATAAAAATGGTAACACCTAAGTTCTTTCAGAGGCAATGAATTGCTCTGTAAACTGTTCATTTTCAGGCTATTTTTGCTGAGGAAATGTTACCTGTCTATAGTTTGTGTCTCTGTTCCTCTTTCGGTCAATATATTCTTTCTACTAATGCAGAAAAACAGGACATAATGTACTAATAAGATAGGAAAATTATGAAATTGTCATTATATAGATTCATGGTATAGGACACAGACCTTCTAATTATGCTAGGAAAAACTAAACTATTATCTAAAAAAAAAAGGCAACTCCAACCCAAAACCTAGTGATTTTCTGTTTCACAACATAGTTTATGAGAACATTCAGTAATTTGTATGTGCCTATGAAAAATTGTACTGACATGATTATATTTAAAAGCACCTGTGCTAACAAATGTAGCAAAAGAGCATGATCTTCTGTGACTTTGTATCAGTAAGAGGCTGGTATCATACAGAGTAGTTTACCAAATTCTATATGATAGGTCAGAAACAGTACAAATAAGTGAAGGTAGACAAGCAAAAGAGTGACCTCTTGCATACCAAAAACCCATTAAGGGAACACTACAAAAGACTGAAAAAGTAGCAGGAAAGTGAGCCAGTGACTTGAGTATCAGACAGGCATTTAGGCTTGGTGATGTGGGTGTTTTTTTATAGATATATATTTTTTGTGACTACACTCTTCAAGCTAGCAGAACTTCAAGCCAATGGAAAGTTACAGTGCAAGGAGAATGTAATATACCACCAAGGCACACCAAAAATGAATTTTCTGGATTAGTTTCTGAAAAAAAACCATGGTTAGTTGTATATAGTCAGTATAGCTTTAGTTGTTACAAGAAATCTATGCATAATTCTGTTAACTAAACTGAAGCTGCAAGATTGAACTGGCACGTAAAGTATAGTGCAGATAATTGTCTGGTGGTGCACCTGGGAAAATTCAGCACTAACCTCACATGTAAAATGATGAGCTCTGAGCTGACTGTTGCCTCTCAAGAGCAAGGTTTGGGGACTACAGCAGAAAATTCCACAAAAACATCAGCTCAGATCTCATAATCAAAACCCACAAATCTATTGAAAGAAATTATTAGGAAAAAAACTAGAGGCAAAATAGAAAATATAATTATCTTTCTGTATGAGTTTATGGTTGGCTTCCATATTTAATACTATGGGGGTTCTGGTCTCACCATCTCACAAAAGATATAGCAGAATAGTAGAGTAATTTGGGTTGAAAAGGACATCCAGAGGTCTGTAGTTAAATCCCCTGCTTAAAGCAGGTCTAAGGGACCTGAGGTCACCTACAGACTTGCCCAGTCTAGGCCTGATTGCTTCCAAGGATGGAAATTCAACAAATTTTCTGGTAAACCTGATCTAGTTAGATCTGGTTTGATCAATGAGGGTTGTTCAAACCCTTAATTAGGCCCCTTTCAACCCAAATTGTTCTGTGACTCTAGAAGGTTCAGTAAAGGACAGGAAAGATGAGCAATTCCATATAAGAAATACTTGGATGGGCTGTAACCCTTCAGCTAAGCAAAGGGATGTGATACTTGTCTACAAAGTCATTACTGACATGGAGAAGGTGAGTGGCGACTGATGCTCCTATTTTCTCCTAGTATAGCAACTGGTGGCAACAAAATTCACTGTTTATACTTGTCTTTACTTCTTGTTCCATAGACATCTCCTTGTGACCACCCTGTATGGTTGTTACTGGGATTTTAGTGAGTACTTGATTGATGGGAATAGAAAATCAATCAATCTCTTTTCTTCCATCTTCCTCAGGGAGGAAATGCACATATAGTATGTGCAAATGAACAAAGAGCTTCACTAAGTTGTGTTGGGGCAGGGTAGTGCAGCATTTTTATTAGCTATAGTATAGCCTCAGTTGTGCCAATGTATCTACTGACTGGTGCTTATTTTGAAGGTGAGACAGGGAAACTTTCCAACTTAAGAAGAGAGAGGAAAAACCTGAACCTCTTCCTTGTCCAAAAAAAAAAAAAAAAAGAAAGAAAGTGGCAGGAAAAGTGCGTTTTGCTGAGATTTGGAGTAGTAAAGAGTGGTGGGAAACTGGAGCTCCATTAACCAGTACTTCTGCTGAAGACAGTCTTTCAACAGGCGACTGACTTCACGGAATGGGCTGCTGTATGGGCTACATTTGACAGTTTTGGAGTGTAGGATAACAGGATAGATGAATTGTTCATCTAGCTTGTAATATGGAGCTTCTAAGAGAAAATGATAGATTAAACATGTGGTGAGTAAAATAATTAGGACTGGCTACTGACACGCTGTAGAACAAAGCAGTGCTCAGAGCACCGATATGTTCTCTAATTGTATCCTGTAGTATATCTTGCTTGTTCCAGATTCTACTTTATCAAAATGCTCCTTCCATCTTCAAAAAAAGAAAAAAAAAAAAAAAAAAAAAAAAAGAGGTATGGGCTTATTGTACCAATTGTATAATAGATAAATATTGTAAAATATCATTTTTTCTTTAGGAACACAGGAGGATATGTGTGTTTGTTTGCATGTAGGGTAGCAGAATCACTATCTTGTATCTACAGATATGTAGAAAAGAATTTTTATTTTAATTTTTTAAGATTTTAATGAAATCAGAGTCAGACCTTGCACTTGGCAGCAAAACTTCATACTGTAAAAACACAATTTATAGATTTTTCCTAGCTATGGATTACTGTAATTCTCAACCTGTAGTGAGATGCTGCTTGATACATTAAATCAGCTGTGGGGTTGGTATTTTTTTTTAATCTGCATCTCTGTACAACATGAAATTTTGTAATATAGTGTTTAAAGCTCTTGTAGCTTAGGGGTGGTGTATCAACATCAAAATGCAGATTATTAACCCCGAGTGATTTAATATTCTCGTGAACTTAAAAGAATACCTTAGCAATCTCAAGAAGGCAAAGGATTTATGATTTTTCAGTAACTAGTTAATCTTACTGTTATCATTAGTGCTGAACTCAGGAAATAAGTGGTTCTTTATCGTTATTATTCCTATTTTAACCACAGTATTTAAACAATGAAGCAAAATTTGTTTATGCAGTGTAAGATAAATGAAGGGTTAAAGGAATTCCACAGAATTTAGACCCAGACACATTTTCCCTGCATACAGTATTGTGTATATTTTGATGCATGTTTTAAAGCAGATATCCTCAGATTTTTGAGAGCACAATAATTCTATTCTTCTTATGTCAGGCACAAGCTACTTTTTGGGCTGTGTCTCCCTCCAGAGGCACTTTTATAGGAATGTGTGCCCATTTTTTGATTTTATGAAGCCGAATGAGAAGAGGAAAATCGTGCCTTGTTTACAGTGTAAGAGGTAATTATTTATCCAGCATAATATTATTATAAAAAGAGAAATGGAAGGTTTGGAAAAGGCAAACTGCAACTTAAGGGACAAAAGGTGGTGTTGTTTGTGGTAAGAACAGAGTAAAAAAAAAAATCTCACTTTCTGCTCTCTATGGAGAAAGGTACTCATTTATAAAACTCTGTACAAAACTGGTATATAGTACTCTTCATGCAGACAGGAATGCCTCTTTTTATTCCTTTCCTGACACTGTGATTCCAAGCACAGCAAAAACAGCAGGGGCCATGGATCCACTGGTTATGAATGAGGAACTAGTGAAGGGTGGGGAGTCCAGGATTCAGAAGGAGAAACTGGCTTGGGTCCTGGAAAACGCTAAGCAGCTCACTGGAGGGTGATTCCAGTGGTCATAGTTACTGTAATGCCACCTTGTTGGAACAGCAGAGCTATTTTTGAACATCAAGAATATTGCAGAAAATTGCAGGTTGCAAAATTGAATTTTAGACATATGTTATTAAAATCAAAGTCATAATGGGGACAAAGGTTGTCCTTTGCAAGTCCCTTCCAGTTAAGGATTGTAGTGATTCTTACTCTCACTCTTCCAGACAGATAACCTTGTGTACTGAATACAAACACAACGTGATACATTTTTAGGGTTCAAAACCCAAGTTCCTTGCTAATCTGAAGGAGTGGGAAAAGGAAACCATGAGAAGAGGAAGAAACTAGGGGATACACACCAATGTAGAGCCTGAAGATTTATAACTAATCCTGATCTCATTCCTAGGGATTTTAAAGCACCTGTAACAAAATGCTTCCACTAACGTTTTAAAGCTCATTCCTTACTTTTTATGCATCTCACTAAATGGCCATACTCTGACTATCCGTGCGCTTCATAGAGAACCCACTTTGCTCAGTTTGCTTGTTCACTAACTAATCAAGCCTCCCACGTTTCAAAGTAGATGTTTTCCTCTTATGTCCTAGCCTTCTCTGATTCTATTTGTATGGTTTCTTTTTGCTGAGTTTCAGTGATAAAATAATAAAACTGATCCTATTACTTCAATTATTCCAGATTGGGGGGGGGGGGG
>NW_020799091.1:109341646-109347516 GCF_003259725.1 Athene cunicularia | reverse complement strand
GGGGGGGGGGGGGGGGGGGGGGGGGGGGGGGGGGGAACGGAACGGAACACCACCATAACCAAAACCCAAACCAAACCTCTCACCACCAAATATCTTTTGACTGAAGCACCAATCTTTGTTTCACCCAGTGATCAGCTGGCCTTCAAATGCCCTTCAAAACTGTTCTCCTGTTCTGTGTCTAGGGTAGGGTTTAGCCAGAGAAAGATCCTGGAAATTCCTGGCTTAGTTTAAAGAAAGCTCAGTCTCGGTGTGGGATGTGCTTAATTATTCTTTACATAATAGCTAGAAGCTGTGTGTAAACATATACCACTTGAAAGTGAAATGTCTAAGACCTGAACACAGACTCACTGTGTGTCACCTTGTGTAAATTGTATAATCTCTCTGTCTTTTCAGTGCTTGTTTTTTAAGTAGTCACAGCCTGGCAACAGAGTTGCCAGTTAAAAGACATCTCCTGGTTCTGAAAAATGTATTTGATTGGTGAAATGGGTGCATAAATGGCTACTTTGAGGAAGGAAAAAGAGTCTGCTCAATAGGAAAAGGCGAGTCTGGATCCCAACACACACCTCTGTCCACACAACAATGGCCCCACACAAGAAAGATTGCAAAGAAAGGACTGGAATTGGCAATCCTGTTAAAGAAAAATAGTCTAGTGAGCTCTTGCAGACAAATGGTATGTTTTCAAAGAAGAAAGGAAGAAGGCAGTTGATTGTAGGATGTGCCTAAGCGGCTCATAAGTGAAAAAAATGCTAATTTGGGTTTGAGTATGTTGCAGCTTCAAGGTCCCATGATGATTGTTTTCTGCTACTGAGAATCCATCCTATTTATTGTATACCCTGTGTAGAGTTACTGTATTTCAATTGCATGTCTTAGAAATGCAAGTAGGTGTGTGAGTTTTATGTTTATTTACATGTTCTCTTTCTAAAATGTCCACCTCTGATTATGAAAAAAACAGTAGGGATTTTTGTACGCATATCTTAGATTCAGCAATTTAGATACATTTGTTTCCTTCAGCAAATAGAAAATCATAGTTTTCAGCTGAAATTATATGTAACAGCTTAGGTCAACATGCTCCTATGCATACACTGCTTGGACAGAGAAGGACTCACCAGTTGCATCATGGGTATGTCTTGTTAAATATTTGCTGTCAGAGTTGGTGTCAGCAAACTGAAGTTTAAAAGCTAGTCTTTTTTATTCTAAATATTCCTTTAGCTTCTGGCTTGGTGACCTTCTTTTTGTCTTGTTTCCCCTGTTTCTTGCTCTCCTCTCTACAGCAATGTATCGCTGCAGCAAACAGCTCATCACAGCTGTCAGTCTAAGAACTTTTTGGAATTGTGAAGTTTTGATGTCTCAGCAAATCAGACAGTACTTTCAATTTAGTATGTGGCAGATTGCTTTTTAGAAGGGACTGGAAGACTTGGTAATGGAATATGGAGCCTTTCAGCTCCTTAAATCTATTTCAGGTGGATAGTGACAGAAAATTCATTACCAGCTCTATTGTGAATAAGTGCAGATATTTGGAGAAAAGGAGGTCTCTTTGTTTTTCTCCCCCCACCATAGTCAGAAGTTGAACAAGTGTCACTAAATTCAGTTCTTTTAACATTAGCCAGCACAATTTTAAAGTATGTTAACTAACAGCGATGTTTTTTCACCCTTTCAGTTCAGGTATGGATTCCTAAATATCTGGGAATTGAGCAATGTCAGTTCTGAGTTGGACCTAAAAAGCACAGATAATATTCCCCTTCATAAGTGAAAGTCAGGGTATAGCTTGGGTTCAGGGTGCAGGTGAAAACTGATACCTGTATTTGTGTAGGACCTTGCAAGAGCCACTGTTCATTGCTACCCTGCGTACTCTCAGTCATTGCATTAATGCTGAGCCCTTTGTTCCATCCAGTTCCTTGTACGACTGTGTAGATGTTTTCATATTTTTTTTCTTCTGTATATTTCCTTTAGTATATTTCATTCAGTTTTGCAATTTGGTCTTCAATATTTCCTCAAATTTTGAGGAATTCTTGGTCAGCTGTGTTCAGTAGTCAAACACAGAGTTGCTCTTCCTTGATTTTAACCAAGGAGATTGTGGGTTCATCTTCCAGATTTGTGTCTCTAATAAGTTTAAGGTGCTCTGAGTTTTGGGACTACACGTGGTATGCTCACACTTAGCTGATGGAGGATAAAAATTAATAACACAAATTAGGACTGATACAATTTTATTTCCCATGAAGGTCTCCCTGAACGTGTTAACATGTTTTCTCTCTTCCCGATGTTGGATACTCAAGGTCTGGAAGAGACAAATGAGTTCTGGATTGGGTTATCCAATTCATTTTTCAAAAGGGCTTTGCTGATCATGAGATTGTGTTGTGCCACTTTTCAATCCTAAACAAAGATAATTCTGGAGATTTGTATGAGGTTGATACCATTTCTGCTTTATGTACTGCTGGTTTTGTATTTATTTACACAAACATAATAATGAGGAGTGGTAGTATGAACTCTGCTGTTAATATTCAAGAATACCTACTGTTGTTTTGTTGGATCTCCTTTTCTTACATTTTCAGAAATAGTAATATTTTTTTTGTAATAGATGCTTTTATTTACTTAATAGATCCGTATATCTTTGCAGAAGTCAAGAATCTGTCTGTATGTACTGTGAATCATCAAAAAATGTTTGTCATACACATTTTACAAAAATGCATAAAATATTTGCATAATACAACCATAATAGAGCTACTGCACTGTGATCCATCACATCAGTCTCAAACACTCTCAGCAGGGTTTATGCTCTTTTTGCTACAAAAAAAAAGAGAAAAATAATTTACTAAACTGATCTTATCTCCCTACTTAGTGCTAAAATGTACAATGTTCATATTTTTCCAAATCTAGGAAATGAAAAGTATGTTTATACTTCTTATATTTTATTAGTTTTCCTCTAACAAGTGTTTCGTTTTGTACATCTACTGAGATCACCTCTTCACATCTTAATTTTGTGCAGAACATGGGGAGCTTTATGGACTTGATTGATTTCCCCCATGTTCACAGGAAGAATGGAAACTCATGGAAAGATAAATCAATAGATTTCCCCCTTTCCAGTGTGAAAATTACTACTACATGTTGCCATTTAAGTTTGTTCACTGTTTGTGGTAACAAAGACAATAACAAGATATCAAGAAATCACTCTGTCTGGAGTCTATATTTTTACATATTTTTTTGAATCACTAACTGACATTCTCTTTTATTCTTAAATCCGATTGAAATGTGCTAATTAGATTTTAAAAAAATCCCTCTATTCTGTGTAGAAAGGCCAAAGCAAATGGTGGTAAACTGTCCTGTGCTATGCATCTGTCTTGATGGCTTCACCAAACTATGAACACCAAGTCCTATCCGCTGTTTGTCACAGTAAAAATTCTTACCCCATTCCCTGCCAACCCCCACTGCTCCACCTCCTCGCCACATATTAATATGTAGAACTCATTTCACTAGTTATTGACAATCAGGATCTGCTGATATGAATTGTGTCCCATTTCAAATTAAACATGCAATTTCAAGTGTCCATACTTACAGACTGTGGGTGAAATTTCATAGGCAATTTCACTGAAAAATTAGAAGACAAAAACCTTGAGCAGGAATTATTTTCTGCAGCTCTTGGAAAATATGAGTCTAATTCTTGTGTCTCTCAGCCTTTAGCTTAAGAATGATGGATATGTCTGTGGCTCTGCTTCCCAGTCTGAGTAATATAACCCTTTAGCTATTACTGTGTACTTTAAGCAGATACACTCTGAAAAGCAGCAGTGAGGAAACCAGTTTAACCCTACCTTATCACAGATTGAAAAAATATCATCACCAACTCTCCTGGGAGATTACAAAAATTGCCTATATCCCTTGGAGGAAGAAAGCCTAATGAATGAATCTTTAAATGTTATCTCTAGCACTTACTACACAACACGGAGAGCTGGGGAGTTTGGGCAAAGGTTTAGCCAGTATACCAATGATGTCTACCCCTGAAACAGATATGAAGGGAAAGCTGTTAACCAAGACTTACAAAATGGTTTTAATCAGTCACCCCTCATTAATGCTGTGACGGCCTTCTGCTCTAGTACATTTAACATCCAAACTCTGTAGGTTTTGTATGATGGTAATCTATTAATTGATAAATTAACCGATTAGTTTTATAAATGTGGTTTAACCATGAATTAATTTAAAGATGTGATTAAATATATTACTTGGGCTCACTGTCAGTTGTAAGCCTGCCAATCACAAACCTGAAATGTTTAAAATATTTAAAGATTAAGTGGACTTTTTTTTTTTTTTAAATCTACATTTATTACAATACCTACATTTTATGTAAAATCTAAGAGAGTTTAAGGGACATTTTGATCATTTAATCTGACATCATGTATACTGTAGCCCTTTAAATTATGCTCATGCAAGCCAAACGACTCTTTTTAGTTTAATGCATTTCAGTCTTTGAGGCTGAGATGGCACTAGATGTCATATCTGGTAACAGCAATGGATATGACTGTATGACTGACCCAGCAGCCAGCCCATTCCCTGTGCTTCTGATAACAGAAGTGTCTTCTATTTATCCTCTTACTTTCCCTCATTCTACTACACCTTTCAAATTTGTACCATTACATCATGAGATAAGATTCCTGCTGGGTCCAGATCTCATGATCAATGAGGACTAAATGCACTCACTTGACACATAGGTATTTTGTATCCAGCTGGCATTCAGTCTCTTGTTTTAGTGGCAAGTGTTTTGGGTGGGGCTATTTGTGGTTTAACTGAAACCATTTATTATCAACCACAAGGAAAAGAGTATAATCAACTAACTGAAGACCTGAAACAGGAGATTTTGAATATTATAGCACAGCAAGAAATGCTGTGAAATACTGAATACAGACAACGTGAGATAAAAATAGATCCAGAGGATTCACAAGTCGTCTTAACTGTGACCTTTCCATTTCAGCCTTTTAGGAAAACCTTAATCTTTTCTTAAAGACCCTACCATTTTGTCCAGAACACTCTTTCCTTGACTTTGCCATCTCATTCCAATGCTGACTTGTAGCTAAGCTCTGAATCATATCTCAGTTTTCCTTTAAACTTGATGAACAGATTGGACTTTGCAGGATTCTTTGATCTCCCTTCAGCATGTGGGTTTTTTTGTTGTTTTTTTTTTTTTCTTCTAATGTTTAGACTTGAGGAGTGGTTATAATACTGTTGTGGTCAAGTTTTATATGTGTTTCCTGTGTTCTGAATCAAGGTATTATGCCCAAGGCCTTGAAGAAACCATAGCCATAACAGAACTGCTCAGGAGATTTGTTAGGCAAGGTTACCTTCCACTAAATTATGTTGAAGAACATCACTTACACTTTATTTTCAGATTCATATCGATGGATGTCCTGAATTACATTGCTGCATTTTAAGCACAGATGAATATCGGGCTAATGGCAGTAAAAACTTGCAGTTTTAAAATCTTGTGACCACATTTGAAGTGGTCTGGAATCTGAAATATTGAAGGTTTTAAATGTTCGTTTAAGTAGCCATAATTCATTTAAGTATACACATAATTTTAACAGGAAGGTTTAGGACTGCATATTTCTATGTGAGCTCTCTGTGTATATTTAGGTATGTGTAATGTATACCTCACTGTATAAATTGATAAACCCAGATGTAATAAAACTGCCTGTGTATAACCTTTTATATAACCTAAAAAACCAGAAATGTATTGTCTCATGTTAAACTCTGGGTTGAAACTCAGTGGGTTTTGTCTACTTTCTGTATAGATGTCATAATGATTATGAAGTAAATGACTCTCCTTATTTCTCTGCTCTATGTAAAGTAGAGAGATAATTTACCCCTTTTCTTCCCCCCCCCCCCCC
>NW_020799091.1:109333373-109341596 GCF_003259725.1 Athene cunicularia | reverse complement strand
CCCAACATCTATAGTCTTATCTCAGAAACAGAAAACACTGTTTCTTATGTATAAAGGGGGAGAAAAATTCCTATCGGGAAGGGGAGCTTATCTTGACCAAGACGCCTAGGCGCATCTCATAAAAATACTGTCCTGCACAGGCTAAAAAGAGCATTGGAGGGCAGTATGTGTGTGTCTGTCTACTCTTCAATTTACAGATAAACTAAAACCCAGACCAGTGTTCTGACTTCTGTTTTCCTTTTTTTTTTTTTCTTTTAGTGAAATGTTAAATGAGGGCAGGTTACTGATTGATCTACATTTTCCCTCATGAAGAACTATATGTGTCTTGTAATATAACACAGAGTGTTTAAGTTAGGGTAATCTTTCAAAATGGACCCAAATTCAACTGAAAAATTATGGATACTTCCATTCTAAAGGTCCTTTGATCTGTAAAGACTATGAGAAGTAGGTAGGTTTTAATTATGAATAAAAGGAGTCTTGGTAAGAATGCAGGTTTAGTTATACAGAGCAATGATGATATTCTACCATCAAAAGAGAAAAGGCAATGTTCAGTATGTTGTTTCTATTGGGTTTAGTTGCTTAAAAAAATAAAGTGAGAGAACTTCTACTTTACAGGAAGAATGAAATACCTTTCCAGTTTGTTAGTAACTGAAGATGTTAGAGAATAGCTTTGCTTGTATAAGCCTTTCCTTATAAAGATAGCTGAATTTATCCTAGTAGTTCAGCAGCTCCCCATAGTTGTCATTTGTATCAGTTCTTATGTAGACCTGTGGATCTGGGATGTTCCCACTACCTCCATCGTAAGTAGTGGAAACACCAAAACATAGTTGTGTCTCTTACAAACAGCTCCACTGAATTATAGTACAGTTATTTTTTCAAAGCTCACTTTCAATAAAAACTGCCTTGAATGGCCTGCTTCTAATGCAAATTAATTTTTCTGTAAGACATTACAGCCAAACTGCACAATACAATATTTTGTCTCTGTTTGAAAAGTAAATGCCTTGCTTTGGCTTTAGAAGGAGAGAATGCTGAGAAAGATGTTTCCTCAAATAATTATCTACTGGTGCAAATGGAGAAATTGCTACTAAGATGAACAGCATTAGCAGACTGTTGCCAGAAGAAGAAAAAAAAAAAGTTATTTCCCCACCCTTTGCATTTTAAAATGCTGATGCAGTAGCGGGTGTCTAACAGCTTCAAAAGCATGAAATTCAAGCATTAAAATGCTGTCTGAATGCCATATTGGTTTGTCCCATTCTACCTAACTATACTCAGGCTACTGCAATTTTTCTTTCTTAAAGTTGCAAATAGGATTCAGAGAACTCCATTAGCTCCAGAATAATATACAGAATACTGCACCAAGCACTGTGTCAAGGGTGAGAATGGGCCCTCACATAGACTTGAAACTTCATTTTACTTTTTTTTTTATTATTATTTTTTTTTTCTGCTACAAATACATGGATCACTGCTCTCCTCTCTGTGTGATGGCCCCAGCATGCTCTCTGCCATGTAGTTAACATCATATCCACCTTGGAAAATCACTGGAGCATACAGCTGGCCCACGGGAGTCAGGCAGGTGGTCCCTTATTAGTGTATAAGCATGGGCTTGCAGTTTTTCTAAAGCTTGCTTACCAGAGCATCAGTCTTGCAAATAATACTCTCATATTTATCACTTCAATCATTAGGCTAGCTCTACTGAAAATTAATCAACTCAAATGACATGACTAAATTAAGCATATTCAGGTACATCAGGTTCCATTGGGTTATAAATGATCAACACGATAAGGACTTACAGTATGGGTCTTTTGTCAGAGGAACTTTAGTGATATTTTAATATTATTTCAGCTGACTGAACTCTAACTAATGTGATTAAATAAATATCTACCATTTGCAAACAAGCCACAAAGATGTCACAGCTTTTGCACAGCTGTTTGGCTGTTTAGTAAATTGTGTGCACAAATATTTATAGATTTTTACATGGGCTAGTTCTATTAGATATGGCTTTCAAAAACAGACCTGATATGTCACATTGTGTAGTTTCCATTTCCTGGTAGGATCTTTAAAGCCTTAGAAATCAAGATAGCCTTATACAGGAAAAAACACTGGGTTAAAGAACAACTTTTTTTGTCCAGTACATCTCTACCCAGTCTTTGCTCTTTCAAAATGTAATACCCTTGAAGGAGTGATAGCTACAGAAATTCAGAGACCCAGCTTAACCTGGAAACTTCCATATGGAAGAAGAATGACAATTTTATTCTACCATTGAAACTATACAGAAATCTCATAACTTAGTCTCATGTTTGGATTTGTTGGTTTTTTTTTTTCTCCCTCTCAAATGTAAAAGCCAAATAAAACTGAAATTTCTCAGTTCCTCTTATAAGGCTGCCAGAAGTAATGCTTACTGCATGGAATAATAAACTTTAAACCTGGGCTTCACACAGCTGTGCTACTTCTATACTCAGGGCTGAAGGTCATTATTCCTTTTCAATACAACCAGAGCCACATAATTAAAGAGAATTTTGATAGTGTTAATTCATATCTAACAATGTGACTTCAGCTGACTCTCTATTCTGAAAGAGACCACACCACTAACTAGATTTTCTATAATATACAAGCTTCAACTGAGGTAGATTTCTACCCTTCTAAGCTCGTGTTTGCTCATCAGTGTGTGTAAAAATCTTATGACTTGGTCCCACATCTAAATTTTCCCCTAAACAGATAAGCATTGTTTAAGTTTTCTGAGGAAAAATATATGTAGAACACGTTTTTAGTGCCCTCTATTGCACATTTTGTCCCCAGCTTTTGATGGATTCAGGGATGGAAAAAAAAAAAAAAAAGGAGAAAAAATGAAGTAAAGAAATTTGATTTTTCTTATCCCCCAAGGGTTTTTTACTGATGGAAAACAGTAAAATTGCAAACATAACAATCATTTTTATAAGCAAATATCTGACAACTTCTGCCCACACAAATAGATCCAGTAGGAGAGCTAAAGGTGTTTCCTGCAGTGTTGATTTTGCAGTACATCTCACCCACCTGAAGTGTGTAGGAGTAGTTGCATTTGTATATGAATACTATATATCTTAGTGCATGGTATTTATTGCAGATTAGAAATGGAGAAAAGAAAATTCCTTTGAAAGAAAACAAATAATAGGACAGGAAAAAAAATCTTGTGAGGTTTTTTTTTCTTTCCCAGGTATATCCAATTTTCATTTTTATTTAATCACAATGTAAATGGAAGAAGACAGAGGCTTTAGAAAGTAATTGAAATTTTACTTTATCCAGAATTAACCAGTAGGCAGCTCTGGTTATTTCTAAATAAAAGAGAGGTAAAACTGATATTTTTTAATTTTCAAATTGAGACATGTATACATAGAAAAAGAAGAAAATGCATGTATGCATATATATGCACACTACAAATGTGTCTGTAAATACATATATGGACAAATTTTTTAATTGTTTTGGGGTTTTTTTTAAATCATTGTCTTGGAAGTGAGGGCCAAGGACCAGTTACTGGTTTGGAAACTAGATGTCATGGGTTGGTTCGCTGTAGATAGTTTATGGCTAGTTTTCTCTGTAGGAAATGTGTCTTACAGTTATTTAGAGGAGTCCAAACAATGAAAACAGATGGACGGTCATGAGTCCAGAGCTCACACTTACTCCTTGACCCTTTCTTTTTAAGCACTGTAGACTTATACTAGGTGTAGACTTATTGGCTATGTAGACTTATTGGCTATGATGTTAAAGTCTTAATTTTAGAACTATAGCTGACATATGGATATAGTAACTTACCTATGTGCTGGCAGCACAAAATGAAAGCCTATGAAGGCTCAGCTTTGCAGTATTTTTATCAGTACACCATTAACTGAAACAAATTATATTTCTTTATTATTATTAATAGCTTTGATTATTAAGGGAAAGTACAAAATCTGTGGAGTGTAGCCACTTTGTACTCTCTGAAAGCTGTTCAGAAGTTGTCTGAAAATTCATAAATCACCCCTATTCAATTGCTATTTAGCCTGGAAATAAAGCCTATGTCTGTATTAGCAGATGTGATTCTCTTCTAATCACATTTTGGAATTTAGATTTGGTTACTCACCATCTTCACCCTAATTTTTTATCCTATTGCTTGATTTCTGTGGAGAAAAAATGATGGTTTTCTCATAGTTCATACTTCAATAGGTGCCTGTTTTGTATGAATACGGGATCTGGACTCCACACGTTTCAGTGCATCCCAGAAGGTAAACTGATGCAGCCTGAGATGACCAGACAGAACTGATAAATTCAGCCCACAGAAAGAAGTAAATAGTCTTATTTCAGATGTTCAATTTGACACAGATAGTATTCAGTTACTTTTCTGAATACGTGAGCTCATAAATTATGTTCTAAAGCTCCAGTTAACATGATAACA
This sequence comes from Athene cunicularia, assembly GCF_003259725.1. Lineage (NCBI taxonomy): Eukaryota > Metazoa > Chordata > Aves > Strigiformes > Strigidae > Athene > Athene cunicularia. The sequence continues at coordinate 109,337,191 of NW_020799091.1, read as the reverse complement.
GGTTGTGTGCTAATGGTATGATTCATATGTACAGACTGAATAGTACCTGAATATTCTGTCTTTGGCTTTAAAACAAGCATTTTTTTTGTTGTCCTCTCTCTCTCTCTCTCCTTCTTTCTTTTTTCTTTCTTTTTTTTAATTCTTAAGGAGGTCTGTCATCAGCCAACAAACCTAAACAAATCAAAATCAGCCCTGTAGAGCTTTTCTTGCAACAACAATAAATGACCTGTTTCAATTTTTTTTTTTTTCCTTTTTAAAAAAGCTTCAGCATGAATGATGACGAATCATCTCAATTTTTTTTTTTTTTTTAAAGCACTCAGTTTATTGCTGTATTTTTCTGGGCTTGAAACAGATGCTAAAATGAAGTCTGCTCAATGATGCATAAAGGTTGCAAGTATGAATAATACCTTCAAGCAGTGATATCATCAGAGCACCCTACCAGGTATTTTCCAATACAAGGAAGAAAGCCATCCTAGCTCTCATCTCCCAGCAATCTGAACAGTCTTTAAATTGGTTATTTTGTACCACAATTATGCTAAGAATACATTAGAAAATAAATATCTACTAGTGTTAGGTCATTGTTGGTTTTAGAAACACAATGCAAATTTATAAAACTGCAATTCAGAGTAGTGATTGTAGAACTCTAATTTACCATAAGATAAGAGCATATACAAGGCAGTTAGCATGGCACAGATGAGGTGCAGGAGTTTGTTATTCCATTATAAGATCCTTCCCTTTGCACCTTCTCAAAAAGTAAAACGAAGACTGGATTTTAAACTGTAGTTATGGGAGGAAAAAGCTGTCTCACATTGAGACAAATATAAATGTTTTTTTATTGTATTTCCCATGCAGGCAGATCCTCTTTGTTCTTTTCAAGACAGTGAGTGTTCACATTGTCCAAGAAGATTTTTTCTAGTGTGTAGCAAACCGCCACGCTATGTGATTCTGTCCCTTTCAAAAATCACAAGGCATCACAGAAACAAATTTAGATTTTGCTCTGAAAAAAGACATCAGAGCAAAATACATAATATCTTTCATGTGATGTGATCATTCGGCTCTATGATCTGTATAATTGTCCTTCCAGATATGAGATTTCCACCTTCAAGACAAAACAACTATTAATTTTTTCTTATTATTTTTGCAAGACTTCTTTCTGATTATTAAATGAATGTAAATAGATGTCAGGTATTTGAGTCTAATTCTTCAATTAGAAAGAATACCTAGAAGGGAGGAGCTTGCCATTGCCAACCTGTTAGTCTGACATTAATTCTGTAAATTTGAACATTGTTGACTGCTGATCAGTTCAGGAAAAATGTCAATACTGGTTATCGATATTGGCTAGAAGTGCTTCAGATTCTTATGAATAAAGAAATAAATACCCTTTGTTCCAGCTTTTGATGTAAGAGAAAATAAAACTCAACAGCCAAAGCATTTTGCATTTTGGGGGAAAGAAAAATAAAAGTGATTTTATTGCTGACCATCACTCCTTCCATACTCATAAGTGAGGGGTTGTAAATATATCTCTGTGTGTACATCAAAAAGAAATAAACATATTTTACCTTCTCCCTCCCTTTGCACCCCTCTCCTCAGAAAACTCTGTGTTTTCCTTGGGAAATAGAAAGGATTATTGTTAGCAGCAGACAGAGGGAAGACTGTTGTAATGCCTGAGCAAGTTCTAAATACATATATTAACTCTTCATAACCTCATTTACTCTCTAGCTGGATTGATATATAGCAATGGGTAAGAAGCTGAATTAAACACATAATATCTATCTTCAGCTGCAGTTCAAGATGCATTGATGGAAAACATCTCTTTAAGATACTTTTCCTTTCCCAAAGTCTGTCCACAAATTCAAAGGCTTATTTCTGTAGTGTTGATAGCAAAATATCTGCCATTCCAGACTGTAATGATTCTACTAGTGGGTATTTAGGGAATAAACAAACACCTTTGCTCATTGTTTTATTGTTGTTGTTGTTGTTTTGTTTTGTTTAGTTCTTAAACTGAATATTCTCCCCTCTGCAGAAGCCATTTGTTTCCCATGCAAGATGAAATGTCTGGTTTGCCTTGCCATGCATACTGTGAGAAGCTGCAATACAGGCTTTCCTAGTTATTCTTAGGAGTCATGAGGCTTCTTGGGCTGAAGAGATGTCATGAGGTGTGAAAAGGTATAGAACTAGCAAGTGCTGATGTTTGCGCACTTTTCATGAAGTTTATAGCACTTGGTTTATATGACTGATGTTTCACTGATAGATGTCTGATGGTGGTTTGTTAACTGGTTGCAGATGGGGGTTGGATTTTCAGTACTCAGTAACTTCAGTTTTCTCATGCAAGCTTTCAATGTGTTGTAACATGGGCATGGAATAATAGAATAGACTAGTCTTCAGAAGTAAATTGCTTTTAGTTTTGTACTGATAAACAAAAGCGGAAGGGCAGCTTAAATATCACTGGTTTTGCTCCAGGGAGAAGATATCAATAACTGAGAAATCGTTGTTTAAGCTAGCTTCAGGCACTAGACTGCAAAGGGTGGCAGTCTCCAAACTAGTTTCCTGCCTGCCTCTTGCAGGTCAGATTTGGTGTCTTTTTGTGGGATAGGATTTTACAAAGGTAGAACAATTTTGTTTTGTTTTGTTTTCCAGGAGCTATACAAAAACTAGAGGAATACAAAAACAGACTTTGAATAATTAATTTGAAGAATGTTTTAACATATATTTAACTTACCCGAAAAGCATGTGTTCTTTGAGAAATGTTACCTTGCTTGTGATAGTTTCATAACCCAACCTCCTGTCCTTTCCATGTACTCGCTTGATAGAAAGTCTCTGGGGTATAAACTCTGGCGGTTATATTCTGTGTTCGTGAAACAGGACACAAAGAACTCAAGGTAAATGTCTAACTCTGTCTTGGTTAAGTGAATGATTTTTAATTTTAGAGAAAGCATTTTGCATTTTCATTCATTAACTCCATTATTTGTTACATGTTTGTCATTGCTAATAGAAGAGTACATTATTACCTTTTTTAACTGCAGAGGTGTTTCCTTTACAAAATAGAGTTGCATTATCATTCAACTAAGATGCATAAAGATGTTTCCAAGATGTTCCCAGCAGTGGGCTTCTTCTAAGAGGGATTCATATCCTGAATTCCTCTTCCAAAATGAATTTATTATGTGGAACTAGTCAGTCCTGAAAAACAGAAATGATGTGGGTTTTTAGGCAACCATAATATAAACACTGCACAATTCTACCTGCTACAAGGAAAAGGACTACTGATTTTATACTGCCATGATTTGTAAAGCAGGAGTAAAATGCTAGCCTTTTATGTAATACTTCATTACACTTTCTTTGAAAAAATGAAATGGCTTCATAACATGCTAAGATTATCTCAAAAAGAAAATAAAAAAGAAGATCTAAGATCAAAGGGACTGATTCCTCACTAGCTGTGTATAAATATTTAATCTGTTTATAGTAGAAGGGGGGAAAACTAAATTATTTCAAACCCCAGGACTCACGCACCACCAGTAGGCTGCACAAACTCAGAGTAAGAAAATTACAAGGCAAAGCGCAGTAGAGAATCAGATATATTCAGGAAAATAAATTTTAAACAAAGCCAAAAACCCAAACCAAAATAAGACAATAATACCAAATGAAAACCAAGACCCGCCCCACGCCCAAACAGGGAAATTAAATTCTGACCTTGTTTACAGCTTTACACTATTAAATTTCATCCCAATTGCTTGGTATCCTGCTTAGAAAGTAAAGAAATTTGCTCCAAATGTTCTGTCTATTTTTTTCAATTACAGCTAGCACACAGCTCCTGCAGGACC
>NW_020799091.1:109281303-109333323 GCF_003259725.1 Athene cunicularia | reverse complement strand
CCCCCCCCCCCCCCCCCAAGCACTGGAAATAAATATTTGCAAAGTACTGGAAGTATCTTTTCAAATTGAGGGCTTTTGTTCGATTGTTTGTTGGGTTTTTAGTGGAAGAAACTTCTAAATTATAACCACTGTATAAATACATTAGAAAACTATTCTTTAAATGAATATTGCCAATTAAATTCTGCTTAAACTATGCATACAACTCAGGCTGATGAGCTAGGTAGGCATAGCTTTGGGTTAAGAAGTGCTCCCAGCTAGTAGTAAGCTTGAAGCTTGACAGACATTAGAGGCAACATCAGAATTCATCAGGAGCACAACAGGAGGAAAGACAAATATCTGTAATGGCATTGTCAAGAAAGAATTACACAACTTCCTTAAAACTGATAAGGCCATTACAGTAAGATCCCAACTTTAATAAGTAGAGGAATGCTATGTATATATTTAAGTGTGTTTCAGTTTGTGATTGCTTTGTTAACTTTTAAAATATATTAAGGGGTAAACATTTTTGGATATGAGCAATAACTATTATATTGTGGCAATCACTGACGTTGCTCATGAAATAGTAACACTTTTCTATGTTTCATCCCCAATGCTTTAACTTTTTTCTTCTTTTCTGTTTTTCACCACTCTAGCCTTTCTGATGGCCAATTTACAAGCTCAGTCTCTTGAAGAGGGAATGATTTGAGGCTGCTGTTATTTCTTTCAGTGATGTGCCTGATTTATGTAAAGTTACTTTTGTTCTCTTCTTTGAATGGGGAAAGGATTTAGTATCCATTATTATGTACATTAGTTCCTTTGTTACAATTAGAGTGGCACAGGCTCTTGGCACTGGGATTTGTTTATTTATTTATTTTCCTGGTGTGTGCTGTCTTTGAATAGGTGTTGTGTGATAGCCTGTTGTTTTTGTTTTCTCCTGCTTGGGGACAAGCAGATTTTTTCTTTTCCTGTTTTTGTGTATTAGCTGAGGAGTAGTGCAATTTCACAGGTCTCTTTTTGGGTGTTCCTCTTCATTGCTGTAGCTGGTAGATAATTGCAGGCCAGGAGACAGAGCCAGTGGCATAATAAGGGACATCCATGAAACCCAGTAAACAATGTAATTGTTCATCTGACAGCAATACAGTCTGGAGGGAGAGAAAATGAACTACCATGAAAACAGCTCTTATATCCAAGAAAATAAATAAAAATATAAATAGGCTATGGGAATATCAAGAGACAAACAAACAGATTTTTTTTTATCTGTTTAAAGCCAGTCTTTGCTTGCATGCTGGATCTTTGCCTTTGTGTACTATCCTTTGAAATCTGTCTTCTATTTGTCTTCCAGTTCTTACAAGCTCAGTGGATGGTATCCCAAAACCACAGTTTCTCAGACAGGGATAAAAAAGACATTTTATCTTTTCTATCAACATCTTGCTACTGTCCTTTTGTCTCTGAAGTGACTCATGTGGACTTTAGGAGGAGCAGAAATACAATTCTGTCTTAAGCTTGTCAGCTTTCATTGGTTTACAAGGTAAGTAAAGGGCATGCTCTGAAATTTGAACTTGCCTCATTGATCTGATTAAAGAAAAGGACTCAATGAAATGTTTGACAATAATATATAGAATATCCTGTCTTGCATCTGATGCACAGAACTCTTGAGAGAATATTCAGGCCTGAAGGCCATAAATCAGCTTTTTATCATAAGGTTAGGAAGAAACCTGTCTCATTGCAGAACTACTGATTAATTTTCCACTAAAATATCAGATACTGGCCATGTTCAGAAATATACATTAGTAGATGCAGCTCTTTGACTTTCAAGTTCCTATGTTTGCTTCCAAATGTGGCACAAATATGTGCCAATTTTCTGTAGTGTACATACCCCTGTTTGCATCAGCAACTGCTGTGTTAGCATTCCAGCTGCCCTGCAGTGTTAAACCTCTGCTTCCATGGCTGTGAACATCCATTGAGCACCATCAATGACTAAGCCCAATTATTTATGAAGCTTACAATCAACTAAACTCTGTGTCAAAATATATGTCTCTGTAGCTGTTTTGTTTTACAGGCATGCCAAAGCAATAAAGGGAAGTGAAATAAATCAATATATAAACTATTGTGGTGATTTCTTCCTTCAGTCTTGAAATTTAGCCGTATTCTGGTAAGATACCAGCATGCATACCAATATGTGGTTTGGGAAGGAGATAAAAAAGGCCATATCCCTGTGGGAACAGAACTTATAGCTTGCAGTTTCCGTAGCCTCCAGAGACACTAAATACCAAAAGCTTTTGCTTCTGCCTTTCTAAGCAGCTGCAATGCTTTTGTATTCCTAGGTTGAACAGCATCATCTTCTGAGACTATAAATGCTGTATTCATTAGAAACTGAAACAAACTGTATCTGTTTGAAGCTGGTACACTTCAAACTAGATCTGTGCTCAAAGTGCCCTTCTTTAAAACAAAATATCTGTTCAAAAGTCTCATTCAAATCTCACATACTCTCTACTGTTCTCTGAGGATAGAAGAAGGCTCCATAATATCCAAGATTTGTTTGTAAGAAAAAATTCAAACGGAAACTGTTTATTGCATTAAGATTAATTCAGTACATTAACATTCCTACAAAGGTAATAAGAAAGTATCATCATGGACATTGGATTATCAACTACCAGTTTAGGCCAAAACTATTTTTTAATTAATATTAGATTAGCAAAAAATATCAAACAAATCCACCCTATAAATTAGGGACTAGAACTGGCTCCGTGCTGCCTAAACAAGTGGGGAACTGGCCTTGAAGAAGCATTTTGTTTATAGTTGAAAATTAGCCTGCACTGAAATTTTGTGATAAAAAAATACACATTGTCCCAGATGTAAGGGAAAGAATGTTGTTTTGGCATAAAAAGCCTGATGGGAATGGCAGGAGGGATTCACCAGAACAATTAACAAGAGCAATTCACAACCATTGAAATCTCTGGCCTAGGGCTAGAAGACAAGTAGTCTTTTTGTCAACTGTGATGACCCAGTACTTGGAACTGGCCTTAGATGGATTCAGATATCGAAAGACTTAGGGAACCAGAATTTCGAACTTTTCTGTTTTAGCACCTTTCTGTGATGAGCTCATGAATATTAACTTCTCTGCCCTGGAGAAAGCCAATGTTTATTTCCATGAACATCCGACATATGAACACATACGTGAAGGGGTGTGTCGGTAGGCTGTTCGGGAAGCCTGTACACCCTGTAGTACTCAGCCAGTGAGGAATCAGGGGAGGGAACTCGTGGTCAGGAGAAAGGGATATAAACCATTGCACGATGGTTGTTAGGTGCATCAACCTGGTGGGGCGTTCGGTCTAAGAGTTCTTCGCATCACATCCTGTCCGAGCCATTGACAACTGGCAGCTGAGCGCTTCTCACACCGGATATGTTCCTTTGCAAGCTCAGGTAAAAAGGGGAAAAGTATATTTTTGGGGCACAGTTGAGGTCATAGGTAATATTTCTTTGTTCTCTGAGCCGTTCTGTAACTGAGAAAGTTTTTCTAATCTACAAAAATATTAGTAGAGAAACTACTGGCCTGCAGTTGGAAATCTCATCCAGAGACATTACCCAAAATGAACGATGCTGGATAGCTGTAACTGCACACTGTAATAGCACATCTTCTGTTATACAGTTCTCTCCCATCTTTTCTGTGTTATGTCAGCCCAGCTGCAATGGAGCCTTAATATAAGGCCTACAAGTCATGTTCACATCCATCTAGATGAGAGTGTAATCAGGTTTGCTTAAATCTGACTTTACTCTACAGTGTGTTCATATATATATATTGAATATATATATACATTGAATATTATAATAAAAATTTAACTCTGACATATGAACTCTTGCTGCCATGTCTGTAAGAGAGTTTTGGGGGGTTTATATATATAATTCAAATTAGAAATCATGCTACAGATCATTACAGTATCCAAAATTAACTTTGGGGAAGTAACAGACTTGGTCCAAGAAAGCTCAAAAACAAAACTGTGTGTCTAAACCAAAACATCAGCAGAAGCCGTCATTAGCTAACTTTCATCAGTTCACCATCCCCTGCTTACTCTTGCATTTGGAAATCTTTTTCTTGTAACAAAATATAGCCTTGAAGAAAACATAAGAAAGGAGAGGTGTCTACATTTCTTCTTAGAAGTCTGAAAATGAAAATGTAATTCAAAGGGGGGCTTCACAGTCTGGTTCCTAGCTGGTTTTGGTCATACACAGGGGGTGGGCAGGGGCACATAGATGTGTGGCACCCTGCAAAGACGGTCAGGCTGTAGTGGATCTGGAGAGTTGGCAGTGGGGCAAAGAGCTGACTGTCCCGGGTCCTCATGGTGTTGGTGTCACTCCCACTTAATTCTTGAATAGTTCTTAGTTCTTGTTCCTCCTGACAATCAGAGAAATCAAGAAGTCAACACCTCCTTTACAGTGCAAGAGAATTAGGCAGCCTCTGCCTTTTATACAAAAGCTGATGTCACAATTTCCCTGATAATTTCTGGACTCTTTATTTCCCACTGGCAGGATAAACAATGGCTAAGAAATAATTCCAAAACAATTTAAATAGGAACAATATAGTCTCTAGACACACAGAGAGACCAAGTGTGGTATGTTGTTGTTGAATTGAAATATTGGTATGGAAATAAATCCTAGGGAAGAGCATTATATCTGTATTCAATGATCTATTCAAATCCGCTTATACGTACACGGTGATTTTCAGATCTAATCCAATTCTGAAGTCATAAACATATGTTCCTAACAGGGAAACAATATTCTAGAAAGCTTTTCATCTGCAGACAAAGAAATACATGAGAAGCACTTGAGAAGGTAGAATGGCTGTGCATGGTGAAGTGAGATAAATAGGTTGTGAGTTCATTTTTGATTACAGGTTAAATGGAACCCTTTTAGGAGGCTGCTGATGGTCATGAATCTTTAAGGTTTAGTGAGTTTGGGGCTTTTTTTTTTAAGGCAAGCACAAAATCAAATCTCACACTGGAAATTTCTAAAATATAATTAATCTATATCAAAGACTTCCAACTTTTGAAGAAAATAGTTTATGGTTTGGGTATCACTTTTGAGAGCTGAAGTTTATACCATTATCATGGTTTAGCATCTAAACATGACTTGAAACACGGGAAGACCATTTAGTACATATTTCTCCTGAAAATTACTCTTGGGGAAAACTTGGTCCTAAGCTTTTATTCATAAGGAGAAAACCAAAGCTTATCTCATGTGGTGCAAGAAGCAACATACATTGAGATGTAGTAAAGCTCAGCTAAAAGACTTTTCGAAATCTATTTTCGTATTAAAGACTCAAAACCTTCCTTGGTAACCATAAAGAGTTTGCTGCTAAAACGGCTCTTGACTTTCTTAAAATGTTTCAGTTGGATGCTCAAGCTGATATAAAGGATGGAGGGTAATGGTGCAAAGTTATATGTGTAATGATCTTTCAGGCTGGAAAGAGAGGGAGGCTCTGATCCCATACCACTCTTTCATTGATTTCAATGGAACTGGCCCCATCTTATGGTGGAGAGGAGTCAGTTCTGCAGACCATAAAAATAAAGACATAGAAATTATTAACAGTGGGTTTCAGCCCATGCATGGTTCAACCACTGAGCCTGAAGGACCTAAGTTAAGGCTGAGTCACAACAAAGCATAAAATTAGTTAACAAACGTAATTATGAACCTAGACTGATAAAATAAAAACTGAAACACTCTAATGAGAGATATACATGTTTATTTATTAAATACCATTTACATTTTTAATACAATATAGGCTCCAGTATAATTTTTTCCTTAACCCTTTCTATGTCTTTTCTCATTCCTTTCCTTCAGTAAGTTCCCCACTCTTTCTCTCTTTCAAGTGACTAATACAGTGAATACAAAATGAGCAATCCCTTGAATACAAAATGTGTGCACACGTCCCACCAGTCTTCTATCTTTGTGATTTTTCTATATAAAAAAGCTACTTTGTGACTACAGAGTTATATTTTAACCCTGCTGTTGCTGTCAAAACTGTTCCATCAGTTTAAATCTCCTGAATCTGATTTTCAGTTCTTGACATCTGTGTGGAAAGACTTATTAATATAACTCAGAAAATTCCTAAATTTGAACTTGATTGTGGTTCATTTATTAGATTTTTATTTGCTCAGCTGAATTTCACATTACACAGATTTTTTTCTGTAAGCTTATGATACTACACATCAGGCTGCTTAGTGAGAACATATTCTAAAAGGTTTCTCCCAGCAAAAGATTTTTATTTTTCTGAAGTAATAAATAATTTTCAAAGTTGAGGGGCATGGAAAACTGTTGGCATACACAGCTGAATTCACTTAATTTTCTGACATGTTCTTATAACTACTAGAAATTTCCTTCTTTATATGCTTCGCACACAAAACTTTGTCCTTACTGAATTGTTCCATATGCTAACATGAGTGAAGTTATGATTATAATGAAACACATATGGCTTGCGTCAGGAACAGAAGGGAGCTGACAAAAGGTAAACTCAGAGTTGACACAGGATTCTAAATAGAATGGATCAGTTTTAAATTGTTTCTGGTTATGTTACCATGCAGTTCTCCCTCAGACAAAACTACACATAACTCAGTGGGACTTGAACTTAGGTAAAGATGAAAATAAAGGACAGAAAGAAACAGAGTAACATATATGTAATTCAGTCACAAAAAAATTCTTTTTATTGAGCAGTCCAGAAGCACATTGAGAAACCTGTGATGCATTTTTAGAAGATAATTTTTTTCTTTGCAAGTTACTTTTCTTACCACCCATGTTCCTTTGATTGGTGTTTCAAAAAATGTCTGACTTAAAGAATCTGATTTCAAGTATCTTTCATGAAGAAATGTTAGTAATACCTTTTGCTTTATGTGGCTCAGTATAAAACTGATCTGGGGTTTGGTGGTTTTTTTTTGTTTTGTTTGGTTTGGTTTTTTTTTTTTAGCCTATATGTTTTGTTTAGAATATGGCTTAACATTAAGCCCTCAACACTTTAAGACACCCCGGTGCTTCTCTGACTCCTTGATGAACTGAGGCAGGGAGTTAAACAAGCCAAAAATCAATCTTACAAGAAAGAAATGAAAAGTGCACTCTGCAGCGATTCTCTGCATCATGTAATTCTGGTGCCAGCTCTGGTGAAATGAAAATGGCAGAAATACTGAACCAAAAATGGATCTTTTCAATGCAACGAGCCATTAGATCATTTTAGCTTTAATTGCAAAACGTCATGGCTGGGGTTATAGTCTTTGTTAGTTGTCTTCATAAAACTTACAGTGGAAAGTAAAGTAAAAGTTTGTGGCCTGGTGTGAGGAAAATAAATACCACAGTCTTTGACAAGCTTCAAAATACAAAGACATATGCTGTAGGAATAGTGGGCATTAGTATGAATATCAGTAGTAGAGCTAACATATTCATACTTCTATATGTTCATTAGTAAGAACATATGAAAATTAGTAATTGAGCCTCCATTACAAATTGTTTGAAGAAATCACTTTAAAGTGATATGCTGAGTACTTGTACCCTTCTGATAACAAAGTTTCCATTAACTGCGCTGTATTGGTCTGAAAGCATCATAATTCATCAAAACACTGTATCAGAGAAAAACAATTACAGATTCACTTAGATTGTTTATCAGCTTAAAAATTGTCTGTTTCATCCTTTTATTTTTAACCTGAGCTTTTTGTACTAATGAAATAAGAATAGAAATTACTTCCTCTATAATCTGACAATCAATTACTTTCTCCTTTCCATTTTTCTAGTAATAGCAAGTCGAAACATATCTAACCATCAATTGCTCCAGAAAACAGTGTATAAAGCAGTTTGATAAAGCAAGGTGCAGAAAAGAGATACATATTCTAATAAACTGTTTAGATTATATTCTTGATACAAACATGCAAGTGTTTTCCAGAAGAAATTAGGCTTGGATGCTATCACTTTGTTGTTACAGATTTATTTAATCTATATTCAGATGTATTTTCCTTTTTAACTTGTAATTGGTTATCTGATTCCTATAATCTACTCTCCTTCCTCATCATTAGAGTTAAAAAAAAACCATACAGAATGAAATATCTTATGACCCGTAATATGGGAACTGAATAACATTATACATTCCTATATTTTTTCTTTTAGTGTTTTCCTCCCATTCAAATGAATATTTACCTTTGTTCACCTTTACATTCAGACAGATTATAGTGTGGCCAGATTGAGTTTGATGACTTCATTTGTATTTATCTGCCATACCCAGATTTTCATTTGTCTAAACATGAAGAAGTAATTGAATATTTCCAACAAGATCTGCATAAAAGTTAAATTCTACAGAAAAGTATTGCATTGTCTTTGGGGTAGGGTTCCAAAAAATCAGCTCATTAGAGCACATCAGTGTGTTTAATTATATTCTTCACAGCAGCATTCCCTGAAATCCACAGAAATGGAGACATCTCTTAAAACTTTAGCAGTGGTATTACCAAGAACACTTAGTAACCTGCACAGAAGGCAGCTTTTCTCATTCCTTAAACACCTTTGGTCCACCTAGATCTCCCACACAGAAACACCTCCCTCACTTGACCCACACACAGGGGTTGTTGAAGCACTGTATTATTTGTTTAGAATGAGTGGCTTAGAGCCTCAGAAGTCCTTTAGAGCACTCAGTCCCTGATGAAGTAGTAGAGAAGATACGCTTTTGAGGATCTTAGTTGTAGGAGGTGCTCATCAGTTTCCCAAAGTATCAGAACTGGTACATGACCAACCTTAAGCAAAGAGGCAATACAGTAAGATTTTGAAATCTCCTTTCCAAATTATTTCAGAGTTAGTCTAGGTTTCAACCATCTGTTGCATAGAATCTCCATGAAATTCTGACTTCTATGTTTATCATACATCTATGCTCATCATACTTTTTACCTAGTAGATTTTCTAACAAAGCAATTATTCTACTATTTTAACATAATGCCTTTTCATGAAACAATGTAACACTCATATCTATTCAGAATTAAGATGTCTGAACTGGAAATTTTCCTTTTCTTAAGTGCATATGTATTAGAAAAAAATTACTTATTTTTATACTTATAAATCAGTTTTATTTTAATGAAGTATATAGTACTTATTATAAAATATCCAAATAATTAGATACCATTTTGTGCTCTCCACTAACCTGAGGAAGAGCCTGAAAATGAAAAATTTAAAAGGGGGAATGTACTGCGTGCAATATTTTTTGTTAAAAATAAATAGGCATATTCATGTGCACAGTATATGAATGTTTGTGCCCACATGAGAATAGAATCACTGAACTGGGGCTGACTTCTACATTATGCGTGGTATGACTCATAGTCTCAGGGCTGTTCTTTCTCAACTATACTCCTAGTAAAACAAGTCTAATGTCTTTCTTTGAAAGTGCACAGACAGAGATGGGCACATCCTAAGGACTGTAAATGACAGGTTTCAGTGAAACCTTATCTGTGGTGAATAAAATGCAGGTCATAAAAATCTTATCTCTCTGTCTTTTCTTTCCCCCTGGAATCTTGGAGAAATCCAAGATTTTCCCCAGTGCCTTGGTGACTGTTCCAGGTTATAGTTTTGTAGCATTGAGAGAGATAAATTTTTTAGCAGCGGCAGTTACAAACATACAGACTGTTAAGAAAACTGAGAATCTATAGTATGTCCAGGACCAAGGAATACACTTGCTGAGAAATGAGGCACCTTCTATTTTGGGGCTATCTTTCTGCCCTTTCCTCAAAAGGTACCAAAGATCTTTGATTACAAATATTTCTTGTTTTCTCATATATATATATATATATATATATATATATGTGTGTGTGTGTGTGTGTGTGTGTGTGTGTGTGTATTATTTATGCATTTCACTACTGTACTGTGTTATATAAACATCACTAAGGAACATGTTCTTCACTCTGAGAGACAGGGTAGAATACCCTCGAGGGACTGTCAGTTTGCTACTGGTATACAAATAACATGGAAAACTGAATCCTCCATAGAGAAGCAGTTACAAATGTGTGAGGTAGTACTTATGATATGTTCTTTATTACATAAAACACAACATAAGGAAAACTGATTCCTAAAACATATGACTGCCTACAGTTTTGTTTTATAGACAGCAAATGTTGCATAATAGTGATATACTGACATTTCCTTGTCAGTGTAACTCATTCCATTTTGTCTGTAGGAGTTAGAAGCTAAATGGATGGTAACAGAGCTGCTTCATCACAACTAATGACTTTACCTTTTAGGAACTGAGACAAGATTGATGAAAGTGTCAGTATCCAAAACTGCATTTCAGCATATTCGTAAGCGTGATACTGAGTAGTAACCTTATTTTCCTCTCCACAACCTTAAGTTGTAGTTTGCATTACTGACAGTATCAACTGTTATTGTTCCTTTTTCCCTCCTGTATGTGTGATTTGTTCTAAAGAATGTGCAAGGAAAAACACATCAGAGAGGAGTAACAGGAAGGGTGCCGTTGTTTCTGCTATGAGTTACTCTCAAATGACATCTCTCTCTAGCCTGTATCAGAATAACACCTACTCTGAGGTGAAGCAAGAACTTCAGCTAAGAATCTGTAAAATGGGCAGTGGCTAAAATGTCACTGCTGCAGTTTACATCTCTTCTGACCATGCTGTAGGACAGCTGAAGGGTCTTAACTTGACCAATTTTCTGTATGCAGTAAAGAGAAAGTCCTAGGGAGAGAACCCTGACCCTACAGTGTCATCCATATTTCTGATTTTGACATAAATTGTAGTAACCCAATTTTCCAACAAGTTGAACAACCACCTGTCCCATTTACACCTACTAAAGTCTCACATGTCTGAAAGCTCTGAAAATCTAGTTGCATCAGAGGTCTGAAAGAAGTAGAGAAAAATTGTTTGACTTTAATACCAGATTTCAAAAAGTCCTTGTTCAATAATCCAAGCATATGCTTGCACCTCAAGCAGACATACTTGAACTAGTCTCAGACAAGCTGATATAGATGTTAATAAAAACGTAAAGTTATTTAATCAGTTGTTATGGTAACTTATCTTGCTCCTGTTTCCTTCATTTACGGAAGTGTTTTACGTACAAGAGTAACTGATGGAAATCCAGGGAAATCCTGTTCTTGGGTGAGGTGCTAAATAAACATGATCTCTGGCATTCCTGAATTGTGGTGTCCTAGGAAAGTTCTTGAGCCTCAGATAATTTTATCTAGAATTGTACCACTGTGAAATGTTCCTGTTCTTGAACTCTTCAGAAAGCATCCACCTGGCAGTTAGGGAAAAGCACTCACCAGATTAGGTCGGTGTTGGCTTGGTCTGACATGAGCCCTGTTCTCATGACTGCAGGGTGATCCAAGCAAAGGCTCAGATACCTGGCCCCAGTATGGGGTTGGGGATCTTTCTCCCACTAGGCACTGAGAGAGCTAATGAAGTTCGCAATGGGAAACAACAATGCAAAATTGAATTAGGACACCTGCTATATTGAAATGAGAACCACAGCTGGTGTGCAGCTGCTGGCTAAATATAGTTAGACTGCAAGCTGGCTGAGGTTCAGGCCATTCAGAGGTATGTGCTCTGCCGACACCATTATTTCTGTATTCACTAGTTTGGGTGGTCCTTCAGTGACCTAGAGCTAGCACATATAAAATGGTGAGAAACAGGCTGTGTTGTAAATATTGCCCCTCCCTAGGGACTGGTGCCTTTACTCAGAAAGGCAAGTTGTTGCTTCTGCCTACTCAGTATATCAGCACCTTCCTGGAAGACAAGTCTCTTGGGAGTGGTGCCTGTTTTCCATATAGCAGCCAAAGGAGTGTCGATTTTGCATCTGGAAGGGACAAAGGCTGCATCTTCCAGGAACCTGCATCTCCACTGGGTAGGGCTTACTTTCCCTCTGAAGGTGAGGCATCACCTTTAGGAAAATAACTTGTCTTCCTTAGGTAAGGATTCAACCAAGAAGGGAAAAATCCTTGATTCCGTATTCTATTGCCAGGACTGTGCACTTTCTAATGTTGCATGTAACATAAAATTAATTTAATCAATCTGTGAGACTTGTGAGGTTTAGGCATCTTTGTGCTCACGATGAATGAACACTTCAGAACTGAAGTCCAAAATTGAATTAGAAACAAAGTGTATGGCTTTAAGAATCCAAAGTCTTTGACAATCTCACTCCTTCAATTTTTCATTAGTTACAAGTAGATTTTTTTTTCCCTCTGTGGTCTTTACCCACTATTTACTTATCACAAATATTTTCTCCCCAAAATCACTCTCTGTGCAAGTTCCAGAAAAAAAAAAAAATGTTCCCCATAAAGGTTTTGAAGATAATTTTTCTAATGCTGACATATTTTAATAGTTACATCTAATAACCAAGCATTTATTTATATTTTTTTTTCTTATTTCTACATTTGCTTAAACTAAGAAATGCAAAGCCAAATCTCTAATTCTTCTCACTTTTGTTAAGAGGCCTTTTGGGGAAGCAAAGAGTTACTGCATATTTTTTGGATGCAGTAAAAAGATGAATAAGATCATATGAGATAGTCCCATCTAGAAGCCTGTTGACTTAAAATAAATTCATGTAATACGATTGAAATGAATCTATTTTTCCATACAATGAATACTTTAAAACCGTGTTACACATGGAGTTCCTCCTGAAAGAACTGGCTGAAAGTTCTGCTCTTAAAAGCAGGAATTGTTCTGATGGGAAACATGAATTCTCATCTGGCTTCACTCAGTTTCTTTTTGACAGCTTTCTTTAAAACCTCTTTTCGACTGCCTGAGAAGAAAGGTGCTCTTGCTACTCCCCACTAAGAGCCTGTATTTTTTCCTACAAACACATGGACCTGTGCAGGTTGGGATGTCTGTAGATACTTTAGTGAGCAAGAGCATCCTTATTAAACAAAATGTCTAACTCATGGAGGCTGGGGCAGAGTTAAATTCTCAGAGATACGATTATTAGCAGGCCCCAATAAGTGTCAAAAGTTGAAAAATGGTATCTCAACGCTTTTGTAGACTTTAGGTATGTCTATGAGTTAAAAGTAAGATTCAAATCAAAGTAGTATGGTAATAGGTTTTACTTTCTATCCTGGTTCTTTCCATGTGAAAAAAAGGAGTGGGGAGAGGACTAATTACATTTCTCCAGACTGTGATGCCAGAGTCAATAATTTTTCCTGATTTGTTTGTTTTCTGTTGTTCTATTTATTCTACCTCCTGCTGCTGCTTCACGTGTAAAGGCGTCAGATCTGGTTCTCCAGGTACTACTTGTTTAGTTATACTTAGGAGTTTCTTACGTTGCTCCCTGGAAAGGACTGGAAGAAAATGAGGATAAAATATATGTCACAATAAACAACCCCTCAGAATTGTCTTTTTGTCTCTGTTGAGAGCAGTCTTTTAGTCTGGAGACATTGTAGAATAGGAATGTTCATTATCTTTTGTTTCTGAGAATTTCTTAGTGCATGTAATAAAGCGTAATAATAATTATTGCTAACAAAGATCCTTGGCATAAATGTTCTCAGAAAAAGTCAGTAATAGCAGTCACAGTTATCAGAGAAATCACTTTGTGGAATTTATTTATAATAACACCTATTGATGAATTATTTCCTGCTCTGTGATTGTCTAGTTGGCAATATTTTGTCTAGCAATGGCTGCAGTGCTGGGCAGGTTATCATCTCTTAAAGACAGGAACTAATTGCTTGGGGCCTCCCAAGTTACAAGTTCATGCTTCATGTAGTCCGCTGCTATAACTTTTTGTGGATAATTTTGTAACCAGTACATCCTTCACCTTATTGCAGACAGTGTTTTCAGTATTTTCTTGTCTCTTTCTCTTGCTCCCTCTTCCTTCCACCTCCATTATCTCTACGTTATTTCTGTACCTAAATGGATATTGTTCTTTCTCTGGAATTTAAAAAAAAAAAAAAAAAAAAAAAATCTTTTTATTGTCTTATGGATTACTCTGAATATCATTGTGACAAGACAATATTTCTGTTTCTGTAAGGAAGAAAGAGGAAATTGTCATTGTAATTCCACAGAATATCACAAATTTTTGATGTTTTCAAGTTTATGGTGGTCTTTTTTCCTATTAGTCATGAGGAAGCCCTTTTATGGCTACTAATGCTTTCAAAAATGTTTTTCATGTTTTTTCACATCGAACTGTGATCTTGAAGAGATGTTTCCTGTTGAAGCACGTTTATAATTGCAGAATATTCCTGGACCTTGTTTTTCTTAAATATTCCATAAACCAGATGTGACTGGAGCCGAGTAGGTAGGCAGATTTTTAAAAAAGGATCCCGGTATTAGGAAATGCAATTCTGTGATCTTTGGCGCTTGGAGTTAGTAAAATTCCTCATCAGATTAATTTTCAGAAAGATCTTTTTGAACAGCCCTATTTAACACTCATTCTATTTAAAAATCCAATAAATCTGTGAGGTTAGTATTTACTTTATATGATAGTGGTTTTTTTAACAATATCTTTTAAGTATATACTAAATATACAGTGTCATGGACAATTGGTTGCAGAAATCGATATCTTAAGCATTGTTAATGGAA
The DNA here is from genome assembly GCF_003259725.1 of Athene cunicularia. Lineage (NCBI taxonomy): Eukaryota > Metazoa > Chordata > Aves > Strigiformes > Strigidae > Athene > Athene cunicularia. The sequence continues at coordinate 109,318,816 of NW_020799091.1, read as the reverse complement.
CAAATATATAAATAAGAGTAAGCCCATAGAAGGCTTTCACAGAGCTGGCCTTTATAGCAAGATATTACTACCACCCACATTCTGCTCAACCTCTAGAAATCAGAAAAACACACTAGGTGTTTCTGATTCTGAGGTGCAAAATCAGTTGCAATTGCTGAGCTCACTGCACCTCAGAGGGTTGGTCTCATTTCATCCTTGTCCCCCCAGTCACCCTCCTCCTCCTCCTTGTGCCCACTCTGGCATGCATCTGCTTTTCATCAAGAGGTGATTTGATTCAATTTATTTGCCTGGAAGTAAACTATTAGCTTTTTTTCTTCCAGCTTAGCCACTTTATTGTGGTATTAGACACACACCACAGCTGATGCAAGGGAATTGGTGAGAGCATTTGGTCAGGGATGGGGAAAGAGAGAAGGATGGAAGAGATGAATAAGGTGAAGTGGGTCCTGCTGTTCTGGCTGTGAAAAGACACTAGATCGGTTCAGCTGTAGTGCCTGACTACACCCTGAGAGAGTGGCTCTGCGTCCTGCTGCACCAGTTCACTGCTGATATAACTGTGCTGAAGGAAATACATAAAACTACCATAGTGCTCTTTTGACATAATAACACTATTATGTCTAGTAAGGCAGAGATACTGTAAAATAGACTGAGATAATTTTCACCTCATCTGTTATGGTTGCATTCTTATATCAACTGAGTCTCTGTTTGTATGGCTGTAAAACACAGTAATTTCTTTACATAGCATGCTAAGATTAGGTGCATTTCTTACTAAAGGGTCCTCCAAAAATAAATAATGATTTGGGAAATTAATCCCTCACTGTATTTGTATCGCTAATTTGACAATACTTTTCCAAATTTGGGTCAGATCTCACACTTAGTCTCTGACAGCAGCATATGTGCCATTTTGAATAGTGAGTCTCTAGATCTGGGTACCTTGTTCTGCTTCCACCTTGCAAGTGGACACTGCTTTATATTTTAGCAAAAGCCTCTACATTTTAGGATATCCTCTATTCATCTGATAGTAGAAAGGATGTACCTTTTCCAAACATGCACATCCTCTCTTCAAGTGCTGATGCCATTTCAGTTCTTTCACTGTGCCTCTTTCTACTATAGACCTGTCTTCCCATATTTTCACTTTCTACACAGGGGAATTTCTGGAAGGAAAATCTGTATGAGAAGATGCCTTTTTTTGGCTAGTATTAGTAATGGTCTTTGTTCTGCAAACATTCTTGAAAAAGAACAACCAAAACATATTCAGCAATTATGTGAAGAATAGGAAAATATCGTTGTTATTTTTTACAAAGTTGTATTAAAATTATATTTTTCTTACCACAACCAAGTTCAAACTTTAATATGGCAAAACTTCCATTGTCTTCAGTAAGTGTTGTGGATTTTTATTTCATTTATTAAGGTCAGCAAGTTATTTTATGTTTTCAAAATCTCCAGTTGCTATTTGGATTTGATTCTCCTCTTGCTGCTGAAAGACAGGAATTTTAGAAGGGTTGCTTCAGACTTACATTGGGGCAGCTGAGAAGGTAATCAAAGTGAAATCATTCAGCAAAATTTACTATTCATGGCAAATCAGTCTTTTCTATTAAGAGATATTCTCCCAGAGTGTCTGTTGTATCTGTGTCTTTAGCAGAAAGCTTGAGCTAGAAAATTTCAGATTGTGTAAGATAGTTGCAGTTTCTGAAGTGCCAAACTCCACAGCATCTCACCCTTTCTTTAAACTTTCAGGGGAAGTTTTGACATGTCATTAAACTGATGCAGACTTCAGAACACTAGAAGCCTGGGATGTAAAATAAATAAAACTGAAGGCTTGAAAAGAATGATAAATTTCAATGTTTTTTTCACTTTCTAGCTCAAAGTAGACATGTCACAAAGTACTTAAATCCAAGTAGCTTTTTTCTGTGATGTTTGGAGTGGTTTGGATAAAAATGAACCCCTTACAACTCTTTATCTGGAACACAAAATAAATTCCGAAGGTTTTTTTTTCTGAAGGTGTGCTGTTTTAATGTAACTTTTTTCATGGCATTCTGTGTGTCTTGGATTTCTGCTATCTTGATTAATTGAGATAGCAAGATTAGCACACATCTTTGCACAGATTCCTGAGGCTCTACATCACATTGCAGATGCAGAAATAATAGAAAAACAAATGAGGGACTTCCAGTATTCCCTTCTCAAATGAACCAGAAAATAACAAAAGTATCAAGAGATATTTTGTTCCATTATGCTATTCTGTTCTGGTACTAGACCAAAGTTCAGATTAATTTCTGAACCTCTGAATGTTTGTCAGGGTTTGTTAATCCACCGCCATTTTACAGGCTCTGGCAAGGGGTGTGGCCTCTCTGTTCTCAGGGATTTCTTTCTTTCCTTCTGTCATCTCCCACCTTTTAGTCAAAGTGGTGAGGTGCAGACTGAAGGAGTAAATGGCAAACTGGGCAGAAAACTGGCTAAATTGTCAGGCTCAGAGGCACAAAGTCCAACTAAGTGGGTGGTTAGCAGGGGGGTACTGTTCATTGCTAATGACCTGGATGATGGGACAGACTGTGTTCTTAGCAAGCCATACCAAATTTGGGGAAGCACTCAATATGCTAAAAAGCAGAGAGAAACCATGACAGGGAAGCCACCAGCATGGTTGGGGGGCTGGAGCACAGGATGCATGAGGAGAGCCTGAGAGAGCTGGGTTTGGTCAGCCTGGGGAAGAGAAGACTCCGGGAGGCCGTATTTCTCTCTCTACCTAACTGATGTGGGGAGGATGCAAAGGTGAAAGAGCCAGAGAGAGATACACCGGAATAGAACAAACACAAGTGGTGGGTGATACAGGAAATTACAGCTTGATGTACAAATTTATTTTTTTTTTTTTTAACCTGAGGGGTGGTCAACACTGGAACAGGTTGCCTAGGGAGGTTATAGGTTCTCTGTCCATGGAGATATTAAAAATGCCATTAGATGCAGCCCTGAGCAACATTCTTGAGGTGATCCTCCATAGAGCAAGGGATTGTAGTAGTAACCTCCAGAGGTCTTGTTCAATCTGCAGGTTTCTCTGATTCTTAGAGGGCCATTATGAATATTTGTGCAGAACCGTTCTTCATCTGCAAATCTATCAGCTGTAGGTTGTTCCAGAGTAATTTTAAATCCACTTCTATTAATGATGATGGCATTACAGTAGAGACCTGTGATCTTTTAGTACCAATATCTATCTAGGAATGCAGAACCTTTTATTCTGGATGCAGGCTACACCACTGGCAAAGTCTTTCCATTGCCTCTGGACTAAAATAATACAAAATGAAATTGTTCCTTTGAAAGTGAAAGTCGGCAACTCACTCGGTGTACCTTGCACCTGAAATCAGTGCTCCATAATCTGCAGTACCTGTTGGCTATGAGTTTCTCAGCAGAGCCCATCTGCCATGATCTACAAGGCTTTAAACGGCCTGGCTTTTACACCTTGTGGAAGTATTGCTACTCCTGTGTTCCATATGGTCATATCACTGGCCAGATTTGAACATCTGAACTTGATTTTACTCAGTAGAAAAGAGATATGGATGATCAACAAAGAGCAGAAAAGGCCAGCATCTATGCTTTGGGGTTTTTTATCTGCATGAATGTACAGGAACAGCTCTGTGAAAGAAGTATTATCACTACCATTTCACTAGAGAGACAAGGGTGTGCTGTTTGAGTGGTTGGTGGTCATTCAGGAGTGACATAGCAAGTAGCTAAGTGCTTTTATTTGTTTTCTAAATTAGAAAGTAACTACAGTAAGTGATAACTAGGAAGAAGAAAGTCATAACCAACTCAAAACTTTAATAATATCTAAGAAAGGCTATAGCCATTCTTTCGGTTTTTCTCTGATTTTCACGTGAAAGATTTAATAACAGTATATTTCACAGCAGAATGGATGGAAATAGCTTTTACTGCCAAGAGAACACTTGTGATCAATGAAGCCAAAAGATTTTACCACCACACTCTCTTGCGATTTATTAGGATTAAATATTCAGTCGCTTTCTTGAAGGTGATTATGAGATGAACTGGGGTAGGCTGTGATGCATGCCAGCAATTTTCTTTCATCTAATGTCAGCAATAGCTGTAACAAACCTTAAAAACAATCATACTAGACAGTATATTTACCTTTCTACTCACTAAGTCATGTACCTATAATTTCATTTTCATGAGAGCTGAAATCTTGAGGAGGAGGAGAACGTTAGCTGGAGGTTTTACTCACTTGATCTCAGAAAATTAGAGAAAAACTAATTTCTGTTGGAGTAAACAGCCTTAGATAGGTATACCACACAAAGTAAAATTACTTATGTGCTCCTTCTGAAACAAGTCTTTCCTTTCATGCTATGAGTTAGATATTTTCAAATCACCATTGTTAACTAAAAGCATTTCACGAGGAAAAAGAGAGTCCACTAAGCTACCTCTGAGAAAGAGGTTCCTCTGAAGTTCAGTTGGAGGCTTGTATAAATTAGTGCAATATCAAGTATCACACACTTTAAAATCCCAGTAGACCTGGCCCTGTAGGCTTCATTACATTTGAGCATGGCTGTGCACTTCAAAAAATAGAAATTGTGTTTGCAATGCAATACAGTGTATGTTCACCACTTATATCATCATCCCAACTGTAGGGTGTCCAATCAAAGTCCTCTGAACTGATTTCTATCCATAGATTTCATGCTGAGTTTGAACACCCTGATTTGTAAATGAAGTCAGGTCTCTGAACTTCATGTCTGGCATATTTTTACATTCTTTCCACTTCAAAATTCACATTCTCACAACTATTCTGATCACTGGTTTTGTCATCTTTATGCTACAATCTTATTCAGTAAATTGTAGGAATATCCTCACAGATTTTTATTCCTCTGCAGTATTCATATTACCATATAAAGTTTTTGGTTTGGTGCTACCTTTAGTTATCATTAGTTATTGCTCGGTTTCCCATTGCCATGAAAATTAAATTACTTTTTATATTAAACTTCTATTAGAAGAATAATAGGTGAAAATTCCACATAATTTCTCGTATGAAATAGTCTTAAAGTTCTGAAGCTGATTTTAAATGCCAGAAGCTTACAGGATTAAATGCTGCAATTTCATATATCTTCTACATCCCTTTTATTTTCTTGCAGGAGAAGATTTCAATTTTGCCATAAAATCTGAAGCAGGCAGAAACTGGTATGCTTCAAGAAAAGGATTTATCAACATGAGACATTTTGCCTGAGAAAAAAGTTTGGCACAATACAACATAAATCTGTTTGTACCTAACATTGCCCAAAGTAAACCAGTTTCTCAAAAAGTGAGGTGTGCCTTTGTATCAGTAAATACTAGATTGATCTCATTTGCTCAACACTTACAAAGCTAAATGCGCAATTGCAGAAACTTTCCGCCATGGTCTAGCGGCTCCATCTATACAATCTTTAGAGCATTTCCACAGGGCCTTACATTTTAGAGATATTTGCTCTTTTAAACTAAAAAAAAAAAAAAAAAAAAAACACTTTGAGGATGCTGAAGGAGATGATGAAGTAGTTCTCCAGATTATAAAAGCTGCATTTTCAAAGCTCTGTTCTGCCAATGCAAGCAGCATTCACCAGATTAAAAGTCCTCTGTTCAGAAGAGATTCAGGTGAGCTGTGTGTGACTTGAGAGATCTGTTAGTTTTGTGAAGAACAATTAAAAAATGTCTGCATGTACACAACAAAACGTGTCAACCATGTATGAGGAATAAGTATCACAGTGACTCCTGCTATGGAAATTAATTTATGTTTCTGAAATGACTCTTCAGTTCTTCTCCCCTCTATAGATTGATTATAAATATGCATAGCTGGAACCTCCACAGCATAGCTCTACTTGGCTGGATAAATTACGTATACACATTACTCGGTATTGATTGAGTAAGCATCCACAAACTCTGGTGTCCATTTCCTAAAAATCTTTAGCACTGAAAGTGATCTCATGACTGAATGAAATCTTTTAATAGCTTGAAGGATGTGATGGATTTCTTGATGATCAGTCTTACACATTTTTTTTTATTATTTTTACATGAGAATAGCAAGACACATGAAAAGGCTTTTGATCTCTAAAAGAAGTTTTATTAAAATATGGAAGACCTGAAACTGCTGGGCATGATAGATTGAAATGAAAAGTTTGAAAATAAGTTTCTTTCTTATCCATTGCTTCTTTGGAGAATAGGGCTTTTTTCACTTTGGTGGCTTCTTTTTTTGGTTTGTTTTGTGGTGTGGTTTTTTTCCAGGTAGGTTTCACAGCCTAGATGAGCTGATTACTGACCCTAACAGGGACCATTTCACCCTCCAGTCTCACCTCCAATCTTAAACAGATTCTAGTTATTATCTGATCCCTATCTGAGCTGGTACAGCAGAAAATTATGTTTTTTCTTTTTTGTTGTTGGTTTTGGTGTGGGGTTTGTTTTGTTTTTCTCTTGGACAGGTTAATTTTCCATCAGTTTAATGAGCTGGAGACAAGAATGTAATCTGGGCTTGCACAAGAAAACTGCATAATGGTTCTCTGTAATGATCCGAAATTGACTGACCTTGCTTATTAAAGATTCAGCAGACTGGAATGTCTTATGTTGACCCAAAAGGAAAACAAAACAAAACAAAACAAAACAAAACAAAACAAAACAAAACAAAACAAAACAAACACCATAACCAAAGCCACAAAACTATTAAATACTTTGGAGCACTTCATTTATATTCAGAAGTGCTGAGACACTGTATCTTGAATTTTGTGTTCTGAAAGAAACCATAAACTGTGTGCTGTATCTCTGAGCTATATGACACCTAATGAGTTTTGTAATTCTGGTCCTTTACATACCTCCTTTTCTGTCATCACAGACTGCCTGATGTATTCTAGCAGTTTGGGCAGTGAGAGAGACAGGAGAGCATTAAGGAAAGTGTATTTACAGATTTTATGCTGCAATAATAAAGGAGTTAATAGTATGTCCAAACTACAAATACCCATGTTCAGTAATATAGCTCTGGAGAACAGGAAGAGTATAAAGCAACATATTTTAGCCTGTAGAAGTAAAACGATTCAGTCTACGGAAGCTAACACACAGTAATGTTTAAACAGGATTCTGAATAATAATTGTGAACTGTATATACAGACCTGGAAGGTAAAGGTAAAGATTGTTTTGTGGAAAAGAATATAAAAATGATGCAGACAAAGGTGGACAGTGATTTATTAACAGAACAAAGCCTTGGTTTTCTTCTAGAATATGGACTAGTGTACTGGGTAAGGTATCTATATATGATAGAAAATAACAGTACACCAATGAGGGAGTAATAAATGTGTCGTGAAGGTTTATTTGGTCACACTGTTCCTAGATTCACTGACTAGAACACAAAATGCTTTTACTGAGTTTACAGAGGAAGTTCATTTTATTGAACTGTGTTCTCTCTGAACCTTTCTGTTAGAGGAGACAGTGGACCTCACCTTTCTTGTTGACCTGGCAATGAAAAATGGTCACACTCTCATGCTGTAAATTCCAACTTTTCTTAGAAGAGAGATCACAGAGGTCTTCTTAAAATGGCATCAGCGAAGTGAGAACTCCCTCCAGCATCCCTCCATCATAAAGATGCTTTAAGCTCTGGAGGTTGCCAACACTGGCCTATCTGAAATCTATCTGGCCTATCTAAACAGAGAGGAAGTACCACACCTGTGAAATTATTTTTAGTCAGCCCAGCAAGTGTTACAGCCATTTCAAGTGGCTGCCTGTTCTGTTATTGGGAGGAAATTAGATTGAAGTCTCAGGAATGGCAAATCCTGATGTAAGTAGCAACTTTTCAGGTGATTTACAATCTCATAAAAAGGGTGAATGCTAAGAAAAGCAAGCAGCTGTATTCTAGGCTAGAATATCTAAAATTTCCTTGCTCTTGTTAGTGTGAATACCTAGGCAACTTCAGCTATTATGCAGAGTGATCTTAACAATTTTCTGAGACACCAAAGGTAGCAATGTGTTTCACAAAAACAACTCCTGCCTCCTGAGAATCCAGCTAGGGGCATCTGTTTGGCAGTGTGTTATCTGTGCCACAGCGTACCTCCAGGCAGTAAATTCACAGCTGCTTTGTTATGTTAGGAAATTTGAATTAGTTCTGCTGAGATACAAGGATAGTTTTATTTGGTTTGTTTCTCATATCATCCATTTTGAATTCAAGATATTTCCCTCTTCATAGGGAGAGCTGCATATGTTTGCACTCTACAGAAAAGGTGGGGATTCTGATGAGGTGAGGTGGTAAAAGGTAGATTCTCTGTCTTGAATAGACAGTGAGTTTTAATCATAAATATATGAAAAGATAAATGGAATAGTATGAAGGACTCCAAGACACTCAGGATTTAGCCTGAAAGGTTTCTTGTGCAAACATGTCTCAGAATAAATCTGAACCCAGAAATGCCTTTAAGTGTTACTTCCAAAAGAAACTGTGTAAAAAATGTTTAAAAATTCAACAAGAACATTTTTATATTTGTTATTCCTAACTCTAGTTAAGCAGAAGATCCAGATTGTTGTTCTTTGAGGCATAAAAAAAAAAAAAAAAGAAAGAAAAAAAAAATCAGCTGTGTAATGGAGTTGCAATACTCATGGCTCAAGAAAGTTATTCCTCTTTGGCTTTTTGTGCCTGTAGGTTGTCAGTGTCTTCTGACAGCTGAAACCTTCAGTGCCCCTGACATGCTGTTCTTGGTTGCTGGACCTGTCTTTACTTCTAGTCAAAGAAAGGATGGGACAACTCCACCCAGTGAACAGTAACTAATAAAAAAACTCTTATTTGAATAATACAGTTTTGCCAGTCTCCTCCATTTTTCAAAAATCTCCATCCATTACATGCCTGGACTAGAATTTAAACCTGCACTCTTGGACTTAGGTCATCCTGTGTATTCTCACACTTATGCCTAATTTACTTCAAGAATGAAACTAGCTACACTTTCAGGTCATTGAGAATCTCAGTACCACAGACAAGCAGTTACCAGGTGTAACTTGCTGCTTTGACAGCAATAGCAAAATCTTTGTGTCGAATTCTTAACACTTCATACTTTAATGATAACAGACCTGAATATGCAGTCCTTGCAACGTTCATCATCATCATTATGTCAGAGCACCATGTATAATCAGCCTTGTTATCAGAAAGAAGCTGTTATGGAGGTAGCAGCTGTGGCCTGTATGCCACCTCTGCATTTTCATGCAGATGTAGTATAATTTCCTCTAGTGAAAGACTTCTGGATGAAACCATTCATTCACTTCTACTTGCATGTTTCCTTTTGCTTTACACTTGTCCTCCCAAAGAGTTAACCAGCATCGGGGCTGTCCTGCAATTTGAAGGGCTTTTTATTTTAGCCTTAGCTGGGGAAGCAGATGGGCAGACATGCTATGGTTGGCAACACATGACAGCGGTGGCTTGTGAGGCAGCTCTAGAGTATGGTAAAGTCATTAGAAATGCTTTTGTTGACTTCTTGAGATTGCAGATTGAGATAGTTTTGAACAGAGCCTTACAGAGGCTTCAAACTCAATCCACCAGTTACTTTCTTAAGGCTGCAGACAAACCTCATGACACGCAGAAAAACTCCAAGCTGCATGTTTAGCTATTTGCTATGCATTACGTTTGGATGCAATGTTTAATAACCATTTACAGAAGGCAGAGAATTACAAAGCTCTTTGTCTGGAACACTTCTTTTTTTGACAGAGGAAGTACAAGCTGAAAAGGAAAACCAAACTACTTATGTTTACATTTTCACCACAGCTTCCAAGCATAACTGTGAAACACTAATAGCAGTTTGAAGGCAATTTGACTGGTACTGGAGAGAAAAAAGGCAAGCCCATGATACTCAGCAAACTGACAGCAGAGGGCACCAGCGTCCTGTATTGGAGAAAAAAAAATTGACCTTTTTTTTTTTTCCCATGTAAATTGCACTATAAATCCTTCTTTGCTCTTACCAGCTTAATGCAAGAAAGCCAAAGCAATATGTCAATCTTTACAGATTCTTAAGGTTGACTGTTTTGGGTGTTTCAGATATCTGCTTGTTATGGAAATGCAGTTTCCACCATTTGATGACAGAAAGAAACAAGAAAAATGTCTAAACTGTTGTTTATCAGAAAGTATTACTTAGGCATTTGCTAAGTAAAAGCTTGTTGCTTGGGAATTCTTAGCCTTTTCCTTCCCAAGAAAAGTATTTATTCCACATAGAGCACAAAATACTTTATTAGTAATCTAAAAGTTTTAAAGAATCAGTGAATTGTGACTTATGTGAGAGTTATTTTCATACAAGCTAACAAAAACAGAAGCGAAATTATTTGGTTGCTAAAATCTACACATAAGTTACTGACATTTACAAAAAGCTGAAGATGACATGGTTGCAAGAGCTAAGATCCACACAGACTACTCATTGCATTCATTTGGTAATAATATGCATCTATGAATAGATAGCGCCTATCATCAGTATTTCAGCTTGCTGTAGAGATGTGAACCCTTGTGTCCCTAAGACATTCAACTTTTGTCATGTACAAATGGTGAGCAGGACAGGCTATACAAGCTATGTATGCATATGAATGTTTTTAAACATACCATGTAGACGTTCTATTGTATGCTTTTATGGTATTAAATACTACTTATAGGTATATACATATTTGTACATACTTACCAAACAGAATTATTGCATTGTATTATTTTTATTTGGATGATGGTTCTAATGGAATGACAGTAGGAGCAAATTCTTTGTATATAGCATGGATGTAGGTTACTATTTACACATGTTCTGAGACCACTGAAATCATCAGTTATTGTGAGACCGCGATTGAAAAAGGAATAAGTAAACCCATTAGTTATTTCCCTGGTTTAATATTATTTTTATAATTTCTTTTTCTTATTTGTTTATTGAAAATAGCCATGTGAAGATAATGAGATGAAGACCAGTCTTAGTTTCTTGGCAGTCTCAGGCACCTAGTCTCCAAGGATTTTGAAGCTGGCATGCTGTAAATTTGTAATAAAATACCCTTTTAATTGGGAAGCATAGAAAATATTACTTTTATAAATATTTGATGAACAGAGGTGTTTTATCTATTCATTAGACTCCAGAGTAATATATGTTCATTAGCAGAAGATGAATAACAGCATTTAATATTCTTTGTTTACAACAGAACGTAACATGGAAGAATATATTAATATGTAAGTTGTGACCTTCACACTTTGTCAGTTTTAACAGCAATAGGGTTGTTTCCCTTTATATGGTCAGATCTGTGTTTGATTTTCAGCTTTAATTAAAGCAATTAAATTCACTGTATGTGACAGGTAAAATGCACTATAACTGACAAGACTGGTTTGGTTACTTAGAGAAAAAAGTTACCCATCCTTTCTAAGAAGATAAATTTTTTTTCATATGCCACAGAACAGAACTGTAAATTACTAGTGTGTATATGAGTTACTAATATCAGAAATAATCAGAACTGGTTATCAGAAATAACATCAGACTATTATAGTTTCCTTTTCAAATATATAGCTTAATGAAAAATAACAGTCATAGAAAGAGAACAGTATAGCAGGTCTCTTGCACTGCTTACCTCAGGAGACATGGACATACTCCATGTTCACAAAGCTGTTAGATAGCACAACTCTGTTTAAAATTGTATGACTGATAAGTGTATTACACTTACAGCTTTCAGGCATGGTTTCACAGAACAGACAGTAGGGAGGAACAAAGAAACAGCAGGCCAAAAAGAAATGGTGCTTAGAGCTCATCAAAAGCTGTTTTTGTCAGGTTGGTTTTTGAACAGAACTGTGATTTCCACAAAATCATCATTTTTTTTGGAAAACTTTATTCTGCAGTTAATTTTTGGAACTGGGTTTTGGTTGTATTACAGCCTAGAAAAGAACCATGGAATCACTGGTTTCATTAAAAAAAAAAAAAATAAAAAAATCCCTATTTTCCTTTCTGATTTTAAAATGAAGAGAAAGTCAAAATATCAGAGTTTCCTCCAGGATGCACATTTCAATGTCTGACTAACAACAACTGGAGAAAAAGCATTCCAATGAGATGTTTGACTTTGTGGAAGGCAAGCAAGGCAAGAATATTAACTGTGGCCTAGCTGCTGAACATAATATATTTTGTTAATAACATAGAGAACTCATCAATGTGTTCCGCTTTTTTTTTAGTTACACTCTGCTCTTCTTTTCCTTGTTTCCATAAAGAACAGTCTACAGATAATTCTTGTAGCATAAATGGGTCAGGCTATCAATGGTTTTTTAAAAAGTCTCACAGAAAAGAAAAAGTTACGTCAGAACAAGAGGAAATGGCCTCAAGTTGTGCCAGGGGAGGTTTAGGTTGGATATTAGGAAAAATTTCTTCACTGAAAGGGTTATTAAGCATTGGAACAGGCTGCCCAGGGAAGTGGTTGAGTCACCATCCCTGGAGGGATTTAAAAGAGGAGTAGATGTGGTTCTTAGGGACATGGTTTAGCCACGGACTTGGCAGTGCTAGGTTAATGGTTGGACTCAATGACCTTAAAGATCTTTTCCAAGCTAAATGATTCTATGGTTATCTGGTTGTTGCATATAATCTGTAAATATAAGCTTGCATTTACACCTCACCCCCCTACCCCACCCCCCACCCGTGCCCTTCTGGTCACACAGGTATCATCCTTATTCAAAAGTAGAGCTGGGAAAATACCTTGTATTTTCATCCTAATTATAAACTACTTTTTTTTTTTTTTTTTTTTTTTTTTTTTTTTCTCATTTTAGTATTGTACTCTAAATGCAGATATTGAATGTTGACTTCTTTACACCACCCTAACCCATGGTCATGTTACAACAATGAGGTATTAGTCACAGAGGAAAAACCAGCAGTAAACTCTGCCATCATTGTGCTTCTGCCCTCCATATTTCTGTAGAAAGACCTGAACTATGCTTTATCTTTGTGGTTCTGATTTACATTTCATTAAGTCCACTTTCCTCTCTGAAAAACCACTTTCTTTCCATTTGCATAAACATATACATTGCATAAACAGCATTGACTATGAAGGAGTCAGCATAAAGGAGGCAAGAGAGAATTACACATATTCAAAGCAAGAAATTAATAGGTAAGGTGCATTATATCTATTGAAGGGGATATTTACTGAAATGTTTGCTGAAAAACTTGAGTTTGAGTGTGTATATTAGTGCCACCCATGAAGATAGCCACAAGAAACAGTACCCAAGATGCTGAAAGAGAAATGTTATTACATCAGGAAAATTATACCCCTCTTTTAGGGTTAGTGCTGATGCACTAATAGTCTTTTCTTCCCTGTTCTGAGGTAATTGTATTTCCTCAGCTGTGGAGAGGGGCCAACACTCTGCTTCAAGGCCATTCTCTCTTCCCCATCGGTTTGATGCCTGCCCCTGCTCCACAAGAAACGGTGAAAGCAATGACAGCAAACCACCTCTCTCCCTTCTTGCATAACCTGTTTTTTTATGGGTGTGCTTCCAAATATGTTTTCATCCTGTTTAAGAAAATTCTTTCCACAGAATTAGGAGCCCATGTAAACCTTGCCCTCTGGTGACAGCTAATACAAGTCTTTAGTATAGCTACCTTTCAGGAGCAGTGCTTGGCTCTGAGATGAAGATGGCACGTGATGGTGAACCCTGTTGTTCTTTTATAAGGAGACTCAGTTCTTTTTTATTTCTTTTAACACATACATTCTTTAACATTTGTGTTAATGTCCATAATTTCTAGGGCATTTACAATAAATTAGTGATTACGTTTTTTGCACAGGAAAATTCCTTGCATTAGTAGAAGATGAGGATGTCTTTCCCAGTGGGTAGATATTCAGAATATATGTCCTACAACACCTGTGTCCCTGTTCTTGGAAAGTTCAGCAGAGAGAACAAGATCTGAACCAGTGTGAGGCTTGAATTTTCCCACCAGAGACAGATAGTTTTCATCCATGATACACAGGCTGCTGTGGGGAAAATCTGCCTGTGAATACTTGTCTGAATGAAGAGCTGCTCAGCTTCAGTATTAATTTGCTAGTATCTTTTAATTTGTTTGAAAGAACAGTTAGGTCAGTAAGAATCTAATTTTCTGACAAACAGTGACAGTGTAATGTTTAATGAGGGTTGTTTTTCTTTGCTGTTACTTTGTTGAGTATCATGTTTGAAATATGTAGTCTTATACAAAATGATACAAAACAAAAAAAAAGATACAAAACAAACAAACAAAAAATCCATTCTTACTTGAAATTATAATGAAGCTTAAAAACCTGGTTTGTTTAATTTGAATGTGGTTTCTGATCAAAGATGTACCTGTCCTGCATAAAGTTGCTACTTTTTGTCACCTCTAGTTAGAATGTTAAAACTGTTCATGTCTAAAGAAATAACACTTAGAAATACTGAAATTTTCATGTCAGAATTTAGGGTTGGCTTTGATATTCAGAAATTGAAACATATCTCACATCATTGAAACACCAATATTTAGCAGAATTTGTGAGGCATACACTGTTTAGCCACAGTAGTAAATCTTGAATTATAATTTCCACTATGCTGCAGTTGAAGAAAACACAGTGATTTGTTATGAGGTAAAATAAATGTTTCCACCTTTTATGGAAAAAATCCACCTACAATAAAAGTCATTTTTCCCATTAAAAAATTCTGCTTGAAATCTGTATGCATTTCTATTAAAAAAATAATATTGCTTAAAGTAATCTGTAGACTTCTTTAAATTGCTTCATGGGAGAATTATGACAACCATGCCTACACTATTTTTTTTTTTCACAGACATCCTAACTAACTCAAACTACCAAAACCTCAGTACTCTTATTGTAAGCCAGAGGTCAACATTCATTGCATTTTTTTTTTTTTTTTTTTTTTTAAAAACTGTTTGCCAAAATTAAGACTAAATCTGTGCTACTAGATTATATACAATAATATAATTAGATGTATTTGACCACTTCAACATATTACCAGTGCCTTGTCCATCTTGTTCCTCTGCAATGCACCTTTCTTATATTCTGCAGCTTTATATTTTATGCAAATGTTGCATTAATACATTTGATTATATTAGTACTGATATGGCAGATTTCCTTTAGTATTAAAGGAAAATAATTAACTGACGTTACCCAAGTAATTAAACAGATAAACTTTAGACTTTCAGTAAGTCTCCTGACCTGAAAGTAGTTGAAGACAAGAAAATAATACCTAATCCCTAATAATAATAATAATACCTAGAGTATACCCTAATTTACTATTTGCTAAGCATACATGAATTGGCATAATTGAAAAAAGGAGTCTTGGGCAGGATGTTCTGAAGGAGAATAGCTATTCCTATATTCTGATGATACAGGAGAATGATTGTTGCATTAAATGGTTTTGTTAGAGTAGATGGGTCTTCTAAAAAGGGAGGGAACTTTCCCAGTTATCTGTTGGGAAAGTTAATAAGTTTGATCAGAAATACAGGATAGCTTACTGCCGTTCCTGGAGGAGTTTCCAAGAAGAATGAAAACCAGTTTCTCAGAAAAATAGAAGAAATAAATCAGCAAAGTTGACAAATTATTCTTCAAGCAGAAAAGCTTTCTATTTATGAAAAATTACACCTTAGAATTACTACTTATGATTGGAAAAAAACCCTTCCTTTATGCTTTTGGTTGCAAAATGAACCATGGACTAAGCATTTGTGTGAGAAGGTACTAGTTTTTGCAAAAGAATATTGGACACATTTGTCAGACTGGGGTAGACAAAGAACCTGAGCAAAAAAAATCCTTTCCAAAGATCATGACTTAAAAGGCATCCTTTAAAAGATTATTTTATGTGTGACCTCCAATGGAAAATGATATCACCCTAAAATAGCTGAGGATTTCAGCTCTCTATGGGCAAATGAGCTAAAAGGTCATGGTTTTGACATCATAAAATTTTGGGGGTTTGACACTGTTAAACAGATGTCTGAAATTCAAGTTACCATACTGACAACAACTTTTTAACTTTCGGTAGAGAGGTTACCGATTTCTTGGGGATCTCTAAAGAAGGGTGTACAATTACTACCAGCAGCAATTTTTACTGTGTGGTCAAAAACTAAAAAGAACCAAAGCTTAAATAAATATCAAGTTAACAAATTAATTAAAAAAAACCAAAACAAAACAAAACAAAACAAAACCAAAAAAAAAAACCCAAACCAACCACTACACAAAATAGCCCCCCAAAGTAAAAAAATAGCTTGCATTCAAAGCAAAATAATTTTGTTGTATGCGACATTTAATACAAAAAAAATTATTTGTTATTTTAAAAGGCCCCAAGAATGTCCTTCTTCTGTATTTATTAACTTATATTCCTGTCTAGATTTGTATCATTATGTTTAGACCCTGTCGATAGAAACCATTTATACTTTCTGTATTTAAGACACAGGATTTGTAGTCATGCTGAAAGTGAAAAAAATTTACTTCCTTATGCCACAGAAGAAAATATATTAGTTGAGACACAGAAGCGTGATGTATTAAAAAGAAAAAGGCAAAAAAAGGCAGACATCTACAATGATACACAACAGGAACTTGACCCTAAAGACTTTTTGTTAGAAGTAATGTCTGTATGCGCAAAACCTAAATCACCTTTTCAGAACAGGGGACAAATTTGATTATTGTATTTTTTTTCCATTCCTCATTTCAGACATGTAGGATAGGACAGTAGCATCTCCTTAAGTATGGTATAGGCTAGTTACTTAAATTCCTAACTGAATAAATGTTTTGTTTTCTACAATAGAGATTGATACCAGATTTGGGATATTGGCTCAGCTTTGAAATACTGTCACTCTGTTGAGAAGAATATCAAAATAAGACATTTCCAGTTTTGTCAACTGTTGCGTTTCCATTATGTAGAGAGGATGCATGAAAGATCAAATCACTTCTGATGAGGAATTTTTGGCTGTGCCTTGTTTAGGTACAGCAGAGGCAGTTTTTCAAATGTTGCTCTTAAACAAAGAACTGTGCTTTTCGGTATGCGTTCCTTCCCATAAAGGCAAGTAATTATTTAGCAACATCAGAATGACATCTAGTTTTTGTGTACCAGATCTAGCTACTATCTGTTCTGCTGCCACCTACTTTCTATATGGGATTGGGGCAAGGAAAGGTGATAATGAAGAAGCTGTGTAGTGGCTTTAGTAACACTCAGCTAAGCCAACAGATGACTGTGCACCCTCAGCAAGGGTCAAGAAAGCCCACCATGTGCTAGGAGTTTCAAGGATTTAAAGGAATAGAGAACAAATGAGGACATCATTAGGGTGCTACATAAATCCCCTATGTTTTGGCCATTCTGTGTAGTTTCTGATTTCCACATTCAGAGATGCTACAACAGAATGGGCAAAAGGGAGTATCAAAGATAGGAAACAGCTTCTCCAGGAGGGATGTTGTTGGCTGAAAGAGAGAAAATTACAGAAATGTGGTAAAAAGTCCATATAAATCATGTGAAGGCACATATATGACATCTTGGTTTATAAAATCATGAGAGGGATGGCAAAGGTGAATGGCGGAAAATCATTCACTGTCAATTTCAAGGCAAGAGCTCTGGACAACTGGGGGAATTGCAACAAAAATACCCAGAGCTGAGGACTCTGAAGCAAAAGGAGTTTGTCTGCAAGGGAGCTTCCATTGCATGTGGAGACAGGCTGTGGCACCAAGTATGTCTTTGGTTTGAATTTATGAATGGCCATTGTTGTGGTTTTTTTCTCATCTTGTTGGAGAATGGCTTGCAGAACAAGGTCAGGGATCTGTGCAGGAGCTGATTACAGTCATCTGAGGTAAACAAAGGAAAAAACCCAGGGCACAGTTATGCTAACAAAGGACTGTTATGCTAAAGGGGGGAGAGACCGAGGTACAGAGCGGCCTTGATTATAATGGAAAACAACCTTTGGAAAAAACAAGACAGAAGAAGAAGGATGTTGTGACATACCTGAAATGCCACAAGGGGTTGGGATATTATAATGTAGCCTTTTAGACGTATCCAATAGATTTACGATTAGTATGCATAATTATAGTTAGTGCTTATATAAGGTGTGATTTCTTTCAATAAAGTTGAAGCTTGCTCTATCATTCACATTGAATCGACTGCTTGCTTCCTCTGCTCGTCGCATCATCTAGCAGAAGAAGATAGATCAAGTTTTTACTTTGGATCCTCAGAAAATAATATGGGATAAAGTTTGTGTGGCGATACCAGAAATATTGTGAAAACATAGCTCTGTACGTGGCTAGTCTGAAAAACAGTATATGACATAAACTTTCAGTGTACAAGGAAAGAAAAAGTCCTACAAATTTGATATTGAAAAATACTGCTAGTTCAGATATTTTCAGGAATCATTACTCTTGAAAATATATAAAATAAAACAATTTTTGAAGGCATATCAGTCAAAAGCGAGCAACAGACTGAAAAAAAAAAATAACCAAATTTTATTTTGATGCACTTTTTCATTTAAAAGCATACGATACAGTTCACTAACAATTCTCTCTGAGAAAAGAAAAATGCTTTAAAAAATTAAAGGGTATAAAAATTATCCTTGTGTGAAATTTCAGATTTATGTTAAAAGTTGTTTGAATTCTTTTAAGATGCATAAGAATATCCAGTAATTATGTATAAGGCAATTTATCAAAGTCATTTGCTTTGCTGGAATGCAGGTTTTAATATGCAAATGTAAAGTAAAATCACTACTACAGCTGCATATAAATACTATTGCTGACTTCCCTCAAGTTAATTTTTATGTTGACAGTAGAGAAATGAGTGCTTTTTATTTAATATAGTTCATTTCATTCTGGATATTATTCAGCTATATGTTCTAAAATGACAGTTTGATTTGGTTTCACTTGAATATTTTGAAGCTTTTTGAACTGTAAAGCTATAGCATGCACGAGAACAATGCTTTAGCTTCATGTTAATATTCAGTATTATGCTCAGAAATTGAATTAGTCAGAGAGCTGCAACTCCCATAGTAATGCTTCTTGGTATAAAACGTACACCTTAGTGCAGATTTTATGCTATCAAGCAGCTTTACTGTGGCTTTGTTTACCAATTCTTCTATTTACAATATGTATCTTAAGATGACATGTCAAAGGCAATTCGGCTGGAGCAGCGTTAGTAGAAGAAACTGCTGTATCTCTTTTGAAAGTATAAAAGCCATTGGTATTGGGAGAATGTATTAAGAGAGCCTGAAATTCAGTGTTGAAAAGGAACTTTTTGCTTCTGAGCTAATGCCCAGTGAATAAAATGAAAAATTCCATTTGGCTCAGATGGACTTGGATTCAGGCTTCAAAATGGTGAATAGTAATTCAAAATGCTACTTCTGAATAAGGCTATAGTAGAGCACAGAATAAGGGCTGAGCTTTATTAATTCTAGAGAGCAGCCTGTTCCTGGGGGAATTCTAACTGCAAGTTTAACTCAATGCAGGCTGTCCTTCCAGAAACACTTCAGCAGTGATGGTGTCTTGCAGTAACACAAGTGTGTTTATTTTTCCATTTAGTGAAAAAGCCCACAACTTTGGGGCAATTAATTGATGAGGAAAAAAGCCCAGAACTGTGTAAGGCATGTTTATGAAGTGAAAGGAAGAAGATGATGATAAAATTGTTTATTTTTTGTTTTCCATTGCTTCGGGTTTTTCTGGGGAAAAATGGAGGTAAACAATAGCAAGGCATCATTGAAATGATTCCAGAGAAAAGACTAGAAATACGGATGGGAGAAATGATGCGACTAGATTTCTAAAGCCACCAACTTGATTAATCTTTTGAAGAGTGTATTTTTATGATCAGTAACATGGCTTCATGTTTTTTATTTAAGAAGGAATTGCAAAAGATTATGCAAAGAGTAGAACAGAGGATCTTCATCAGAATAATTTTCTGTTGGGAAAGAAGTTTGAAAATCAATACACAACAAAAGTACAAAGCATGATTTCCTTATTGGAAGCAGATTTTGTTTCTCACACCTTAAGTTCTCCTAATCTTTTCTATAATTTTTTCCACATTCTTCTCTCACTTCTTTTGTTTTGGTGTCTGTTTTCCTTCTTTCTTACAATTATGTTTTTCCATTCCTTTTAAAAAATCAAGTGCTATGATAAATTCATCATTCAATATGCATATCCAATGGATACCCAATATTTATACACTACATACTAGATCCTGAATAATATTAAACACAGTTGGTTGCCTTAAATATCCACAGCATTATCTTTATTTGAGCAAAATGTGTCTCTGTGAGCCTGGTGTTAAGCATGATAGAAACACACTAAAAATGCAGGTATGTTTTTTTTCTTACCATATTTTTGAATTTTCAATTGTACATTAAATAAAGTCAGTGAGAGGACACTAGCAAGTAGATAATACATTTGTGTCATTACATATGTATATATGAATGTGTGAAATTTTGCTCTGAGGCTAAAATGTTACTCTTGGATTTGGAGGCTACTATGCACCTAAAAAGGTAGCTGTAATCTGAATTGGCAGACAAGTGCGAGAAGACATGATCCTCTTCCCAGCCGTTATTGGCAAGGATCCTTTCTGTCTTACACAGACACACACATGTAAACTCTAAACTTAACACCAAAATCTGTAAATCTCGCTTCACTTACTGTTGTTTTGAAATATGCCTATGACATAGGTGCTGGCCAGCACGCAGATTTTAAATAGGTGCCTCAGATTTTTGCATCTCACCTTGCTATAATATCAACATATATTCCTTATCACTTAACTCACTAGCACCTAAAAATATTCCCTAAAGGAAATTAAATTAGTTTCGTGAATCACTGTGACAAGACCTTCCTGCCCTTGTCAATTCACAGGATGATGATTTTAGAAAACATTGGATTTGTGATATTAAGTCTGTATTTATTTGGAGACAAGTTGTTAAAGTGATATAATGAATCTACTTCCTACTCATTGCGTAAACGTTTAAGAAAACAAATTGTAAAGGAATAGCAGTGAGGGCTTCCTTATGTGGTAGTTACTCAATTTCCTACAGCAAATGAAGACATGGGAGGGGACAGCATATAGACCACTTCCTGAGAAGATTCTGGAGGAAGGGTGCCCAGGTGGGTCAGTAACTTCTAACAGCTGCTCCTGTCCCTCCTGATAGCAGTTCCCTGAGGTTTCTAGTCACTCAAAAAAAGGCTTAAGCCCCTCTTCACAGCTCAGCAGAATTACTTAGCCTTCACAATCCCCTGTCACCCTTTCTAAAATCTTCTTTTCACTTTTACAAGTTCTAGTCAGAGACCTTCCCAGACTTCCTTTCACCTGCTTCATGGCTTGACTACAGACTGTTTCTAATGAAAACATGCTTCTGTGGGTAATTTGCTCTCTAACTATCCACTCCAAATCTCTTCCCACCTGATCCTTCAGCTCTCATGTCAGAGCTAGGCCATCCACTTGTTGCTGAGCTCAAAGTTGTCTGCTCAGATGTTTGGTGCCAGAACCCAATACTGAACTGGTCATCAACATCCATGTGATCCTCACAGTTGCCACAGACAGTGGAGGTCACCATCAGAACAATCTCTGTTTCTAATTCTTGGGTATAACTCTTGATTGGGGAGGGAATAAATAAAAATCTGACTGGGGTCAGAATAAAAGAAGAAAAAGTAGCATCATGGGAGCACTATCCCAGAGCATCCATGTTCTGCTACATGTCTCATCAACACCTTTTCCTTCTCTTTCCCTGAGCAGCCAAGTCCTGTTCATGTAGCCTGCTTCCCACAGGGATGACAATGGAGGCAACCTTTTTCTGCCATGGTGAGGTCTTCTGAAAGAAGCAGGGTTACAGATTGAAGTAATTCAAGGTTTTGTGGGGGCTGATTTTGAACTGCCAGTCTAGACCTGAAAGTCTCTTCTCAGCACCCTCATTCAAGCAGTCTCACAGCATGTTATTTCCCGTTTTCTCCAGAATCCCTGTGTACAGAAGACACTAGTTTCCAACTGTTCCCTCCTGCTTGGATGCAATTTCTGATCCACTATGGCCAGATCAGATGAGTGCTTCTTGAATCCATGTATTCTGTTTTGTCTCCAATAAGATACGTATTGGTACTTGTATAGAAAGGTAAAAAAGGTAACTTTTGAGGTCTAACAATTCCCCCCACCCCCAGTACTTCAATATAATTAAAGTTCTGCAGTAGTTCAGTTTTAAAGGAGAAAAACTATATGAACTGTTGTTTCACCAGTTTAGTGGCACCTCCATTAGAAAAGACTTTATTTGCCAAAGAAAAAAACAAAAAAGATAAATGCAATATTGCATGTGATCAACAGATTCTCATTTCATGACAGTTCCATCGAGTGTGTTCACCATTAAACACTGGGGTTAGGAATTTAGTTAAATACAAACAAAAAGTTGAATATTAATTACTTTATTTTAGAACATAACTTCTAAGTTAATATAGTATATACCGTGACTTAAATTTCTATGAACTATATTATAATGTTTTACCAAAGATATAGTTTTGTACTTACCCACAGAAAATATGTTAAACATTAAGCAGAAATATTTATTCTGCGTATAAAACATTGATCTGTTTGAAGACAACTGATGTTGACTGAATTTTCAGTAGCTAGTGATTGTGGTAGTGTTATCATATTGTTAAGTTTCTGAGATAAAATAACTCAGCAAGTATTAAACTTGTGTACTATTCATTGTTTTGCTTTGAAACATTAGATGTTATATGTTCAATTTAGGTCCTTCATGTTCAAAAAGAGAAGGAATTTCTAATCTAAATTAAAAAGAAACCATTGTCTCAATATAAAAATTATTCTGCAAAATCCTCACTTTCCTTCCTGGGAGCCCACAGTTATAGCAAGAGCTTATAGAAAGACTAAAGCGAAGCACACCACCTTCTTTATAAAATGAACAGGTACTTAAACCAAGTTGCCGCTATATGCAGAGAAGATCTATACAAATTGATGTCTTTGGGGTCTTATTGCTGGAGAAGAGTTAAATGGTTGGAGATTTAATTGCTGCACAAACAGAAAAAAACCCCCTGTATTATGCTATCAGTGGCAGGTGCACTCCTTTATTATAATTTATGCCACTGGGTTTTAAAAAATTCATATCTGTAGTGTTAGCATAATCTGAACATTTCTGCATCTATGTTTATTCATAAACTTCTACCTGGTTGCATAGTTTCTAAAAGGAATGAAAATGTTCTAATTTCTACCATTCTCACACCAGTCCATCTTCAATGAATTCAAGTTTTATGTAATTTTATAACAGACAGACTGAGAGGTGGATCAATTAAACGACTAAAAAATGAAACCTTATTTCCCAAGAGACAAAGAATTATCTCATCAGTTTAAAAAATCACTGAAGACATCTCATCTTAATGAATATAAAGAAAATTATCCTCTCATACACATAATTCTTCTGCTTAGTATTATGTAATCAAAATTGGCACTCTATTACATTTATGATAACTGATTTCTAGTTTTTTCTTATGATCTTTAGATAGATATCCATAGGCCAGATACTTCTACCTGTGTAGCCCTCACATCAGTTCACCTGTATATCTAAAAATACTAGTGCTTTAAAATAAATAATCAGAAACTTGCATTTTCATTCATAGGCAGGTCCTACTCTGTATTTAGTTCAATATTTTGATTTGGTTTTATTAGATTGAAATACACATCTTCAATTTTTCTCTGACTCAGAAGGTATGAAAGGGCTGAATAGGAATAGGTGGTTTGCTTAGTTTGCACTGCTTGGTTAGGTTTGAAGAAGTACTGAACAGCTGCAGCTTTGCAATAAATTATAATTTATATTCTGTTCTCTTCCTGTTTAGGTAGTAGAAAAATGTGCTGGTCATTTTGTGCAGGCATCACAATTGTGTGAGAAACTTTCAAGGGTTTTTTGAGTCTTTTTAGTAATATTTAAATTTGGAATTATAGCGTATGATTTCAGTGTAGTTTTTACAAATGAGTGATCTTATAAATTGTCAGCTACTTCTGTGCTTAAATCAGGATTTAAGCATTTAGCAGAACAATGAGAAGGACATACCAAAACAAACAAACAAACAAACAAACAAACAAAAATTTTAAAAAGCTGTAAAGTATGCAGGATGCTTTCATGCACCTTCAGCTAGTACTAGTCACTACTGAAAAGAGAAATTATTGATTTTTATTCCTATTTATTTATTTCCATGATAGTTTTAACTTGCATGCTCTTTACCACATGGACACCCAGACACTTCTGCTGAAAGGAGAAGAGGGGGATAGAAAGGTCACAAAAGCAAGGGGCACCAGCTGAGAGGTGTCAGGGACTGCTTCTTGTGATTTCAATCCTCTTGTATAACGTACAGGAGACTAGCCTTAATAAGCTGTTTCTAGCTCTAACTAGCTGTTAGTAAGAAAAAGTACCTCTCAGAACTGTGCTCTTTATATCAGTTCTGAATAGTTTCGTTTACCCTGTGGCTGTTTTAATATATAAATTTAGCCAAATATTTTAAAAATACTTCTGTTACACTAAACTATGTTACTGAATCAATTACAGAGCTGCTGACCTCCTCATGTCTTATTTTAGGTATCCATTATTTAAAAAGTCTTTAATCTGCAAACTAGCTTATATAGTTATAAATTCTTTCCATTAATTTTCTTTTCCCAATCATTTGTAGAGAGCCTAGATGATTTCAAGGGCTTGACATTTTAAAAATTGATTGAAAAATCTTACTGAGGTATTTGCTTTATAAAATACAATTTCATTTTATGCAGATCACTGTCAGTAATGGTCCAGACATTTCTGTTTGTTTGTTTGTTTCGGTTTTTTTGTTACAGTTCATGTCTGAGCTGTAATAGCTGAAGATATAATCAGGCCAACATCTACATTACCTCTACAGTCTTCTGTTACATATCCATACAAATCAGCAAATAGAAGTTAAACCTCCTGTTATGCTAGGAATTAATGAACACAGCTTTTGAGAGTCATGTCAAATAAATCTCTGCTGGTAAGTGAGATCTCAAAAAAGGGTAGTCACTAAATGGAGCTGTGCTATTGAGCATTACTGGAGTTTCTAGTTCTCATGGTTATGTGTAGCACAGAGAAAGTTTGGAGAGCAAATGACGTTTTGAACTGTGCAAAGTTACTGTATGAAATACATTCAAGAATAATCAAAATCAGCTTACTCTGATGCTAACTTCCCTTCACCAAGAAGAGCTCAAAACAGGCAAAACAAACCAGATATGACTATCTCTGTTTCTATATACTCATACACAAATGCTGGTTTGTGTTGTTTTGTTTGTTTGTTTGTTTGATTTTTCAAAGGATAGAGAAATTGAAGCTAAAATATGTGGTCAGCTAATCATTTTATAAAAACCTTTTAATTGGATTAGTATTGAAGATTTTGATTCCCCATAGCTCTTTCAATGTAGAATTGAACATATAATTGCATACAAAGAATTCACCAGCATTATTTATTCCATCATATAATCTAAATATTTAATTTCAACTGTAATAAATCAAAACTATATGTGATTGTGAATTTTGACCAGATGTTACTCTTGCAGCAAATAAATAATTTCTTAATTCATTTTTAACACAGCAGAAAGTGATATTTTGTGATGGCAGTTTCCTAGTAATAGGATTTCATCTTAGAAGTTAATTTGCCATTTTAGGTTTTCTTTATTGGGATACTCTTGACAGTTTAAATTGTCTAAAAGTGACACGAAAAGTTGAAAATTTGTCTAAAATCACTGGTGTCTTCATTTTCCTGACTTTTTAAGTGTAATTTACTTTTCCTCATTTTTGTAGTGTAATGGTTTGTTATAAGTATGATGAAGCAGAATGTCTATTACACTGTTTTAAATTCATATTATTTATTTTGTTGAATAGGTAGTTGTGTTTTTACTAAAAGGAAAAAAATAAAAGTTAGCCATATCCATTTTACTTTTTTTGTAGAGTATACTGGAAGACCAAACACTGGAATAGAGAATTTGTGAAACAGGGTACACTAAAATAGAAAAATAGTTTTGCATACTAGGGTAGTAGAAAAATACCATTCTACCATCCTGTGGTAGAAATCAGAAAATTTTGCATGCAAAATTTTGGTTTGGTTTGGTTTAGTTCACTGAAGCCCAGAAGTACAAAGAATTGCAGTTTAAATTTTACAGTCTTCAGCTCTCCCTTGATGTATGTTCACCCCTCGCTGGTGCTGTCAAAGTATATACAATCTTTACGCTTTTAAGAGTTGCTTTGAGAAGAAGCTAAAGGAGATATTCAATTTTTTTTGCAGAAGCTTAGTGGTAAAAAGGCATGGTAATGTCCCATTCCACCATGGAGGCACATCAAGATACTGCTCAGTATCTCATTTTTAAGACAATTTCTAAATTACTTTGAAGTGACTCGTGGAATGCAGCAGAAAAGGATAACAGGAAACACAGTAGGAAAGGGTGGCAGTTGGTGAGGTAGGGGTGACTGTGCAATTTAGCACTGTCAGAAGCAGCACACATGTAAAGGTCCCTACTTCATGCTAGAGGTATAACGTGGCATCATGCTCCAGTGTGAAATTATCATTGGTACTTAAATGATTCAACGGTAGCCTTGAGGAGGAAGGAAGAGATTAGAAATTAGTCCAGTTATCGCTTAATAATAATTTGCAAAGAGCTGTGGAAATGTCTTGGAGAAAAATATGGTATCCAAACTTACAGCTGTTTTACCCTTCATTCTCAGGCAAGCAATAATTCAGGAGCAAGTAGGGAATTTATTTCCATTTAAAGTTACTTTTAAAGACATTAGGTGTAACTTGACCATTAATGCAAAAAGGAAGATGAGCAGCAACAAGTTATTGAGAAAAGTCTGTCTTTACAGAAGGCATTTCTACTATTGTTATCTTAAAATGTAAGTCCTGCAGTAAATCCCACAGAGATTCTGTCCTTTAACCAGAATACTTTATTCACAGCTGGTATTTAAAATGTTGGATTTTTGTGTGTTTTAATAGTCCTTTTTTTTTTTTTTTTTTTAATCTGTTGTGGCTCCTCCTATCAACAGCTCATTTTGTCATAGCTATTCTCTAATACATATTCCTTGCCTTGTTTTCAAAACTATAAAAAAGGATATAATCCAGTTACACAAAGCACTGCAGAAAATACACGATAATCCTAGGCTGAAGTTAATTAAACATTTCTACATAGGGTCAGAGTGACCTTCAGAACCCACAACATCCAT
Source organism: Athene cunicularia (assembly GCF_003259725.1). NCBI lineage: Eukaryota > Metazoa > Chordata > Aves > Strigiformes > Strigidae > Athene > Athene cunicularia. The sequence continues at coordinate 109,291,700 of NW_020799091.1, read as the reverse complement.
TACCAACTGAGGATGAAAGAAAGCCCATAGAATAATCTGATTTTTGCAAATGTTAGCATCTTTGCTTTCTTAGACCATCATTGTTCATTGATCTTTGACAATAAGATCAACAGCAGCTTAAATGCTTTTTGGCTTTTGGGAAAGGATCTTTTTTTTTCCTTGATAATTTTTGCTACTGCAAGTGAAATTTAGACTTTCTTTCCTTATGTCAATAGTAATCAATACTTAATTCAAAGTTTATGATCATCTCAGTGTTTTTTATGCTGCTAGAGCTGGAAGCAACATGTGAAGGAACTTCAGTGTTTCAAAGCAATTGAAAAGTGCTGAGTAAACAAGTCTGGTGAATAAAGACTTTTAACCAGAAGGTATTGGGAAGCAAAAAGGCATCAAGACTCCACATTGCTCTGGTATATCTAACTAATATTGTTCAGATACATGCAACTATATGAACTGAAAATTTTTTATATCCTTGAGAGAATACTATTTAAAAATCTACTAAAAAATCAAGGGAGAAACTTCGTGGCATTTTTCATTGTGAACTGAACTTTTTAAAGCGGCCAAGCTGATGACTTCATTGTATTGTACTTACTATAATGATACTACTAGATAGTGCTTATTATAATAAATATTCATTAGTTTTACTCTTTTAATAATGTAACATAAACTTAAGGCAAACTCTTTACTACTCCAGCACACAGAATGTTGGCAACTGTCATCCATGAACCACAGTGCAAGAGGGTCACTGTGAGGGTTACATCTCTTTTCTCACTAGAGCTAACAAACTAATTTATGGAAAATAATGCATTCTCCAATATTTTCTTCTATTTCTGATTATAACTGTTAATTGAGGAGATCAGGATTTTCTTGACATATTTGTTATTCTAAATTATTGCACAGATTGTCTGTCATTGTGGTTGAAAGACACATGTTATTAATTTTTCTTGTTCACAACATGGAGTATCATGGAATAGGAATAAATGTTTTCAGAAAGTTTTGGGAAAAAAGGAGTGTATATAGTTCAACATTTTGCTCACCTTGAGGAAGGGAAAGTTGTGATTTTTGCCTACTTGAGGGTTTTGAACGTGCCCAAAGCATGATCTTTCCTTTTTCCTTTGTTCAAATGTCCTGAAAGTTTCTGTATTGAGCCACCACCCAAAGACTTGTTTTTTCTGGGACACAGAGCCACCTGAGATTTGCTGGCAATATGGAGGTGAGGAGATCTGGAAGGAACACAGACTATATTCCCTGTTGCAATTTGCCAACAATACACCATCCCAGATAAGAGAAAAATCTCCAAGTCTACACTACAGTTATGTGAAAATCCAGAGCATCCATAAGGTGGTTTGCAGCAAATTCAAGTTTTACTGAAATGATTCACAAAAATGTGATTTGAGCTAGCTGACAAAACACATGGAATCAGGAGGAAATGTCTGATTTCCCTAGTGCAAATTTGAAGGATGAGATAAATCTGAAATAAAACACTAAATATTTCCCAAGCAGATCTTGGGTTTCTGTTTGTTAGTTTGTATGCTTTTACTTGTTCGTTTTTTTTTGTTTTTTTTTTCTTGACTACATTCACTTCCAGAAAGCTTCAGGGTCCTGCTGTGCTAATGCAAAGTCCAGAAGTAGAAAGAGTCCTGTGCTATAGTTGTGCAAGGGGAGAATGGTTCATGCACCAGAGAGCTCCCAGAGGAAGGCTGAGGTATGTAGTAGCAAGGACAGTATCAGGAGTTACTTTGGTGCCATGGAGACAAATTCAAAACAGTGATAAAACTGAGAAAGTTAAGCAGAAGTCTTGCTTTTCACTGGTTTTATGCTTAACTTTCTATGTAATTGGTATGACAATGTCTGCCCTTCAAGCTCTGTATTTGAAAATCAGCGTGTGAGATGTGCTGATGGATTAATTCAGTGCAAGGAACTGTCTTTCTTTTTTTCTTATCATGTAAGCAGATATCTCAGCTTTCTGATAAAAATACTCACAATTAGATGTTTAAAACAGCCTGTGAAAACTGGCTAGTATTTGATTAATGTAATTAGTTTATTCACAGAAATTCCAAGGAAACCTTATTTGCTTGAGTACTCATGTAAAACAATTATAAAAAGGAAACAACTACAGAATGAGTATTGATATTGATATAGAAATTGTGAAAATTCTTATTGCAATATCACTTTTGCTGCTCTTGCATTTTGATTGTCTGTGGGTTTATGTAAGCAGGGTGTTGGGTTTTTTTAAGAGATTTCTAGCATATTTAGTATTTAAAAACACTAGGTTGTAAAAAGCAGAGTCATAATTCTTTGATTACAAACATCATCATAGTGTCCCAGAAGCTATCAGAGCTACTCCACTTTGCATCAGCTGAGGATCAAATGTACACATGAATCCTTGTTTATCTTGAATGATGAGAGCAGACCTCAGAATATAGCAGTAAGCACGTCCATGCTGTGCAGTTAAGCTGCAAGAATCTCACTTGCATTGCTAGATCTATTTCCCAAGTAAAGTTTCTAGTAGGCTTGAACATTCTGACACTTTTTATACAAAAATCCAATAACAAAGTAAAATTTAATTTCCTTCTGTGTTGAATTAGTTTGCAAGGCCGTGAATTGCCTTTTATTTCTACAAAACTTCTTACAGATCTAGAAGTCTCATTTAGATTTGCTATTTGTAATTCAGGTAGATTTAATTTAACTTCTTTCTGTAGATTATATATCTAACAAAATAGTTTTAAAAATATTTGTAATATAGCAACATATTCAATGGCCTTTACATCTTGGGTTTTTAAAATAGCTTAATTAAATATAAAGGAGGGAAAAAAAAACACACTTTCTTGTTATATGGTAGGCTAATATCTTCTTGCTTGTTACATTGTTATCTTGTTTTCCCTGAAACAAAAAACGTCTGGTCTGCAATACATATGACATGTCACTGAAGGAATAACCAGAGCATACACCCTTTGTGCCTCCTTAAGGGAGATACTCCAAGGACCATTTCTTCATGTTTGGTACTGAGCTCTGTGAAAATACTGCTAATTATTGCTGACCTAGTCTGTGAATTCAGTCACACCCTTTCAAGCATAAACTGAGCAACAAGCTGTATTATTACAGATCTCTTACCCTCCTCCTTGGGACACTGGGGGAGAGGATTAAAGCCATAACACAGTTGGAAGGCATTGTGTGTGACCTATGAACCTTGTAGTTAATCTCTGCTGTCTGAGGAGCAATAAAAAACCTCTTATAATATCTATTTTTTTAGCTGATATCATTTGTGCTAAAATACTATATACAGTATTTTCTGCTCTTTGACTCTGGAGAAAAAGGTCTATGAGGAGAAAGAGGCAGAGAAGAGAGTATTATAAAACTAATCAGTCATATAATTGCAACTTCCATTGCCCAGACAAGCAGGGGGTATCACCAACAGTAAATGCTGCTAATCATTAATTTTCTTTGTCACAGACTATATATTGGATTTTTCATTGGTCTTTCCATAGCTATTGTATAAACAATACAAAGCACTCTTGTTTTTTTTTTTTCCCTGTGGTTTTAAAAGAGATCTACTAATTAGATAATTTGTGGCATTATGGCGAGTCTGGGGATTTTTCATCCTTTGAAAAAAGAAAAAAAAAGTTCTTTTGCAATATCTGTGTCCTTGGAGACTCTTGAGAAGGTTATTCCCTATCAGTTTAGCAGCTTTACAAGTGCTTATAGCAAGGTTTGTAGTTTGGGGGTGGGGGGGTGTTTGGTTGTGGGTTATTTGTGTTTTTTTTTAATTTTTATATTTAGCTATAACCTTCTTCTGTCTTTTCTTATAATAGAATCGTATTATATCCTTTTTGTTCATCTTTTTTCAGTGGTTGAGGATATCATTATGCTATTACCAAACAACATGTAATAGCATTGATTATTAATTCATGCATGAAAGTATAAAGCTTACTTTGTTCTTTAAAAGGTATTTTGAAACTATGTGAGTCTTGACTAATGTTTGGTAGCATTCTTTCTGATCAGACTAGTTAACTTCAGCAGGGCCACCTGATGACAGAAATCAACAGAAGGTTCAAAACCTGGATTCTATAACTAAAGCTGGTATTTTACTCCAAGCAAAAAATAGCTTCATATGGCTAGACTTCTGCTAAGCACATTATACTGTAAGATTAATGATCTTGCTCTAATTTACTGATAAAACTGATAAGCTCAAGCCTTAAACACATAATGAATTTTTTTCTACTTAAATTTTTTTGATGGTTAGGGAATGCTTGGTTGCCCAACTACACTTTGTATTCAGTTGGGAAGTTTGGGTTGAGTATTTCAAAGCATACATATGAAGACACACACAAAAAGCATACCTATATATAAAATATACATTTACAGTATATATATGTAAATATATAGTAGTATATTGTCACAGTCCACTCACTGGACTTGTGATGGTTCGTTTGCTATGATCTCAAAAGTGCAAAATTAAGGTGACCAACACCAAAGGGGGATAGCAGTAATAAACCAGTAAAACTTTATTGTGTTGCCTGTGAAGCGGGATGCGATAGAGATGGGTGAAAGAAAGGAGAAAAGTAGAGTTTATAGAGAGGAGGGACAGATGTTATAGCTACCACCGCTAATCTCAAAATGTCCTAACGGTCCCAGGTCCTGCTGATGCTGCATCATTGATTGTTGTGATCCTTGGTGGTAAGGCTTCCAATTTTCATTGACAAGAAGTCATCTTTTTGTGGTTGGTAACACACCTTGCTGCACCCCTGCCTCAGGGGTCTCCACCCTTCTCAGAATTCAGGTATCATATCTCTGCTCTTCTCGAGCGAGGCCATTGCTCATGTGCAGCGGGGAGTGTCCGAGGAGAGGTCAGTCTTGGAGGTGGGCAGCCTTCCACCAGGAGGTGTGTTTTGGTATTATAATGAAGCAAAGCTTGTCTAAGGTTCATGATTTTCTTCATCGATGTTATGGCAACAGTTGTCATCCTTTTTTTTTTGGCAGTGGCTCTGTGATTATCTCTAACAGCTCTGGCTAGGCCCAGGCACCGAACAATAGCCCAGCACTCTTTGTACTGCACGGCTCAGGCGCTGCAGAACAGCCCAGCACTGCCTGCACCACAGGGGTCAGTGCTCGGGAGAACAGCACCGCACTCGCTGTGGCACACAGTTCTGCACTCAGGAGCCTTTGCACCCCATTCCACTTCAGGGATCAGCAACTGCGTTCCAAACAGGCTGTTGTTGGGTTACTTCACTGTCCATGTCCCTGATGATTATGTTGAGACAATGCTGATCTTCTGACTGACTTTTAAATATATATTCATATATTTATAAGAGTAAGTTTCATAATGTCTTTGAGCTAGGTAGTATATGTTTTTCACAGAGGAGTAAAGTGAAACCATTTCATTAAGTGATTTTTTTTTTTCAAAATTTATAACAGATTTTGCATGCCTCAAATTTGGGTGTCCAGCATGAGGTGACCAGCTGTGATTTTTCAGGATCACCAAGAATATATAGCTTTTATTGACTTCACATATAAAAGGGTGCTCTTAAAAACCTATGAAAGTCAGCAAGAGAAAGTTTCAAAAATACAATGACAGGCTCCAACACTGTGACAGTTTAGTCAGTGCTGGCGACTTCAGGATGTAGTGCATTAATAGTAAAATTGTGTCTTGACCTCATATCTCTAAGGTCAAATGTTAAATGGTCCATGTACCCTGATCCAATGTCAGGGGAGGTTTCGATATGATCGTGAGAGCAAGATTAAGACAGAGATCAGGTCAAATGCTGTACACCCAAACCAGTATTTATTATTAAAAGTGAAGAGTGGAAGTGATAGGACAGAATGGAAGGAAAAGACAGAAATCAAGCAAGCACAGAGTCACAAGAACAGTCACCACTATGGATCCAGCAGTGTCCCATTGGTCCTCAGTCTTCAGTTCTTCAGTGGTGGGTGCACACACGGCAAAGTTTTCTGTTGCCTTTTAAGTTCATCTTATCAGCTGATTAGCATACTAGACGAGGAGAGGCAGGTATTCCACAGACTCATTTCCATGAGAGAGGAAGAAAAAGGTGGAGCATGGGTTCTGCACATGCATAGAGGGGGAAATGCGGTGCACCACCCCTTGTCTAATTGAGTTGAGGATCATAGTCACCCTGCCCACCTTTGTTTTTCCCTTGTTCCCACAAGTTTTTGCTGACTTCAGCAATTGCACACACTATCTTCAACTGTTACCCTTAGTAGGAATAGGAATTTATAATCAAGTGCTTAATTGAGACTGTGTTTAGAACAGTCCCTCACAAGTCTCCATGAATACTGATGTTCTTTTTGCATGAAATCATAATACAGCATGGCAAGGGCTTGATGGAACTGTTTGACACTACCAGTACTACTACCACCACCACCAAGAACCTTTATCCAAAAAATAAATGGAAAAAATTAAGATATCAATTAAACCAAACCTTATTCAGCAGAAATATTCTCCCCTGCTTTCTCATTCCTCTGCAGCTATTTGTGTATTCTCTAGCACTAGCCTTGGTTCAAAACTAGGATTTAGTGACTTTATGATAACACAAATAATCTGACTGGCCTTCTGTGTTACACAGCTAGAAAAAGAAAAACAATTTTTCCTCACACTTCATACTAGACTTTTACATTCTTTAGGATATTTTAACGTGGACACGGCCTTTTAACCTCTTAAAATACATTCTTGGGCAGTTAGGTTTGTGTTTACCTAAGATTTTATATGTTTTTTATTATACTGGCTATCCCAGATCCATTATGCTGTTTCTCCTAAACAAATATATTAAGAGAGTATTAAAGCTCTCTGTCTCATCTCAAGGTTGTCATTTGACAAAAGGTTCTAATAGTCAAACATTTGCAATTACAGCAAAAGTAGGTAACATGAATGGTCAGCTCTTCCATTTAAGAATTAATTAAAAAGAAAAATCTATGAGTTAGACAAAGTGCCACCCACATTCTGTTGGGTTTTTTTCTTACAACTTGATCACTCATTTATATTGTCTTTTGATTGATTTGTCACTGTCTGGCAGCTGAAGTATGTTTTCAGATCTTTTGTATAGATTTAATCTTGTGGTGGAAATCACATGTTTGATTAACAGTAATAATTAATAATCATTGCTTTTACAAGAAGAGGTTTAAGCTTTTTAGCTTTAAATGTTTTGTTATTCTTTTAAATTATAATAAATTTAAGTGGTTTTGCATGAAGACAGACTCTACTGAAATTAATGTGTATAATGTTATTCTCTTGAAGCACAACAGTAAAATATTTTGTGTTTAATATATATGGGACAAAAATGCATTTAAAATAATTCTATTATTCTCTCTCCCTCTTATAAATCAACACATCAATACAAATACGATTAATATAAACATGCATGGTGCTAGAAAATTTTCTGCATAATTATATATAATACATTCTAATGTACAATATGTTTTAAAACTAACCCATAATTTAAGAAAAGAAAAATCTGATAATCAAGGCAGATTTTTTTTTCCCAAATGCAGATGGAGTTGCAGTTCTTTGATCTTATAAATTACTAATAAATAAGCAAGTACATTACGACACCCCATCAGCTCCACAATCTGACAATAATTACTTTTTTTATTGAGGCTTGGTAAACAAAGTCCTAATTATGACATTACTAGAATTTGGATACATCTTATAATAATTTGTTTTCTTTTGGTTTATTATCTTTTCTATAACTATGGTGTTCTGTAACATTAGTATTTGTTTCCTATGTAAAGACTAAAGGTTTATCTATTTTCCTCTTACTAATCTAGAAATAGCCTTTTAAGACATCTACTTCTCAGTAATGGAATCTGAGCTGCCAGTCTGAAAGGATTCCCAGAGTTATTGTGCAAGAGATCCAATATCTATGATGTCAACAACACTGTAATTGTAAACGCAAATGCTGAAAAGTTGAACACAAGCATTCTCACATGTGAAGGGAACTTATTTTCACTAGAGTGAGACCCATGTACTCCCACTGGGTCAGTTTCTGAATCTGCTGTGTATTTGCACAGGTACTGACAACACCGAACACCCTTATTCCAATCCTAGCACAGGGATGGCATTAGGGGTTTCCCAATTATTTTTTTTTGATAGTGGCATGCCTACAATGATGTTTATATTCTTTTCTCAATAACAAAATGTCCTGTTTATTTGTTCTTCTGTCATCACTCTTGCTGCTTACTTATTCTGTAGCTTGAGAAACTGAAGATTTTTTTTTATTATTTTTTTTTTTTTAATAGGCAGCTAGCTGTTACAGCATTGTGGTGGGTTAACCTGACCAGACACCAGCTGCTCACCAAAGCTGCTCTATCATTCCACCTCTTCCAACAGGACAGGGGAGAGAAAATATAACAAAAGGCTCATGAGTTGACAGGACAGAGAGATCACTTGGGCAAAACAGACTTGTCTTGAGAAAATTAGTTTAATTTACTACCAATCAAATCAGAGAAGGATAATGAGAAATGAAACCACATCTTAAAAACACCTTCCCCTCCCTTCTTCCCAGGCTTAACTTTACTTCCAATTTTCTCTACCTCCTCCCCACCAGTGGCGCAGGGGGACAGAGAATGGGGGTTGTGGTCAGTTAATAATTTTTTGTTGCTCCTTCCTCCTCAGGGGAGGACTCCTCACACCCTTCTCCTGGTCCAGTGTGGGGTCCCTCCCATGGGAGACAGTGCTCCATGAACTTCTCCAGCATCAGTCCTTCCCACGGGCTGCAGTTCTTCACAAATCGCTCCAGCGTGGGTCCCTCTCATGGGGTCACAACTCCTGTCAGCAAACCTGCTCCAGCATGGTCTCCTCTCTCCATGGGTCCTTCCAGGAGCCTGCTCCAGCATGGGCTTCCCACAGGGTCACAGCCCACTTTGGGCACCCACCTGTTCCAGCATGGGCTGCACCACAGGCTGCAGGTAGAGATCTGCTCCACCGTTACCCTCCACGGGAGCAGGGCACAGCTGCCTCACCATGGGCTGCACCACAGGCTGCAGGGGAACCTCTGTACCTGCACCTGGAGCACCTCCTGCCCCTACTTCCTCACCGACCTTGGGGTCTGCAGAGTTGTTTCTCTCATATATTCTCATTCCTCTCTCCATCTTTAATTGCTATTGTGCAGGATTTTTTCCCCCCTTCTTAAATACGTTATCCCAGAGGCACTACCAGCATCACTGATGGGATTAGCCCTGGCTAGCAGTGGGTCCATCTTGAAGCCACTTGGCATTGGCTCTGTCTGACATGGAGGAAGCTTCTAGAAGCTTCTCACAGAAACCACCCTTGTAGTGCTCCACCCACCCCCCACCCCCCTTGCCATGCAAACCCAAAACAAGCATCTTTTAAACCATCTAGCAGTTTGAAGACTCTCCAGTCCAAATGAACCATAAATGTCTTTTGTGCAACTGCGGGACATGAGCTATATGACCTATCTGTATGGAACTAAATTTTATTTTCTATGCAACCAGCACAGAGAGATAAAAGCTAATTCCCTTAAGTGGTCTCAGTCACTGTAACCCTAACCCTGGAGACCTCCTGTCTACATCTTCTACAGGCAAATAACATGAATAACTTTTAAGTGTTAACATTCGATGGGGAACAGGAGTACCTGTTTCTCAGTAGAAGCCGGTCTTTCTGTAAACTCTCTGAGAAATTCTCCAAGCCAAGAGCTCTTTACAACACATAAACACACACACACGCACAAATACAATATTTAATTCCATCATGTATCATTGTTAGCATTTTTGAAGTCTCCTCCTGGATAGCACCATTATTTGCAGGCTTACCACGAATGGTAAACAAGAGTTGTATGCAAACCTTTATATTTTCTTTGTTCTTCTTACCTATTTTTTCTAGTTTACTTCTCCCTCTGCCCTTATTAACATTCACAATAAAAGGAGGCAGAATTTTCTAATTAGTTTTTCCCCTCTAACGCACTTTAAACATGTGATTTGTCTCTGACCCGTGGTAACCTGGGATTTCAAAGAAGCAAACAGCTTTAAGTTCTTATTCACTACACTTGAACAAGGTAAGGTGAGATTGTCTTTAATTAGACAGAAATGAGCATGGATAAGAAAACAGCTGTTTCATGCAGACATAACAGATGAGATGTATTCAGTGTATCACTCAATGTTTTTTATCTGAGGCCAAAGATTTTTTCCTTTACTGCTTAATCCTTATCAGATCCAGAGCTCAGCACTGAAGTAGTGTGATACAGTAAGTGAACTGGGATAGGTGAGATACAGGCGAAACTTGCAACTTTTACAATTCTGTTGGCTGCTGAAGCTTGAAAAGTGCACCCTGACTTTTCCTCCCTCAAGTAATCTCCAGAGAGCATCTCAGCACAAATTCTACCATAATACAGGACTAGGTCATGCTGAAGTGATGGGGGGGGGGGGGGGGG
>NW_020799091.1:109262902-109281253 GCF_003259725.1 Athene cunicularia | reverse complement strand
GGGGAATTTTACTTTATTAAACAAGAAACAGTTTCACCAGGTAAAACTTATTCTGAAGAATTTAGATTTTTTGAAATTTCTTGGTGAATTTTGTGTGAGACACTCTGCATGTCTATTTACCTCTCATGCTTATAATCTTGTATTCAGAACAAATTAACACTTCATCTTCTGCCCCAGAAAATAAAGATTTAGTGCCTTTTATAAATATTTTAACTCATTCCTATGGTTTGAGGTTCAGATAATTTATTGTTTATAACTATTATTTATGAATAACAAGACCTAGTCAGGTATTGATCAGGTATTTGTGAAGACATTTACAAATGGTAGTTTCCTCATAATTTTAACAGAAATAAATATTTATCACAATGTGTACTAGAAAGTTATTGGATTTGCTTCATCATTCGCTGATATCTCATTTTAAAAATACTAAACAAATATCTTGTGAGATGTGAAAATTCATATATTTCAAGTATCTTACCATAAAATGCACAGAGTGAATAAATAGAATAAACTTCTGAACAGCTCCTTCAGTCTGCAAAGTATTGGCAACATAAGAAGGAAGTTTGAGCTGGGTTGTGTGTGATCTGTTCCGTGAAAAAGAACGCTTGGTATGCAACAAGGTTTCACATAATTAATCTGTCTCTATTTGACAATGTTCTCAAGAGATTTGAGCTACACAGGCTTTTACTCAGATGTTTGTCTACTCAAAATTCTTAACTGCTGAACTAGTGCCATGTGAGAGGAATACAATCACCACAGGCATGAAAGTCATGGCAATGTGAATCTTGCCACTGAAATCCTATATGGAGGTTTTATAGTTCAGAGATGCTTCTCCAGAAAGCTCTACTGTTATACCATATGTAACCAGAATTTTTATGTAAACTTGCACAGGAGCTGCAGATAGGTGGATGTTTATTCTGAAAATGCTATGAGGTAGTAATTGTCTGACAATGCTGCTAAAAATCAAAGTAAATTATATTCTAGGCTTCATAAATGCTACTTCACTGTTATTTAATTAGCATTAAATTTTGTAAATAAAATAATTTCATCATGTATACATGAGATCAACACAATTTTGAGCATGTCTACTCATTATTTAGCTAGTTATTTTTAAGGTGCATTTTGTTGCATATTTAATTTTAAAATAGATTTGACCTCCTAACAAAAGCCAGGATGCAGGTATAAGAGACTGTTTTCTTTGATAATATTGGCGTTTCTACAATGAAGTGTCAAAGAATAAGAGCCAGACTCCTGTAAAGACAGATTTATTTTGAGTTCTGTGAGTTTGCATTATTTGGTTCCTTCTGAATAACATTTCAAAAATCTTACTGAAATACTGATTTGTGTGAATAGCATGGCTAATATTTCTTAGAAGGCAAACCCCTATATTCCTACATCCACATTTTAAAGCTTATGACAGCCCCCCAATGTTAAAAACCAAAAACAAACAGGTGCTGAAGTGGGTAGAGGGCTGGATTACAGAGGAGGAATTTTAAAATATTGACTAGGGGTATAGCGATGGTGTTAGGAAAACCAGCTCAGCTAAACTTAATGCTTGCAAAAAGTCTTAAAGGTAACAAAAAGACCTCCTACTGCCGCCTTAACAGTAACAGGCTGAACAGAAAAATGTGTGGCCATTGCTGAATGAGAGGGAGTGGGAGGTGATTTAATAGCCATGGACACAGATAAGGCTGAGATCACAGAAAAAGCTGAGGTACTCAAGCCTTCTTTTCATCAGCGTTCACTATAGCAAGGCGTCACAGGCCTCTGTGCTTAGAGATATGGTTCATGGAAAAGGTGACTACCAACTGTGACTGAGGATTGAGCCAGGGACTGCTTGCAAACATCACTTCTACAAGTCAGTGTCACCTTTCCAAAACAAAGGTATGTGTTTAGGTACAAAATTTTTTTAGCATTTTCATCATACTCTAAATCAGAATTAAGCCCTGAAATGTCAAATTGGTCTCTTTGCTTCCTCCCCCAACCTCTCTTATTTCTGTGACATATTTATCTATTTTTTAGTATCTCAGTACATCTTAAATTCTAGGAGAAAAAAAGAGTAAGTTATCACAGAATCACAGAATCATCTAGGTTGGAAAGGACCCTGGAGATCATCTGGTCCAACTGTTCTCCTAGCACAGTTCCCACCTACAGCATATCCTTAAACTCTAAATCGACCTGACTCTTGAACACCTCCAGGGATGGGGACTCCACCACCTCCCTGGGCAGCCCATTCCAACACCCAACAACCCCTTCTGGAAAGAAATGCTTCCTAATATCTAGTCTGAACTTTCCCTGGTGCAACTTGAGGCCATTCCCTCTTGTTCTGACGCCTTCTATTAGGCTAAAGATGCTCATCCCCAGGTCTCTGCACCCTCCTTTCAGGGAGCTGTAGAGGGCGATGAGGTCTCCCCTCAGCCTCCTCTTCTCCAGACTAAACACCCCCAGTTCCCTCAGCCGCTCCCCGTACGACCTGTGCTCCAGACCCTGCACCAGCTCCGTTGCCCTTCTCTGGACACGCTCGAGTCATTCAATGTCCTTTTTGGAGTGAGGGGCCCAAAACTGAACACAGGAATCGAGGGGCGGCCTCACCAGTGCCGAGTGCAGGGGTCAGATCCCTTCCCTGTCCCTGCTGGCCACGCTATTGCTGACACAAGCCAGGATGCCATTGGCCTTCTTGGCCCCCTGGGCACACTGCTGGCTCCTGTTCAGCCGGCTGTCAATCAACACCCCCAGGTCCCTCTCTGACTGGCAGCTCTCCAGCCACTCCTCCCCAAGCCTGTAGCGCTGCTGGGGGTTGTTGTGGCCCAAGGGCAGCCCCCGGCATTTGGCCTTATGGAAACTCCTCCAGTTGGGCTCAGCCCATGGCTCCAGCCTGTCCAGGTCTCTCTGCAGAGCCTCCCTACCCTCGAGCAGATCAACACTCCCACCCAACTGGGTGTCATCTGCAAACTGACTGAGGGTGCACTCGATCCCCTTGTCCAGATCATCAATAAAGATGTTAAACAGGAGTGGCCCCAACACCAAGCCCTGGGGGACACCACTCGTGACCGGCCACCAACTGGATTTAACTCCGTTCACCACAACTCTCTGGGCCCGGTTGTCCAGCCAGTTTTTAACCCAGCAAAGTGTGCGATTGTCCAAACCTTGAGCAGCCATTTTTGCCAGGAGAATGCTGTGGGAAACAGTGTCAAAAGCCTTGCTAAAGTCAAGGTAAATTACATCCACAGCCTTTCTCTCATCCAATAAGCAGGTCACCCTGTCATAGAAGGAGATCAGGTTTGTGAAGCAGGACCTGCCTTTCATAAACCCATGCTGAGTGGGCTGAGCATCTGGTTGTCCCTCATGTGTTGCATGGTGGTGTTTAGGATGAGCTGCTCCATCAGCTTCCCGGGCACGGAAGTCAAGCTGACAGGCCTGTAACTTCCTGGATCATACTTCCAACCCTTCTTATATATGGGCGTCACATCGGCCAATTTCCAATCAGTCGGGACCTCCCTGGTCAGCCAGAACTGCTGGTAAATGATGGAAAGGGGCTTGGCGAGCACCCAGCCAGCTCCTTCAGCACCCTCGGGTGTATCCCGTCTGGTCCCATAGACTTGTGTGTGTCTGTGTGATGCAGCAGGTCACTGACTGTCTCCTGGATTGCAGGGGGATCGTTCTCCCAGTCTCTGTATTCTGGCTGAGGAGGCTGGATTCCATCAGTACAACTAATCTTGTTATTAAAGACTGAGGCAAAGAAGGCATTAAGCACCTCAGCCTTCTCCTCATCACTTGTTACCATATTTCCTCCTGCATCTAGCAGGGGGTGGAGACTCTCCCTGTACTTTCTCTTGCTACTGACATACTTATGGAAACTTTTCTTATTACCCATGATTGCAGGGGCCAAATAAATTTCCAGCTGGGCTTTAGCCCTTCTGATTTCCACCCTGCATGGCCTCACAGCCTCTTTGTAATCACTGTGAGTGGCTAGTCCCTTCTTCCAAACGCTGCAAACTCTCTTTTTCTCCCTGAGTTGCAGCCAAAGCTCCCTGTTCAGCCAGGGTGGTCTTCTCTGGCATCGGCTTCTCTTAGAGCACCTGGGGACCGCCTGCTCCTGAGCCATTAACACTTCCTTCTTCGAGTGTCCAGCTTTCCTGGGCCCCTGTACCCTTCAGGATCATCTTCCAGGGGATCCTTTCAAGCAGGTGCCTAAACAAGGCAAAGTCAGCGCTTCTGAAGTCCAGGATGTCAGTCCTGCTTAGGTATCTCCTGACCTCTCTAAGAATAGAGAACTCTTATTATTTCATGATCACTGTGTGCCCTAGTCGGCCTCCAACCTCCACGTCGTCCACCAGTCTTTCTCTGTTCACAAAGAGGAGATCCAGCAGGGCACCTTCTCTGGTCTGTTTACTCACCAGTTGCATCAGGAAGTTGTCTCCCACACATTCTTGGAATCTCCAGCACTGGTCTCGTTCTGCCGTGTTGTATTTCCAGCAGATGTCTGGGAAGTTAAAGTTGCCCACAAGAACAAGGGCAAGCGATCATTAGACTTCACCTAAGTGCCTATAAAATATCTCGTCCATCTCTCTGTCCTGGTTGGGTGGCTTGTGGTAGACTCCTACTACAACATCTGCCCTGTTGGCCTTCCCCCCAATTCTAATGCAAAGACACTCAACCCTGTCTTCACTACACCTGTGCTCGAAGCAATAACTGTCCTTAACATACAGAGCCACCCCACCACCTCTCCTTCCCCGTCTGTCCCTCCTAAAGAGCTTGTACCCATCAATTGGCACACTCCAGTCATGGGAGACATCCCACCATGTTTCTGTAATAGCAACAACATCGTAATTTTCCTGTTTCATCACAGCTACAATCTCCTCCTGTTTGTTACCCATGCTGTGTGCATCGGTATACATGCACTTCAGATGGGCCGATGTTTTGCCCCTTTCCCCCTTCAAATCTAGTTTAAAGCTCTGTCTATGAGCCCAGCTAACTCCTGCCCCAAGATCCCCTTCCCTCGCCAGGACAGGTGCATCCTGTCTAATGTCAAAAGATCAGGTGCCCTGTATACCAACCCATGATTGTGGAATCCAAAGCCCTGATGGTAACACCAGTCTTGGAGCCACCCATTCATCTGCTGGATTCTCCTGTAATCTTCCTCATCCATCCCCCCAACCAAAGGGATGGAGAACACAATTTGTGCCCCCGACACCTTAAGCAGTTTTCCCAAGGACCTGAAGTCTCTCTTCATTGCTTTAGGCCTTCTCCTGGTGATGTCATCACTGACTACCTGAAAAACTAGGAGAGGGTAGTAGTCCTTGGGTCTCACTAGGGTAGGGAGTGTTGCTGTGAGGTCCTTGATGCGGGCCCCAGGGAGGCAGCAGACTTCCCTATGAAGCGGGTCTGGTCTGCATATGGGGCCTTCGACACCCCTTAGAGTGGAGTCACCCACTACAATGACCCTTCTGGGGTTCTTTTCAGAGCCGGTTTTAATACCTGGTCTGAAGTGACCTGGCCTTGGGGGACCTTGGTCTTCTTCGTTTGTCTCATTTTCTTCCTCCTTCTCTTCTTTGTTCAAAAGTTCCATGTCATGTTGAGACACCCCACTTCACGCAATAGTACCAAATGAGTCAGGAGAAAAGATGTAAATTAGCCAAAATTAAGTGCCCATCAAATTTCAGGTGACAGTGAATGCCTGTGTAAGGGAGGAGCTTCTGCATCTGACCTGGGTACAAGATGAAGAAAAAGGGCTTGTCAGCCAGCGTTTTGTAAAGGTAGTTCTGTGTGTGCTCTCTGCTGTTGCTGTAAAAGGTCAGTTTCAGGTTCTGCACAGAATGGCAACAATAATTTTGCTTATTACATTTAAAATAATTATATAATTGGATGTTTCTAAGATAACAAATTATTTTATGCAGTTATTTCACCAGCTTTGATAAAACTCTTATGGGTTTTCTTAAAGCAGAAATGTAAAATAACTCAAATGTAAATACTATTTAAAGATAAATCAAGATTTAAACTCTTGGGTTTGGGTTTCTAACACTTCACTCTCTTAATTCATTGTATTGCAAAATAAATATATATTTGGAAATATATGTATTTTTATTTTAACACTTGTACAGAGGTGGGGGGTTTCCTTCTTTTAGATTATTGCAAACAATGAATGCTACATCACTGGTACATTTAAGCATGTTTCTTGCTTATTGAGAAATTAAGATGTTACAAAATTACAATATAAATTTACAGAGAAAATATTTTTAAAAAATAAAAGGTCATCTTAGTCTAACTTACATTTAGGTATACTCAAAAAGTGCAGGGCTAAATTCACGGTAGGACTCCTAGTACTATGCCAAGCAGTAAACATCACTACCAGGTATTTTGTGTATTCTGAAGATTTGAACAGTGTGTTGGTATCATAGTCTCTGGTGATCTGACAAGTTACACAGAAATTAAAAACTGTATTTCTCCCCCCTGCTTTCTTCTCCTTAAAGAAGTTCCTCATGGAACTCGGCCCTTGCAGATATCAGATTTTGTGGTGATTCCTGGTGCTCATTAGCCTGATGGAACGTTACTTCCATACAACACGGTAACTGAATTTGAAACCTTCACATAACTGAGCTTTGGATTTATTAGGCAGATCTGAGAAACATTTCAGTAGCATAATATTAAATAAAAAAGATTGATTCTAAAAAACAAAAGTTTAACTCTTGGTTAAGATGTTTTTAAAATCTGAAAAAAAATAAACATAGTTTTATGCTTTGCATAGTATTTGGTTTCTAATTTAGAATCTTTGATGTCTCAAACAGTCATTGGGACATGGAATTAAAACAGATGATTGTTCCTCCCCACGTGAAAAGCATTAGTGAACAATACATCTTTTGTTTAGGGAAAGTATTACAGTTACATATTCATTTTGCTATTTCTATTTCTTTTAAGAGAAATACACACCTGAGACATAACTTTATTAGTGTTACTTTCCAATTAGTAGGTGAACACATTTCAAAGATGGGAGGGGAAATAAATAAATTTTCTTCTCTGCAGCAGATGACAATGGAAAAATTTCTGTCAATATTTTCAGTAGTCCCTGGTGAGGTAACATTGTTCTGGGATTCTTTTGATTCATTAATTAGAATAAAATATTTTATGTGCAAACTATGGAAGCCAGAATCAAATTTTATTTTTTCTTTTTTTTATTATGTTTATACCTTAATTTATTTTACTTAAATCAATTTTTCTTTAACTATATTTCTTAATTAAATGGAAAATCAATTAATAATAAAGGTCTTGCTGTTAAACAATGCGACAGTTTCCATGAAGTCGTACTGGAAATCACTATGTTCTGATTTCTTCATGGGGGAAAAAGCCCCACAAAGCTTGTATTGCCTTTAAAAAATATTTACATTCAGTGATGGATTTTCCTGGTTGGTTAGTTTGGGTTTTTTTAAGATTAAACTCTTTAGATATATTTGAAAAAGTCTCTAAATATTCAATGCTAGTGGAAAAATGTAAATTTTATGGATGTAGAGTTTATTGAATATTCTACCATACTTTGCTTTAATAAGTACTTTGCTGGTAATACATCAAGGAATATATAATGCCCTGTACAGCTCAGCATGGATTTTCAGCTTAATGACTTTCCTCTGGTTATGAGACTGTCTGTTTCAAAAATGATTTGTTTAGAAACACAGCAATTCCTTCAGTTTTAACTCACTTTTAAGTTGCTATAGGGGACCAAAGCATTATGACAACCTTCAGTTAAATATATAAGTTGAAGCTGCGTACATCTTATGCTGTTTCCACATTATTCAAATGTGTTTACTATGGAAGGCTTTTTATTCAGGTTATTTTCACAATATCAGTGTAACTGTAGCATGTTACAACTGCTTTTCCTTGAACAACAAGCTACATACTCAGTTAGATAATCTTCTGCAGAAACTCCTATGAAATGAGAGAGAAGGAAAAGTCTGCAATATCTAGCATATGTAACTCTTGCCCAAACACAAAGTACCGGAGCTCAGTTCAGCATCAATGAAAATCTAAATTACATCCACTTGAACATTTACAGACTTGCTTATTCAATCAATTTCTAACACCTGTATTCTCAAATGGATCTTGTCATCTCTTTAAGACAAGTACCGGGATGGAAGGGATGTTTGGTATACCACCTCTGAGAGTCCCTCACCAGTGTCCAAACATCCACTGGGTGTCCGCAGTAGATTTGTCTGTTTTGGCTCTAGGTACGCTCATAGGAGATTTGGGTCCCAGTAAGTGGGGAAAGAAAGCAATTCTGTGTCCAGCTGCCAGTGGCAGTTCAAACATGAGATTTGCTCGGAAGTAATATGACTGCTTTGCTTTCTGTACCTCTATTTTTTAAAAAACTTTGACTGAATGCTGTGCTTCCTGGCTGAGAAAGCAGAACTACCTTGGATACAGAAATGACTTTGTAAATGGGAGATGTTCCAGTTTTACAGTAATTCTGGTTTTAAACATGTAGTTAAATCTGACTTTTTTATGTAAACATCCACCAGTAAAGGGATATCTTTACCTTGGCCCGAGCCAGGTGAGAAGTACTTGCAAACCTCAACCAGTTCTGCAGTTAGAACTCCCTGCAGAGGGGGCTCTGAGGCACACACTGTGTTTTATGGGGTCCTTCTGAGTTGGTCTGCAGGACAGACCTATTGTTGATCACTTGGGGCTTTCTTGCTGAAGGTAATATGTGCAGTGACCACTATCTATCAACTTCTTACAAAGGCGTGGCTCAGTCTTAAGTATATCAGGAACTGGGTATTAATTGAGATTGTCTCCACACTAACTATAAGCTATGCTTTTAGAAGTATATACCAAAGAGGAAGCAAAAATTATTTTAAGAATTTGTGGTTAAGATTTTGTTCATTTTGTCTTTTGACTACAGCCTTTCTTACTCTCATGCTTTAAATAGTTATCAGTTCTCATTTTCTCATACTAGTAGCTGTAAAATCTTTATTGCTATATTAATACATTGTTAATATAATTATGATATATATATCCCTATGACTTTAAAGTGAGATGATAGTTTAAAATAGAGGTTGCTTTCCTGCCAATGGCAGCAGGAGCAATCCTGTATTGTCAATACATGTGGCTTCTCTTTGAATGTCCTTAATGGTTTCTCTGACACTGTTGTAATGAATTTCATTGACTGATCTACCCTTCCACCTTTGCCAAAAACAAAGCAATTAAAATGTTCTTACAAACAACAGGGATAAGCTTTCATAGTCTGGAGCATTTGTGGCCTAGAAACCAGGGAGATGAGTTATTAATGAAATGAATCATTAGATAGTAGTCTCCCATGAATTTTAAATTAAGTTCTCTGAAGTCCTCATGGGTAATAGGATGTGAAGTGACTTGTATCGACTTATCAAGAAAAATGCAAGGTGCTTTAGTAGAGAATTAGCTTAATAAAAGAATTAAATTTGTAAATACACCTCTCCAGAGTTAGTATGCATTAGTATTCTAGTTTAATTTCTGTTTCCACAGTTGATGTTGCTCTACAAAGCTGACACTCTTACCATCATGACACTATTATCAAGAAATTCCAGTCTGGGTAGTGGTGCTGTACTTCACAAAACTTTCCCTTAACTTTCAATAAGGACTAAGCATTACTCATCTTAGTTCAATCACAGCAATTACTGAAATAAGCAGGCTGACTGCTGAGGCTTCTAATTTCACCTTTGCATATGCAAAGTCTTAAGTCTCAAAGAATCAGGATGCAGCCCAGAGGATCTGTCCTCATGAGAAAAACTCTTGCTATAAAATTCATCTTCACTTCTCTTTTCTGGCAGGTAGCATTGTTGTTTGATAACATCCATATTTCAAAATAAAAGTTCAAATAAAAGTGATGCAACAATTTCAGAATGTTATAGACAACAGATTGCAACATTTGATGCTGAAAGTTTATTAGTAATGAGTCAATGCAAAAATCAGTTCATAAAGAACTGTACTATAGAGATGCTTTAGAGGAAAAATGAACGAATGTGTCCTTACTGTATTCTGAAAACCTAGGCTTTATTTGTTAGCAGATATTCCTTTCATTTCCACTGAATTCTTCCATCATATTGCACAGAATTCCTTAGGAATATTTTTTCTACTCCTTTCAAAGAGTGTGCGTGATGAATAGCATAGTACTGTATAATGAAGAAAGTTTTCTAAGAAAAGAAAATGTTCACACTCTGATTTCCTTTTTTATTCAATTTCTTCTTGTAGGACTCAAAATCTTTTGAGGCAAAGTAAAGTCATGCTCTGCAGCCAATAAGGCAGTGCCTATTAAATGAAGCTTTTATCTGGAGAACCGTGTTATTCTGACCTATGCTTACTACTTTATGTTTTAATTTCCTAATTCAGCTTTGGTTTCTACAGTGTCTTTCATACTGGAGATGAGTGACTAACTAAAAAGACCAAGTGAATGATTTGTTGGTGGGAAAAGTTATTTTGAGGATTTATGGAACATCATTGGATTTTACATCTTAGCTAAATCTTATGAGAATAAATGTAGTTTGTGATCACAGGTAATTACAGAAACCAGCAGAACACTAGAAACTGCCATTTGCTCTCTCAGCTCTGAGAATCAAAATGTCCAACTCAAGGCGCTGTACGAAAAATGGTTTTGCTGATGAATTTGAACAGAACTACAGCAGAGTCCTGCAGCCAGTTAGGATAATCAGAAAAAATGTTATTACCTTTTTCCCCAAGGATGCCATTAATTTAACACTGGCAAGCTATCATTAGTGCTGTGTGAAATGACTAATTTTCCCTCAGGAGGTGTTCGCACACACGAGGCATGGGGTTTTCCATAAGCGTCCACAAGCCTGTGTGAATCGTAGGTGAGACTTCAGCTGTTAGGATAAAGCTGTATATGGATTGTTGCTGCTTCTTTCAGTGTTGTGACCTTTGAAACACTTCATGCAGTATCAGAATGAAACTTTCAAGAGTAATTTGAAAGAATCAAACACCTTTACATCTCCAAAAATGCTTGCTCCATTCTTCTTCAGCTCCTACTTGCACCTGTGTGTAACACTACCTCTCAGAAGACCTTGTCTCTTTCATGATCCTGCTCAAGCTAAGGATATTTTTTTTTTGTTTTAAATAGCAGAACAAAACCCCAAAACAAACCCAAAAAACAAAGATGAGGTGACTTTTTTCACTAGAGGGTAGAATATTCTGTCCAAAGAATAAACTTCTGATTTGTTTTTCAGCATTAATATACTGCTGTTTTCCACATATTGTATACAGCGTACACACATACACATAAAGTTGTTTTTTTAAGAATTCATCACAAGAGAAATTCAAGTGCTGTAGCTGAATTTGTAGACTAATTTCTGGAGCAGTCCAGAAAGGAGTTAAGACACTTATTTGCAGATGAAGGTCAAGAGAATCCAATGCTAATTTCCATACCCAAAGCTTCTTTTTAAAAAAAGAAAAAGACAACCAGACAAAACCTCAACAAAACCAAGCCACAAAACTCACTTTGCATATCATCAGCAAATACTTGGAGAGGGGAAAGAAAAACAAAACAAAAAAAAACCTGTGGTCTAAAATGAGAACAATTCCCTGAAAACATCGAGCATTAACTCTACCCGTTGTAATCAGCATGGTTTGTTGAAGTTAAGATGGTAGTTATATGGCCTTTCTTTTTGGCAAAGTGACTTGTAAGAGGACAGAAATCTGAACAAGGAGAATAAGAGATCTGAAAGATTGGAGAGAGCAGGTTGCTTTTTAGTTTTTGGTTTGTGTTTTGTGGTTTTTTTTGTTGTGTTTTTTTTTTTTTAACTGAAGTTTTGCTCTGTTGAGATGTCTTTGCAGTGCTCTGTTTCATTCTGTCTGCAGGCAGTGCACACCGCTGGGTGTTAGTAGGAACGTATTTGCCTTATCTTACTACTTTTCCACAACATGTAGAAATAAAACAGACATTATGCTCTCAGTCTCCAAATGATCTGCTGCTATTGTTGAGAAATGGATTGGCTTATAAACTTGAGCGATTTCATTCTTTGTCAGAAAACTTGGCTTTGTGACATTTGGGAAGTTATTTTAACTTACTATTCCTCTTGATCTCTTCTCTAAGGTATTTTAAAGGGGAGTTATTGTCACCTGTATATTTCATATTCAAGCCAAACAGCTCCTGGACAATAACTATATCTTCATAGAATGTAGGTATAAGAAGTGAAAAATAATATTTAAATTCAAGTATCTTCATGTCTTCCCTAGCTTTTGCATATTTAATTTGCACAAGATACAAGTCTGTCATTTTATGCAGGTTGCTGCGTCTCAACACCTCCATCCTCACAGAGTGCTTTTTAACTGTAGGAAAGTTACTTCTGCTGTCTCCTTGTCTGGTAGCAATTCCTATAAAATTTTGCCTTTCCTAGAGATGATGACTGGATCAGTTCCTCTCTTTTCAGCTGTCATTACACTGGCTCCTTAGCCAAGCAAGGAGGTGGGTTTTGCGGTGTTGCATTTCCTCTGCCCACAGATCATCTTGAAAACATTGTCACGATGACACTCTGACTTGGGGCTGATGAATGAGTGATGGCCATAACCTTAATAGAACATCATCCCACCTTACTAAAAGTGTGGGTTTTCAAATCCAGAAGAAATACAGGTATGGCTACATGGTTTCTGGTATGATCTGGTGGGGTACTTGAGAGGGATGATGTTGTTTTGGGTTCTGATGTCATCTTACCCTTTTTGTCTTGTGCATCTTGCCCAATCTACATGCAATGGTCTCTTCACACAAAAACAATTGCAGAAGAATGAAAACGGTCACAACATAAACTGGTGAAATACCTGACAAAAAGTGTATCACAGTATTCGAAGACCTTTAGTAGCCCTGATGCTGTGTTCCCAACCCATAATTCTGCATTGCACTCAAGTCCTGTTAAATACCTTCTAGAGTTTCAGTGTGGGTAGGTGACACTATGAACCAGGGACTGGAAATCCACCCCATGCTGATAGTTATAAAAATAATAACAAAATATTAAGGAAAATCTAGATTACATCCAGCTCTGCTTGAAAGGACAAGACTAACACTTTCAGTGAAAGACTGCCAATGCCAGAACAGGGAAATAAAGCACTGTACAGCATGAAGACAACTGGAGTTGATGGGAGTTTTGACGGTGATTTCTGCAAAGCCAGGATGTACGTCTAATGTAAGGCATTCTCTGATGATGACAAAACCAGTTCAAATATTCTGTAGTTCCCCCTAACTCATGTTGAACTCAGTAATGTTTCTGAAAAGACTAGTGATACCAATCAATATTAATTTAACAGAGACTAGTTGTTTTTCAGTGCAATACTCCAAAATTATTACTAATGACAATATTCATCAACTTAAGAAAAAAAACAACCAGAATCACAAAAACAACCCTAAATATTCCCTTGGGCTTCAGGGTAACACTGAAAAGTTGTTTTACACAACCTTTTAAATTTCTAGCTTTTAATAATATTTGATATTTGTATTTAATTTGATATTTGTATTTAATTTCAGTTCTGTCTATACAGTTTTGTTGCTTCTATAAAGGTGTAACTTCAAAATATTTGAATTTTTGAAGTTATTTTTTGTGACCAAAAACAATAGGGATAACTACAGAAATAGGACAGAAGGAGCGATTAAATTATTAATTTAGAGATCTTTTTCTCACTCCCGCTAAGTTCATAAAATTATAAAATAACCTCCTACTGTTAAATAGTGTGAAAGAAATCACACATATATATATATATAACTGAATAATTGTAAGTACATTTTAAATCCACTGAATTATCTTTTCAAAGGGCAGCTTATTAAACAATCACCTTTATATAAATTTCCCTCCCCCCCCAAAAAAAATATTTTTTTATATAAACAACAGGCAATTTAAGGAAAATAAGGTATATACTAGTCAAAGGTCCACATGTTGAGTAGAAATGCTTCTGTCTTTATAAATGACATATCAGGGAATATGCAGTTTTAAGACCTGAGATCAGCATGAAGTAATATTTTAAAAATCTTGTTTCTATGGAATTGCATAAAGATAAAATATTTCACACAATTATCTCCCCATCTAAGTATATCTAAAGTTCATAAAAACAACTGCAAGATTAAGCCAGGACTATCCAATGATAATGTCAAATAATTAAAATTTTGCTGATTCTGAGTTTCAGGTTTTCAGAACCAAAGGACAGATTGTTGGCATTTTTCCTGACAAACCTATAGCAGTACTGGACCATTTAATGTGGATATGACACTCCTGAGAAAGCAGAAAAATGGAGTTTGTTATAACAAAGTTTCAGAAACTTTGGATACAGGATTGTTAATCCTGTAAAATCTTGTGAAAGTACTTTAGGAAATCCAGGCTCTACTTTTGCCAGGATAACAGAGATGGAATTTTTCCACTGTCAGATAGAAACCACTAGAAGGTGGCACAGATATTGTTTAAACTAATTTACAGTAAGAGGCAAACCACCCGAATTTCTCAAATTAAGTGAGTTCCATCTGTAAATTTGCTTTGAATAATTTCCCATTATTCATGTCTTCTGGCTATTGTCATTCAAGTCAATCCTTATCTTGCTTGCATACCTTTCTCTAGAGCAACAGCTGCTTCTCACAGTTGTGTGTGTGTATAATTATTTTTCTTTTTCTTGAAAAGAATCCAGGATGAAACAGCAAACCTTGTGATTAAAGCCCTGTTTAGCATAGAGAAAGAAAAAGGGCACATGTGAGAGCTGATTACCAGAGGAATTGAGGGCTCATAAAGCTGTAGAAAACAGCCCTGGTGAGAGACTGGAGATCACTTGCTCTTTCCTCTGGTATATGTAAAAAGTTGAGGGGAACAGAGTCTCCCATGTGGAGAGACTCAGGATCTGAGCAACCCACGCACAACCCAGTCCTGGAGGTGGCTGGTCTGGTCTCTCTCAGCACCCTATGATCACCTGGCTCTAAGAATGGAAGATACTAGAGCTGTGCCATTCCACCCCCTTCCCCTGCCTCCCACATCCACCTCCCTGTTGCCCCACAGCAAGTGGGCAGGGTGAGGGGGAAACCTGCCTCCTGCCTGTCCCCAGTGTGATTCCAACGGGTTGGACCCAGGTCCCAGCAGCTCCAAAGGATCACACTGATGATTTTAGTGCCCACAGGGACCATACACCGCATTTCATGAGATCCGGACAATATCCATTTCCTTTCAACTAGCTAGAAACAAAAATATTTTGGTATTTATTTTCTTGAATGGGAAATAGGTTTTTATAAGCAAGAACCCTACTGTGATGGAAAGCTGCCCTTGGGATCAGTTCAACTTCTAAACCATGTTTACCATAGGTCTTGTGGAAAGAGATTACATTCATGAAGTTACTTGGTGGGCATTTGATCAAAGCTGAGTGGTAAATTGCATGGTGGATCATATATACTGGTGAAAGCAGCAAAGAGCAGAGAAATAATAGAAGATCAGATTTTTTAAAATTATGTTACCCTGTGACAATATTGGTTTCTGTTTTGTAGTGGCAGTTCCTATTTCATTAGGAGACTTAAACCAGTGTAGGGAATTTCTGAATGGTAAGAGATACTGTTAATAAAGGATCCTAGAATCTGGGTCAGCATCTATTTAAATAATTAAAATAACACTATAATTATATTTAATGAGAGAGATCACTAAACATCTTCGTTCTATAGAACTTTGGTCATTTATCTTGAAAATATAAATTGACTCCCAGGATACAGTATTGAAAGGTAAGCACCTCTGGGGATCAAACTGAAAGGCTTAGGCTTCTTTATTTAAAACAATTCTTCAGAAACTAACAAAAGCATTGCTAAACCAAGTCATAGATCAGTAATGACATCTCCTTCTGCATTTTTAGCATTGTAGATGGCATTGATAACTATGCAAAACATGAAATTGTATGGTGTATCCATCACATGTAATAGTTAAGCTGATTCATTATCAATCTATGTTGTGAAGCCTACAAATTTTGCATGCTAATACTGGAATTCTAGTAAAGGATTTTTTCCGTGGGGAGGTTGATAACTGTGGGTAACTATGCATTAAAAAGTTTATCATAAACAGACTAACTGCCTGTGAAATATTACTGAAAGCTTACTAAACAAATCAGGTATTGTACCTTGTGAAAACCTTGGTGCTAATGACATCTGATAAATGCCCCAGCAGCTTGTCAACTTCCAGTCATAGGCAATGAAAGCACACTGCTTGGTTCAGAGACAAACACTCCAAACCCAACAATATTTTATCTTAATTTAAACCTTAATCCATTTAAATAGAATCTGCACTGTAATAGTAGCGTTAAATCACAGAAACGGGAATAGTGTTAACAGCAGGACATTATCTTTTATTGAGGGCAAGCAGCAGGGTTGCTGCTAATGAGGACATCATCAATTTATCAGTTAAAGGTCAATCTAAAAGGATTTCTGCCCTCTGCCCGTTCCCCGCCCCCCATGTTTTTTGCTCTATACTATCGCTGTCTGGACCCTGAATCACTCTTATCAATCATTCTGTGCTATGACAGGAGACATCTTAATGCAGTGTCTGCGTAATGTTTACAAGAATTACAGATCTGCCTAACTGGGAATTTCCTCCTCTTCTCATAATTTACCAAGTTGCTAAAATATTTCCTGCTACCTTTCTGTTTCAATTCTTAGTTTTATATTTTTATGTCCTGTCATTTTTCCTTAAGTTGCTGGTCACTTTTAAATATTAACATGAAAGAAATCTTTAATGGCATGAATTTCTTGGTGACTGATAGATTTTACTGGAATAAATCTTGTAAAAGGATTCTGTATCCTTCACATATTATGTGGCTATCAAAGACAAGAGCTTCTTAATTCAATATTGAAAATTACTGGTGCATATCTTCAAAAGGCTTCTTGATGGTAAAAATAATAAAATAAATAAGATATAACTCATTGCTTACAGTGGTATTTTAAAGATTACAGCAATTGAATCACAACTTATTCCATAGTAAAATCAAAGAGATTTTATCATACCAATTTAATTATTTTTTACCCTTCTCAAGCTTGTGGGATATATTAGCTACAATATAACAACCAGAAAGCAATGTTATATTTCTTTAGTGAAACTGTTAAACTCACATGATCCCTTTTCACAGCTCATGCTGTCTGGTATGGTTTTGCACTTGCCAAGGAATGAGACCTTGAGAATCAACTAAAAGAAACAGTATGCTTTCTTGTACCTAATTGGGAAAATGTTGTTCTGTTTGAAGTTGCAAATCAGCTAGTTACTTGTAATTTAATTATCTCTGGACATAAGGCACTTCGTAATGGTGATACTTTTGCTTTTCCTATTTTTGTCATTTGTTTTAATCCAATAGAAGCTTGAGTCTTCATGTTACATTTTTTTTTTTTTTTTTTTTTTAATTTTACCATAGGTGGATTTGTAGTTTAGACACAGTAATTTAAAAACTCTAACAAGAAAACTGCAAGTTATTTTACTCTTCCCACCAATTTAAAACATTCTTCAGTCTAAACAGGCCTTTTTCAATGTAGAAAGAAAATTTAACGTTTCTACACATAAAATCCAAAATGCAGGAAATCTAGTTCTTAGGACTGTGGCTTTAAAGTGAGACCACACTAGCACGAAGACTTGCACTGTTTTAATGTTACAATTACAGTGATTGTACCCAGGAGTCCCTCTCAATGACAGCATCCCTGTCAAATCAGAATGTGTGCAAGATTCAAGTTACAAGTTTCAGAGAGGGGGGTTTGTGCAAGAAACATGGCAGATGAACACAGGGTGACAGACAGGCAACTACCAACAAACAAGAAGACAATAGTGATCATCATGATAAACACTAGTCTCAGCATGTGTTGTTAAATTATTAGGTTTTTAAACTAATTTACTTAGTGGATAGTCTTAAACAGGTTAAAAATGGATGATGTATTGATTTTGCCTAATCTTGTGAGGAATCAATTTAACCTAGGCTGATGTCTCAGGTTTAAAACAATTTAAGAGTGTCTACACATGAGTTTTGCACCACTTTAACTAAATTAATCTTGAACCAATTTAATTTAAGCTGGCATAATGTTTTGGACAGGAAATCCTGTATAAAATACTTAAAAGTAGAATGAAGTGGTTCTAATCTCGAATTAATGATCAGACTCTGCCTCCAGTTACTTGAATGTCATGCTCCATTAAAATTACTAGGATTACATTACATCTGGGAAAACAAACTTCAGCTAAAGCTTTGCTGTATTGAAAACCACTGCTTTTTTAAGGTGTAGCTTCATCCAGGTGACAGATGATGAGTGAAGGCTTTAGTTTTTTTACACATAGATAGATCCTCAGTTTAATGCTCTTAGACTTCTGGGTGAGTGTCAGTAGATTCCACAGGATGGGGGGG
>NW_020799091.1:109250396-109262852 GCF_003259725.1 Athene cunicularia | reverse complement strand
TTTTTTTTTTTTTTTTTTTTTTTTCCCTCAAAAGTACTACAGTGATCCTGAATCTGCTTTGCTTCTATCTTCCCTCCTGAAGAATGCATACATACACAGACAGTTCTTATGCAACCTCTGCTTCAGGTCCAGCTTGTGTGATGTCTCATCAACTTTACGCAGCTCTGAGGTAGCAAGTCAGCACTGTGTGCTGTACCATTCAGTGAGTGTTCCCCTCCTGGGACACATTCATTGAAGCTTGGTCCTGATTTTCTTCAGAAAAAAGACGTATGGTCTAAGCACATCCTAGCTTAGAACCGAATCCTTCAAATTCTCTCTCCGTTATTTCATTCTACCCACAAAAGTGTAAAGGGCAACCTTACTTTCTTGCTCCTGCCTAAAGATAGACCATTTCACAGCAGTCCGGTGTCTAATCTTAAAAGATGTACACATGTAGCTAGGTAGACAACATCCTGCAGGAGCTTTTGTTCTAGCAAATAATGTGGTACCTTAATGCTGAATTTGTTCTCAGACGTATTCATGCCCATGTAAGAATACATAGTTGGATATATGCCTTGCAAAATGCAGGACTCCATCATCTTAAATCTATTGGTGGTGTTGTAGAAACTGCATGTAGAGGATTCATGGTTTTTTGTGTTGCTTTTTTTGCTTTTGTGCAAGGTCAGGAGCATAAGTGCTGCTTGATAAATCTTAACGATAATAAAGATCAATACACAGGAGTATATTTATTGCTGTTTGTAAATAAAAAATATAAAATGATATCTCAAATGCTATAAAAAGTGTTGATGAGGCCCATTTAATTCATGGATCTTGCTGATATTTTAATTCAGTGGTAGCACTGGGATGATGGAAACATATATCTCTTTGAATTTACGTTTGCAGCAAAATGAGAGCCACTAGAAATATGGTTTAAGAGTAAGTTTGCTGCTAGTTTTACAATAGCAGAATCCTACTTTCACTTGATTCATAATGAGAAAAGCCTTCATTTAAAAATTCGGTCCTGTAGTTTACAGTTTGTCACAAATGCCAGAAAAATAACATTGGAGATAAAACTGTGTGCCAATGTTCCTATAGGCCCAGTATTACAGAATATATATGAGTGTAGCAGGCCTGGTTTTAACATAACAGTTTTAGAAAATTTACTGTGGCAGGTCCAGTTGGGGATATTTCTCATCAGAACCATGCAAAAATTGAAAAGGGCAAAACTTCATAGATACTGGGGTCAGAGGGATGAGTTTCCCTTTAGACTTCTTTGCGCTCCCCCCCGCCCCCTGATATTTTATTTGTTAAGAAAAAACTGAAATTACATGAAATCCCATTGGTACAGCAGTCGTATTATTTTCCGATACGTTTGCATATCTGGAAACCAAGTGTCATGCATCTTATCAAATTGACTAAATGGAGAACTTCTTAAATCTTACCTTTCAAAAATAAAGGTCCAGTGACAGTGAGAGATAAAGTTGCTGAAGTATTAGCAAATAGTTTAAACTTTGCAAGCTGCTTTAGAGGCAACCAAATGTTAAACCATATGGGCAAAATTCTGCTGTCAAAATCACACATGCTACTTATTGAAAATTAATTTCAAGTAAATATGTTATGGGCCAGAATATCTACTTGATGATCTATGGGCTCTTTTTCATGTTGTAATATGTGCTTTGTTCCAGATCTCCACGCTTGCTGCAGATGGTCAAGCTTCAGAAGGGGTTTGGTTTGGCCAACAAGTGGTTTGTCAACCACAATTTCCTTTTTTCCTTATCTGAAGTGGCATGAAATTCACCTCTGAAATGACCTCTTTTTGAACACCATATATAAACATTTCATTTACTTCTATTTTTTCTTTTTTTTTTTTGATGCATCACATAGTGAGCTGATGCATGTGAGATTTTTCATGGGGAAATTTGTGGTTATTGAAGACGACACAAACTAAGTGCAAAATTAATTATGCAAGTTTGAGCTGGCATAAATAAGGACAGAAAGTTCACCAGTGAATCAGACTCCTGGTTTGAGGCAGTGGGACTATGCTAAGTTACCAGGTGTCTGTTTTCACCTTAACAGCTATGCTGGCTTCTTTCATGAATAATAGAAGTTACTGTAATACCTTTTCCCACAGCCAAATGAAGGTGGTTCACAGAAGGTGATTTCCAATATTTACAGTCTCAAGTTCGAGATTTTTAGAAACATACATAACTTCCTCAGAGACCTTATGCATGTCACATTCTGCACCAGTAAGAACAGCTTTTTGGTTTATTGTACTTGATCTCCCACTATTTCATAGCTCTGTTTGTCATACTAATAACTACAGCTTACAGTTTGTCAGATTTTACACCCTTTTTCATTATTTAGTTAGTTGTATATTCTGTTCTCATTGAATACCAGTAGCTGTTATGAAATAGCTGGGGCCAGGCCATAAAAGAAGTCGAAGCTGCAATATTCAATGTTGCTGAATTAAATTTTATCTCTATTTTCACAAAGTTTCTTCAGCCCTGTCAGGAAACCCCAGGACGAGGCAAGTAAGCCACTGGGTGGCAGCTGAACTCAGACAGTAGAAAAATTTCCAGCATAGTTTACTACAGATAGAATTCTCTCTCCTTCCTCTTTCCACTTCCCTGAAATGAAAGGCTGAAAATTTTTTCTTCTGCATAGAAAAGAGTAATTTTAGACTTTGGGGGAAATAAAACCCTCCTATTATCTTCCTTGCCCTTCCCTCCCCCTGAAACCTAAATCTCCAGAAAGAGACAAAAAGGCCTGTGGCCTCTCTGCATTGTTTTGGGATTGTCCTCTGGCATCCAGCCCTGAGAGTGAAACTAGCTTCCACACTTTGCCCCAGGGATTTTAAACTGGCCTCTTCTCCCACCACCACCACCCAGGAGGGCTCCCCTGGTCACTGACATCCCAGCCACTCTCCTCCAGCCACCATAAATTTCTCTAGTTGACCCTAGTTTGTTCTGTAGCACAGATGTTCACAGGGAACATAAACTAGAATCCTCTGTGATTTGTAACTTGCTACTCAAGTGAATATCTTACTCAATGGAGTAAG
Organism: Athene cunicularia; assembly: GCF_003259725.1. Taxonomy (NCBI): domain Eukaryota; kingdom Metazoa; phylum Chordata; class Aves; order Strigiformes; family Strigidae; genus Athene; species Athene cunicularia. The sequence goes on along the minus strand of NW_020799091.1, from coordinate 109,259,815 downwards.
TGATGTTGGAGTATATCGTACAGCGTGAAAGTTCTAGTTGGGGACTGCACAGGGTTCCAGTTTCAGCCTTCTGTTTAAAGGTAAAACCCTTTTCCTTGGTTATAGATTTCACCCTCTTAGTTTAATGGTATCATTCCACTGCTTTTGAGGAAGGTTTCTCATTTTAGGCAAGGTTCATCTCTCTGCAGCTTTACATCCTGCACATAATACATTAGGGAAGGACAATTAAAAATGCTACATTTTAAACATACTACATGAAAGGGTTGCTCTCTGCCCTCCTTTCCAATACAAGAATGCAGGGTAAAGGTATTTTCCTGGAAACTGAATACACGAGTTTAACATACTGAGTAAAAGGAAGGAAGGGAATTGATATTTTCCATATTTCTCTACTGAATTTTAATGTGCTAATGCATTATCTGATCCATTCCAAACACATCAGGGTTATAGCTCATGTGCAAGCCATCTGTGTGATACATTTGCAATTTGTTTACAGCTTCCCAGATGTATTAGAAGCATTACACAAGAGCTAAAGCCTAGGGAACAGATCTGCACTTGCACATCCATATGATCTTTACATGCCTGTTGAGTATTTGACTGAGATTTCTGGAATTAATTCAGTCACGGGTACAGCTTGTAAAGAATCCCAGCGGAAAAGACAAAGGCTGGAACTTGGATAAAAATTTCCAAAGATGAAATCCCCAAGAAGCCCAGAAAAACATAAAAGCAAATCTGCTGACCTTGTTGCTTCAGCAAATTTGCACCTAGTAGACTGGCTTCTCAGAGCCCAGTTGGTACACCCTGACCCTCTGCATTTCTTAAATGACTTGGCTCAGGCCTGTGATTCCATCTACTGAGTGTACTGCAAAAGACTGATACTAGTTTGTAGAGATAGAGGGGGGAGAAGAAACTGAAAAAATGCTACATATTGTAGAAAGGGGGTTGCTATCGCATTTGAGGAAAAGTTTGAAAGTATTATTTTGGGTAGAGCCTTAGCAACTTCTTCAGTGAATGAGAATTTTATTACATTCCAAGAATTCTCATTTATGCCTAGGTAGCCTTAACACAGGGAATCAGAAAAGAACTGGAAAGCTAGAATGGTAGGAACATTTAAAATAATTAAATATTATTTTAATTTATTTCTGATATGTTCAATCTTTAGTGTTTCAAACATTTCACACATTTTAGGGTATTTTCTTCTTCCAGTAGAGGGTAATTGAATCGATCACTTCTGTGCATTTCTGATATTGTTGCTGTTTGGAACTAATAAATTGTAACTGTATGACAGGTTCTAAACGAGACCAAGAAATAAATCAAGTGTTTGAAGGGCTGCCTTGAGTACCTACAGAGGTTGGATGATTAAGTGAAACTGAGTTAGTAATATGTAGTGAATAATATACTCAAAGAATTTTTATCCTTTTTTTCTCTCTACTATTAACATACCTGCGATCAAAACGTGATTTGTACAAGTTTGCTATTCATCTTTGTTGGCTTGTTCTTAGCAGCAAGTTGGTTTGTTATTTTTAATTTATGGACAGATCATAATTGCTACTGTAGCACATAGCAATCTGCTGTAGTGGTAGTTGTTAGTGACTGATGATTTAGGCCTACATTTGTAATTTTTTTTTTACTAGGTGTGACTTAGGACAGATAGCATTAAAAATAATTAAAAAAAACATAATAATTTGGATTAATGCCTTTGTAGAACATACAGGATTATGCAGTGTCATGTATTTATGAAACTGAGCAATACCAACACAGAAACAACTGTAATCCAGTTGTGTGATCTGAAGATTGTGGTACTACAGCTTTAGGATTATTGTCTATGGTTTTGTGCATGCAAATTTCCTGCTCATGAACATGGCCCAAAGCGTTTGTCCTGTCACTGAAAAATACCAGTGAGATTTCTTTGGTTCATATGCTTTGATGGATAATGGAAGTAAGCTGTCTACAAGCACCAGCAGTATTCACTTTCTTTATAGAGATTAGTAAAACTTGACAACTCAGTTGGATAAAAGTAGCGGTAGGGGCTCAGAGAGAGCTAGCGGCTAAACTATTAAAAAAAATGGGATCAAAAACTGAATTTGATGAATTGAGGGGAGGTGATTGTTTTTTTGATCCTCTTCATTTACTGTGGCACTGATATGATTATTTATATGGTGCCACAGGCAAGCCAGACATTTTATAGGCTGACAGTAAGACAGTGTCCTGGCCCTAGTGAGCCTGTAACTCAATTTAATATTCTCTCAAAGTTTGAATAAAGATCAGTGTATGGCATAACTTTATGCATTCTTAGGGAGTCAGTGAATGTAAACTGCAGCTACATTATACATGTATTAATTAAAGTCCAAATGTTCTCTTGGTTTTTGCTCCAGGCTGAGAATAGTAAGTCAATATTTTGTTATCACTGGAGTACAGTCTCAGAAGCAGCGCGGTCCTGATTTTAATATTGATTTCTCCATTGTACAAGAATTAACATGTGTCTTGCTTCTTGAATCACAGATCTTATTTCCTGTATGTACTTCACAGAAGAGCTCTGGAATAGCAATGAGCAATTTATCATTTTACCTGTTTAAACTGGGTCTGGGCACACAGAAAGCACAGAAAATGTAGACATATATGTTTTCAAAAAAAATTATCATAAATGTGTTTTGCATGTTAGCTACAAGAATAAATAATATTTCTGGTTTGGCGCAGAAATTGTGACAATTCATCTGAGTCTATATGAATTGCCTTAAAACCTGACTTGTGAGCAAAAGTGCATTGACTTTTTAATCTATTTATTATTTATTAATTTACAAAAAGGAGAATGCTATGAATATGGGTTTAATATTCTGAACTTCATCTAACTCTAATGCATGCTGTTAATTTGACATAGTTTGGTGACTCAGATTGTTTCTTAGATGCCATCAAAATGCAGTATACTGGAGAGGAACATCTTGAGAAACTGTTATATCTATTTGGGACTGAGTTATTCCTGAAAACAGCCCATATTAGACTGGCATTTAAACCACTGTTTTGTAGTGCAGTACATTCTGGGATAAAGATGAAGTTAGTGACTCGTGGTCACCATAACCTGGGCTTCAAAATTTTCTAGTCTCTCTGCAAGGCATAAAACTCCAATACATAACACACTCATGACAAATGTTTTTTAGTTTTGTACTTATTTCCTTTGACATGAAAAAGGGATGATTCAGAATTTTTGATGCGGGTCTTTACCTGCTTCCAAATGTTTCAAAATATATTTTACCTTTTGGAATTGATTTTAATATCAATCTTTTCATGAAGTATACTACTACATATAATGAGACAGTTCTTGGGATCCAAATTCTCTCGTAAACTCATGTAATTTCTTGGTTCACTCTGCATTAAAGTGACACACCTCCATCTTCTGGTACCCCTCTAGTTCTCCTGCAACATATCAGGGTATAACTGCTTAAAAAACTAAGCAGAATAGGATTGCTGCCCCAGAATGTAGCATGGTTTATTGCAATTCCTTCTCCTATTCCTGCAAGAATAGCTAACCTCAGAGAGGTGAAGGAAGAATTCAGCTGATAAAAATAAAAAGAATTGTGCTAAGATCAACTCTTTTTTCTCAAATCGCACTCTCGCCAGGAGACACCAGCTGAATATTGTATCTGGAGGTAAGTACATTTGGGAACCTAAGAGAATCCACTTAATGTTTCAGAGACCACAATGAGCTTTACTTAAATTACTTGTCAGAGATATACACCTGCAGGTTTGACTGTTGAATTTCCCCCTTACAATGCAGCATTTTATAAGACATGCTAGACGGATTCTGATTCTTTATACAGTTTAACGTTTTCCTCCAAGGATGTGTTGCTTCTGTAATTAGTGCTATTCTTTTGATGCATCCAAGCATAATTTTCTGTTGTATCTGGTGTTTGTTTTCATTAGGTTGCCATGGAAATCTTGGAAATCACTGACTTGTAATGGATTTCTTTGAAGTTCAGCAGCTATATAAGTAGATATGAAGCATTCTAGTTAGCATTGCTTCCACTGAACTATACAATGCTACCCTCTAGTTCTTTTACAGTACAATAGCACCTTCCGTTAATTCTTTGTGCAGGTGTAACAGACTAAAAATATGTTTAATAGATCTAGACAAACTTGTGGGGGGGGCTGTATTTTGACTGTTGGTTCTGAGAAGAAAAATAATCATCCTACTTTAGTGCACCTGCAGTTGGAAGGAAAAAAGCTTTCCGAGACAGCTTGTCATTGTGATTAGAACAAAGGCTGTTGAAAATATTTGCTGCTGTGGAAGGATGACATTAACTTGCTGCTTGTCTTTTGCTGTAAGAGATAAAACACTGACCAAATGCAGTCCTGATACTTTGGGAGCTGAGCTAAACTAGCTATGTTGCATCTTGTACTCATCTGCCTGCTAAGCATTCAGTTTTCAGATACAAATTCTTTCAAGAACAACAACAGGAACTAAGATAACCCAAAGCCAAATCTACCTTTTTATCTGGTTATGAAATTGCTTAATTGAAAATACAGTAAACTGTTGACTAATTAACTAGCTGTATGGGTGACAATTGTTCAAACATAGTGGTTTTCAAGTGTCTGACATAATCAATATGCAGGTACTGTGATATAACACAGTTTCTCCTGTTGTGCTTCAGATCTTGAAACCTATGATTGAAATCACTCTACACCCTTGGCCAAGATTCCCTAAAAATATGGTTGTCACTGATCCTTTCCCTTCCAGTTTGTCTCACTGCTCTGGACACACAAACATGGTACAGATCCTGTGTGACATGCAAAAAGCATAACCCCCCTAGTCAGAAAGTGCTCATTCCTTTGTGGATCACAAAACAGGTAACTGGAGAGGTTTTCAAATGAAATAACTGTGCTTGTTCAAATTGCAAAAATGACAGAGTAAATATGCAGAGTTTAATATGGAATTACTACAGTGTCCTATATACACCTTAATTCCCAAGGCTGGGACACTTTTTGTTGGTATACAAAGCACTTAAAATGCAAAAGTCACCCTTACCATAAGTACTGAAGACATCTCTTGTTCAGCTCAGTTTCAGCACAACCGTGTCCAAAAATAAAGTCTCATAACGTTTCATGTGAGAGAAGTTACCCGGAATGCCAATGATTTGCAGAAATGTAGTGAAGTGGAATGAAATACAATTCTATTATTTAATTTTTGAGAGCATCTGAGTATTTAATGTCTATATTTGAGATTTTATAGTTCCAAACTCGGAAAATCTAATTCTGTAGTTTGAAATACCACTGGTTTATAGTTATGCTAACTTTAATTAACAATGCATGCTGCCTTTTATATATACTTCCACGTTAATCACAACATTCCCCAAAAATGAAGCAAATTGTGGGGTTTTCCATTACAAATGCACAAAAGAATTTAACTATGTAATGAACTGCATTAATAATGTCACTGGAATCATTAATAATAGCTTACAGGTAATCCATTAAAGATTTAAAATTTGGTTCAAAAGTTTACCTGAAGCTTATCCAATCTATATAAATCTCCTGGGATGTACTGTATTTTACAGGAATTTGGTCAGGTTCATCCTACATCCATCTGGGCTGAAAGAGAAGGAAAAAATGCCTGCTGAGTGCTATTTCAGTGCTCAAGCTCCAGAGCTATCAGGAACTTTAAGCTACAGAGCACTGCAAAACTAGCATGAATGTAACGAAGAATAATGGGTGAACATTTTTAAAAAAATAAAAATTAAGCTTGAATTTCAGGTGAGAGTTTGGTGTGCATTGGTTTTCTCAGTTCTACCTAAGAATTAACCTAGTGCTTAGCAGTGAATTTTGTGAATGGATGGACTGTCTCAGACTTACATTTTGATAATTTTTCAAAACTTACAAAGTCTGTTTCTTTCTCCTCATTTTTAATTCCTAATGTTGAGGAATCTGGCCTTGTTAAAGTTAAATCTTGTGAAAAATATGACTGTTTTGAATTCATCCATCCTTGATTGTCATTTTGGCATGGGAAGATTGTATGGGAAAGCAGTGATCGGTTCACAGAAAGAAAGATCTTGCTTGAATTATAACAAACGGCCAAAGAAAGGAGATTTGGATTTTGGCTTTTATTTTCATTTTTCTATTTTTTTTAATTTTTTTTTTTTTTTTTTTTTTTACACAGTTTGGACATCTGTTGAGCTGAAAATCTTGTTTATTTGTTGTCTTTATATGACCCTTGTCTCCTGACACACAGTAGCATACTGTGTGTGCAGAAGTGCTAATGGTGGCAGGTCCACAAGTAGGAGATGCAATGCATCTTTGGTTGGACTTGTCTTGAATGCACAGCCATCATTTCCACGATGACCAATGTTCACAAATTTGTGAGTAAAAATACAAAGAGGTCAGTCTGAGATGTGTGTTGGTGTGATTTCAGATTTATCTGACAAGTCATCTTTTGTGAATTAATGCTATCTCATCTTTCACAAAATCAATACAAAACAGCACTTCCTGAAGCAAGAAAAAGAGAAACTGGGTTCCCAAAATAGACCCAAGCAAACTCGTGTCTTTCAGTTTGTGATATCTAACTTGGTGAATGAAGATAGGTCTTAATGTCTCTTTATATGGCTGCACACAGGAAAGTTATTTTTGTCTAATATATAAAATGATGTGTTTGCAAAGTTGGCAGTAAGCACTTTTAAAATCCAGCTGCCACCTCAAGGAAGGGTGGGAGAGTGAGGATGATGAAGGAACATGGTCTCAGGACAGCATGGGCAGCCAAACGGCTCCTTGTCCCTGGAAGCCGAGGCTCTCTCCGTTCATTTCACGCCTCTCAATTCCTGACAGCAGTCCTGTCCCCACTTTTTCTCCATATATGACACTCTCTTGACCCCTACATGAACAGATCTGTTTCTTCAGTATTAGTGAATTAAAGGAGTCTAATTTGCAGGTATTCCTTGCAAGCTTCAGTGAGTCAAATTAGCTGACAGAAAATTCTGACAAGGGGTGGGGGTGAGCAGTGATCGGAGCAGGGAGAGCAAAAGGAAAGAGGAGGAGCGGCCAGTAGCCGCAGCGAGCTGTCAAATGGCTTCCCAGCGCACTGGGGCCTATCCCATTAGGCCAGGAGAACCAACCACACAGGCAAGCTCTAAAGCCAGACTGCAGATTCCAGGGAAAATATTAAGATGAAGTAGTGGATGTAGCCTACTTCTGCTCTCCCAGACCTTCTGAATTTTGATTGTAAATAGACGTCTTTGGTATTCATACACTGAGCTTTCTTTCACAGCCCTAAAAGGGACAAATTATGTCCTGACTGGCCATTTTAGAGACTGAGGAGGCTTCTCCTTGTATCTGATACCTTGCTTTATAAAACATCCGTACTTAATAAATACTTACAACATTTGTTGGATAATTGTTTTTTATGTTCCTTATCGTGACTGCTTTTCATAGCTCTGCTTTCTTGGACACCTAATGGACTCTTACACTGCCTATTGACCCTGGTAACCCTAACAACTTCTGAAAATCATTGGATTTGAAAGGAAAATACATAAAGTAGAAAACAATGGAACCTTTTGTTACAGGATTGTTTGTGTTTCTAAGAGATGCTGAATGTCTTTTGGATCTAAAGAACATTGCATCCTCAGATAAACACAAATACAAAATTACATAAAGTTACTACAGCATTATTTCTGTGAAAATATTATTTGTATAGTCAATTGCGATTTCTTCAGTAGTGTTTCAAGATTATATTTTTAAAAAGCTAATGGTTCTACATCAAAATTTTATGGGCATTGACATTGTGTGTCTTACTGTGTGTTCAAAGACAAAACAAAAAACATCAGTTATCCAGTTTGACTCACAGTTGTGTTTTAACAGTATGTGTTTGTGAGGCAGTCCACCTTTTGAGTAAGATTTTAATCTCAGCTGAGATTTTATTTGGACAAAAACGAATAGCAATAATGAAGTACTGATTGATGGTTCACAGCCTCAGGACAAAAAAATCACAGATAATCTTACTAGATAAGCACATATGTACAGAAGACAAAAAAACCTAACATATTGGTGGAAGGAGTTAATACACTTCACAGAATATTAAGCCTCCACCAGCGAAGTCTAGACAGAAGAAAGCCCTGACTGTGCAAAGTGATCAATGAGAGATGATTCTTGCACCCATGGAGCTCTAGTGAAGTCAGCAGTGCAGGAGCTGGTATCAATGGATTAAACTGCAAAATCAAATCCTAGAGAGTGATTAAGAAATTGTCCGAGACTAGTAGTTGTGCTAAAATATTTTGATGCTCTGTTCTTTGGCAGGAGAGAAATTAATTAGGGAGTTATAAAGCACCATGAACGTCATCTCTCCCAGTCCCACAGCAGAATTTTAATTCTCATGCCAGTGGCAAAAAAAAAATATTTCCTGTAGACAGATGGAGCTGGGAGTCATCGAAGTCCTCTAGCTCCAAAGAAAGGGCAACACAGCCTTTCTCTGGTCTTTTCTTGTTCTCTTTGCTTTCTGTTGTTTATTCTGCTAGTTTGCCTGAAGCTGTTTGTTCTCGTTGGTTTGTATTTACTTTAGAGGATGTTGCTTAACACAGATTGTATCTCGTGTTTGCTTTTTCAATTCAAACACCATGCTACTCTCATAGTCAAAAGCTGTCTGTAGTATCAAAAATTCAGACAATTCTTCCTGAAAAGAGAAATAAAATCCCTTTGATGATGCTGAAAATGAAATGTGGTAGCTTGTAGAGTTTAAACCGGACAGGCAAGCTCTAGTTGTGCTGAGTATCTGTGCTCTCTTTAAGCAGTATTAACATATAGGTATGGTGGTATCTGGCATTTCCGTTAATATTTTTTCAAGTATTGTTTACTCGATCGTGTCACTGGTTATTATTTCTGTGTAGCTGCAAACGGAATAAGACTGCTTGCTCGCTCCTTTACCCGGGGCGGGGGGGGTGTTCGGCCTGAGGAGCAGTTGGGGTGCAGCTCCCGGCACTGCAGGGCCCCGCGGAGAGGTCTGGCAGGGGGCAGGGACGCGGGGGTGCGGGAGGTGTGGGGGTGCGTGTGCTGCTGCTGCCGCGCTTACTCCCACGTACGGCAGGAACCGACGGGGCAAACCCCGCTCACCTCCCCCGGGACTGAGCGGTGGGGCAAGGCCCGTCCCCGCTCCCGGGCGGGCGGCGAGACTGCCGAGCGCCGCCGCCTCGGAGCTGGGCGCCGGCCTCAGCCCGCGGTGACAAGGGCCACGGGGGGTGCTGGGGTGGTTTTTAGAAGTGACGTCAGTGAGAGCACGGAGGGCTTTTCTGAGCCTAGAATGGTTTTATGTGAACGTTGAGTCCTTTTGACTAGGTGTCAGAGATAGCTTTAAATTGTTCTAAGAGAACAGAAGAGACAGATCATGCCCCTACCGTGTTACAGGGATAGAACCTTATTTAAGAAGAAAATTTACCGGCGGTGACACGTATCAC
>NW_020799091.1:109218703-109250346 GCF_003259725.1 Athene cunicularia | reverse complement strand
TATATATATATATATTTAATATTAGTTTTAGTGTATAATGTTGAAGGCCGTTCAGTGTATCATCTTAGGACATAAACTTTGAACTGACAGGTCACGTTATAGCTTTCTCTTACAAAGCCAGTTAAGTTTATATATGTCCTTTGATCTTCTGTGCCTGTATAAATCAAAGGATTATTGCTACATGTAATTGTCTTTTAAAAAAACCCAAAACAATTGTTTCAACAAATTGTGGGGTTTTTACAACAAAGTAAATGGTGAAGGAGACATGAAATAGGCTCTGGCTCTCAGAGAATATGGGCAAACTTCATCACTGATACATGTTGGAGTAGGGTTTAGACCTGCCCACAGTGGAAGGCCTGGTCACCAGGGATGGGTCCTACAGGAAGTTTCACACTGCCAATACTGGTAGATAAAATGTCATTGAAGCTAAGTATTTGGGTATGCTTTCTTACTCTGTCCAGACCTTCATCTCCTGATAGAGTTGTGTAGCTACAAGAATTCTATTAGTTACATTAGCAAGAATACTATTACTGAGAGGGTACTGGAAGTAATAAGAGTAATAATTTAGGTTTTGATAGTGGTTGGTTTGTTTGGTGGTTTGTTTTGCTCCCCTACCCCCTCCCCCCAGTTTAGGAAATACTTATTTCAACATGAAAACACTATCTGATTGGCTTTGATTTAATATTAGTTTTTTAAAGAGAGTTATAAAGACTATGCACTACTTTCACTGTTTTGTTTGTTTTTTTTTTTTAAAGGGATACACATCACTACATTTGTAGTCTAATTTAATACCTCATGTGGACCACATATCCAGTAAAAACAAAGGTAATGATAGATGAATTTATCCTGAAGTCTCGTATGTGAGTGTGTGGCTATAAGGTGAGAAAACACAGCTCAAGAGCTACTACTCAGAAGGAATTTACTATTCCTACTTATCACAGTGTGTAATCCTTTAACAAGACACTTGAAAGTCCTTATAGAAAACATAATCAGATATAAAAACTAAAAATACATAATGTTTTCAATGGCAGACTAGAATGGGCATTGTTCCTCATTTAAAAATTAAACTTCCCACGAGTAGATGATGGACAACACAGATTTTGTCATCTTTCTTTTTAAATGTTAATAAGTTTATTGTGTGTAAGAAACAGCAGATTTTCTGAAAACATGAATTGTATTCCCTTGCTCCCCCATCCCCTGAAATCAATGTAATGTGAAAAAAGAAAGAAAATAGAGGACATTTTCTCATTCTTCTTATCTTACTTGTACCTTTGTACATACTCAGTTAGAACTTACAGAAATCCCACCCAAAATGAAACTCTGAAAGTAAATAAATTATATAATGGAATTCTGATCATAAAAAGCAATGGTCTATATTAAGTAATTTTTATCAAAGCGCTTTCCCAGTTTAAATCCCATGTCATCACATCCCTCTTGAAAGGCAGAAAAGAGGCATTGAGCATTTTGTTCAGAGGAAATTTTATTCACTGAAATAGGTTTCTCTGGGGATACTACATGGAAACCCAGTTACCTGTGAGGCAAATGCAAAGTTCTGCAGAATACCTGTAGCATTCTTACCATGTTCTAACATTCAGAAATGCTCTGAAAAAAATGACATTGCATGTATGAAAGGTGAATTTTGGATTATTGAATATTATATCACGTGGACTTCACATTATAGTTTGATCAGCATAAAGCAATGAAAGGGAAGGTTTGTAGAGTATAGCAGAAATCTGATAAGTACTCTATTTTTAGATTCATGTCCTTTTTTTAAAATGAAATTTGATAGCATTCCTCATGTAGTCTTATATATGTCTTTTATAGAATATAGGTTGGTGTTTCAACCCTTTCTGTGTCTATCTTTTAGCTGTGACGTATTTTAGTGTAAAATGGCATTTGTCAAATTGTTTTTGCACAAAGCAAAATCTAGTTGTATGATGAGGAAACTGTCCTGAGTTCAGTCATACTTGTTATTTCAACAGGGCCACCTAATTTTAGCTCCATCTCAAATTATCATTTTCAGTTTTCTTAGCAAACTTCTTTCAGCCTGTAGTTTGAAGAGGGACCTTTGAAATACAAGGTGAGAAGCTGATCTCATGGAGTAGGAAGTCTATCGAAAAGTAGGAATGAATGATGAATATAATTTTTTAACAAGGGCAGAAGACTGGTTTAGAAAAATGGTGTTCAGAGACTGGTTATATTGTAAGTTTGTATTACTTCTGGATAAGTCATGCTATTTAATGAAATATTTTGTTGAAGATAGCTATTTTCCATCTTCGTTCCTATCAGGGAAAAAAAAAAAAGAAAAAAAAAAAAGTAAAAGTAGGATGATTGCATGTTTCTGTTAAACAGAAGCAAGGGTTATCCCAGAACTTTGTGCATTTATCATCGGATCATGTGCAAACCTTGTTCAGAGTGGGGATAAACAGAGTCACGTTAAATTTGCTGTGAGCTCGAGCCTCTGACAATGCTCATTTTATCAACAAAGACAAATGAAGGAGCAGAAATTGTAGCACGGCCTCTACTATTTCATCACTGTCAACCTTAAATACAATCATTCACTGCTGATAGTTTTATCTCCTTCCTTCTCCCACTAACACTAAGCTGACAGAATCCCTCTTGATATGGTCCAGAGCCCTAGTAGCAGTGATCAGAAAAGAAGGAATTAAATTAGCTTTTTTAATCTCTCTCTGGATAAGTGTCCTATTTTCAGAGAAAAAGCTCTGAAATTTTCTCTTTTTCGTAGCTTCCATTTCATTAGAAAGAGGTGAAAACAAATAGTAGAGTGGTTTGACATTGTGTGTATAGAAACCAGTGATGAGAGGCATCACACATTCCCCTAAAGAACAGTGAATACTGAAGAAGAGTGGAAACTCAGTTATCAGTGGATGTGTATTTTCTGTAGAGAATTCTACATGCAATACCATGTAGAAAGATACACACATTTAGAAAGTGCCCATTCCAGATTAATTTTACTGATAATGCACTGTATTTACAGTTTTATCTACTGACTCCCAGGAATTACCTCAAGTGAATAACATCTCCTCTGCATAAAGGGTCATAATCTGACCCTAAATTCCAGTGGTTGAATTATTATTTTTTTTTTTAATTTTCCTGTGAAAGAACTGTTTGTTTCTTGTTAATGTCATTTACTAACAGAAGAAATTGATTGACAATCTCAAGGATAAAAGGTACAGTTTGTCAGATCAGCCTGTATCTCAACTTCAAATTTACGTGATCCAAACAGGTGTTCAATAATTGCTATTTAGTTGCATAGAGGCGAGTGACCTCACTTTGGGGATGAGACAAATGAATTAGACAAGGCAGATTTCAAAAATACCTATCTTACCCTTGCAAAACAGGATATGATTGCCCATCAGACTGTTCATGTCTTGTATGAGATAATTAATGCAAAATCCAGGGATAATGATGTATTTAAACAATAGAACAGTGTAAAATATGAAAAGCATGATAAGATGAATTTGAAAGATCTCACACTTTGTAAATGTAAAGAAAGGGTCAAATGATTATCCATTGGCAAAGACTACATGAGCTACAATGTCCCACAAATTCTGACTAAACAATACAGAAGCATAATACCATATAATCTAATTATCATCAAGAATATTTGAAAGATGTTTTCTTCACAAGATGAAGGATGTGGTAGTTTTTTTACCACAGTTTACTTTTATTAATATTCTATTTAACTGAGTTAAAAAACTACCAGGAGCTCTTTTAGGTCTTAATTTTCAGCAATTTTTATAAAGGTTGAACTGTTGTTTCATGCCAGGCTCCAGAAATAAGATCAAGCACAGTTCTAAAGGTAGAAGCACAAGAGTCCTGCCAAGCTTTGTTGAACCTATTTCAATAAAGACAACAACTGAAGTGACTGTAACTCTGCCTTAAGGATTTGCAGAGGTGAAGCAAATTAACGGTGACATTCACCTCCCAGCCTAGAAGGCTCATAAGGCTGCACACATCATAAATCCTTTTAAAGCCCCATTCAGAGAGTTTAAGTAGGATTTAAGTGATGCATAGGCCCTGTGCAGGCCAAGAGCACCAATGTGGATTTTGCTGTAAAGATGTCCGTGTCAAGAGAGCTAGACTAGTATGAAAAGAGCAGAGAATCACTTAGAATGTCATATGACACCATAGCACACTGTGTGTTATTTAAATGTGTTATTTTGTTGTGCATCTGTATTAAAATAAACAGATTCCTCCTCCACAGGATATAACAGCTATACAAAAAGATTTAAAGGGTAATTATAACATCAGAAAGCTCTTCAGACTTGGGATTTCATTATTAACTCAGAGAACAAACTGACTTTGAGTGTGAATAAAATTTCCATTTTCAAAAGCCTTAATGGTTTTTCATCTTTTAAAAATTAATATTCTGGCATAGTTTTTGCATATTAGCACAACCTCTTGTTAAGCCTTCGGACCAGCAGCAGACTCACTTTGGAAAGCTGGATCCTCGCCTTCTGAAAGGACTCAGTAACCGAATTTAAATGCGAATTTTACTGATTGACATCAGCATAGGATTTCCGGATGTGCGGTATCAGAGAAATTGAAAAAGCGTTTATACTTTCATGCAAAATTATGTTAAAGAAACAGGAGTAGAAGCAGCAGGTACCTTAGGTCATATAAACAATGAAATGAAACAGATTAATTTACTAGACCCCAAAACCGAGACTGATATTCTTCTAATAGTTGCTGAGAATTATGTCTAATAATATGCCAGACATTACTAGAATAGGAAGATATTCTCCTAATCTTTTTGTCGTGCTTCAGCAGGCAAGCCTAGGGGAATAATGGATGAAAGGCCGGGTGACAAAATGAATATGGAATCAAAGATATGGCTTCTTCTGAAAAGAATAATGAAGTGTTTCAAGATGCAAGCCTATCGGTCTCATTGAAATGTAAGGGGACTGAACTGTGTTTTCTCATCTGGGATGGGCTGCTGAAAGTCAAGGTGTTTTGTTTTTTTTCCCTATTCTTGTTAGTCCAGGGGCTTCTCCAAAAATATGCTTGTTTCTGTGGAATCATTATCCAGGTGGAAAGGCCAGTAAGGTACATGAAATGGTGTAGCTAGTTGTAATATTCTGAAAATAAGGATGGTTTGTTTTATGTGCTAACTCCAACTTGCAGTCATTTCTGCAGACTTGATTAAGTCATTAGCATACAAATAATGGAGATGCAATGCATATTTTTATCCGATTTATATGTCTCTATGATAAAGGCAAAAGCGAATATATTTGAGGGGTGAAAACTTTTCTGAATGAGCAGGTCTCAAAATAATTGTTTTGTCCTATTGTGCCTTTTGGATTATTAAAATTCATTAACCAGAGGTAATCAGGGATCACACATACCCTTTGTCTCATCTCTGTAGCAGAAAGCAGGAAGAGATCAGTGTGAGTATGGAGACACCAATTCACTCATGGTGTTACACCCACTTAGGATGTTGGCATACAAATTCATAGAAGGTAACTGGAGAAGGAAAGTAGTTGTCAGAATTATAGGATATTTACCCTTTGTCTGTTGGCAAAGAGGGAACAAATGAGGTGCAAAGTGTGACAGGAAGTTTGTAGTGAGAGAAAAGAAGACAGTAGTTAGAGGTATTTCAGCACATGAGGATAGCCAGGCTGTTTTCCTTTCAAGGGAAAAAGATGTGCTATCACAGCTCTATGCTACCATGCGTTGTACATCATATACATCACAATAAATATGTCCGACATAGCCTGATTTCAAAATATTGCACATCAGCTGAAAAAATTGCAAAACAAATTGGTTTTCTTTAAATGACTGTGGTGTTTAACACAGTTTTCCTCTCCACAAATGTGATTTATAAGATTTTTTTCTATATATATTAGTCTTGTTACCTGTAAAATTGATGTGTGTCCTATGATGCTATAAATGGATAAAGAAACACAGTTTTGTAGCACGGATATTGTGACGAGACAATGTGACAAGGAGATGATGTGTCAGAAAATTGCAATTTTGATTTAGAGAGATCAGTCTGACTTTATATTGCAGATGGGGAACTAGAAAGAGTATTGGGAATGTGAGATGTTTCTAAACTACAAATTTATATCCATGTTTTATATCCCATAAATTTGTACGGATTTTGACATGGCAGTGTTTGATAAGGAAGATAAATTTGGATTGTCTGGGGAAAAAAAAAAAAAAAAAAAAAAAAGGAAATTTTATCAAAACTGTAGCTTTGCACAGTAAAAATGGAAATGGTGTTGCATTGTGTGAGGAATAAACAAAATCCAGTTGGCTATGTGCTTTCATAAATATAACTGTTCTTCTTCCTGTCCCTGGTCACATAAAGTGTCATCCATATTACATTGCCATTGATTCTGCTTATGTGACTTTTTTTTTTTTTTCTTTTCCCCAAGGCAGAGAGCCTGCAATGTTCATGTCTATTGATCTCCTTGCTGGAGACACACAACCACAGCGTGGCAGAGAAATATTTTGATATGTAGCTCTGCTGGATGCTGAGCATCCTTGCCACCCCTAAACATCTACAGAAGGTGCTGGGAGGCTGAAACTTTCTATCACATTTTAAACAAAAGCTACCAGGCTCTAGGCTGAACACCTAGAGAATGCACATACGCTGTAATTGAGTGTGTTACAAAGACAGTACTACCCAACAAGGAGGTAAAACCGGCAAAAAAGGGTCAGAAAACTACACCTTTTCCATTAAGAAACGGTACCTTCAAGTTCTGACCTTTCCACCTTTGCTCAGCCTTTGAAATGTAGGAGACAGTGTTGATTCTGCTAAATAACAGCAAAAAAAGTTGTTTAAAACAGTGAGTAGAATTATGATGATGATGATGATGATGATAATATTAAAAAGTTCTCTGACAATGACATTTCAGTTTAAAAACCTTAAACTTTATGAAAGGAACACTAACTGGCATGAAAAAAAAATTTTAAACAGTGTTTTTTCTTAAAATCCTGCATTTTCAGCATCGCGAAGTGTACTTAACATCTCATACTTTTTAAAAACTTTTTTTTAGCATATTCTGGATAAAGATGTTAAACCCGAATTTCCCCAGGTTATTTTGGGTGGGTGATCTTTTTGATTTCTTGACCTAAACAACAACAGAGTAAGTCAGAAAACAAAGTTCCCCATCCAGATTACATTGTTGTCCAGCCATCAAGTCAGGTGAGTTTGAGCTGTACATGCCACAAGATTCAGAGATACAGGAAGAAACCTTGTTTAAATTCCAAGCCCATCTCTTCTTGAGCATGTGAATGGAACCACTGTAACTTAGATCAAGAAAATTACCACACCAAAACGGTTCTTGTGCAAGTAATCTATCATTCTCCCCCATGTCCCATCAACTTCTTCATCCAGGATGAGGTGATGAATGCATGTGCCTCAACATTAAGTGAAAGAAAACTGAGAGGATGTCATAATTTTAACATGACTGGTTTTTTTTGTTTTTTTTTTAAGATGGCATTGTGCAAAAGACAAAACAGAAAGCAGCAAAGAATTATACCTGTAGTTATGCGTAATGATAGCCCAGTTAATAGCTAACTAAAATATTACACATTTCCTTGTTATTTCTATGTCCTGTTTTCTTGGAGAGGATCTTCAGGTAATATTTTCCTTAGGCCAGTGCAGAGGTTATCTTCACTTTCCAGTCATGAGCAGCAAAGGAGAAAAGGGTGGAGGTCGAAAAGAGAGGAAAGGAGACTTACAAGAAGAGGTGTGAGAGGAGGGTTATGAAACTATGCTGAGGGATTAGTCGGGAAGAGAGATTTGATGACAAATAGTGGGAAGAGAGGAGTCACATAAGGAGGTAAAACCAGAATTGTTGAGCAGGGTACTATGTTGTGAGAATGGGGACTGGAAGTAAGGACAAAGCACTCCAGAAGGTATGGATGGTATAAAATCAGGCAGCTTCCTGGGAGACAGATAGAGAGTAGTAGTAGCTTAAGGGGAGGGAGAAGGACTAAAAAATATTACTCAAAAAACAGGAAAGAGAAGAGAAAAATATTGCAATTATTTGTACATTTAGGCAGTTAGAGTTATTTGCAAGAACAGGTGCTATTTTACTTTCCATCTGCATTCTTCCAGTTGCACTGGGAAACACTTGAATTTCATGTCCTTGGTATTCTGGTTTCTATGTTTGCAAAAGCAGAAAAGTAACATTGTTTGGACTGGTAGAATTTGTTGAGCATAATGAAAAAGAAAAGTTAACTTCACAGTAAATCTGTTCAAAGCGAGACAGTTTAGCATATTCCTTCCTCATATTTGTTATTCCCAATTCCTATTATATGGAATTATATGTGCCTGCTTAATTTACTGCAGCAGGAAATATTTCAGTTTTTAAGGAGAGCAGCACTCTCTTCAAATTACTCTGGCTTTTACTTAATGATCCAATAAGTTAGTGATTGTTTGATGTGTACGTATTGTGTTTCAGGTCTCAGTGGGAACTTGCCAAGACTTTTATTGAGTGGTAATATTTTCCTCTTGCTAGTTTTGGATTTCTCTGAGGATCAGCAGTTAACATAGCATTTTCTATTGGGATTAGATTAAAGTGCCAGAGATTTGTTTTTCCTTCATTCAATTTTTTTAATTGGGTCATTCCTTAAAAGGTTATCTTAATATAGTAAATGCACTACCTCTATGAATGAGGCGTGCTAAATGATACATGGATTTTTGCTGTTAGGTCTCTGTACAGAAGACTTCTTACATAAAATTTACATCTTGGTGGAGGTAATGATAAACTGTAAATTACAGAACAAACTAGACTGTTCTTCTAGCAAGTGCTTCTTCACAGACAAATGCTAGACTTGCTTGTAAACAATACCAAAAATCACAGAAATATAAAGAAAATCCTTAATCTTTTAAATTTAGTGGCTTGATCTTTAGCAGCTATAAACTGGCTGGTGCCCATTTTGGTGAGCAGTATTATGCAGGCTTATACTAGTTGAGGATCTCTCCTAGGGGGATAGGCAGATCATCACTTTGGTTTAAGTTTTCATTGATACCACTTCAATCTGTGAACCACTGTAATAGACAGCAAGAAAATTTGGATTGATATATTTTTATACTCCAGTGACAGATTTTAAATTAATTGAGTGGATGGTTGTGACTTGCAGGGGTTTGTTGAAAAAAAAGTTACTGAAACATTGCAAACCTTTCTGGTTTAGCCTGAGTTGCAATTTGTTATCAGTTTGTTTGATTGCAGATCCTCTTCAGTCTTTGTTTTCTCTCTCTGACAATATAAAGAAGTAACTGTACACTGGTGAAATAAACCCCCGGCATTTAATAAATAGCTTCTAATAAGCAACATGTATTATGTCCTAGTTATAATGTATTGCCTGTTTTTGAAATGCAGCTTAAAAAACCTGCTGTAACTCCCCAGGTGGTTCAGACCACTTGATAGTCCAAAAGGTAGAAACTTCACAGAATAAAATACATATCTGATCACCTCATTTCTGATGAAACATGAAGTTATATATATAAAAAAAACCCAACAAAACAAAACAAAAAACCAAAACAAAACACCCAAACAAACAACTGAAATATTTTCTTTTTAATGTGGTTGTACCTCCCTTTATACAGTTGTCTATAGTATAAAAAATATTTAATAGAGAAACTGCAAAAGTGACAATATTATAACTTAATCTGGTAATATACCTTTAAAAACACCACTGAATGGGCTAGCAATTCACACACTAATACCTGGAGTCTCTATTAGCCCAGTCATCCAGTAGACCTTAGCAGCAGATTCACAGAGAGCCAAAATGTAGAGAATGAAACAGTTCAGATACAGGAAAACTTCTAATGGATCAAAGTAGAAAAGAAGGTATAACCCAACTTGATGGTAAACCCTTTAATGCATGCTAAACATTTTCTTATTTTGTTCATAAGGGTTTTGAGACTATTATAAAATTCTGGCAGATTTCCGATATTTCATTTACTGTAATATTTTTGAAGAAAAGTAGATAATATTTTATTGTTAGATTTAAATAGTTTATTTAAGTTCTATTTCCTTCAGGGCCCTGTGGAGCTTAGAGAGCCATTGTCATATGCCATTGACATGACCAGTAACACAGAGCCCTTAAACTAATATTTTGTAACCAAAGTAGGCATCAAGTAGTGGAACTAGAGAGAAGAGATTGTGAAATGTTGTCCCAAGGCAGCAAGGATCACAGCCAAAGAATCACTTGGGTTTCTTCTGCATCTGTCCGTGAACTGCTAGGCCATACTGCTCTTAAGAGATGATTCATTCTCGTATTTCATTCTGGTGTGCTTTGACACATGTAGTCATGTGTCTTAAGCACATAAACCTAGGCACTAGGTGAAAATTTCAGCCTTCTACTGAGTGGAAGTTTAAGGGATATTGAATATTGTTGCAATCTCTTATTTTAGAGTTTGATCTCTTGTCTTGGATTTATTATTTTTTTTTCTAGTTTGATTTTTGCCTTTCTTATTCATACAGTATTTGTAAAGAATGTCCTGAGTATTTTGCAGAAAGGAACATAGAAACAATGTGTTTACCAAGCAAAATTTTCATTGTTGAGAAAAGGAGTGGCACAGAAGACTAAAAATATGAAGAAGATGTATTTTTCTTTCATTTGTATGCTAGTACAGGAATACTTTCTGCTGTTTGTTTAATAATGAATTGACTAGATCATCCTTAAATGCACTTCTCTAAGCACTTCCAGTTTTGAAGATGAGATGAACTCTTGGCAGTCTTGACAGAGTGGAAACACACAGAGTAAAAACATCGCTCATCATCTGTCCGAGGTGACCAATTAAACCATTCTCTCAATCTATTTAGCTCACAAAAAATAAAGAGTCAAGCTATTTAATTAGTTAATGTTGCTATTAATTATATAGCAATCGTTGATAGTGTATTAAATTCTGTATATAGATGCGAAGGACAGACATGATTCCTTCCTTCAGAGCCCACAGTCTTAACCAAGAGAGTCACACAGATTCCACCAGTACACATGGGCAACCCCAGATGAAGGTCCACCTTAACAGCAGTCTGCGATTTTCCATTGTTTTATTTATGTAGTGGGTATTCTGGTGGCATAGAATTTGCAAAAGTAGGCAAGGATGATTGATCGTGTTGAAACCTGCATATGTAACCTTACAAGGTTGGATGAGACATGCATTAGACCTGATGTGCAAAGGTGTCTGAAGGAAGGAGAGAAGCAAAGGAGAATTTTCTCTTTATTATACAGTACCCATTAGAAATTCACAGCTTTTAGAATAAACTATGACCCATATTGCTTGTTTTTATGTGACAATATTTACATAAAGGAGCCAGGAGTCTCTTCTTTCTTTAGGAGAGGATAGAAATATTAGAAGCTTCTAACTGATTTTACTTCAGTGTATACTTGCACATCAACTGCAGTTGTTTTCTGTGATTGCCAGAGAGCTACTCCATGGATATTTCCAGGAACTAGAGTTTAGCATAGTGATACTTCCCTAACTGGTCTTCCCTGAGATTTCCTGTAAACACTGATGTATATTTGCAAAGAAGACATTTCAGCCACATGCGTACCCAAATTAAAAAAATCTACGTCAATTTCTGGAAACAAGAAATAGGAAGCCTTTTGAATTTCACTGAAGAGTGATCGAAATTCTTAAGCATACACTCTTAGTTCCAATAAATCAGATGTCCACAGTATGAGAGTTAATATTATTCACATTGGAAGAAGTTCTGGCCTTCTGCAGAAGTGTATGTTCATGCAAAAGTGTATGTTCAGGTAAAAAATCTGAAATATTAGAATGACATATGTTAAAATCTGTGTAAAAGTTACCCTTATTTTATAAATTTATTTTTAGCTCAAGTAATTGATAATAGATCATTCTATTTTCTATTATATTGATGCTTCTGTGTTCTCTTCAGAATCATGTATCAGCATGTAAGCAAAGTATAGTGAGTGGTAGTATTTGAGATTTGTGTTAATTTAGATTACAGTATGGAAAAAAAAAAACAGAAATGTCCTCTAAATAAAAGGGAGCTGAGAGAATGTTGGATTCAAAATAAACAATCCAGACTTTGGTACAAGGCCAAATGGCCTATAATATGTTACTAACTTTTACATTTGCTGCAGAGACAGCAGATCAGTAGTTAAAAGAAGCTATTTATGTAGTGGATATACTGATTAGAGGAAGCAACATTCTTAAATACTGGTGAAGAACCGAGGGCCTGAAACACCACTTGGTTTTAACTGGTCTGTTTAAATCATAATAAGCAGGCATATAGCCAAGTAAAGGAAAACATTGTGTTAATTTAAATCTGAGCCATACTAATGGTTGTTTGCCTTTATAGCACTAATAGTGGTTATCAGATCAGCAGGAGGTCACAGTGAGTTTGGGTGCATAATGGAGAGTACTACAGGATTTGTGACTGTTATCAGGTGAAAATAAGAACACAGCCTTTATTTACTGGAATTATGTCTGGGATTCTTCTAAACATAAAGTGGAGATCTGAAAAAAAGGTTTCAACAGAGAAAAAGAGAAGGTAACTACACTGCAGAGAATGTGGAAAATTCTTTAAAAATACTTGAAGTCACTTGAGACCTTCTAGTTCATAAAGGAAGATGAGTGAGATACTGTCCCAGGGAGAGAATTTGGAGAAGCAGGTTAGCCCATTTTACCATTTTCATTTCTCAGTAGTGAAGTCTAGAAAGGAAATCTCTCTTTTGTGATGAAAAAACAAGATCCATTTTCTCAAAATGCCAAATTTTCCTCTTCCCACAGAATATATTATATGAAAATTACCAGCCTCATTTTAAAATCTCAGTGACCTGGATGTGGGATGACCAATTTCTGTACATGGAAGAGGGGCAGAGGGGTCAGTGACATTTTTCTCCAGTAAGCTGTTCAGCATCTCATTGTAAATGTAAAGGTTTGATGATGAGTCGGCTCTCCTCTGCTTGGGCTAACAAGGGGCAGAGGTCCACCAAATACATAAAATAATCTTGATAGTTTAAGTAAGGTGAGATGCAGAGAGACCATAAAGAATTAATTAGGAACCTTCAGTGTTAAGAAATACTGCCCTATGCCATACTTGAGGCAGCCAGCTCAGGACCAGAACAGAACTCGAAATATTCTTTACCAGTTTCCTTGTAACTCCCAGCTCTCAGTCCGGTAGTACTCATTCCATGACACCAGGTAGTTCCCTTGCTGTGCACCCCCTCAGACTTCTTACTTTTTCACACTGTCCTAATCTGTACCAAGCAACCTTGTTTTCGCTGGCCCCCACTTCCCGTATTCTCCCCAGTCTCTACAATTTTCTTTTTATCATCCTCCACCACTTCCCCAGGTGTTTAAAATGAGGTTACACAATGTGAACTCACAAAGTGATTTGCTTGGTGCTTGGCTACGGAGTTAGCCATCATTTGTCCTACCTTGCTTTCTGATACAGAAGTTATTTAGAGAATTAAATGTTGTGTAATTCTGTTCTAGTGATTTCCAGGGAAACGTATTAAATTGCCACATGAAGAACTGGTCTCTAGACCACACCTTTAGCCAGTGTTTTCACTCCCTTCCTTCCAACAAATTGTAAATGAGTGGTGGGTTCTGTGAAAAATGCAACATGCAAATGTAATTATGAAATTAAAGCCTAATAATGCATGTGCATGAGGGAGGCTGAATTAAAGCTGTACTGGTATGTCATAACTTTTGACTCTTTAACTCTAACGTACAGTTTTGCTGGTCCCATTCATGTTAGCTTAATCAGATAAATATTCCACATCTTCCTTTATAAATGATTTTTTTGGTGATGTTTTATATACTTTTTTCTATGTCTGACAAATTGTACTGGTTCAGCTAGGACAGGGTTAAGTTTCCCCAGCAGGGAGGGGGAAGGGATCTCCAGCCGGGTTATTCATACCATGCTGACATCAGGTCCGTGGCAGGAGCGTGGGAACTTTTTCCTTTGTGGCTTTGTGACAGGGAGCACGGGGCTGTCTGTAACCATTTGCGGTATCTCTCTGTATATCTTTTGTCTTGCTTACTGTTATTGCTGTTTACTGTTGTTACCATTGCTACTGTTGTTGTTCAGATTGCTTATTACACTGTTGTAATTTCTCCTTATTTTTACCCGGGTTTGTGCCTCACTGCCAGCCTGACCGTCTGAGGGTGGGGGAGGGGCAACGGCAACGTGGTCTCCGGTCCCGGCAGGGCTTAAACCACCACACAAATGTTTAGGAAAAAAAAGTAAATCCTAACAATCTCATTTCCTTATTGTACATTTTTTTTTTTCTGCCATATATCACAGCAGTTATATCTCAATACTATGAAAATAAACATTTGAAAGAATTACATCTAAAGCACAAAATAACTTTTAAAAAGTTCTGTAACTTGGTTTTGTTCCCGGTTTAAGACATATGAATACCTTCTTTCCCAACAGTGAAAACTTATCTGTGGAGAAGAGAAATGAAGACCAACTCAAAAGCACAAATCTTTTTGGTTTGCACAGCATGTTGCACTTCTTGCAGAAGGATCCACTTGAAATTCAAAATAGCACTTCACAGTTAATCACCATCCATACTGCACAGAGTGTGTTAACATTTGTGCTTATCTAAGGAACAGTTATATACATGAAAATGTAGAGTTATTTGACCCTTATAAAAACTAATACCATGTGAGTCACACAAGAGTACAGACAAAAAGTTTTAGACACTTAGGACCATGTTCTGCCTACAGGGACACCAAATTTCTACTAATATGTGAATGTTTCTGAAGACAGAACTTGGTCCTCTATTTCACAGAACTGCAGACTAGCAGCATACAAAAATGTGGACATGTTGAACTGTGTGCACCTAGGCTGATGTATTTAAGATAGTCTAAATAGACACAAGTGAGAGGAAAATTAGTCTGTAAAGACAATGAAGAGATAGAGCCATTGCTTAAGTTTACTGATTTAGTCATCATATTGGATCAAGTAACTGAAAGGGTCACGGTCTGTCTTCAGAGAGAAGCCCTAATGGATACTGTGGATCCCCTGGATGAAAATTTAATTTGGACTATTTTTTTGTGAAGTAAGTATTGTCTGAACATATTAAGGGATAGGGTCTGACACCATTATATGGTATGCATTTGAAAAAAATCTGATAAATTTATGACAATTATCCATATACTTTTGTGCATAATATTAGATGCTATAAATAGAAACACATTCATGTGTTTCTTTGCCAGTGGAAGATTGTTTTATGTGCAATACTTAACAGCATTTAATCCAATCTAGATTAGAAGTCCAAATGTTGAAATAATAGGTAATTCTGACTCTTCAAATATCTGGGCATTGTCCATAATGTCTACCGGGGCCTTGTTAAGTTCCTTTCAATATCTAGTTTTCAGTAATTCAACAAATGAATTCCATTTTCTCATACGCTTATTAAAAGATTGGAGGAAAGTATCCTTTTTACACTGTGCTTTATTGAAAGGCAAATATTATCTTGGTCTTCCTACAGAAATCATATCCGTACTCTTTGAGACTATTGTTAACTCATTACAGATAAGAGTATTTTTTAATATACTATACTCTCTGTTTTATATTTTCTAATAGGAAATGTAAATTCTCACTCCTTATCAAAAGTGTCATTCATAACATTTGTATCTAATTTTTATGCCAATTAATTCTATTCTTCTGAATGATTTAATATATGCAGTAATAATTTTGAATCTTGATGCATTCATTCTAAGCATAAAGGAAAAAGAACTTTAGCTAAGTTTTTCATCCATGTGTACATCTCTTTCTCCCTCTGTGCATGTTGCAGGTCCTGGGTGTATTCAAGGTGATAAGCCCTTGAGAAAACCATAATGTGATTATCTTGTAGAGATGTGGTAGAATAAATAAGATTATCCATAACAAGCTTAGCTACTGATGAGTTCAAGCTGTGCTGATACACAAAGTCCTGACACAATTGTAAGGTAATAACAGAAAAAGTACGCATTTGCAAAAGTGAGAATACTGCTTGAACTGTGAAGCCTTCCATGATTACAGCCTTTTACATACAAGATTCACTGCATTTTCCATACTTCTTTCATAGACTATTCCAGGGCAGGCTTTAAGGCTCCTTATGCATATCAGAATTGATATTATTTAAAGAGTGCTCATTTTAGCTAAATTAACTTTTTTTTGATTGACTTTGGGTTGCAACATTTCTTTGAGTTTGGAGTTATCCCTGATTTGTGTTTGCAAATTAATTATTTTGATAATTATGTTTACATGATCATTTAGGTCATAAAAATAAACCAGAGTATGTAGGCTGTCCTCCTAGATTGTGAAGACACCTATTAAATATCATCCACTCTCATGTTGCATCAGGGACAGATGACATTATGTTTAATTGCTTTATGTTTTTTAGGTAACATCCATTTTGACTGTTTCTTGCTTTAATCCATCTTTTACTCCAACAGTTTACACATGTATTACTCTTCTATTAATTACTCTAGCTCCACCAAAATTAGTGGAAAAATTTTTGCTGTGAAAAATAATCTAATCTGCAGTACTTAATTTAGCCTTTTGGATAAAAAGGAACAGATGTAACTGTTCTATCTCATATACCATTGTTGTGTAACATGAAATTTTATTGTGATTAGTTTTCTGATAGTACTGATGGGAAAAAAAGCAGCATATACAGAAATGAAAAAGTTTCTTAAGTATCAAAATGGAGTGTATAATTTCAGTTTTCAAATACTGACAACAGACTCAGCTAGCAACACCTTGATTTCCAGAAGCTTTGCTTACAGGTTTTTTAAGACAGCCAGTTATTTTGTCATGTCATGTCATACTCAGAGGCAGGGGGCATTTTTGGCTAAGGAATCCAGTTTTAGATAATAGGTTTAGAGCCTGAGAAAATCCTCCAGGTCATGATAAAATCTCTTTTTTTCTAAATGATATCTAAGGTGAGAGATGTTTTCTGAGACGATGTTGCCGTGGGCTATCCACTGCCTTGTTGCAAGGGAAGAAAGTATTTTAATTAAAAGAAACAGTGGCTTTAAGGCTCAGTTGTGAGCAGATAACCAACATCAGGTACATATTTATGCACACCTTTTCTAATTGTGCAGTTGAGGTGTCTAAAATAAATACCTGTGAAGAAGGTACAAGATGCAGGTAAGAAAAAAAGGACATATTAAATAAACTGATCTATTGTGCTGTAGAATTTACTTCTTAAAAGAAAAAGAAAGTACAAAGGAGTCAGCATCTAACTGGACAGAAAGAAGAGAACCTAATGATACTTCATTACAGATTTTATGTCCTAGAGCTTCATCCTGTTATAAAATAGTGGAAAAAATGTCTAAACTTTATAAACATTTCATCACACGTTATATATTGCTTAGCATACAGCTCGAACTTTGTCATTGATGCCGTATACTTTAAATAGGGATCATTTTGATTTCAGGTATCTGGAAGCCAAAACTCTTAAGCAGTCCTAATAACAGGGTATTATTAATCCAGTAGTAAAAAGGAAGGTTTTTTTTATAGATTAGATTTTTTTTTTTCTGAAGTGTTTATTTTTATTATCAAGTGTTTAATCTGCATATATTAAAAAATACTGATCCTACAGAGCTGCACCTTTTTTGCATAATATGGAGTTAAATTCACAATGTTATGTTTCTTTCTTAAACCAAAGCTAGGTTAGTTTTGTATTGTTTTTCTCAGTAAGGAACAGCATATTAATTCCTCTAGCAGTGAAGAGACACATAGGGCAAACTTCTGTTATTGCTTTTTTCTGTCCATTTGAAATTCACTCTTTCAATCACATAAGAAATTAACTTTTGTTTTGAATAATATTATTTTAAGACAGAATTGTTGCAGAAGGGAAGGAGGTATAGAGGAGCATTCCTTTTTTTGCTGTGTAAACCAGCAACTGACACAATTCTTTTTGTTTCTAAAGTGATAAGTGAAAGTAAAAGCCTTTAAACAGTTCATAGTAGAAAATAGAACATAATATATTCACACATATATATGTTCTTTTTTGTACTCTGGAAGCAGTATGACATGGTGATGTCTTTACAGTTAATTTTAGCATGAGTGAGATCAGAGTCAGACTCCTTTTGCTCAAAGGAACTAACAAGTTTCTGTTAGTAAACCACTACAAGGCTTTGGACATCAAATACCTGATCATTAGTGTCTGCAGAGAAATATGTAGCCATATAGAAAATCGGCATCCATGGTGAGGTTACATAGCTGCCACCTGGTACTCTAATGAGATGGAAAGCAATTAAAAATAATTACCACTGCAAGCTCATTAAAATTCTGTAGGTTCGTTCGACTCTGGCCCCTCATAATTGCTGCAGAACATTTTAGTGTATCTCAAAAATTACAGTGAAACTTGATATTTAAAATCAGGAATTAAAGAGAATGAATTATTTCAAGGAAGATACTTACAGGTACAAAACATGTTATTGTATTGAGAAGGTTAGCGTTTCGATATTATTGAAGTGTCAGGGGATTCATCATCCAACTAAATTTGAAAATTTTAACTGAAGGATAACATTTTGGATATGCATGTTACATACATGCACATGGTTTTGGCTCGAGTGCTTTGAAAAATAAAGCTATTAGGAAGTTTTTTAAGTTTTCAAGGCAACATAACAGACAATATAATGCAAATGATCTAAAAAAGAGAAAAAACATATAGCTTGCCATGCGATGGATTCTGTAGAGTTATTCACTAGTGATGTCATAAGAGAATTCACGGTACTCTGTGGCATCTGTGGGAGGCCTCTGACTTCAATGGCAATGGGAAAAGAATGGTCTTTCCAGGTAGGGTCCTGCTTCTAAGCAGCTAAGCATTAAGTGAAGCCACTTACATGGCAGAAACTCTTAGAGATCACTGTGTCTGCTTTGGGGGGATCAGCTTTAGACCCTTTTGCAAATAATGCACTGGCAAATTCATGAGGCTGTTACTCACAGGACTCTGTAAAAAAAGCCCATTCACCCTAGCATGTAAAGACATTATAGGATCCCACTTCCAGCAGCCGTAGTCAATCCTATACACTATGTTAAGTTAAACTTTCTGGTCTGAAAAAGATCTCCACGCCTAGAGTAATGAAGTTGGGTGTCATTAACAAGATCTCAGAAACATGGAAATGAATTATTTATTTTGATTTTTCTGTTCTCATTCTAAAAATTTTAGCTGGACAGGAAAGAGGGTACAGTATACTTCATACAATATATGTATACCATAGCCTGCATATAGTCTGAGTCAGAAGTGAAAATCTAGCTTATAGATACAAACCTTGTAATATTTGAACAGATGCAATTTTGAAAACAGAAGTAATTTATGAAGACTTTAAAAAAGAAACAACAAATTTCTCCCCCAGTTAATAATGAAATCACCTTTAGTAACTAAAACATTTTGGTGCAGTACAGTCATCTGAAGTCTTCTGTGGCATCTTCTGGGAGGCACCTCACTCCTGAGATACTGCTTTCCAGAGAGCTGTCAGCGTCTGGTAGGATAACGAACATTTGTGCAAGGGAGGCAAAGAACCGAGATCAGAGAGATTGGAGGGGCAGGAATGTGGGTTTTCACAATGTTAAAGAGGGAGGAGGCTGGCCTCCAGACTGGAATTGATTGCAGTCTAGGTACACATTTCTTGCATCCCCTCATACAAGATGCTGAACTTCCGGCCTTTGGTTTTCTAAAGATAAAATGCAGATGCAGTAATAAACCAACTGGAATGTGAGATAGATAAACTGAAAATGCTGCAGGTACAGTTCACGTAATTAATCCTCTATTCTGGTACAGTTACACTACTGTAAAGCTGCTCATGGTGTGATCATAACTGAGGCAGTTATGACTGGGCTGGATACATGATTCTGTACAAGAAGTTTCAATGTTTACTGAAATTCAGTCTACCTAACATATTTTTGTTTCACATTATCTGAGAAATACTATACAGCTTTGTGAAGAAATTCTGTATCTTAAACCAGAAGTGTAATAAGCCAATATTCAACAGCAGAAATGTTCAGATTTTAATTTGTCATTGTCTTAGTCATAATTTTCTTTTACATCTGTTCTCTCTTTTGATATAAATTAAGTCAAAGCATGTGCCAGGGAATTGAAAATTTTTCATAAAGGGTGTGATTTAATTTTCTTCCTATTTCAGGCTCAATTATTAATGATGGCACTATATTTGTGCTTTCCTTTTTCTCAGAAATGTGTTAGTCTCCATATTAGCAGAGACAAGTCATCATACTGCAAAAGTGTGCTGTCATTTGTCATTACAGACGACAATAGTTACATACTATAACAACTGTGTGTTTTGCCGTTGGTTTATAGGCATCAAGTACGTAATCATATGCTGTGTTGTGGCAGCCAGAAAAACAATACAACACATCAGCAAGAGAACGAAAATGGTCTTTGGCAATATATGCAATTCAAAGAGAGAAATACTACTTTCTGTGGGCCTTTTGTGTCTATATTCAAAATGTTGCAGCTCAATAGCAGTGGTTGGACAGTAGACAGTTTCAGAGGTCTAATGAATGAGATTTCTCCTTGACTCTGTTGAAAATACTGTATTCAGCAGTTTCAGCAATGGCAGGCCCATCCCATTAAATTAAGTGCTTTAGCCACCAGTGCCAACAACACTTCATAAGGCTTATGTACTAAAGTTTTGTGATATTGCTAATCTGGCATGTGTCCCAAAGAGATGATCGTACACGTTTTTGAGAACTGCTATCAGATGCAATAAATACTTGAGAGTCACCAAAGGCAGACAGCAGGTTTCTGCACTGAGGGGAGGGAGGATGAAAAATGTGTTTTCTAGATTTGTCCCTAGAATATTTTTATACATCTATCCAAGTTAATTGTTCAGTTAATATAGGGCCACATTTCAATGCTTTCATTCATCTTAAGACATAGTCACGTTGGTTTAAGTGGTATTTCTCTTGCAGCACTCTTCCCTGTTACTATAAAGGGAGAAATCCACCTTTATATTATCTCCAGTATAAATATATTTGGAAATGTAGACCCAACCCTATTTCACAAATACTCCCATGATTTTCAATCAGATGAGCTGTAAGGCAGGGCATTGTATAACTGCAGTGTACGGGGTGCGGGTGCCCGGGTCTGTCGGGGGCTGCTGCGGGGTGGCTGTGAGGGGAGGCCGGGGCTGCTCCACCTCGGCAGCCGGCTCCGAGCGGCCCACCGCAGGGCACGGCTGAGCCCCGCAGGCACGATGGCGGCGCCTCGGGGAAAGCCTGGGGAAGGGACCGCAAAGCGCTGCCCCGCAGCCAGCGCTGAGGGGAGAAGGGTGAGAAACGGCCCCGAGAGCACCCAGGGGAGAGGGCGAGGAGGTATCCAGGTGCCCCAGCTGGGATCCCCCGCAGCCCCTGGAGAGGCTGTGGTGGAGCAGGCATTTCCGTGCAGCTCATAGAGGACCAGAGTGGAGCAGATATCCACAAAACATCTCATGGAGGACCCCATTCTGGAGCAGGTGGATGTGCACTGAAGGCGGCTTGCAGCCTGTAGAGGACCTCATAGAGGAGCAGGCTCCTTGCAGAAGGTGCATCCCATGGAGAGGAGCCCACACAGGAGCAATTTTTCTGGCAGGACCTGTGTCCCATGGAGAACCCACGCTAGGGTCTGAAGGACTTGCACCCCCATGGAAAAGGACCCACACTGGCTCATTTCATGAAGAACTGCGGCCCATGGGAAGGACCCTCATTGGAGAAGATTTGAAGGATTATCTCTCAAGAGAAGGACCCTACACTGGTGCAGAAGACCATAAGGAAAAACAAGCTGCAGAGACAAAGTGTTATGAGTGGACATCACACCCCTTTCTGAGGTCAGTATGACACCAGCTGAGGGTCAGTATGGCCTGTGGAGGGGAGCAGGGTGAGTTGGGAGCAATAGCAGTGCCTGGGGGTGCTGCTGGGAGAGCAGGGGATGTGAAGGGGCCTCAAAGGTGTGACTCCCTCTGTGCAGGACTCCTGAGACAGTGTGATGCTGTGGTGACCTGCTGCAGACCTCAGACCTTGGGGTGCTGGGGACCACCCCAAAGGGGGTCTGTCGGTACAAGATGGCTGTACTGTATCTTTGTGCACTGTATCCTTTTTGTAAGTACTCATTTAATCTACCTTTCGGATGTTCATAATGCTATTACTGCTGACTGGAGTATGGTGGTCGGGTGCAAATACTGTATGTTGGTTGTTAAATTCTGATAACATACACTAATGAATAATAATGGTTAAATGATTATTATAATGAACAAATCTTATAATGAATTAAATTGAACTATACTTTGCTTAATGAATTAATGATGGAACAATGAATTAAATAATCATAAATTATGATAAAATAATGATAAAAGACATAATGATTAAATAACTAGTTGTAACTACAATAATGTGGTTGGGTTTTGCCAACTCAGATGTACTAAACAAGGTACTGAAGGGGAGGTTTTGTCCCTGTTGTCCACTCCCCTACCACAACAGTTGCTTTCCATGAAAACTTCCCCTAACAGCACTGCTAGGGTTTACAGGCACAGGGCCACGAGAAGAACAGTATGAAAATAATGTCCTGAGAAAACTGAAGGACAAATATTGCAGAGGCTTTGGGAAATAGTGCCTCGGCAGCTTCAGAGAAAGGTTATAACAATGCTAAGGGCTTGCACCTCTAAGATACCCAAATAAAGTGCAGCACAAGTACTAGAGGCATCAGACAGAGAGAGAAAATTTCTGGAAGAATTTGTCAGGAATGTTAATGGATGTATAGAACATGGCATAGTAGGGGTTCAAGCTTCTGAGGGTCATGGGGAAGGCAAAAGCAACCCTAGGGATCAGGTGAGCAGGCTTTCTCCTCATACCAGAGATGGGGGAAGTCAGCATTCCAGGAGAATGATAAATGTTGCACCCGCAGATAAAAATGAAAGAAGGACAATTCAAGGACCTACTGACCACCTGTCAGCCCCACTTCAGTTGCTGGGAAAAAGAGGAAACAAAATTTCTTGGAAGCCATTTCTGAAAACATGAGTGAGAATAATATGAACAATACTCAGTATGAATTCATTAAGGTTAAATGATGCTAACCAATCTGATTGGCTTTGCTGATAAATAATTCCTCAAGATGTTAAGGGCAGAGGTAAATAATTGTTTGAGAAGGTAGGAGCAAAGGATGTTCTACACATAGACTTTAGAAAGGCTTCTGACCTGCTTTATAACAAAAATTTGATGCTAATACAAAACAAGGCTCTGGCTGATTGAGGTCCAGGAGGATTTCTGGCTGGTGAGCTGGAGTGAAAAAGGTCTCTAAGTAGACTCCAGCTGGCTGGGGAGAGTGAAAGAGGGTTCTGAGTAGGCTCCAGATGACTGGCTGGGGAAGTAGGGCTCTGTCTAGCTGGAGTCCAAGAGGGATCAAGAAGGTTCGGGCTGGCCTGATAGGGTCCAGGCAGGCTCTGAGTTGGCTCAGTCTGTCCAGGCCAGGTCCAATAGGATTCTGAGTAGACTCTAGACGGGCGGCTCTGTAATAGGACTCAGACTGGCTTGGTTGTGGTCCAGGAATGCTCTTAATAGACTCTGACTGGCTTACCTGTGGTCCAGGTGGGATCTGTGTTGTTTCTGGCTGGCCAGCTGGTGTCCAATTGGTCTCTAAGTAGGCTCTGGGTGTAAGGCTGGGCTCAAAGAAAACTCTTAGTAGTGTCTGGTTTGCCAGCATTGGTCTGAGAGGGTTCTGAGTAGGATCTGGCTGGCCAGCTATGGTCCAAGAGGGCTCCAAGTAGGCAGTGGATGGCTGGCTGGGTAGTAGGACTCAGACTGGCTGCTTCCAGAAGAATAACCTGGCTAACTGTGTTGCAAGAATGCTCTGAGTAGACTCTAATGGCTAGCTGCGGTTCTTGAGGTTCTGAGTAGGCTCTGGCTGTCTGACTAGGGAAGTTGGGCTCTGTCGGCCCTATCTGGGTCAAAGAGGGCGATGAGTAGGCTCTAGCTGGCCAGCTAGAGAAGTAGGACTCATGCTGGTTGACTACAGAAGTATGCCTCTGGACAGCTAGAAGGAGGGTCTGGCTGCCCAGTGCAGAGGAGAGGGCTGAGTAGTCTCTGTCTGACAGGCTAAGGAAGTATGGCACTGGCTGGATGTCTGGAGGCCACAAGGTCTCAGTAGTCTCTGGCTGGCAAGCTGGTGTCCAAATGGTCTCTGAGTAGACTCTGTCTGACTGACCTGTAGTCCAGGAAGGCTCTAGGTTGCCTCTGGTGTCCAGCTGGGCTCTTAAGTAGGTTCTGGGTGGCAGGCTGGGCTCAAAGACAACACTGAGTAGGATCTGTCTGATCAGCTTTGGTCCAAGAAGGCTCCAATAGGCTATGGCTAGCAGACTGTAGGCTACAAGCTCTCTGAGTAGGCTCTGGCTGTCTGACCTGTGGCTCTGTCTGGCCAGCTGGTGTCCACTTGAGCTCTAAGTAGTTTCTGGGTGGCCGGCTGGGCTCAAAGACGTCTCTGAGTAGGATCTGGCTGGCCAGCTATGGTCCAAGAAGGCTTCAAGTAAGCACTGACTGGCTGGCTGGATAGTAGGACTCTGGATGGCTGATTGCAGAAGTACATCCTGACTGGCTGTGTTACAGGAATGCTCTGAGTAGGCTCTAGTGGCAAGTCAGGGTCCATGAAGGCTCTGAGTAGGCTCTGGCTGTCCAGCTAGGGACGTAAGGCAGTGGCTGGCTGGGTGGTCTTAGTTGCCAGCTAGGGTTAAACTACAACACACTCTTCAGCTGGGTCTCACTTTTACTCTTCTGATTCTCTCCCCCATCCCACCGGGGGAAGTGAGATGGGTGAGGCTTAGTTGCCAGAGCAAGTGCCTGAGTGGCGCTTATTTACCAGCTGGGGTCAACACACTCTTACCGTACAGTTGTGACAGTATTCATTCTGAGCTGTGCATTATATAGGTGAGGAGTGCAACATACCATGCCGGAAAAGTAGGGCTGTGACATGTTTCTTTGCTGACTGCTTCCTTTTGGCACAGTCTACAAGAACTACATCTTCTTTGGCACTGTCAAGGGCATATTATGACACTGAAAGATCCTTGTTTCTATGGTGGACACAGTCTTACCCTGTTCAGCTTCAAGCCAATCAGACCTGAGCCGGACAAAATATATGCTAGTGTGCATAGGTTATTATCTCAGACTCGTTTTCATGTGAGCAGAGCTTCTGTCTGACCCAGAAAATAGAAGGAAACACCTGCATTTCTCAGAGTACAGGCAGAGGACTAATATGACTAATACAAGTTAGTGGCATCTCATGGCAGGCAATAGAGAAGTCCTTCACTAATCTTGTATAAATTGCTAACCCAGCATAACCTTCAGAAGTCCACCTTAATTAAGGAATAATTATGTGCCTTTTTATATGTAAATTTTCATATTTATTCTGCTTATTTTTTAAATTTGTACTATACCCAGTTACATAAATAGATTTGAGTAGCTGACATTTACAAATTAATTAACGATCATTCCAATGACAAATAGATGTAGTTGTAATAAGCTACTTAG
Organism: Athene cunicularia; assembly: GCF_003259725.1. Taxonomy (NCBI): domain Eukaryota; kingdom Metazoa; phylum Chordata; class Aves; order Strigiformes; family Strigidae; genus Athene; species Athene cunicularia. Next base: position 109,224,871 of record NW_020799091.1, on the reverse strand, counting down.
AGTATCAAGTACTGTACACATTAAAATGGCGTATTGTATAATGTTGCTCAGAAAAACCTCTTCCTGAAAAAGGTTTTAAGTCATGCTCCCATATCTTTGTATTAACTCACTGAAATCAGAAATAACTGTTATCCTGATGCTAACCTCATGTAAATGAAACCTTGGCTTTCTTTAAAAGACAAGGTACCATTTGTATTCAATTCACAACACCTTCACACAGAAACAAAACTTTTAAGTGTTAATGTAAGTAAATACAAGACTGTCAGAAAAACAGCCAGTAGACTAAGTAGGCATATATGTGGAAGTTAAATGACAGTAATGTTAACATGAGAACCATTTTTTCAAATGTAAATACATTATGATTTGTACATATCTGTATTTAGACTTTTTAGACATTCAAATTCTTCTTCATGAAAAAGAAGTCCGTACTTGTATGCATGAGTGGCAAGTCTTGCAAAGTAAAAATCCAAACCACAGCTATCCCATCATGTGCTATATTGCTGGTACTGTTACCAGTCACTGTAATGCTTGTAGTTCCTTGTGACTCATGTATGTGGTTGGTGAGGATCTAACCGAGCTTAGTATTCTACAGAAATAGATACAGAATAAATACAGAAATCTTGCATTTAAGAAATTGACTTCGATCTTTCTTTAATTATTTTGAAGCTTCACTGAAAAGTTCAGTTCTGTAATGCCTGAGAGCTTGAGGTGCTGAGTGACTTTATCACCTCAGAAAAGTGATAAGGTAGCTAGGTCCTCATGACTTGATGATGGCTTGTCCTCAGATCTCCCACACTTCATTTTTCATTTAGTTGCTGGTACTTGACCGAGCCATGTTTTAATATAAACAACCTGTGTGTAAAACTATTTTCTTATTTTAGGGCAGACATTTAACTCATGAAATCAAGTAAAGTAGTAGTTCCTGACAATGGCATTTCTCTTCACTCTGTCTCTATTGTTTTAGACGTCTCGATCATATTGGCTCATAATTTCGCATGTTTTGTGAAACATGAGAGCTGTATATCTAATTACTTGCTGCAGATTCCAGTAGCCTGTGAAAATAGTTATTTTAAATCTAGTTTCATGTACATGGTTCTGTATACATAACCATACATATAGGTATGGAAACATACAAATATGTAGGTGGCTGTACATTAATTTTTCACAGCTATACTTGTATATTCTTTATATTAATATGTCAGTATGGTAAAATTATTAAAATATTTGTTCTTATAATGCCCTTGAGAAGCAGGGAAATAGGAAAGCCTTAATCTCAGTTTTAAGAAATGGTAAAAGGAGTGGATTGTGGGAGAGAAAATATTCTTAGTTTATTCGAGGGAGAAAATATTCTTAGGTTATCTCCATAATCCGTGCAAAGGAGACTCTTTAAGGTCTATCTTAAGGTACACACAGGGTGCCCTGCTCGGACGTGGACCTGGAGGGCTGTTTGCCTGATGACAGGAAACCTTAATTGTCTTAGATGTGTTTAACAGTGGTGAGCACTTCCTAAAGGTGCTTGCACAGAGAAAAGGCTATAGGCAAAGAAGTGGGTTTTGATCTGGTTATCAAGTAAGGGTTGCAGTCACTGGACCATCTGTAGCTGTAATAGCTAAATAACTATAATGAAATATCATAACTAATGGCTGTCAGGTGAAATAACGAGAACTGGTCATATCAAATAGCATTAGTCTAATCTCCATTACTGCTGCCTGTTGTTGCTGACAGTTTCCTGTGGCAGAGTTAGCACATAGCTTTTTTTGGCTGCAGGCACTGGTTGCTGATCATCTGCACATAAGGTAGAGCTTATCTTTTGCAGATAGTGGCTTTAAAGCTATTGCTTTACTCTTTGCTGACTGTCTGCAGGCCCACTACCCTGCTAAAAACACGGTCCAGGTGAGCTTTGCTTTAGCTAAGGTTTCTTGTGTCTTATGGAGCCTATTTTGAACCCATGGGGAAACCGAAGTGTTTTCTGCCTTTCTGGCAGAGGTGATGGCTTTGAACCACTGCAGTTCCCAAGAGTTGCAGAGGAACCTCCAGCTCCTTTCTACCCTGCCCAGGCATCCACACCTCACAAGTGCTGAGGGAAACCCTGCTCAGGCACCTCCAGCTGTGCTCGTCCCCTGCTGTGCTGCCTCCCCTGCTTGCCTGCAACCCTTCAGCTTTGCTCATCTGCTCCATGTCCTCCTTCCTTGTCTGTGAAGCTCTGGCCTTCCTGCCTAACACATCTTTCTCTGCAGGCAGAAAGAGTAAGGGACTTATTTGTCCAGGGCAGAATCGTTCTTGAGCTGATTATTCTGCTTTTTTTTTTTTTTTTTTTTTTTTTTTTTCCCCCTTGGTCTGCTAAACACAGCTTTCTGTGCCTTTTAATTTTGACCTTTTATAGTAAAAATTAAACTGTTGATTCTGCTCTGAATTTAGAGACCCAAACCAAAGAACTCAGAAAGTGAGACAACATTTGAGAGGGTAGCTCTATTTACTAAGAAACTGAAATTAACACCCCCTTCCCTACATCAGAGAAATTTTGATAAGTTATACATTTAGTCTTTTCTCAGTTGCTCACATTCCAGTTGGCAAGTTTGCACGTGAAATTAAATTTTATAGGCCAAATGGATTATGTTTGGGTTTTTTTTAAAGTACCAAGCAGATGGTATTTATAAATTAAAAACTTCTCAGAGGTATATTGGTGCTTTTCATAAGCAGGAAATAGGTTGGAATAGAAATATGTTGGGATGAAATGTTCGTATAGGGACCTCTAAGCATTCACGCTGGTCCATTTTAGTTCTCTTTTTGACTACTGTCAGATAATTCATTGATGGAAAACAGTAGCAGAAATTCAGAAATTCACAATGGAACATGGATTTACCTTGATATGCATAGAAAGGTTTGCATAGCATGCTTGCATTTACAAGGTAAGTCCATTCTATTTCTCTTGTATATTACCTCCCGTGTAGGGACCTGAAGTTCCCAAGCCATAAATTTTCCTCAGCCAATTCATCATATTAAAAGCCTGATCTTGAATGTGCCTAGGGGTACCTTACCTTAGGTAATGCTGAACATGTCCCCCACTACTTAGCTTTGTATTGTAGGTGAGGTTTTCCCTGCAGATACCTTCCTAAGCATCCCAGGAGATGTTAGGGTTGGAAAAGTCCCCTTGCAACCCCAGAACTAGAATCTACAGCAGTCTCACAAAGCTCTACATGTCATAGACTGGTCTGAGGGTCCACTTCCAAAAAGTCTTGGACTGAACAGCTCAATCCCTTTGTTATTTCATTGTGGCCCGTTAGGACTACTTATTAGCTGTCAAAAGTAAGTCTTTAGTAATTGTTGAATTGTTAACCACAGCCAGCTGAAAAAATGGAAATATGTTTGATTTTCAGTAGATTTCTCACACAAATAATGTCTGAAGGGACTGATAAAACTGATGAGATTCTTTTTGAATCTCTAGGTAAAAAGTACCAGAGGAAAGGCAAGTTATAGGTCATCTAGAGCATGCTAAGAGCATTGCTAGCATGCTAGTCCTTGTGAATCTGTACCCTCATGATAGGCCATATTCTTTGAAGCTTTGCTTTTATTTTTGCTGTTTTAATCTATTTTCTTACTTTGCTATTCTGGTCTTGGGGCTACTGATTCTCTTTTGCAGAACATGCATAGACTGTACAAAGGAAGAGCTGTAAGGACAGCTCTGTCAAATTTATCAAGCTGATGTAGTAGTGAACTTGGTGTTTCTCTACCTGACCACACCAGCAACCTAATCCATGTTACCCGCGCTACTGGGTAACAGCAGTTGCTTTTGATAATCAAAGATGATTGAAGTCTCCGTTCGATTGCCTTCAATTAGTTTTCCCAGTGAGTTAAACGGGCATTCGCCCAGGACCTCATGGGCCACAGGTGGGAAAGAGATCTGCAGGGATGTGGAGATGTAAAGGTGTGCTGGTATTGATCAGGCAGGGAAAATCCAGAGATACAAGGTTAGGTAGGCAGCAGGGACAGGGCTGTCGTCATCAAGTTTTCCCTAGACATGGCTGCAGAATCTGTTCAACAAGAGAGAGCAGCTGCTGCCACAGCAGGATTCACAGTCACCAGCCAAGCAGCACATTAAATCATTCCAGATTATACCAGTGATTGCAAATATATCTCCGGGAACTTGAGAGTCCCACAGCATTTAAGCTCACGTCTTTGCAAACTTTAGGACATATAATGCCATGTAACACCAACAAATACTCTTAGGATTTCTCCACTTCAAATCCAGTGATTACTGAGTCTTTAGGCTTCCTTGCTTTTCAGACCAGAATACTTCCAGAGGCTTACCCATTTGCCTCTGACAAACAGGGCTTCTGCAGATAGGGCATGCGGATGCATTTCTGTGGTGGAAGGAAATTAATCTATTATGGAGGATTTAATGGCACCAGACACAGATAGAGCTCACTTTGAGAATCATGTGTGATCGTTGCAAGGGATAAGAGTCTAGATGACATATGAAAATTCTAGAGAAAAACATTATTCTTTGAAAGAAACTGGAATTTAAGAATATGTATCTACTTTTATAAAAAAAAAAAAAAGAAAAAAAGAAAAAAAAAAGTAGTGAAATACTGCCTTTAATGTCTCAATTGTCTATCCTGCTTAAAATACTTCATGTCTTAACATATTAATGGGACTTTTTTCCTTAACATTTTTTTGAATGACCTCTGAATGATTTTTGAAACACCTTTAGTACAAGTAAATAATTCAAAATACACATGAAGCACTTTGATATAATGCAGAAATGGAAGTTGATTTTAAATGGATAAACATTTAAATTGGACCAGACTGTTTAATTGAAGGCAGATTTCAGTAACAATTATTATTGTTGTCTTTGTTCCTAATGGTGATGGAATCAGATATAGGACCAAAATTTGTAAAATGTGCCCAAGTAATTCAGGAAACTTGAATCCCATGTAGAGATATGACATACACCATTATGTGTAATGTTACTTTCAGGTTTCAGTGTTGAGGATAAGTATCCCATCTGCAAACAATTTGTATACCCCTGGGTAGGCATGATTAAGAGATGATGTGTATACCATTCATTTTGGCTGCAGTCTAACTTAAATGCTTTAAACACAATCCGATAGTCTGATACCTCTAAAGAAGCAAAATCAATATTGAAATACTGTAAATTAATAAATATGTGGACAGTGGGAAAATAAATGCTCATAACTAAGTATTTTCATGGCCTTATTCATTCAATGTAGTTGGAAACAGAAGCTCTTTTGTTTCTGCACAGACTGCAGGGTTTTACACAGGCAGCAGGAACCAGACTTCATTTCGCTCTTGGTATATTTTAAAATAAATGTTTCTAGAATCTCTACTATTTTCTTAGCAGTCTACTCAACAAAAAATATTCTTGCTGATGCCGCACAACATTTTAATGCTTTATGGAGTTACTGAACTTAATCTGAAATTAATTTCCATGACTATTTATATGTATTTTCTGTTTTTGTAGAACATAAACTACTGGTCCTATCAACCTGCTCTATACTTTCTTTCCTTTTCCTACTGCAGAATGAGAGGAAATCACTTACAGATACTTTGATTTTATGTGTCATACCGCTTAATATAAAAAAAAAAAAACAAAAAACAAAAAACAAACCTATTTGAAACAGAAAAATCAGCACAATCTAGAGCCAACACAGATATCTATCTCACTTGCACTTCTACAGAAAACATTAATCAAAACTTAGAATGTATATCAGAGTGTAATCAGTCAAGTATTTATACCTCTGTCTAGATTTACTTCAGTGAACACCTGTTTTGTAGCAGGTGGGACCGCCTGTGTTAGAGAAGCTGTATACTTGTATAGTGCTTGCAGGATTTGGACATACATGGTTAACAAAACCATTATCTTCCAATGCTTCAATAGGCCATACATCATGGTCCCAGACTATTTCTTTTTATCATGCTAAGCTTCATCTCCCTTCAACTGTACATGCGTGAACTGAAAATCCTCCTTTCTCAGGTAAAGACAAGAAATTTCCCATTGAATCCTGAAGAATCCAGTATATTTCATTAGGAAAATACTGCAAATGTTTATTCACCAGTAGTTGCATACTGAAAAGCTGGATACAAAGCCACAATTGCAACTTAACTGTTTCTCTGGTCATTACTCTTGCCCCTGTCTCTTATACACAT
>NW_020799091.1:109207797-109218653 GCF_003259725.1 Athene cunicularia | reverse complement strand
CCCCCCCAATACTATGAGCTAGTACAAGAAAGGACTCTCAGACCTGAAATGATTCTTCAGATTTGGACTCTGATACCTAAACTCCTAGACTAGCTGCTGTGTTCAAATCTGAACTGTTGAATATAGGAGGTGTTGTAACAGAAGAGGCCAAACCCAGGTCTTCTCTTCCTGGGATGAGAACTTCCATCTCTGAATTAGAAAGTCACTGACAGATTCTGGCTGGTTCTGGACTTTTCTTACCTGGTATGCTTTAGCAAAAGTGGAGAGTTCTCCCACCTGTGGATTTAGCCCACAATCAGTTATCTCTAGGAAAATAAGACTGTTGAGTATTAGTCTGCTCTTCAGCTTTAAGACAGAAGGATGACTGGTCCATTGCAAAGTAGAGACACATCAGCCAAAATGAAAAGAAACCTTGTTGCTGATAAATCTTTAAACAAGCTTCTCAGTTGTGTATCTCAAATGAGCAAAAGTCTCTCTACTTTTCCTACCAAGACCTTTGAAGGTTTGGGGTTTTTTAAGGCTCTCCAGAAACCTTTTAATCAGACCAGTTCAAAGCTGACCACACATGCATACAGGCTTCATAGAACATCAGTATTACAGAAGATAAAAGAATGCCTGGGCTTCAGTTTAAGAGATTAAAGGTCAGTGTAAATAAGTGTAGATCCAGTTAGGATAAGCAGAAGGAAATTTTTTAATGTGGAATAAATTTTGATGTTGTCTTAATGAGAGAGGGCACTTATTAGAAGGATATTTTGTGATGAGAAATCTCATATATTTATGAATGGTTTCCAAATATTTTCTTATGGTAGTATTAGGCATGGAATGAAGTTTAAACAAGGTTCTCTGTCAGTATGAACATCAGTGAGTGGTCTTGGTGTTGGCAAGATTAGTTCAGTGTGTCAGGATTTATAGAATCAATGTGAAAAATATCTTTCCTTTTTATGAGGCCACTCAGATGTATAAGGCTTATTTCAGTTGATAACATTTTCAGTCTACCAGCAAACAAGGACATGATACCTACAAAATCAAAATTACAATACTCAAAGATTCCTGTTACCCTAGAATGGACTGCTACTGTCAGATTGTCCACAAATGAATAAAACAGAAACTAGCACAAATTTTGTAATGGAAGAGAATGCTTCTGCACTTTTTTGCCTCCAGTCCTGTCACTGGGCACCACGGGAAAAAGCCTGGCTCGATTCCCTTTGTACTTTCCCTTCAGGTATTTACATGCATTGGTAAGGTCCCCCCCCGAGCCTGCTCTAGTCTGATCAGCCCCAGCTCGCTCAGCCTTTCCTCATAGGAGAGATGCTTCAGTCCCTTAATCTTCATAGCAGCCCTTTGCTGGCCTCTGTCCAGTATGTCCATGACAGTCTTGTACTGGGGAGCCCAGCACTGACCCAGCACTCCAGGTGTGGCCTCACCAGTGCTGAGCAGGGGGAAGGATCACCTCCCTCCATGGGAGGATGCCGTTGGCCTTTGCTGCACTGTAGGTATAGCCTACACTTGTAACTTGCTATTAGTTATGCTTGCTGAACTATTGTATTCTGGATTCAATTTATACCAACCCAGTAAGTATTTTTAATGACTGAAGGGTCAGTTGTTGTGTGAACTGTCAACATTGTTTTTAATGAGTGTCTTCAATAAAGAAAGAAGGATGAGAAAAAACAAACATGAAATCCTTTCTTCAACAAGCAAGGGCTTCCTAGGGAGAGATAAGATACTTAAGGGGGTGTGTGTTTGTGTATCACACTAGTTTAAATGTAATTTTGAGGAAAAGAAGAATTTTATTCCATGTAGCATCTTATCCATTCAGCATTTTATCCATCCAGCATCTTATGAGCAAATTTAACAGAAAAAACTGAACATGATATTTTTTTGCATTTCAGAAGGTTCGGGTCAGTTCTATTGTTGACCACTGAGTGAGTGATTCTGCAAACAGTAGTGCATTAATTCTAGATTAATTCTAGTGTTTGCAGACTTCAGATGAGATTGTTTTTACCACAGAGTATTAGATACATACTGTAATCATTACTTTCTGGAATTCAAATCGCCCATTGAATTATTTTTCCTCAAACAAAAAACCAGACCTCAAAATAAAAGTTAAGTTTTCCTAGGCCAGATCTGTAAGCAATAGCACTATGATAAATGATTCTTGAGGAACAAACTGTGGAAAAATAAGGTGCCCTGGTCAACATTAAAGTACCCTAACTAGGATGTAAAATACAAGTCTTAGATTTTGTTACAAGAAGCAAGAAGTTACTTTGTGCATCTGACAGAAAGTGGGGGAATGAGTGAGGGGGTGTGTGGTGGGGAAGATGAAAGATCATACCATATTGCTGACCAGATTGATGGATGAAAAAATGAATGTGGGAGACACAAATCACTGTAAATATAAAGTATTTCTGAGTTTTCTTAGCAGTCTCAATTTATGCAAGGCACTGGCAACTAAGTGGACATCTTGCTCCACAAATACTGGTAGGCATTCTGAAGAGCTAAGCTGACTTTACAGAACTGAATTTGCATAGTACAGTAATTTAGTCAACTTACCTTCTACAAGAAAAGGTGAAGTGCTAACCAGGTCAATAACCTTTACAGATATTTTCTATTTAAGATGACCCTTTCCATTTTTATTTGTGACTACCTCTTCACATTTAATCTCTGACACTTCAGTAAAAGAAACATGAAACACATCTCATGCAAAGTGAGACCCATGCCTGGCTAGTGAGTTATTCAGGCTTTTAAATACTAAATAAAAACACTCTGAAAGTATTTGTCCTCAGTGTGGTTAGACACCTGAATAATCCTAAATTTGGCCAAGCTGAGATACAATTACTCAAGAGGGTAAGGTTTAAAATCTTATGGATATAGCTGTGTTAAGTCTGTAGTTAAAAAATACATATGTTGTTATTCAATACCTGGCAAATGAGCTGCTTTGGAGCTGTAACCATCTAAGTAATAGAAGTGTCAGATTATGTGGCCAGCAGGTCAAGGAGGTGATTCTCCATCTGTACTCTGTTCTTGTCACATCCCATCTGGAAGAATTTTTTGATGATGAAGGTGCTGAGACAGTGTCACAGGTTGTCCAGAGAAGCTGTGGATGCCACATCATTGGAAGTGTTCAGGTTGGATGGGGTTTTGAGCAACCTGATCAACTTAGTGGAAGGTGTCCCTGCCCTTGTCAGGGGGAATTGGACTAGATGATCATTAAAGGTCCCTCCCCATCCAAACTGTTCTGTGGTTCTGTGGTTATACCTGTTGGAGCCCCGAGGACACCAGCAGACTTTACTTCCCAGCCTACCCTGGGGTCTCCCTAGCCCTGCCCATGCACACGGGACCCCATTTCAGCTGAGCCTGGGGCTGTTGGTCCTGCTTTGAGTGCCAGTAGGAGTGCCAGTCTCCAGCCGTGGACCCATTTGGTGCCGTCCCCAGGTGACCTGGTTCATCCCCTGCCTGCCTGGGCCATCTAATGGCCACCTTAACAACACTGGCTCTGCCCTGAAGGGCTGTGTCCCCTTGGTAAGATGCTATCTGTGTTGGGGTTCACCTCAGCTCCACTTGTCCCCCCAGTAAGGTAGACTGCTCTCCCTGTTTTCTGACAATAATGAAGTCCCTTGAACAAGTGCTGTTAACTTCACTTACTAAACATTGGTAAAAACTGCTTAAAATGGTGAGAAAAATCTTCCATGTCAGTAGGAAGAAGTGGGTCTTCTATGTCAGTAGAAAGAAATGAGAGTAAAAAAGTTGTGTATTGCAATAGCTTACTCTTTTTTTTTTTTTTTTTTTTTTCCTCTGATTACTGGGTTGATATTTAGATTAGCAAGTAATTCTGTCATATCTCACATTATGGTGTGACTGACAGATAAAACCCTGCCATGGGAGAAGATTCAGAGGAGCTGGCTGTGGGTGATGTGCCCCTGGAGCATGAGGATAGATGCAAGGTGTGAGTGAGCGACCACAGCTGGTGCAGAGCAGCTGACTGTGTCCCAACACAAAAGGGAGGGACTGCGGGTGGCCTTTGCTTGAGATAAACAGCTCTGTCAGCTGTGTGGATCAGCTGGTGGCTGGAAATATTTCTTCCTGTGTTCATGAGAAGAGTGTGACTGTCTCCCTGAGTCAGCCAGGCCACCATGGAGGCAGTGTATACATGTCTCATCCCAACACAGAGTATGAAAACTAGACAGCTAACAAAATTTGGAAGAGAGCATTGGGCTTGAGTTGGTTTCAACTCACATATGCCTTCCCAGCATCATGATTATAGAGACTGGTATGTGGGTAGCATTGGTATAGTGATTGTTATGGTATAACATCAAAAGTCATCAAATAAGTATATTTGATATTACACCTTCCATGCACAGAATATCTAAAAGAATCTGTCAGAGATACTGGACCCTGGCATAAGGTTGACATGCAAAATTTCAGCGATACAAGGAGTCCTTTCCTGATTCACTAAAAGTAAGAGACGTGTAGATTGATTTACTTATTAAATAGATTAGATTTTATGTGCAAATACTCATACAAACTTAATCCTCTAATTTTTCTAAAATCTATTGAGAATAGGTCCTTCTATAACATCACTGGAAGTCACATAGAGACTGCTTGCATAGAGATCAGTTACTATATATCCTAGCTGAAAATTTTGCCAATGACTTTGAGACTTGTTAACTTCACTACATTCTTGTAGTTTAATATGCAAAATTATTTTTGAGACTACTGTATTTAGTAGGAAGACATTTGTACTCCATATAGACCAAGTGTGTTCAATGGAGAGGAGTATAAAAGAATTTGATTAGGATGTACCAATTTAATTAGCAAAATGCCCCCAAGAACAGAAATATAACTGTTTTAAAGTCCCCTTCTGATTTACAGTCTGAGGGGTATCGATAACATCTTCTAACAAAAGGTATAGGCTGTTCTAGTGTTTCTAACTGCCTGTTGTTTGTATGTTAGTATCAGTGAATGACTGCTGGGTATTTTTTTGCATGTGTCTATTTTCTCACAGAATTAGCGAAGAAATGTAAGAACTGGATTTACAACATTTATCTATTTTAATGTAGTTCAGTTCTCCTGACGTATCTGATTCCTTTTCTTTGCCACTATGCTGTTTTGCAGTGGCCAGCTTGAAGTAATATGTGAATATTCCATCTTTGGGCATTGAGATTCAAGCACAGTTAGTAAGTATAAATGAGTACAGTTCCTGCTTTAGTCCATAAACTGTTGGCAATCTGGATGAGTGCCAGGATTCTGGAGTTGCAGTGCTGTCACATTTCAGGATTGCAATGCTTTCAGTATTAGAGGCAATGCATTGTCTGCACAATCCCTATTACTGGTTTTGGTTCGGTTGCAAAATCTTTTTAACAATAGGGAAGAGTCTGTGGCTTGAATATTCCCTGTGCACAATCCTCCATGGACTGCTGACTGTAGGAAGGGAAATTAACCTTGCTAAAATAGATTAGTCTTCATGACTACAGCATTTCTGTCCTCTGTCCTTCATCAGATCACAACCATAGTTTATATGTAACCCAAACTGAATACTCAAGTGAATGTAAAATATTATGTTTCCTTCCAAAAAGTCATGTATTCTTACCAAGGTGTTGCGCTCTGTTTACAGTAGAGTTGTAAGGGTAAGTGTCCCCTTAAGAGTCATGAGCTGAAATGGCACAGTCCCTTTAAGACAGTGTTTTCAGTCAAGAGTAGCTGAGAGTCCTGGCCAAAGCAGCTTGATTAAATTCCTCTCCATTACTTTCAGACAGTGCCCTTTAACTGCCTCTCCTGGTTTACTATATTAAAGGCTCATCAGAGCTATGTCTCCTGACTCAGTATTATTCACCACTGGAGAATGTTTGCAACATTGACACACTTCTGCCACCATGTTTTATGAAGAAGGTCAGTATTACCTTTATTGCAGTAGCATTTGTAAGACAGCAGTTCTGCTCTCAGATTTTTGAAGTGCCAAAGACACGACACCACTAACTTGATATGCGATGAATGCCTCAGGCTTCCCTGGAGGACTTCTCATTTTAGGTCATCTACATGTCTTTAAAGGCACCTATGTGTGGTCTAGGAACAGTAGTAGTTTCATAGACCTATTAGACTGTTCAAAAAGTGAATCATTATTAGCTATATACATTTAGTTTTTCTTTTCATTAATATTTAAATTGGTAGAGTCATATCCACTGATATGGTGATAAACAAAGAAGTGGGTACATTTACCTGCTTGATATTCACACTGGTGAAAAATCTGTTATCACCCAGATTGGACATGCATGCATTCTGTTTACTTATATTTAGCCTGACTGAACCTCTAGCTGAAGCAATATAAAATGAATGTGAAAGCAGACACGTGGATTATAATTATAAATGGAACCGACATATTCCTGAATAGATAGTAGATGTGCTTCTACTTCTTATAAAAGGTATCTTTCTCTTTGAAAACAGATAATTATTATTTACTATTCCTGTTTTGGAGTATAGATGTATATATCTATTAAAAATATTTTGGAGATATAAGCCTTCAAAAAAAGAGCTATGGTTAGCAAGTTATAGTTATTGAATTACTTGGGAAATGGTTTAGACTTGCATTTCAAGATTTTAAGTACTTATTTACAGTGAACAACAAAGCTTTTCTCCCTATCTTTTCCATACCTTCCTTTTGTTGTTTATCTGTACACAGTCATATAATTGTATTTAATGATTAATCATTTGATATGAGCCAAAGTGATTTTTTTAATGAGCAGTAACACTGTTATATGTTGGTTTATGCTTTAGGATGGTAGGTCATTTTTTATTTAGTATTTGCTTTCCTAATAAAGGGTTCAGAAGAGATGTTTATCAGGACAATTAGTGACCCTAGGGTTCTTTTGGCTAGGAAAGGAAGCCAAAACAAAATTATAACATCCCAGCATGCCTTCGATCAGCTGCAGCACACTCTGTGGGCTCAGAGAACATGTTTCTTTGCCAGGAACATCTGGCTTTTGAAAAGCTGATAATGTTTGGTATTCCTGTAACAAAAACAGAAAAGAATTGCAAACTCAGGAGCAACTTACATAGTTTTTTCGAAGTTGAAGCAGTTTCATTTTCCTTAGGGGTGAAGATCAAAATGAGAAGGAGTTGCCAGTAAAGCTGGTCTAAACAAATTATTCAGTAGATATATGCTGCTGTAGCTCTGAGAAAACTTGATTCTGCATACTTGTCCATTAGCTTACTTGATAACATTAGCAAAGGCACAGAAATCCTGGTAAATGCAAATCCTGGTAAATACAGGTAGAAGTTGTTCAGCAAACATCAGGAGTTTTGATTTTAACCTCAATTTACTAAGTATGTTGGCATCTATACAGTACATTCATGAGAGAGATCTTTAAAACATCATATTTTTAAAAGGATCATATCCTGTTCTTTAAGCCGAATAATTAAATAAGAAAAACATTCATGACACAAAGAAACTTTTTTTAAAATTCTCTAGCAGTTGATTCAACCAGCATTTCAAGTACATGTCTGATTTTGAAGGTATAATTAGTTTCATAGAAGGTTTATTCATATGGTTTAAGTTCTGCATGTATTAAAGTAATTTGCTGAATCAGGGTTGATGTCCTGTGCATACAAGAATATCCATACTGGTTCCATCTGTGATGCAAACATTGTTACCTGTACCTTCTAGGTAAAAGGCCATTTAAATTATTCTGCAGTTCATTATGTCACCACCAGAATCTAATACATATTTTTTGTTTCTCAAATAACTTAGATTTTTATACCATTATAGAGTGCAGAAGTAGCACCGGTAGCATCAGTAAAAGAAACAGAATTAATAAATCATCTGTGAATACAGATGAATGATTCTGTAGTGCAAAGATGCATGCTAAGTAGTACTAAAAGCATTATCAAGTCCTCAGTACAAGGTAAAATTCTGATCTTTTGTCTGTGGGTGTATACATTTGTCCTTCCTAGAAGCTGTATCCTTCTGCCATGTACCACATGTTACTCAGCAGTTAGAAGGCTGGCTGGAGCTAGCTAGCTCTTGTGTGTGGCAGGAAAGCTACAATTTTGCCTTTGAGCCACAGAAGGCTGTTGTAGGCAGTAGCAATCCTGGAGGTGGGAGGAGGAGGCACAACAAGAGGAAGTCTGAGGCAAGTATAATTAAATGCATCATCATTTATATGACAAGACTCCAGCTCTTGCCTGTGCAGGGGTAAAACCTCAAAAACCTAAGTGAAATTTGTAGTCAAATAACTGCTTCAAATTATCAGTAGCTTGAGAATATGGATCTGAATATTGTTCCTTGTGTACATACTTTATAAGCATGTTCATCTGAAATGTATAGCCGCTAGCTGTTTGCAGAAATTAGATGCATCTTGCATTTGGGTGAATGTTTAAATCTGTTAGTTTTTTCATCAAGTGATAAATGTAGCCAGTGTTAAGTGGATTTATTTAGTATCCAGAGGTAGCTTCCATGTTGTTTCTTTGCTTGTTACTTTGCTTACCCTCTTTTTCCAACTACATAATTCTTTGGGGTTTTTTCCCCACAGAATCACAGCATGAAAGTCAGTAAGCTGCTTCCTTTTCAGAGATCTGTATATTCTTCATTTACATAATAGTGAACTATGGTTTGTGGCATTTCAGTAGAAAAAGGCCTTATAAAATATTTATATTTTGAGAGATTTGAAGAATTACAAACCAACCTCTAATTAACTCTCCTAAGAAATATTATATTCTGTGATGAGCATAACACCAAGTTCCTTAATGGTACATTCCCAATATAATTGTTATCATTCACTGTTTTCATCCCATTACCATTTTTCTGTTTTTCATTTCTACTTTGATCATTCATCTTGACAAAGTCTCGGTTCAGCATGGCACTGGATTATCTCATTAGCCAGTTGCACTTCAGCTCATGGTAACAGTCCCTGGTTCAGGAATATACATAAATACGAAATGTTTTCCTAATCACGATGGAATGAATGTCTCCGTATCCTTAGCATAATCCTTTCATTATGCCCTGCTAAGGAATATAACCAGGTTTGGTGTTTGAAGTACTGACCTAGGCCATCAGAAGTCCACAGAAAAATAGAATTCATTACATACTTTATGATATAAACAGTAATGCAGATATATTTAAAAAAGGAAAAAAAAAAAAAAAGGAAAAATACCCAGCAAAATATAAAATGTGGTGATTCTCCAAGACAAATTCTATCAAAATACTTTGATTTTTTCTTCACAGAGAGTATATTGGTCTGTAAAGTGGTCTTTCTTGGGTGATGGTTTCATGACCTGCTGGCTTTAGCAGCAATACTGACTCATGAAATTGCAGCCTCTGGTTGTCTTTTTTCTACCTCACTGTGGTTACTGTATTTGTTTGCAAAATCACAGATTACACTAGATCAGTGTGCAGATTACAACCTCCAGTTTTTATTCTGATCAGATTTGTTAGCTTGACCACATACTGTTGTCATCATAGCTAAAATGGTTGGCAGTTTTAGATGTGGAGACAGGAATGAGAAGCATCAAGTAAAGAAAAGGAATTCATTATGCTGTCATTAGTACAGAAGATAGCCTTAGTGGCAAAGCAAGGAAACACATTTTTTTGCTTTAATCTTCAAGACTCAGCTGTGATGCCTACTTTTTTGCTGAAAGAAGCAAACTGTCAAATGCAAAGCAGAAGTGGAAGGAAACCCAGCATGTGTTGACAATGTCAGAAAACAAAATTATCTGTTCACTCATGGCTTTCTTGTTTGATTCCTTGGGACACAGCCTCTCATCCCCAGTTTGTAATACCACCTGACTTGACAGTCACCATCCCTGATTATCATCATCATAAGGCCAGAAGAACCTAAGGGTGGCCACACTGGGTTAGCTGAGCCAGGTTTGACAAAGACTGCCTTGTCTCTGGCAACAGGCAATGAAGACAACAACAAAAAGTATAAGAGGACCAGGGTGTTCCAATACCGTCCATGAATATTCTTTACAGTCTTCAGTAAACTGCAGTTCATAAACTTCCAGGGTCACTGGTATTTTTGTATTTTATAGCCCTAGGTGGATGTCTATTTTATGATGTTAGTCACATTTTGCACAGGTATACTACACAGTACGAGGTCTCAAGAGCATTCAGAAATGAATCTCAGATGCAGCAGGTAGATCCTGAAAGCTTATTGCACACTGTGGCCTTGAAATGTACCTGTAAAAATATTTTTAGAATGAAATAAGGATCTTTTTAAGGTGATAGTGCCTGTTTTAGTAATTGAAGGATTGTGTCCTATTTCATCTTAACAGTACTTATCCGTGTCTCTAAACATATTGGAATCTAAAGTATGTAATAAAAATAGATGTAGTACATAATAATTATACAGGATTAATATACAATAGAACAATGATAAAAATAACTAGTGATGTGTAATAGTTATATAAAATTGAATAAACAAATATCAGGCTTTCTCCTGGCACCTGTACACCACCACTTACACTTCAGATTTTGAATCTCCAGAGAGGAAAAGTTATTATTCCCAGCCTGTATTAGTGAGAGGAAAGTCACCTTTTGTGATTGTGGGAGCAAGTGACTGATGATTGTCTGGAGCCAAGTATAAATTGAGTAGCTGCAATGCAAGCTGCTACACAGAGTACCAGTCTGTGATTGTGAACTATTATGCTATATTACAGCCATTTAATGGCAATTGAGTGATGAGAACAGTATGTTATTTGATGCACATACAGTGACACAGTGGCTTTTTCTAATTAAGGCAATATTAGAGGACTGTTCTTTTGGTTAGTGGCAAAGGGCAGTCTTTAATGTGGGATTGTTATGGAGGCTCTCAAATAAACAACCAACCACCAAAAAAAAAAAAAAAAAAAAAAAAAAAAAAAAAAGG
>NW_020799091.1:109205214-109207747 GCF_003259725.1 Athene cunicularia | reverse complement strand
CCCCAGGTCCCTCTCTGACTGGCAGCTCTCCAGCCACTCCTCCCCAAGCCTGTAGCGCTGCTGGGGGTTGTTGTGGCCCAAGGGCAGCCCCCGGCATTTGGCCTTATGGAAACTCCTCCAGTTGGCCTCAGCCCATGGCTCCAGCCTGTCCAGGTCTCTCTGCAGAGCCTCCCTACCCTCGAGCAGATCAACACTCCCACCCAACTGGGTGTCATCTGCAAACTGACTGAGGGTGCACTCGATCCCCTTGTCCAGATCATCAGTAAAGATGTTAAACTGGTGTGGCCTCAAAACCAAGCCCTGGGGGACACCACTTGTGTTTGGCCGACAGCTGGATTTAACTCCATTCACCACAACTCTCTGGGCCCGGACATCCAGACAGATTTTTACCCAGCAAGGTGTGTCCCTATCCAAGACGCCAGCAGCCAGTTTTGCCAGGAGAATGCTGTGGGAAACAGTGTCAAAGGCCTTACTAAAGTCAAGGTAGACAACATCCACAGCCTTTCTCTCATCCAATAAACATGTCTTTGTCTGTAGCATTGCAGTTTCTCACTAGAATCAGGTACTTCAGTTAAAGAGAAGAACAGAGGTACTTTACAGCTTGTTTCAGTCTGGGGTTTGTTTTCTGTATATGTATTATTATATTAGCATGGTAGATTAGAGTGAACACAATAGGTGGTAAAATTAAATAAAATTATATATATAAAAATATATAATACACACACACATGTGTATGGAAGCACTAGATACAGAATTTAGGGTAGACTTTTTTGAAGAAGAATGTCTCAATCCAGTGTCAGGAGAGGTTTCAATATGATCCTAAGAGCGAGATTAAGGCAGAAATGAGATCAAATACCATACACCCAAACCAGTTTTTATTATTATAAGTGAAGAGTGGTAGCAATAGGACAGAATGGAAGGAAAAGACAGAAATCAAGCAAGCACAGATGTGGGAGAATAATGGACTTGCACAACTCTATGAGAGTTATCAAGCAAAAGCTGTTTCTTTTTCCAATAGTATATCCAAGAGCCAAAGCTCTTATTTCATAATTAGCAAATCAGCAATTAGGCATCTATCAACCTTTACTCCTATCAGCATAAGACCACTCTAACACACGCTGTACAGACCAATCAACCTCTTGTTCACGCGCTGTTCACACAGCGGTAACTCCTCACAGTTCAGTACTTTTCCACAGTTCAGTGTTGCAGCTGTCCGTTGTTTTTTCCCTACCACCTTAGCACAGTTCAGCAGTTTCTTAGCTTTCTTCCAAGGCCTGTTTCTTATCAAAGCCTACCTGCTTCTCAGAGGATGTACAAGGCTGACAGGCCGATGTCAGCCTGCCTCTCTCCCACAGCTGCACAATGCTGACAGGCTAATGTTGACTTGTGTTTCTCCCCCACACAGAGAACAGAGTTGAAAGAATAGTCACAACCATGGATCCAGCAACATCCCATTGGTCCTCAATCTTCAGTTCCATGGTGGGTGCACATATAGCAAAGTTTTCTGTTGCCTTTTAAATTCATTTTATCAGCCGATTAGCATACCTGCCCACCTTTAGTTTTCCTCTGTTCCCACAGGTTTTTGCTGACTTCATGCTTCTTGATCAGTCTTCTGGCTTCTGGGGCAGAAATGCTCACCTCTTATCAGCTCAGTGGTGAAGGTGCACAGTCATTAACAAGGCATGCATGGTGTGTGGCATACACAGTAGAGCCACAAAGTACCAGGCTTACACAATGGAACCAGTGATAAACATTTGGTTTCACTCAATCCATGTCTCCCCTTTTGAGGCTTATCTAAGGAGTTTGACAAAGCAGCTGCAAGGGATTGGGGGATGCATCCTTCGATACTCTCTGGCTTTGTTGGGTGATACTCCTTAGACTAATCCAAAGGCCACAGCTTGTCCCTGAGTTTTGCATACACACACAAGCAAGCTTTGAGACAATCATTGGACATTTCAGTCTTTCATAGAGAGGGAGGTATTATATGAGAGGAAGCATTGCAACTGGCATATTTGAAATTGGTCATCCTAATGATTCTTCCACGTGTATGGTGTGTCATTTTCTTATATTTGCAGAATGTATCCTAATGCTTAAAATGTGTTAACAGAATCACAGAATCATCTAGATTGGAAAGGACCCTGGAGATCATCTAGTCCAACCGTTCTCCTACCACAGTTCCCACCTACAGCATATCCTTAAACTCTAAATTGACCCGACTCTTGAACACCTCCAGGGGTGGGGACACCACCACCTCCCTGGGCAGCCCATTCCAACACCTCACAAACCCTTCTGGAAAGAAATGCTTCCTCATACACAGTCTGAACTTTCCCTGGTGCAACTTGAGGCCGTTCCCTCTTGTTCTGTCGCTTTCTACTGGGCTAAAGATGCTCAAACCCAGGTCTCTGCACCCTCCTTTCAGGGAGCTGTAGAGGGCGATGAGGTCTCCCCTCAGCCTCCTCTTCTCCAGACTAAACACCCCCAGTTCCCTCAGCCGCTCCCCGTACGACCTGTGCTCCAGACCCTGCACCAGCTT
>NW_020799091.1:109182921-109205164 GCF_003259725.1 Athene cunicularia | reverse complement strand
CCCCCCCAGGTCCCTCTCTGACTGGCAGCTCTCCAGCCACTCCTCCCCAAGCCTGTAGCGCTGCTGGGGGTTGTTGTGGCCCAAGGGCAGCCCCCGGCATTTGGCCTTATGGAAACTCCTGCAGTTGGGCTCAGCCCATGGCTCCAGCCTGTCCAGGTCTCTCTGCAGAGCCTCCCTACCCTCGAGCAGATCAACACTCCCACCCAACTGGGTGTCATCTGCAAACTGACTGAGGGTGCACTCGATCCCGTCGTCCAGATCATCAATAACGATGTTAAACAGGAGTGGCCCCAAAAACGAGCCCTGTGGGACACCACTCGTGACCGGCCACCAACTGGATTTAACTCCGTTCACCACAACTCTCTGGGCCCGGTCGCCCAGCCAGTTTGTAAGCCAGCAAAGTGTGTGATTGTCCAAACCTCGAGCAGCCATTTTTGACAGGAGAATGCTGTGGGAAATGGTGTCAAAAGCCTTGCTAAAGTCAAGGTAAATTACATCCAGAACCTTTCTCTCATCCAATAAGCAGGTTGCTCTCTCATAGAAGGAGATCAGGTTTGTCAGGCAGGACCTGCCTTTCATAAACCCATGCTGACTGGGCCTGAGCATCTGGTTGTCCCTCATGTGTTGCATGATGGTGTTTAGGATGAACTGCTCCATCAGCTTCCTGGGCATCGAAGTCAAGCTGACAGGACTGTAATTTCACGGATCATCCTTCCGACCCTTCTTATAGATAGGTGTCACACTGGCCAATTTCCAATCAGTCGGGACCTCCCCGGTCAGCCAGGACTGCTGGTAAATTATGGAAAGTGGCCTGGCGAGCACCCAGCCAGCTCCTTCAGCACCCTCGGGTGTATCCCATCCGGTCCCATGGACTTGTGTGTGTCTGTGTGATGCAGCAGGTCACTGACTGTCTCCTGGATTGCAGGGGGGTCGTTCTCCCAGTCTCTGTATTCTGGCTGAGGAGGCTGGATTCCCTCAGTACAACTAACCTTGTTATTAAAGACTGAGGCAAAGAAGGCATTAAGCACCTCAGCCTTCTCCTCATCACTTCTTACCATATTTCCTCCTGCATCTAGCAGGGGATGGAGACTCTCCCTGGACTTCCTCTTGCTACTGACATACTTATAGAAACTTTTCTTATTACCCATGATTGCAGAGGCCAAATTAATTTCCAGCTGGGCTTTAGCCCTTATGATTTCTACCCTGCATGGCCTCACAGCCTCTTTATAATCACTGTGAGTGGCTAGCCCCTTCTTCCAAAGGCTGCAAACTCTCCTTTTCTCCCTGAGTTGCAGCCAAAGCTCCCTGTTCAGCCAGGGTGGTCTTCTCTGGCATCGGCTTCTCTTAGAGCACCTGGGGACTGCCTGCTCCCGAGCCATTAACACTTCCTTCTTGAAGAGCACCCAGCCTTCCTGGGCCCCTATACCCTTCAGGACAGTCTCCCAGTGGATCCTTTCAAGCAGGTGCCTAAACAAGGCAAAGTCAGCCCTTCTGAAGTCCAGGATGTCAGTCCTGTTTAGCTCTCTCCTGACCTCTCTGAGAATAGAGAACTCTATTATTTCATGATCGATGTGCCCTTGTCGGCCTCCAACCTCCACGTCGTCCACCAGCCCGTCTCTGTTCACAAAGAGGAGATCCAGCAGGGCACCTTCTCTGGTCAGTTTACTCACCAGTTGCGTCAGGAAGTTGTCTCCCACACATTCTAGGAATCTCCAGGACTAGTCTTGTTCCGCCGTGTTGTATTTCCAGCAGATGTCTGGGAAGTTAAAGTTGCCCGCAAGAACAAGGGCAAGCGATCATTAGACTTCACCTAAGTGCCTATAAAATATCTTGTCCATCTCGCTGTCCTGGTTGGGTGGCCTGTAGTAGACTCCTACTACAACATCTGCTCTGTTGGCCTTCCCCCCAATTCTAATGCAAAGACACTCAACCCTGTCTTCACTACACCTGTGCTCGAAGCAATCATAACAGTCCTTAACATACAGAGCCACCCCACCACCTCTCCTTCCCTGTCTGTCCCTCCTAAAGAGCTTGTACCCATCAATTGGTACACTCCAGTCATGGGAGACATCCACCATGTTTCTGTAACAGCAACAACATCGTAATTTTCCTGTTTCATCACAGCTACAATCTCCTCCTGTTTGTTACCCATGCTGTGTGCATTGGTATACATGCACTTCACATGGGCCGATGTTTTGCCCCCTGCCCCCTAACATTTGACTTAATCTCCTTCCCCTAAATTGTACAATGAAATCATAAGGTGTCCTGTGTATACTACATATTCATACAATTTTCTGTTAAGTTGTGTTTTGTTTCAGGGGCTGGGAAGTGGGTTATTAATTTGTTTGTTTTCTATGATATGGCAGTATTGAAAGACTCCAGGTTCAGGATATTATTGACCTCCAGTTCCAGGAGGTTTTCAGGGGAATATTTTCTATTTGTGTTTATGTATATTGAATCCATGCTTTAAAAATAATTTTATTATCTGAATATTTCCTTCAATTGGCTTGCATGTTTTTCTTCCTTTGTTATTACATACTTTGGCAACAAGAACCCAGAGGGACATGTAAAGATAAATAGAAATTTTCACATAGAGAATAAAAAGCAAACAGGAACTTGCTAAAGCAAATCTTGATTTAGATATTGCTTGAAATACATCTGAAATCAAAGGGGAAAAGGCATGTATTGGGTCTTTCCTCTTCCTGTTAAGTTACTTGAAAATACATCTGCACAATCACACCAGAGTCTTGCAGGCAGATGAGCAAGCTGTGTTCTATTGTGTCTCTTCGTGAAGGTATTTTTGGTAATTTTCCTTCCTTCCTTCCTTCCTTCCTTCCTTCCTTCCTTCCTTCCTTCCTTCCTTCCTTCCTTCCTTCCTTCCTTCCTTCCTTCCTTCCTTCCTTCCTTCCTTCCTTCCTTCCTTCCTTCCTTCCTTCCTTCCTTCCTTCCTTCCTTCCTTCCTTCCTTCCTTCCTTCCTTCCTTCCTTCCTTCCTTCCTTCCTTCCTTCCTTCCTTCCTTCCTTCCTTCCTTCCT
Source organism: Athene cunicularia (assembly GCF_003259725.1). Lineage (NCBI taxonomy): Eukaryota > Metazoa > Chordata > Aves > Strigiformes > Strigidae > Athene > Athene cunicularia. The sequence continues at coordinate 109,202,130 of NW_020799091.1, read as the reverse complement.
TCCTTCCTTCCTTCCTTCCTTCCTTCCTTCCTTCCTTCCTTCCTTCCTTCCTTCCTTCCTTCCTTCCTTCCTTCCTTCCTTCCTTCCTTCCTTCCTTCCTTCCTTCCTTCCTTCCTTCCTTCCTTCCTTCCTTCCTTCCTTCCTTCCTTCCTTCCTTCCTTCCTTCCTTCCTTCCTTCCTTCCTTCCTTCCTTCCTTCCTTCCTTCCTTCCTTCCTTCCTTCCTTCCTTCCTTCCTTCCTTCCTTCCTTCCTTCCTTCCTTCCTTCCTTCCTTCCTTCCTTCCTTCCTTCCTTCCTTCCTTCCTTCCTTCCTTCCTTCCTTCCTTCCTTCCTTCCTTCCTTCCTTCCTTCCTTCCTTCCTTCCTTCCTTCCTTCCTTCCTTCCTTCCGTCCTTCCTTCCGTCCTTCCTTCCTTCCTTCCTTCCTTCCTTCCTTTTTTTGTAGAACAAAAAGTAGAAAGAAAACAGTGGCATGATTGTACCATTCAAGGGGCCTACATACCTCACTGTCAGAAACCTTTTCAACCCTGATTACTTCTTCAGATTTATGAATTTTTGCCACTCTATAGAACTGCAGTGACTATCCTTATTACACGTGGGCATGCTATTATTTCTGAACTTGCAGATGATAATATTACATACATTTAATTTCTGCCAAATTAAGCCCCACTGTTTTTCAGAGATCCACACAACCTACAAGTGCTATTTTTTCTAGTATTTCTTGAATTGGCACAGAAAAGAGAAATCTGTTAAACCAGATAACTGATTATAAGCTTAAAATTGATACACATATAATTAATTGAGAAGTTTTAGTAGCATGGGCTATATTGTTCTGAGTAGTCTGAACAAATTTAGTAAAGTAGTCTATAAAACAAATTTCACAGTTTTGCAATAGGAAATGAGTAGCCAGGTTTTTCTGTCTGTATAACAAATATACACATCATACCATGTACTTTGCCTTTTCTTCAGCCTTCTCTTATAGATCCTGGTAAGTCCCTGGAAAAAATAATTTCTTCATTTACTTGGACAAAATAGGTTCACAAAGATTCTTTCTGTAGATCTGCAGACCACAGTTCAAAATGCAGCTCAACCTTAGACAATCTAATCTCCTGTTGAACTGCCAGGCCTTTTCATCTTAGCCTCTCTTCACCTTCCAGAGTTGGCATTGTAGGCCTCTTTTTGTTTGAAGTAGCACTCACCTTAATTGTTGGGTTTTTTTTCCTAAGCAGTGCTATACAAAGAAGCAGGTACGTTGTGTCTATTCCACGCATCCTTGCTATCTGTGTGGGCCACACCTAGAAAATTCACCCATCATCATGGCTGTGTGCTCCAGTGTAGCCCCCAAAATTACCTTTTTTCATCAACTGAAACCTGGACAAAACATAAAGCTTTCCAGGAAGGGAAACTGAACTGGTAATACTGAGCAGTGTGCATTGCATCCATTTATTCAAGACACAAACTCCATCATTTCCCTTGAAAGCATTTTAGCAGGAACAGTTGAAACACAACTGACCTAAGCCAGTATCTATCTTTTCAGGTATCAATAGGCTCTTAAGCCATTATCACTGGCTTCAGTTTTAAAACTACTCAGTGTGATCCTCAGATTTCATCTTTGATTTCAGAATGGCCCCTTTAAGCTGTCTGGGCTCTTTTTGCTACCCTGGCTGAAAGTTTGGCTTTCTATTCAGACTTCTGCTCAGAACAATTTATTCTTAACTTTCCATAAAAATTAAATAAAACCCATGACCTTCACTTTCATACTAATTTATCAGATTGCTTTTCTTTCAATTTTTCTAAGCTCGGCATTTTTTCAAAATTAGCACAACTCCATAAGGAGATAGTGTCAATAAAATGGTCACTTGTCTCTAGGTGAATGAAATCCTCAGCACTGTATTTTCAGAGACAGGAAAGAAGAGATAAAAGTGAAATCACCAAGGCACAAACAACCCCTGCCCCAAACAGAGGCACAAACCCCCAGTGCCATGTGATGTGATGGGAGGCTGTCTGTTGACAGGAGAAATCCTGGGAAATCCTTCATGTAATGACATGTAGAGACATACCAGAACTGCTGCACCTGTACAGGGCAAATAGCCAGCACGTACACAGTGAACCTGACACATTCTGATCAGAGAATGACTCTACAAATAATCTTCTGTGAAACTGAAGGGGCTCAAGGGGCTCCAATGCAATACAGAAAGAGCTAGCTCCCCGCTGCACAAGGCGTGCATTGTAGGACAGGAGCATTCTGGCGCATCTCTGTGCACAAACCAGACATCTAAACTCTGCCATCTGTTCAGGACATAAGGGCTTTGAGCAGTCTGACAGGGTTTCTGAACATCTGGATATTTTGGCCTAAAGGGCTAAAGTGGATGATGTTAATAGCCGAGAACTGCAGGACCCTTAGTCTTTGCCTCAATCTACAAAGTTCTGTGCCTCCACACAGGTTCAAAATGCTCCATTCATAAATGATTCTTGAAGTGTGAGTGTGCTGGTTTTGTCTGGGATAGAGTTAATTTTTCCACAGTACCTTGTATGGGGCTGCGTTTTGGACTTGTGCTGAGAACAGTGTTGATAACATGGGGATGTTTTAATTACTGCTGAGCAGTGCTCACACAGCACCAAGGCATTTCCTGCTTCTCACCCCACCCCAGCAGTGAGTGGGCTGGGGGTGCACAAGAAATTGAGAGGGGACACAGCCGGGTCATCTGACCCCAACTGGCCAAAGGAGTACCCCAGACCATATGACGTCATGTTCAGCTTATAAAGATGGGGGCAGAAGAGTGAAGGAGAGACGTTCGGAGTGATGGCATTTGTCTTCCCAAGTACCCATTATGTGTGATGGAGCCCTGCTCTCCTGGAGATGGTTGAACACCTGCCTGCTGGTGGAAATTAGTTAATGAATGCCTTGTTTTGCTTTGTCTGTGTGCATGGCTTTTGCTTTACCTGTTTCTATCTCAGCCAACGAGTTTTCTCACTTTTCTGATTCTCTCCACCATCCCACCAGGGGAGAATGAGTGGGAGGCTGGGTGCTGCTTAGTTGCCAGCTGGGGTTAAAACATGACAATAAGATAATTTTTTTTTTTCTTTTTTTTTGCTTGTGAATGAATAGAATGAGGGGCTTTTTGACAGCTTACAAGCATTTCAAAAGTCATGTCACTTCAAAACCCATCCTTGTTATATAATTTATGAGGTATTACATCTCATTATTTCCTGATGAGATGCATGAAGAGACTAAAACCTCTGAATAAATTCTTCAGTTGAAGCTAAAAGTATTCAGTTTTTTTCATGGATAACCTGAACTTAGAAATTCCTTAGACAATTCCCTAGAAAATAGGAATCTATATTCATTAGCAGAAATTTTTCAAGGCTGTGGATACATCTGGATGTTTAGTTTCCTTTTCCTTTTCTCACTTAACTTCCTCTCTACAGAGCGGTGCTAATTTCTGTTAATATTCTGTTGCATTCCTCTAAATACTTTTAAGAAATATGTTCGGTGTTTTCACAGTGAGCCCCATATATGCATAATAGTACTGATGGACCTGAACATCTCAGATTTGTAGTTGGCTCTTTGTACAATATTTTCAGTCTACATCTTGGGGAACATGGAAAATTTATGCAATAGTGAAAGAAGTAAGGATAGAGAAATAAGAAAGGAAATCTTGAGTGCAATCCAGGCTCAGCTAGGAGGTAGCTTGATATATACATATCCATACCATGGATGATCCATAACAGAAGGGTATGTCTAGAAAAAATGCCAGGTAGAGCTGTGATAGTCTGACCTCGGGTGTAATAAGAGCCTCAGTCCACATTTCCTGACCTGTGTGAACTGATTATAATATGAACTATCTCACTAAAGGATAAGGAGTCCATGACTTCATTCAAATTGCCCATCAAAGCTAAAAATTATTTGAAAAGTCTAGGTATTAAATCTATGCAGTTATTACAGTATTTTAAAACTCAACTCAATTAACTTCTTACACTTTCAATATAAAGGTTGGTTGTTTGGGTTTTTTTTTTCCGGATCTTTTATTGGATGAATCTACCAGTCAGGAATATAGACAATGGGATTACAAGCATCTTTTAGAGAAATATCTTCTGGAATTTAGTAGATGAGTTACAGATCTAATTCTTCTTCTTCTCTTTTGAAAGTTCCTCTGAATTGTCAGGAGTTTGGTATTCTTTAAAGATTTTAAACAGTTAGAATAAAAAGTGTCTTTGTTTCTGTTACCAAATCCAACTAGATAGCTGAAGTAAATCAAACAAGGCTACATTACAGAAGTTTCACTAGAATGCTTACAACTTCAGGAGGTCTTCTGTCAGTTTCTTCAGATTACATATTCCATTTTTCCCTAATCACCCAAAGGTTGATATTTGTTTAAATATCACAGTGGACCTGAGAGTAGGGTCAGAAACTGTAATACTAAACCTAAAGGACAGGGGGGGGGGGGGGGGGGGTGGGGTGTAAAATCTTTGTGTCATCCATTTATTGGCTGAAGAGTAGTGAAGGAAATTAATAAAGAAACAAGATTTTTTTTTTTTTCACTCTTTCATTCAATTATGCATAAACTCTCACTCAGAGGAAAATGAAACCACAAAAAATGGTCAACGGGGAATAGCCACTTTGAGGTTAGTTTCAGATTCTCAATCCTAAAAGTCAGTTAAAATCTACCATAACTCACTGACTTGCTAGCAGTGCCATACAGTCACCACTTGCCGGTTTGATATCCAGGGATGACCTACAGGACTTGCCTGAATTTTCACATGCAAAAATTGGCCTGCACTTCTCTCCTGAGGTCTTGCTGGCAGGCAAGTGAATGCAGCTTTCTTAACCTCCAGCCAGCTGGCCCACCTGGCAATTACGTGCTAAGATGGTCCCAGGGACTTGCTGGAAGCGCTTGTTAGAAATTTACCCTGTAAGGGAGGAGAGGACTGGGGTCACATCTTTCTTTTACATAGCAAATAATGCAAATAATGGATCATCTCTGCTAGAGAGGACTTCTTCCAAGGTCAGAAATCTGATTTGATGTGCGTATTCAAAAAATAAGAAACCCCAAGACTTGTCAGTGATAAGGAGGTTTTTATAGCAAAACATACCTGGAGACTTTAAAGAAATAAGTACCATTAACAGAAATATCTTTAAGACCAAAACTTATAACTGATGAACTGGAGACCAGAAGGATGGATGTCTCACATTTCTCTGACTTGAATATGACAATAAATGCTTGATTATGAAGCAGTGGAATAAGTATTAAATTGCGGTTTGAATGATAGAATTCAGTGAAGCAGATTTTTCTATGGGGACAATAGACAACACACAGATTGTAAATTACATAATTATCTCTCAGATAATTGGACAGTTAAAAGAGAAACAAAACAAAACAAAACAATAGCCACTTAAAAAGACTGCTCTCTATAGACAGACACATTTAAAACTCAGCTGAGATTAAGAATCACTGAAGCCCTGAAATGTATTTAATCAATTTTCTCCTTCTGGCTGTTATAAACAGACATGACTTTCATTCCTAAAGGTAGTTTGTGTCAGGCTTTCAGGAACTGGAGCAGAATCTTTTTATCCATGTATGTCAGTACTCTCAGACACAGCCACATCATTAAAAGCATTTGATCAATTTATTTAAGATAATAAAAATTCTGCTTAATAGTTGTCAGAAAGAAAGAAAAAACTGATATATTCCTGAGGTATGCATTTATATGCTGGGCATTAATTTGTTATTCATTATATGGTTATTTAATTAAATAGTATGTGTATTTATTTCTTTGCATCCGTTTCTTTTCCATTCTTTCACATGCATATACTGTTTTGAACTGCAAATCTTTATAAAGGAAATAGTATGGCAGTATCATGGCAAAATGGCAAAATGGCAAAATGGTTTGTCTTTTATTTATTTGTTTTGTTTTGTTCATAAAAGTAAAGTTCATGTCAATAAGATGTTCTTGGTTTTTCAGTACCAGAAAAAAACTACTTAAGCTAAAACATTATTTCCAATATTGAAATTTCCTACCACAGAATACTTCAAACATTTAAAATACAAATTAAATTATGTATACTTCAAACTGTATCTATATGCAATGCATACATTTAAATATATTATAATTAAAAAGCTATTTATTTCATATCTGTAAATATTTATGCAAGATCTGGGCTTTTTTTTTTAAAAAAAAAGTATGAATGAAGTAGTCATTTAATAGCCTAATCTCACCATGAAATGCTGCATTACCTGGAACAGCTTTTTATCATTACAAAGTTATCTCTTTAAATTGACAGGAATATGACCAACTAAAATTATGAGCAATATGATGATATTCAACAATATGATGAATTATGAGCAATATAATGATTTTCAGTGAAGAACCTAAACTCAGTTCAGCAGTGATGTTTAATTAAAACAGTATGTGCATGCAAACACACATGTAAATATTCTAAAACATTTGTAATTAAAATATATATGGGTATAAATTGTATTTCAGATATTAGTTTTTTTCACATTTTATTGTTGTAGGTGTAGAAATGATTCACAATAGTTCTACTCATACAAGTTACCATGTTGATTTGGCTTTCTAGCATTTGGGTGGATTTGATAAGCAATTGCATATGACAGTTTTTCTGAAAAGGAATTTACAAAGCACATAGCAAACATGCACTGATTTGGAAAAAAGCAATATATAACCCAATTAAAATAAGTATTTTTTTCAAAACATCTAGTACAGATGTGTTGGAAAATGATGTATTAGACAGTTTTGGTCCTAGACTTGCCAGATATAAACCCAGCTAACTCCTCGGGCAATAATGGACTGTTCCAGTCTGTCACAGCTAAAGAACTAGCTCTAAATCTTTTCAAGCAAATTTTCTTCTTTTAAACTGGTGCTGTGTGAACACTTTTAAATATGACCATATGAGCAAAGTAATTTCTCAAACACAATAGGTTTTAATTATGGCAACTTAAATTAATTGCTAAGGTAAATTAAAGAGTTTGCTTAATTCCACATAGTTTCCTGACTCAGAATCATTTCTATTTTATTTGAAAAATCCTTTGCATAGTGCTTTGGTGACATTTAATTTTTTGTTTGTCATTAAGCAGTTCTCCAGAGGGCTGCAGAAACTGTCCTCCCACTTGCTATACACAGAAGCTTGAAGATTAGTCTTGCACTTATCGTCTAGAAATGGACTTTGACAAATTAATTCTAGGGCATGTTGCTCCAGCGGCTTAGGGTGAATACATAGCTGTCTGCTTTGCTGGAGATTACAATGCTGGTGGCAGAACCAGTAGGCGAGACCTTCTGCCCATGACTCACCTTCTTCTGTGAGTCGTCTGTGAATCTCCTGTAACTGATGCTAGTATAATACTCTGAAATCCAATATAAATAAGTTATAGTAAATGATGATGCACACGGCAAGTCACTTGTCATAACTGCAAGTACATAGCCTTCTGAGTGAAAAAAATGGGGCTAGGGGTTATGAAGAAGCTTTAAATTCAGTGTCTGAAGGGACTTAACCCAAAATGGAAGAAGATAAACTGTTTTGAGCACGATTTGTAAGCATAAATATCAGAGGAAATAAAATTTCTCTATTTTATGTATTTCTGAAAAAACATAAAATTTAGAGTGACAGGATATGGATTTTGTGGAATAGTCATTAAAAAGAAACTGTAAAAGATACTGCATTAGAATTAGATTTTACAAGATAATAGGGAAGGTAGAAGACACAAAATGATAAAAGGAGCACTCTGATTCCTTAATCCTGAGGCTAGCTGAGCTTCATTTATGCATTTTAACAACAATCACCTAGGCTGATCTAAATTACATTGATAGCAACAGTTCCCAGAATACAGTGTTACGCTCCCTGCATTGCAAGACTAACAAGAGGAACGAAAGATTTTGAAATTAATGTTAGGTTCACCTAATTTAATTCAAATAGATTAGCCATTTGAGAAATGTTTCACTCTCTCAAGGAGACTGGAAGTACTGGAAGAAATTTCTGCTTTAATGTCACTACCCTCAGTACAGTTTTGTCAGGTTTAAATTTGGGCTACACCAGAGAGGGAGCAGCAGAGTTCTCATGGTTTGCTCAGTGGTGGATCAGTGCTGAGTTTGCTCAGGCCTTTACTGGATTAAAGGTTACTTTCCCATTTTGATTTATGTGCAAATATTTTATAATTGTATTCTTTCATTTTTCCATTCTGCTCTCTGAAGAATTGCTTGAAAAGGTTTTATCAGAATCTAGAAAAGTTTGCAGAAATCCAACCCAGAAATGAACAGTTATGTTTACATGACTGTTTACTTCTCAGAGGGTCACCCCTGCTCTGCAGCAGCTTTGTAGCATGTGCAGTCTAGGTCTATCTTTCCATTCAGTGAGCTGAATGAGTAGTTGGTATAGTTTCAGAAGAAATCACAATACGTTGTCACGCTTCACTGCTTCCCTAGAATAGCTTGCAGAGAAAATTTCATTGTTGTAGGAAGAAAGAGAATGCAATTTACCATATTTTAATTTTCGAAAGACATACTATAACTTACAGTGGAAAATTACTAAAAGCTATCAAACAGCCTTTATTAGACCAGAAATTACTTTTACCAAAACCAGAGCATGGTTTCTTTTGAAAGACTTCTTCTTAAGTACATGTGGGACCAGTAAGTTCACTAAAAGTTACCAGTATTTTTCAAAAATGCTATTGTCAAGGGTATAATACATTGACATAGAAGAAGTGAGATGATAAGAGAAAGCTGACTAGAGGCTTAAAAATAAAAGACAAATTGATTAATAAATTATTTTCTAGTGGAAATGCAGAACTGGTAAAAAAGTTTAGGTTTAAATCAGTTTTTATTATTTATAAATTTCATGTGCTGCTCGAATAAAAATGATGGAAAATTCTCCACTGAATCTTGGCAGTACTACCCAAAGGAAGAGCAGAATATTTTAAGCAGATAAGAGGGCCAGTGAGATTCTTCTTTCTGGTGGTTTAATAAGATGTGTAAAGGCTGTGTTAAATGCAGATAAGTGGAGAATATATTTCTGTGTCTCTTAGAACTCAGGAAGATGATTTTTTTTTTTTTTTTTTTCAAACTGCTAAATGTCCAAAAGCTAGTTTCGAACGTGATTTAGGAGGATATTCTGATATTTTACATAGCAAAAATTAACACTAAATAGTGCCATATACACAATGATCCTATTTGTTTTATCGGTACAATTCATAGGTCAAAGTTCTAATCACAGATAAAAGTATTAGTTTTGACTAGGAAATATGAATAACAAATTAGTCTGTCAATCATACATAGATTCCACTTCTTCAGAGGTCAACTCTGAGTAGTTCATGTTATCTACACCAAGAAAGGGAAAAATGAATGAGATGTGGAAATAGGTAGGAAAAAGCATAGGTAGAATGTACTCAGATATTTGGGCTATTTTCAAATGATACTATTTCATGTGACATACTTCAAAGAAATGGTAAAATTATCTAAAGCAAGAGTATGTAAGAGTTCTTAGAAATTCTGAAAGACTGGAAAATTGCAACTGTAGACTGTTTTATTTTAAAGGAAGAAAGTGAGATCAACAGAACTATATTTTGCTCATCTTCATTTTCCAGTAATACATTGGAACAAATATTCAAGTGAAATAGCACATAGATGGTACCTAGGACATGAATATGTGTCAATATGGATTTATTGAGAGCATATTATGTTAAATATATCTAGTTGCTTTCTGTGGGAGCTTATAAGAGTGGAGAAGAGGAGTGCATGCTATGTGTCTCGACTTCAGTCAGGCTTTTGATGCTGTTGCTGATTGTATTCATTAGCAAGATAAGAAAATTCAACCAAACAGAAAGTACTAAAAAAAAAATGCTGGAAAAGCATACTCAAGATGCACTTAATATTGTGCATTATCAAACTGGAATAACAGATCAATCATTCTTTAAAAGTCTGTTATAAGCCTTGTACTATTCAATTTTTTAAAATGAGCTGACCAATAGAGGAGATTAGGCATAATCATTTTACAGATACCACCCATTTTGGAAAGGTGGTGATCCTCTAGGACATGGTTCAGATGTAAAACAGTCCTGACAGACTGAAAAATCCATCAAAAAACCCCACATAGTTCAATTTTAAAAAGTCTCCCCTTGCATAGGCATATAATGAATTCTTATGTTGTGAATGGGCACCACCTCAAAATCACTGGCTGCACGAAGACCTGCAAAAGGGAATGTCTTGATAACTCAGTGTGGCGATGTCAAGTTGTTTCCAGAAAGACTGACGTGCTACTGGGATGTAAAATGTGAGTTTGTCAGTAAAACATGTGGCATAACCTTTACACCACACAGATCGCAAGTAATCTGCCCAGATCTGGGACTACATTTGAATAAAAATTTGGACCTGTCAGATGCTTGAAATAAAATACTGAAAGTTTGGAGTTAGAAAAAGGAGACCTAAGGGATGGAGTTAGTCTTGCTTTATGTAAATGTTAGAAGGAGGGAAAAACCTGTTCTGTAGTCCTTTCTACATGTTAATATTGCATGTATGAATTGGTAATAGTCTCAGTGCTGTTAGTCCTATTTCTGACATTCGTTAGAAAGTGGGATTTGTCACTACAAAGGTCCTAAAAGATGTCTATGTTGAAAATGTAGTGTGCACTATACATAACAAGTACTTCTTCATTCTTGAAAATCTTAAAAAAATATTAATTTAAAATGTTCTGCTTTTTAGCCCCTAAGGCCTTTTTAGCACCAAAGGGCATGTAAAAAAAGAAAAATAGGTGCTGTCAAATAGTCGTAAGGTGTAAATTGAATCAGATTTATTGTTAACTACACAAGTTAACACAACCTAAGAAAATGGTCAGTTAGAATTTTTCTGCTGAATAACATTATATTAACAAGTACAAGTGCATGCCTATTAAACTATTGTATTCTAAGAGATTCATGCTATCAGAACTTGGACAACAGTTTAGTAAAGTGCTTGCTTACAAAATCTAATCATGAGCAAAACCTCCATACTGGGAGGCTCGTTTAGTAATAAAAATGGTACTAAGCAGAAAAAGTGAAGATGTTATTCCTATGAGGAGAAAATGAAAATAAACAGTAAAAAACTAGAAGAGATGCAGAGCAGATGTCAGGTGGTAGAGAATACTAGAAGGAATATATAGGGGCAGAATGGGCCATTCAGGTTTCTCTGCCAAAGAAAGATACTTTCTCTGCAGTTACCAGTGGTTCTGTAACTCTTGAGAACCTCATAAACTTGGAGAGCTGTGAATTTGTCCCAACTTCTTCCAAACTGAGGGATTAAACTAGTCACCAAAAGCCCACTTCTAGAGAGCATTATTCTTCAAGCTCAAGCAAGTAGGCAAGGCTCTATTTGCAGAGCTAGAAGAATGTGGCCCAAGAATCCTTTAAACCATAAAAGTAAATTTTCTGTATTACATGGGACTCAAGACATCTACTCCTGCAAAAGATAAAAGTACACACACACACACACACACACACACACAGTAGATATGCCGTTTCTCAAAACAGATGAAATTATGCAGATGGATGATGTGCGCACAGTGCCTTTCCATAGAGTCAGTGGAGATCTGGCAAAGTGAGAATTTCCACAGTGAGTACACTGTTCCCAAAAAGTAACTCCAGCACAGAAGGCACAGAGACCTACTGAAATTCAGTGTCTTGGTTACTTGTAATGCTTGGATCCTAAGTTACAATTCAGAAAAGCTTAGTTTGGAACACTTTTTTTAAACCTTTTGGCTAATCTAATTTAAGGACTTCTTGAAGAATCATATTTGGAAAGCACTTCTAATTAGAAAGAAAACTTAAACTTTATTTTAAGCATGTTTTTATCTTCTAGAAACAGTAACATAGAAGTACATATTTGATGTTCTCATAAAAAATACTTTACTAGATACTTGTGCAACTTTAAAAAGAAAAAAAATGGTAAGAATAACTAGAAGAAAACTAGCAGTAGAGACGTAAGCAAAAACCTTGTCAGAAATTTTGGAAAGTTGTTTTCTGATAACCTCCTTCACAGCAGCATAGATCAGGATCTGTTCCCCTCAAGTCAGTGGAATTAGATTCAAGTGTAAAATCAGGAAAAATTATGTTTGATTATGACCCAAGTTATTAACTAACTATTCTCTAAAATGAGAGTAAATAGGATGGGAACAGTCTTTTGCACCTGTTAATAAAAGAATTCTCTGTTATCTCAGGGCCTTCTTGAAAGCCATTGAAGGTAATTATAATCTTCCCAAGAGCTTTAGCACACCTGGATATAAGTTTGCAGGAAGGAGATGCCTGAAAGATTAAGAATATACAGAAAAGTCAGAGTACTCTTACTGTGAGAACATAGCTCTTGCACATTTTCCAGACTCTCTTCCTTGCGTTTGCATTATAATGCATGTATTTCATCAATGTGCAATTGTAAATATACCCTTCAAAAAGTGACCTATTGATGGGTTTCCCAAAAAGCCTCTACTGACTATAATGTGTAATTTAATTTCAATTTCTATCTGAAATTAATTATAAGCCCTGTGAGACATCATAGAAAATGACATTTTCTGTTTTGCCTTTTTTTTTTTTTACTAGTGTCAATAAATTCATGCCAATTCTTTTTGACTTATGCTTATGGTTTTACTGATATGAAACTTTAACTGATAACACTAGTGAGGCAGCAATAAGCAATGTAAAATATACATCAATGCACTTATTCATGGTTTATGATTAACCATAAAAAACACTAGGTTTTTGAATAGCTTATCTTTTTCTAACATCCTTTATTGTGTCTCCAAGGCTTGGTATTTTATATATTAAGTAAAATATATGCTACTCTTACCATGAATAGAAATTAAAACTACAATTTATTTACAGGACATTTTTATAGCCATATATATGTGTACTGCTGGTCATAACCCTGTATGAGGCTGAATGAAAATGATTTGACTGTAAAATATGCTACACCTGATATCATATGGTTTGCTACAGTACTGCATAGAATGCATAAAAACCAGTCACCTCCAATGATTGTGATATTTCTAAGATAGAGAGGAATACATTTTCCATCTGTATAACCTTTTTCTTACTGCATCTTTTACAAGCTTTATGTTAAGAATCCACTGGACTTTAAAATATCAAACATAATATTTTAGCTTTTTTAAAATAGCTTTTTTGCAGCTTCATCCAGTCTCATAGATTTCTTTTTCACTGTCAGATAGCCCTAGGCTGAATGAAAAATCTAGGGTCTGGCTTTTCTCTCAGATTGGGTAGCTTGACTTTGCATCTAATGTCTGATATACTTCAACACTAGAGAAGACCCAAGCTCCTAGGCTTTGAAGTTCTGTAATACTTGGAAGAAAGCCCTAAGGCAAATACCAGAGTCAAAGAAGTTAAATCTGTTCTGGAGAGGTGAAGCAATATCCCATGGCTCCCAAGGCAGATTTAATTAATGAAACCATGTGAGCTTCCTGTTGCTCTGCACTAGAATATCCTCTCATTATCTCTGACAAGAAATCTAACAAGAACATTTAAAATTTAATCCTTTATTCAAGACGTTAACTTGTGTTTAGAAAACCAATTCGGTACTTTAAGGATTTAAAATTTGAAGTTACCCAGTGTAGAAAGTAACAGCTGAATGCCTAAAAAGCCCCTCAGATGCTGGGAGAAGAGGTATACATCAGAGGAAGAAGGAAAACCATATCTCTTAAGAGTTCTGCCCTTTACAAAGCATATTGATACTCTGCCTAGCCTCTTCAACCCAATGGTCCGTGAAGTCTAATGTAGTTTCCAATTTCTTGTAGAAATTGCTGAATTTCTACTTGTCCGTAACAAAACACTGCTTGGGGGTGGGGGTGTGGGGGGTGTGGGGGTGGTGAGGAAACCAGACCCAAAACATATTAAATTTATCCACATGGATAATGTTGGAATAGAGTCAGTCATCCAAAAAGAAATTTAATCTGAAATATGTCCATTAGGCACTTCTGTATCTTAGTGTTCAGAGTACATCTCTTCTTGCATGCAAGTCCACAGAGAAAACTATCAAACTGTAAAAAGAGTTGCAGTCAGATTTTAATTTTTTTTCTTGCTCTCCAACTTTTTTACTGCCTCTAATTTTATTCTCCCTGAAATTGTTTTTTTTTTTTATTTTTTGTTTTTTTTTTTTCTGCCTTTGTCTTCTCAGTTTAACAGGTACCTTCATCATCTATTTAGTTTTGCTTGTCTGTTCTCTTCCCTTACAGCTATTTATCAGTCTTCTCTCTCTGAGTGTCACGCTACTAAAGTATTTCAAGAACCATATAATCAAATACATTTCATTACATTATATCACTGAATGAAGTTTCTGGAATATGATGAACAGTTGCAAAGGACATTTTTCTTATTCTAGGAGCATTATTTACTTGGTTTGCTAAAGATACTGTCACATGTAGAAATATAAATTCCAAACATTCTGCCTTTCCCCTTTTTTTCCATGGATAAATATACTTTCAGCTCATATCAATAACAACTTCAGCACTGGACATTTCTTTGGGGTTAATGGCCCTTTCCAAGGTTGTGGATCATTGGCTCCCAGGAGGTTGTTTATTCTCAGAAAAAGCTCTGTTCCTTTGCTTTTATTGCTTAAATATATTGTGTGTAGAATTGCTTGCTGCCATGTAACATAAATACTGGAGAGAAAAAATTAAGGCAAGTTCCCAGCTGAGCAGAAGGTGGTATGGCTCAAATTGACTTTATCTTATGCTAGATGGCAGTTGGATATTAGCAAGTGCATCTACTGCTCATCCTTATTTTGATAAAAATTTCAGGGTAAAAGACTTTTATAAAGGGTCTGAAGATGAATTGTCTTGAGAGCATCAGTTGCACTTTTGAATCATAAAATAAATAAAGTCTAACAACTTAACATATAATGATTTCTTCTAATTTGTACCTCCCAAAAAATTGCATTTTGGCACTTTGAACTGAAAGTAGATCTAGAGTTTCAACTAGGCACTGGTTAAATTGAATTATTAAGCACTCAATAACAGTGTTTTTAATGAAAATACAGTCAGACCATTTAGTGCCTATTAAGAGCAAGATCTAAAATGTATTATTGAGGAGTTTGTGTTTGGTTTTAGCATGGTGTTATTTTTCTTTCCTTTTAATTTGTAGGCATCCCTATCTGTCTCATCTTTTGGAACAGGACAGTCAGAATTGAAACATTACATTTATTATAGCCTTAACTGGGTTTGGTGTTCAACGTGCAGCCTTAAAAAAAAAAAAAAAAAAAAAAAAAAGAGAGAAAGATAAAATAATAATAACAACCCCGTTAGATTTTTCTTTTACATATTTCTTTTGGAGAGACGATTTTCATAGTTTAAATCTAACTGGCTGTTAATTTCTCCTTTCTTCTGTTTTTGCAATCATAAGGAAAATGTTGAGAAAGTGCATCAATATCTTTGCTGCATAGATCACCAGGACATTAACGTGTAGCTCATAGAATAACATACAGGACTGAGGGAAAGTAAGAGATAAGCAATATTATATTTTCAAAGGTGCCAAAATCCGTTATCAAAATTTCTGGCATACCCTATAGAGTTCTGTAGCCAGATTTGAAGGTATAAGCAGGAAAATCAATTTTATGAATTACTTTTTGTTCCTTTTAGATATTGGTATTGTAAGTCCAGCTTTGGAAAAGGTTCACAGCTTCTCCTTTTGAAGCTAGAACCTCTTTTATTAGTGTTGGAGATGTGTTGGCTAAGGCAACCCTAGCTGCATAGCCTAATTTTACCTTTACTCTTTTTTAACCTAAGAGGTTGAATCCTCTTTTCAGTAAGAAGGATGAAGACAATGGTTAGGTGTTCCCAACTCTGTAATTTGAATAGCAACAATTAGTCTTCTGGGCAGTTTTTGAAGAAAGTTTTCAAGACTTAGACTCAGAAGATAGCTTGAAGGAAAAAATCACAATTTTATTTTTGTTTTCCCTTCTCAAATTCTCATTCTCTCTCTCTCTATGAAGCTTAGGTACACAATTCTTACAATTTAAGATATACTTTAAGGTTAATGTACCACCATTTTTTATTCAGCTGAGTTTAAGGTCTTCATTCTACTCCCACCCCCAGTATATTCTATACCTCTGAGACTTTACTAGATCTAGGTAATCATAGTGTTTGAGGGGTTCTTATTAGGGAGTTGTTTTGGGGATTTTCATAGGACAAAATAGATCATAACCACAGTAAAATGAAGTAGGGAAATAAAAGTATATCTGAGTGGAATAGGACTGATTTTTTTTTCTTCTTCTTTTTTTTTTCCCTTTGCAAAACGACAGTATTCAAAAAAACATAGCTCAAGTCAATCCATAGCAATTCTTCCATTCAGTCCAGCATAGAAAACAGTTATATTTATTACTGGATTTTTATTTTTCTATTTTAAATATGTCATTTTTTTAAACCAAAATTCTGTGAAAATTGTTTCTCAGCATTGCTTTGGTTTAAAAAATAACCATAGTCTGTCAGATTTTTTTTCAATAAATATTTTTCCTTCTGAGATGTTTGCTAATTCACTGTTTAGTGCCATATGCTACAATTATGTATGGTCTTAAGTACATATAAAAATAGACCCTCCCCTTAGTGCTATTGAAATGTGCACAACTATTATTCTGAGAATAATCTCACTTTTGAAAAATCACATTTTTAACAGGTGCTATTTCTTAGCAAGGTATAGTTCTGGCCTTTGTTGCAATATTAAAAGTCTTTAATCCTTTTGATGAACTGAATCATGGCATTGGATAGAAAATCTTGAGGTTTTTCACATATACAAAAAGCTTTCCAGACAAATCCAAAATATACTTTGGTAGTCTCTAATAGCAATGAATAAAATTTTTACTCAGCAATGACAAATATTTCTGACCCAAAGAAGACTTAGAAGACATAGAAGATTTTCAGTTTCTTGCAGTGTTACTGATTTTGACAGTATTCTTTCCTCATCAACATTTTTCATTCTTTGTTACAAAACCTAATTACTCTTAGGAAAATGAACTAATGAAAACATGAAAAGGAGCTTTTCTGTAGCTACCCTTTGTGATTCTGCAGAAGAGAGTAAATGTAATGATGTACATTGTCTATCTAGCTCATATGACTAGTGACAGAAACATTAATTCCAAGCACATTTATATTTCAGCCATTTATTTGCACCCTGTTATTTCATGAAGAGCAATATTTCTGTGGAGTTATGGGGACATCAAGTGTCTATCTAAATGATCCCTGCAAATATAGTAATAAACTCTAGATGTTGGAGTAGAAGACAATATAGGGAACTACCAAAAAGTAATATTTATTAAGAATATCCTACCTCTTTGTTATATTAGTGAACGTCTAGTTCCATATGATGGATTAAAATCTAAATTTTAAATGTGTCATCAGGGTGTGTACCATTAAATGCCATTAATGAAAACCAAGCCATCGTATTTCATTCCTCTGTTAGAGTTCAAATGCAAGGGACTGACACTGAGATGAAAAATGGTCCTCAATACCAAATCATCTGAACTATTCTCTTGTACCTTGTGCTAATACATACCTGGGTTACTCAGTCAGCTGCTGTGCACTCATTAGGAAAATGGAGAGTGATAATTATCTTCTGATAGGAATTTTTTGATTGAGTTAACAAGTTAATATCTGCAACTTTAATTGCATGTTCCAGTTCAATGACAACACAGCCTCATAAAGGTAACAAAAAGTTCAATTTGTTCTAATTTACAGTAGGGTGATTTCTTTAAAATTCTCTGTTGTCAAAATTTACGCTTCTAACTCTTTCCAGAACATCACTGGTTCATATGATAATGCAGGTACACATTTTAAGAGTCTCTGGTGAGTGGATTTTCTTCACTCGCTTGTTTTTCACTCACTTTTGCAATGGGATGACTTCTCCATTGCCTCTCCTGCAGTCAGATCTTTCTTCTGTTTGTTACCCTCAGCCCTTCAAACCAGTGCAGTGACTTTGATCACTCACCATTCTCCTTCAAATATGATGTCAGTTTCCTTGCTTGCTTGAGCCCACTTGTTTGGATGGCCTTCAAGAGAGGTTATCCAGGCAATAAAGACTCAATATGAAACCAATAAAAGGTGCGCTTTCTGTGGAACAAGGAGGAACTACAGGATTCAGATTCATCAGAATATTTCCAAAATGGAGTGAGAAGCACAGAATGAGTATTGGATGGAGTTTGTTTGAATTTATAGGTATTGATACAAAAATTACAAGTTAATTTACAGTTTAATACAGGGGCAGTATAATACAGTGGCTGTGTAACAGTGACCTAAGTCATAGAAAAGATGTCAACTCCTTTCTTCAGGTGATGAAAGCCTTTGGCACTGAACATCTTACTTGACTAGTCTACTTTTCTCAATGTATTCTGGCTTCACCTTTGTGGGTGAATCATATTTACCTGAAAGGATTTATATATGTATATGTATATATTGTTGTCCTTGTCACTTGGTTGTCAGAATACAAATTAATAGCTCTGGTACATCAAGCTTTATTTGCAAGTTTAAGATGAAAATACATTTTTAGTAAATAAAGAAAAATTCTGATGTGAACTGTGTATTCTTTAGTGACGACTCTCATAAAAATATTATGTACGAGAAGAAATATGGGACAAAAATCACATGGCAGCATTACTTTGGAAGATATACAAAAAAAAAAAAAAAAAAAAAGGCATTAATCAGTCTGCTCACAGGACTATTTAAACCAGAAATCCCATTAAGTGCTTAAATTGATTTACTCTTCCCTCCCCCAAAATAATAAAATAAAATTCCTCAAGTGTCTATTAAATCAGACAATAAATAAAGGTAGGTAAGTAAAATCCTTGGGGAAAAGAGGGACCTTAAGGCCATCTGATTCATATTTCATGCCTCCTCCATTTCTCCATTATTTTTTCATCCTTGTTGAAATTCATACATACACAATGTCATAAGCTAGTGTTGGTTTGGATTCAATTTATTTTACAAAAAAAAAAAAAAAAAAAATCATGTGAACTGAGGCCAAAATAGTCTAGTAAAATAATGTTTTTTTCATTTATATTCACTACCATGTCTCTTCACTGAAGTTAATGCTTTTTTTCCTGAAAGGTAATTCATTTCAATTTAAATCAATACAGTATCTTTGAACTTATGCCTTCCAGAGATGCCATGTTTGAACAAACAGTGGTGTATTTGTGTAAATTACAAATTTTATTGGCAATTGCACAAAAAAAAAAAAAAAA
>NW_020799091.1:109166216-109182871 GCF_003259725.1 Athene cunicularia | reverse complement strand
TTTTTTTTTTTTTTTTTTTTTTTTTCCATACATTTCAACATACTGGAGAAGACTGGCCCAGACTGATACAGGGAACATAAAAATTGACGTTGTTTTAAGCTTGCACTTTCTACCTGAACTTAACCTCTCAGGTAACACTTTATTGGGGGCTACGGGGATAGGAAGAGGGTGTTTGTAATTTGTTCCTTCTTGTTTAGCACAAGCCAGTAAATGTGTGTTGTCAAAAAAGAGGTAGGAGAGACGTGATTTATAAAATGACTGTCGTTCCCAAGTTCCTCCTGCAAATAATCTGAAAGAATTTTCCTTTGAGTAGTTTTTTTTCAATCTGAAAAGTATAATAACTTTTGAGGGATCAAAAGGATTATAAAATGCTGGAAAACATCATGTCAGTTGCCAATTGTTCAGTTCTTCCAAGGAAGCTGAGGAAAGTAGCAATTGCATTTGCTGTCTGAAAGTGCTTGCACCAGCTGGGAAACTGGTAACCACCTTCAGTTGCTGGCAGTAGCTCATGACAGGGTAAATACAGTTTTCAGTTTTTTTTGCCAGATTTTGAGGTCTCTAAGTCATCAGGTAAGTGGGATAAATTCATAACTCATAATCGCTTGGACATAAATATTAAAAACACTTAGCAGTCATTTAACTTTTTTCAGAACCATTAATACCCAAAGGGTTTGTCCTGAGCAGGATGCAAAATTGAGAACTTCCCTGATAGAGATATTTTTAAAGTAGAATATGAACTGCAGCAAGGGTTTAAATTAAGGGTTTGTGTTTTGTTTATTTTTTTCTTCTGTATTTGTAATTCTCTGGCAATAATGTATGGGATGTGGGTTGAGTTTTGAAACATGATCTAGCAAAGCCAAATTCCCTTACTCATAGGTTATAGGTTTTGCAGTTCTTTGCAAATGGAAATTTCCAGGTGTGCATTAAGGGAAAGTACTACTGGAAATGTGTTTCTGCCCTGCCATGCTGATTCCATTATCCTGCTCCTCTGAAGTATCACTGTCTGTCTTGTGATTCATGCTGGGAATCTGCAGAGACGAAGGTCATAATCTTTTTTCCCTCATTCATGGTGGACTTGCATCATAGTATGATTTTTTTATTTTTTTTTTTTTTTTTTTAGCCCTGAATTTAGTCCCTTTTTCATATACTGAAATACAAAAGCCTGTATCGTAAGTACAGTTTAGAGCTGACTCCATCTTCACCATGTCAACATCTAGACCTGTTTGAACAGGACTAGTGACTGAAAAAAAGAAACACAGTTTTATTTTATACCTGTGTAATACAATTCAGTCCCGAGCAGAAAAGTTCTAAGTAGCTAGGCTGAGCATCAGTAGAAGTAACGTGGCATTAGCTATGACAGTTAATTCATCCTGTTTCTGTACAATGTTTGTACTATGTATTTCTAGTTATAGAGATTCACGGTTGCAGGAAAAACGTGGGTGGGTTATAAAAATATTACATGCTTTGGTGCTAGTCTTGCAAATGAAAAGGAAGACCCTTCAATTGTAGTTTATAGAAAAGTATAGGACTAGATTCTCTCCAAATGTTGTTCGTTAGTGGCTGGTTTATTTTTTTCTTGAGTTCAGACACCTAAATGTAAAACTTAAGACCAATGGTATTTTCAGAGGAATTTGCCCAGCAACCAGTAAGCATATAAGTACAAGAGTCTGTCTATGGACAAAGCAAGAGACCTGTACCTGAAATAATTGATTTCTGTAAATCAGAAAGGGAAAAGAATATGAAGCTAGTCTTAACAAACACAGTTTAATAAATAGCACCACACAGAGTAGATAGCAGGGACCTTAACATTTTCTGAGATACCTAGGTAAGGGTAAAAGGACTAGAATAGGCATGTTGCCTGCATAACAGCATCTTCTACCAACTGTTCTGCTGATCAAGGATGCCAATTAAACTCAGACAACAGAATGAAAAGAGTAGGCTGATTTTAAGTTAATAATCAAAGGATATAACTAAGTACTACAGAAAGTAAGCAGTAAGAAAACTGCAAAATAGTACACTTACTTATTACTATATCCATTTAAGCTAGGCAATGCACCTAATAATTGCTACATGACAGGGAGAATAGTGATTAAGAAAGATACATCACTACTTGCATATGTTACCATCATCCAGATCCACAGTCGCCTGTCCTGGCAAGCGAGGAGTCCTACACAATGCATCCTTCCATAGGTGAGGCATCCAAAGTTGTGGCAAGTGGGTCCAGCTTTATATACCAAAAATCAGCAAGTCAGAATAGCTGGCACCTTTGTTTTGAGCAGAAATAATTGTTTTCATCCTCCTGTTGGATTCCACCCAAAGCCTGGCCAGGGCTTGGGTCAGAGAACCAAGGGAGTTTCTAACAAGGCCAAACACTTGGGGAAGTTGGATACACATTCTCACAACATTTCATCCTCACTACTGATTATATTCTGTCTAAGCTATATCTTTCACTAGTGAGCATACCTATTTCATTAATGATCAGATACTAAATTTAACAGTAATGGTAATGCAGATTTTACTAATTAACAGATACTAATAATGGATAACGTTTAGTTGTGAGGTTCATCTAGAGGTCAACTTTCTCTCGGGCCTATTATTCAGGCCCTAGCACTACACCAACTTTTAGGTACCAGTCATCATACAGCCTTTCCATGTCAGTATTGTTCAAAATGATGGAATGACCTAGCTTTATTTACCTCAGATGTGTTGAAAAATCACCCAGCCCAATGTTAGGAAGTTAGCTGGTCAGCTCATTCAGAGTCTCAAGAATATGCTTCATCCTCTTTTTTTCATACTATAACCCATTAAGTGATCGTTATCCTTTCCTGAGAGAGACAGTCCAGAGGGTGCTGATGTGAGACATATTTAAGAACTTCACTTGTAAGTAATTCTTTTCCCATTGCTCTATTTTTTACTGTCACTCTATCTTTCTGTGTCCAGTTCACTGTATGGATAGGTATTGATCTTTAAATATACCACCACTATATCTTTCTGTATGCTTTTGACAGCTGCCTTATTTATTAATTTTACTTTTTTTTCAGAAGCCAGGAGCACTTAACACAGTTCTTCCTTGAGATATCATTAAAATATGCTAACTAAGGTAAATGTGTAAGAGAGAATGCAGACATTTCTAAAGGTTATGATCTATGACAACACATC
Source organism: Athene cunicularia (assembly GCF_003259725.1). NCBI lineage: Eukaryota > Metazoa > Chordata > Aves > Strigiformes > Strigidae > Athene > Athene cunicularia. Next base: position 109,179,712 of record NW_020799091.1, on the reverse strand, counting down.
TTAGCTTTAAACTTAGTTTAATTTAATTAATTGTAGCATTGAAGAAACTGAAGAACAAAGAGAGCTCTGACTCTGAATGTTTTAATGGGAAATATTTGACCTTTTCAATAAGTTACATTTTGATTGGCACTCATTTCTATTGGAGTCATCTTAATAATAAATTCTATATTTTTTCCCCATGAAAAATAAGGTAGGTGTGTCAAAAAGCCAAAGTACAACTAATTAGAAAGATCCAAGATGGGAAGTGTGCAAGTGTATGTGTGTACACTCTTCCATAATTCAGAGTACATTAGCAATGCGGTTTCCATTTTGTTGGCAAAGCTTTTAGTGAAAAGAAAAAGCTAGACCAAGTTAAACCTTATTTGTCATATTAGAATGCTAATTTCAGGTTTATTTTGGCTAGCAGAATCTTAGAGAGGCCTTTCTTCATAAGGTTTTTTTCTCAGATAAAGATTGTTCCCTGCTATATATATGAGAATAAAAAAATATTTGTAATGCCATTCAGGTTATTTATTAATAGGTCTGTCTGAAAGGCAGAAGTGCCTTTTAATTTTTTTTTCCCTTAGGACATTTTTTAACTCTAAGATTAAATTAATTTTCTAAAAAAAAAAAAAGCATCTGTAATTTCACATAACCATATTTATCTCAGGATATAAAGTTTTCTTCCACCTCCTCCTTCACCTTCATTACTGGCTATGTGTTGTTCATGTTCTTGTCTTGCATTTCACTGGGTGCAGCCTGTCCAGCTTCATGACCCTGCAGTTGTATACTACTTGTTCCAAAGTGCCTTGATGTTTTGGGGTCTTTTGCTCCTCATTGTTACATGCATTGCATATCCAAACTTAGGTAAACGGCCCTTCTTCAGCCCAGATTTACCCCTTTCTCCCTTGGAGTTTATATAGCCTTGCTACAGTCTAAAGACTTCAGGAACAGGTCCCACAATATGCCATAGTTGCTAAGGGAGAAAAATCAAGTTGGCAAACTGTCTCTTTAGCCTGTGAACCACTTCCCCTATTTATCTTTTAGTGGAAAATTTTACTGCTGAAAATGTTTCCATTTTGCTCTTGTTAAACGAAACCAAAATGAAAACAGGTAATGTGCGAGTTCCTGAAGTTTACTGGTTTATTGAAAATACCTAATTTCACTTTACATGCAAATCTTCCCTAAACCCTCAGAGGTTAGGGAAAGTATTTATACACAGCCAATACCTCTTTCTGTAGTGCTGTAATTCTATGCAAAAACAAAAGAGAAACCATTTTTCTTATACAGATTAAAGCATGCTTGAGGCAAATACCTGCATTTGTTTTCAGCTGATGAAGAAATTGTTTGTAGGCTACATAGGCACTATGTTTCTGGGCTGCTGCTGCATCTCTTTAACCTCCCAGAACATTCTTTAGAACAAAATACTCAGATTTTCAGTTTTGATATCTGATCGGTATTTTCGCTGTAAGTTAAAAGGTCAGTAAGTGTTCTGAGCTAGTTCAGCTAAATTTATTGATACTTAGTTTCAGATTGTCAAAACATTAACCAAAAGCCTCAAAACACGCCTTTGCCTGTACAGGAAGAATAAATATAAAATATATTGTAAATAACTTTCTAACCTCATTTTAAATTCCTGTCTTCTGGACTTCAGTTTTCTAAGTAGAAAACCACTTCACATTCAGCACATCTCCAGATCACTTTAACCTCTTTGAAAATGCATTTCGGGAGCCTTGATGGATCTCTTGCTCAGCAATTGGCCTTGGGAAAGTGTACTCTTTATGGTACGCCAAGTGCCACATGCAGTAATCTGTCAGAAAGTGAACAGGAAGTGTAATGAAAGGTTGAAACAGATCATTTAGCACTGTGACATTATTTGTGAATTTGATGCTACGAAAGAGATTTTTTTTTTTGTCATGCATATGGTTGATGCTGATCTGAGGTTATGAACGTGACTGGCTGTATCCCCGGTGTCTGAAGAGTTTTGAGGCACAACTTAACCTGGAGTTATCTCAGCTTCTCGCTGCAGCCATTTAAGGCTGGAACTGATAACATCTCCCACATAAGTTGCTCCACTGTAGTGAAGCTGAATGGTTGTGATGCCTTTCCGATTGCCTACAAAGCAATTTGGAAGGAACCTATCTTCAATTTTATTAACCCCAGAGGTCCCTCCATTTGTTTGGCTTTTCCAGTCTGTATCTTCCTTTCACTGTCCAGCTAAATTGACAGAGTACAGAGTCCTGTTCCATATAGCATGCATCTTTGTAGGAATCCCTTTAAAAGCTTTAGCACTTAAGAAAAATCAATAGCCCTTATGATGTCTTGCAGGCCTCCCCTCTCTTGCAGGCTAAATTCTCGTCAGCCCGGCATTAGCTTGCTTTGAGTTACTGTTGGAAAAAGAAAGTAAACATTGCATCTTGAAAGCACTCATGTGGCATTGCACTTGAATAACGTTGTCTATTGTTCCTTAATGAATTTAGTGGAACAGTGTTGTTGGTATATTTAGAAAGAGAAGGAAGAGCAGTGCAAAATGCATTGCAGGCACAGAGCCAAGTGTATCTATTATATACAAATCCACTATGTTCATAGAAATAAAATGAGCCCATAGAAATATTCACATTTTAAGTAACTCTTTAAAATATAAATGGCCCTGAAGATAATAAACTCTATTTCTCCAAATATACTTTAAATTTAAAAAAAAAAAACATACCTGCAAGATTAACCTATGATTTATTGCAGGAAAGATAATGTAGAGATAAAAAGGGACAGTGAAAAACTGAAGAAAAAATTACATGACCAATCTACACTAAGAAAGGTGTTTACCAAACAAAACCACTGAATGCAGAAACACCTAAGTTTCAAATACCTAGTCCCCAAGTGTTACCTTATGGTTCCTAGGCCTGTGGAGTGTTACTTTGTCTTGGAAAGGGATCTAGAAGAATTTAATTTGGACCATGTTCCTCATGACAGGAATTAAAAGCAGAGTTCAGAGTCTCTACTTGTTTGTTATGCACATCCTTTGCATTTCAATATGTATATAAACATGATAGGTTTTAAAAAAACAAAAAACAAACAAACAAAAAAAATTTTTGCTTAGTGTAGTCTCTGAGTGGTTAGAACAGCAGTGTAGAATATATGGGTCCCGGTTTCAATCCCCTGATTTGCTTAGTAGCCTCAAACATGCACCACCACAGAAACCAACCTAATTACCAGAGTATTGGCTACTTCAGCAGTAATCATCTATTAAGGGAAGGTGGGGATTTTCCCATTCTGCATGTCAAAGCATTTTTCCTTAAAATAAAAACATTAAAGACATTTTTATTCCAGAATGAAAGTGCAAGCGTTATGTATGCTTCTGCAGTCTAGCGATGATGACATTTCCTGGAAAGGGCCAGGTTTTGGTTGTACATTTCTGAATCGTTGTAATCAGTGAGATAAGAGTTGTCCTTCCCAAAACTGTTTGCTGCTCAAATCAGGTTTTGCCAATATGAGTGGGGGAAGATCAAAATTCACTGGACATAACTGCAAGGCTCCTGAAGGTGAGTTCTCTGTACTCATATAGTAGTGAAGAGGCCAGTCTGCCTCTATTGAGTTTTAAAAGCATTTGTATGAGGCCCTATTTTAGTAAAAACACCTGTCAGAGTACGTGCATATCCTCAGAGGAGAAAAGGAAAGGAAAACCTGGTTTTCTGACCCATATTTTTCTTTTAGTTGCATCACGAGGCACCAGGTGATGTATACATCAAAAGTACATTGAGAGTCTTGCTCTTCCCTGTCTGTTCCTACCTACAGTGCTGTTACCCTTTATCACTTTATCACTCATGCAGGAGATATTCTATGCTCTAAATCTGGCCAGTGACATGAGAAAAAAAAATAAAGGCGGGTGGGGAGGGTGGGGGTGGGGGAGAGTCCTTTAAAACAGATTACAGATATTTACATTGGCATAAGTGAGAAATTTGAGGAAATGACCCTCTGTATGGTAAAGACATATCGAGCAGGCTTCACAAATGAAGAAGCTGTAAAGTGAAATGACACCTTCAGTTTATTTATAGCCTGAATCTAGCATATTTACTGTCAGACTAAAATAAAGGGTGAGCTTTCCCTCTGAATCTGCTTCCTGTGAAGCAACATATTTTTTCTCTGGCTCATTCTACTTTTACCGTCAGCATCAGCAATCTTTTACCCTTTCTTAAACACAGAAATGAATGACATTTCACACCTACTCTGGAAAATCAGGGGGGTTTGGCATTTCCTGTGACAAAGACTGTGATACAAAGTATGGCCAAGAGAGTTCTGGGCTTGTCATTAAGAAGAGTGATCTTTCCCTTTCAGTCACCTTTACTGCCCTAAGGACAAGACTTTTCTCTGACTTCAGTAGCTTTAGGATCAGTCTCTAGTTTCTTCACATGTAATCTCTTTGCTATGTAATACATAATCTATATCATCTCAGTGTTAATTTTCATCTATTCCATACTATCTTCCACGGTACACATGCCCATGCTGTTTTCTTTCTTTTCTCCAATGTCACACTGCTCTGTGACATTCCTGACCATCTCAGATTCAATTTCAGACCATTTTACGACAGCACCTTAAAAAAAAATTGACTTGTTCTTTTTTATAGTTATTTGAGTTGTAAGTACTCTAGATAAATTGTTCTGTGACATTTCTGAACCTGCAAAATAAATGTAAACACTCAGCTAGTAGGACAAAACTGGAGACCAGGGATGGCCTGGCTTTAATCACTGGTCAATAGCCACAAAGCCTCCTAAGGGTTATTCCTGTGACTTAAAAGAGAAGAAAAAAACCAATTTTATTTAGTATACAAAGCTGCACTTTTGGGAGAGAATTATACATTCAAACATAAGTGTGTTGTAATATCTTAAACCATAGTTCACTGTGATCAATGAAGAAAATTAAATCTATCAGACAAACTAATTTCTGTAAATATCAGAATCCCAGTATATGCTTAAAATCCATGCTCCACTGTAGTAATTTGGATACTTTATTTTGAGATCAAAAAGGCTTAGGTTTTCTCTCGCAGAAGTAAATCTTGTGTATGTCAAACAAGAAAGAATAGACATGTCTCAAATTTGACACAAAAATTTTACTGTTTATGAACACAATCTTAGTACTTCTAACTCGAAATATTCAACATAGTCCTCCCCCTAGCCTCAAAACCTCTCGTTTTCCAAGAAGTGTTGGGAAAGTCTGACTCGCCTCGGGTCAGACTACATAACTGAAAAAAAATCTTGCTCTTCCTCTGTATCATCACATCATATTTATGTCATCCAACTGTGTTTATTTTTTTATCATTCTTTTATTGTTAGTATTTTAGGGACTATTATAAGGTAAAGATTTCTTCAAAATTCATCTCCTGCATGTACAAGAATCGTAACTGCTTTGTCAGTGTGTCATGAAAAGATCATTTTATGATATATAGATAAATGTCTCTCTGGATAAGAAACTATTCATCCCTCTTGAAACAGCTTTTCCAGATTAACTTTAAATCAAAACATAAAATAGGTTTGTTTTGCTCAGATTGATACCCATTATCGAGATCAACAAACAATTTAACAAGATGGGTAGTCTTTGTTTAGAGCAAACTGAAGTATACAGCTGAAGGTATGTCAGCAAATATGTTTGAGGATAATTCACCTGTGTTCAGTGATATCAACACATCTTTCATAGTTGTATGAGAGTAATAGAGAAAAAATATTAAGAAGTCAGAAAAGCAAGAAGATGCTTTTTCATATGTAACATCTGCATCTGGTTTTATTGCATTCAGTCCATATATTGGTTGAGGTCAAAGAGAGTTTAAATTTTGTACACACTGGCAAACTTTACTTCTTTAAAATCTGACAAGCAGACAGTAGGCAACCTAATGCATCATTGGAGAACATCACAGATTGTGACACAAGATTGCGTGAAGGGGTAAGGCTTGTATCATTTTCCTTGATGTTGAGGTACAACATAAACAATTTACAAAAATCCTTCTCAGTCATTTTAGTGGTACTGGAATAAGCTGGTCTGCATCTTTTCCAATATAGAAGATGTGAATTCTCAAAATGGCTTTTCAGAAGGTTGGTTTATTTGTATTTATATAGTCTACTACAGGACCATCAACTTATCTCTCCATGAGGGACACTGCATTTCCTTTACAAATGCTTAGGTTAAGCGGAAATTATTGACCTTTATTTATCCACAAGTCTTCTAATCAGATCAAAGACTGACCTAAAAAACCCACCCAAAACCTATCAAAACAGCAACAGGAAAATCTGCAAACAAACAGACAGGGAAATAAAATCCAGTGGGAAAACCTTGTTTGTCATCATCTGCCACTGTTCTGCCCACTCTGATGGGTAATCATTTTGCATGGTTTCTCCAGATATTTTTTTGCCCTGTGGGAGAAATGACAGTGCTTTTCATCCAGTCTCCAAAGTAGAAAAACTTGTGGTCAAATATTCACAACTGCCAACTTCAAAGCAATTTTTCCATGGCAACCATACCTCAAAAGCCGGGAGTTGGAGAACTTGCCAATTAGCAACTCCAAAGGGGGCCATTAGCTCCTTCAAAAACATAGGGGACACTGTTTTTAATCACCGGTTGTTTTCAGCCTTACAGCAAACACTACACAAGCACTAACCATGCAAGTGTGAGGCTGACTACTTAGAAAGAAGTTGATGATGCATGAAAAGAACAACACATATCAAACTCCTTTTTTTAATAACGAATAATTATCCTCAGTAAATTATCACTTCTAATTTATTGTTGTTTAATTAAAACAAGTCGTATTTTCTCATTATTGCCAATGGTAAACCATGCATAACAGACACAGAATTGGTTTTCAGTAAGAGTCCTCAGTTATACTGCTGGGAGAATCCATATAAATATGGACCTGTAGAAGAGACTGCCTTGCTGTCTAAGGCTTCTGTTCATAAATAGAAGACAGACTGGAGAAAATAAATATATAAGAGATAGAAAATACAGAAATGAAGGACACTGGATCCTTACCTTGTAAGATCTTTCTGACTCCTTTGAAGTCTCTGGAAAGTTATGTCATTATTAGCCATGAAGCCTTGATCTGTATTAAGATTTTCCTATACATATAAAGAAGAAACGAAACCTTTGTAATTAACACCCCCCCCTATATTTTCATTAGCTCTTTTAAAGTAATTATTTCTTTATTCACATAGATGATGTGCCATGTCCTTTAGAGGTCACATTATTTCAGCAGTAGTAGTAAGGAAAACATGAACTTTACCCATCCATTTAAATAGGATGCCATTTGTGAAGCCCAATTATTCCCATTCCCATTTACACTGTAACACTGCTAACTAATTTATCACTTACCATCCTGTCATAAAACCCCAGCTATCCAGCTCATCTTGTGCTGCTGGCTGTGTTCATGGCCAGTTTGACATCTGGTGCATTTGAGAAGAATAGCTGTGCAAATTTCGAACATGTAACCAACTTAGGGACCTCCACATGCAACAGAGAGGCATTTTCTTTTATATAAAATTGGGATCATTTCAGAAGAAATAAGGTGCACAGGATGTTATATGAAACCTGCCTGTCTGAATGACAATGCATGAGCTGGCTGCTGGCTGGATGTCTCTCCCAGAAGGCATTACGTGGCACAGGGCACCACAGACTGTGATGCTATACAGCGCCGTTGTGCTGTTCCTGCCCCATGAGCCTGATAAAGCAGCCCAGACTCCTTGTCAAAAGTGTGAGAGGTGGAGGCCATGGCAAGAAGGTACGTAACCAGGGCCAACTGAGCAAACCCAAAAATCAGACCGTGAATCTTGGCAGATCAGAAGAGAAATGAGAGCAAAGTAAGATTGTGTTTTAACAATTTAAAGACAGGTTCTCACACACATGTTGTCCTTTTTCTGCTAAAAGCCTAATGAACTCATAGCTGTATTTGTCAGAAATAGTGCTAATTAAAGTTTTTAGTACACCTGTTTGAATAATTCCAGTCTCTTAAAAAGTTCAGTGGTTCTGAAATGCTGTCTGAGGACAAGACCCAAATAAATAATACTTCTATGATTAAGTAAGCCAGGAAGTTTGGGGTTACAAGCACCTCTAAGATGTTACTATGTTTTCATGTGCTTGTTCAGTGTCCACCAAACAAAGCTCATTTTATAATATTAAAATCAGCTACATGTTCCTCTACAGGAAGGTTTAGCTGCAAAATACCAGTCACTGCTTTAACACACACACATACACTCTGGAGGGAAGCTGATGAAATTTCATAGCATTTCAGTTGGATGAATGGTGCAAATTTTCTTCTGTATTCCTTACTGGTATTTCACCGTTAGCTGCCCAGCTTCACAGAGGAAGAGATATTATTGCTAGTCCACACCACAGGGAGGGGTTTAAATACATTTCCGATAAGCAGAGCCTGATGATGTCCCCTTTCTATGAAGCTGGCATCTGGTGCTGAAGTCAATAGCTATAAGTAGAGAAAGGATGGATATCATAGCAGTACACAGGCTGGAAGTTGAAGCGTCAAGTCTAGAAAAAAAACGCTTAATTTGTTAACATTTCTCTGCTACACATACAGAATATATTGACTGCTGATTGTATGGTTTTTGCAGTGCACTGGCTTAATTGTACTTTATGATAGTACGCTAATAGGCCCCTGGCCATATAAGAGTAGGATGAAGACTAACTTGAGGGAAAGGTAAAAATTGCCTTACAAAGACTTCCTGTTAAATGAAGTTCCTAACTCATGTGAGAAGGTCACTCTGAGAAAAGATTAAAGAAATGATCAGTAAAAGAGAAGAAATAGATCAATTACATTTTTCTCTACACTTCTTTCTCATATTTGTTAGGGTTTCTTTTTTGGTATGGTCTTTCTTTGAAAGAACGGGTTGAAAAAGACAGTAATTAAATTTTTAAACAAAGAAAATATTATGTATCTTTTGTCTGACGTGTACAAGATGTTTTTAAAAGTAGCAGTCAAGGAAAAAAAACATCAACTTCTTGCAAAACCAACAATGCTAAATTAATGAAAGATAGATAGGAGCTTTTTGTTGTTGTTTTCTGCTTAGCACTACAAGAAAATCCACAGCAAAATTATTTTCTCAAAGGTATGCTGCTTACACAACCAGTTCTTTGTAGGTCTGTTTTATAAATGATGTTTCTTCTCCTCTGCAGTGGGTGTCCTTCATATCCCATGAGAGCACTGGGCAAATGAGTCCCGAGTAACTGTGCATCAACTACCACACAGACTGCCAATATGTAGGTAGATAAGAAGAAATCTCTGTTTGTCACACTGCCATCCTCTGCTGATCACAGTTCTGCTTCAGATCCAACCTTACCTTCCCCCGTATAATACAGTAGAAACAAAGAGAGATGATATATATTCTGAGTGGTAAATTGCTAAATGTACTCCCCCCTGAAAAAAAAAAAAAAAAAAAGTTATGTCAGATGATTAACAATGTCATGTCAGTACAGACAGGCATGAACGGAGGTGTGCCTTCTTCAGCTGTTCTCAGGAAACCAGCTCCTGACTTGAGAGTCTTTGTGAGTGCTTCTACTATGAGGCTGAACCTTGAATAATGTGCCCTAACAAAATCAAGGTGCTTTTCCATTAAATATTTAAACATTTCCTGGAACAGGGCTAACAGTTAAGTGTGTTAAATATCTCAAAGGAATTAACTAGGTCCAATCTCATGCATTTCCTTGTGCTTCTTTTCACATCTGTTCAGGTCATTTGTGCAAGCTGGAACAGATTCTCACAGTGACATGGGAGCACACCTTGTTTGGTGGGTAAGACTTGCACCTACGGTCTGGTCCCAGTTATTTGTTATTCACATAGCCCTTGGTAGAGGTAGTTAAAATCCACTGGAAACCGCTCATGTGGTCTTTCTATCATCATGCCCATTAGTCTATCTATAAAATATTCGATACTTGTGATATGATACAGCACTAATGTTTAAAATCTATCATCACTAGTTCTCTGGAAAACAAACTAAACAGAAACAAAATTAGCATGGGCCTATTCTGTATTTTACCAGGTATCTCCAAGACAAATGCATCTCAAGATTCAATAGGGTACTACTACTCCAGTCCCAATGCATATGTAGCAACCATCTGCCTCCACAGTATTCCATTTTTTCCCTTTATCCATTCTCAACAAGTGCATGCATATGTGTTATATTTAGCAGTGTGCTGTCTTCTTTTCTTCTTGTGCCCTTACAAACTTTTTTCTTTTAATACCTGCTTCATTTATTACATAAATTTATAGCAAATATATCGAGACAAATATTTCTAAACAATTCTCATCAGTCATGTGAATTCCTTCACCATGAATCAATATCAGAATGAATCCTAGGCCATTTTAAGCTCCCTCACATCCTTTTATTTCTTTTCAGACACAGTGCCAATAATTCTATTAACCTTCTTGCAAGAGCTGTGTGAATTCACTATCATATTCAGTACATCTTGTACCAGAAATCTCAATTTCAGTTACCTTGTGGAGCAGAAATACCCTTCCTAGTGACATTGTTACACAACAGAATCAAGACACAAACACTTCCTGTAGCTGTATCCTTGACCTGTGGTCTCCCAGTACAGTTTTTATTATTTCTTTCCCATCTTGCTTCTTTCTCCACTTTCTATTGTCTATCTGCTGAGTCACACTGCAGAGCTTGTTCAGTCAAGACTCTTGACAGTGCTCTTCTAGGAGACCCCAAAAACTGAGGGTCAGAAACAGTTTCCAGGCCATGATCCCATCACTGGAGTTAAGAGCATCTGTGTACCATGTTGTTCAGGCTCTTGGAGTGAGGAAAGATAGAGTAAGTCTCTTCAGACTGTTACAGGCTCACAGGCTCCACTTTACCATGGAGAGGGGGTTATACAATGTGCAATGAAGTTGCACCTTGCTTCATCTGCAGCCTGTTTGCCTCACAAGGGACTTTAGTCTGAGGATAGTGGGTTTAAGCTATCCATTTCTTCTGTTCCAGTCTTTTAGCACTTCAATCTCAAATTCCCATGTATCACCTCCAAGGATGTAGTTGGATCATTCTTGCACTCAGAATGCTCTGAAATTTTCCCTGAAAGCTTTCTCTCTGCATACCATACCCTGCCTCCCCTCTAACTTCTAGTCTTTGATTGCAATTCTACACCTTCATTCCTTTCATGAAACAAACACAGACTTCTTGCTTGCAAATCATCTGTCACTCAGTTCCTTCTTCCTTAACATCATGCATCACAAAACCCTTCTTTCATAAAATCACTCTCTGTACTAGTGTAGTCTCTTGACTGTTTCAGTGTAGTCTCTTTTTAGTTTTAGTGTAGTCTCTTGAATGTTTCTTGAAACTGATTTCTCTTTTATAAAATTTATTTTCTATGTGATTTTATATTTGTTTTGAATTACATCTTTGTCTTCTCAGTGCTTCAGAGTTGTGTCTTGTCAGTATTCTTCATCCCTGTCTACACACTCATAATCCTGTAGGTAGTGACAGATTGCTGACCTCCTTTTTTGGACTGCTACTTGTGAAAGAGACAGGTATTTAAATAATTTCTTTCAGTGGTTTTCCCTTTTAACATAACTATTATGCACTCAGTTACATCTGTATGTAACTGCAAAGGACTATAACACATGGATATTTTTGAGTAATGTTTTTTATCTCACTTATCTGTCTTATCTGTACTATATATCTCTCACTTCTATCAGGGGATGGAGATAAAAATGTGAAAAATGCATGCAGTGTCACTAATAATAAACTTGGCTCCTCAGAGTAAGGTGCACCATACATCCTTATACACCTGGATGATACACTATAGAACACTCCCTAAACTGTTCATATCATTGATGTTGAAGAATAAACTGTATTTTCCTAGTTGTCTATTTTTTTATAGACAATTTCTACTTTTTATACCATCACTATCATTTAAACATGTATTTTACAAAGACCAGCCGGTGATTCAAAGCTAAAAGTATCTCTCCTTCATCATATGTCACACATTATCCCAGCACTTGTAATTTCACACACCTTGATCGCACACCTTAAAGCAAAAATTCCATCTTCACTCTGTCAGAGCTCATTATCAACTCCTTTCTGATAGTCTCATACACTGCTGTTGTCAATACTGGGTCTTGAAACCATGTCAATTGAAAAAGATCAGAAAGTCTTACATTAAAATTATTATGTTCAACTGTGAAAAAATATACCTGTTTCCAAATAAATGTGCTGACACAGATCTATAAGGGTTCCACTTTGACTTTTATTAATTAATGGCATTTGTCTGTTATCATTATCTACTGTTAACGAACAAGAAATATGTAAATGCATTTCTGATATACAGTATCATTTCTGTCTGTGACTTTGTAAATCTATATAAATGACAGCATCACTAAGATGTATATGAGAGTTAGAGAACAGCAACACCAAAGCTGTTCTTCAGAAGTTCTTTTGCTCAAATCCTCCTTCGTGGTTGTGAAGGTGAGGACATGTACCCATTACAGGCTGTGGGAGTGGAATGTGAATCAGACCACTGAAACTCTCCATGATATCCAAAATGTAAAAACATTACACAGATAAAAACAGCTGCTGGAGATGTGGAAAACAAGAATGGTTTTAGCTGGTATCCTTCAGAAAAAAAAAAAAAAAAAAAAAAAAGGAAAAAAAAGTGGCACTATTCATTCAGTTGACACCACGCATGCTATTGTTCTGCTAGCTTGATTTGCCATTACAGACTGAAAAATTCATCAGTCGTCTATAGAGATATCACATCAGTTTTAACTTTGATTGTGACAGCTTAATTTTGATTTGCAGAGATGATGGCCTCCTTTTACATTTTACCTGATTATTTTTTCAGACTGATTTAGTCAGTTTCTTTTACTTGTTGGAATAAGGAAAGGTAAAATGACACTTTAAAAAAATGTTGTTTTTTTACAGGTGTGAATTTATCCTTTGTCTAAAAATGTAAAATAATAACAAATTAAATATATATATACACACACCTATGCTTTTACGTTTACAAAAATCTTGGCTGCTGAGTGATCCTGAATCCCTTGCCATCCTTCTCTTTCACACCTGTAGATGTTCCTGACCACTGAAGTTTTATGGTGGATCTATTGACTGTGAACAGCCTGGGACACAGTTAGTTGATGCAGAAGATGTCTCTGATTCATCAGATTCCCTACCCCTACAAATTCATGCATATAAAGATTTAGGGGGCAAAGGTGTAGCAAGAAGATGAGGGTGTGGAACTATTGAAGACCCAGAGCCTTTCATGTTTCTTTTTATTAAATGAAAAAAGTATTTTTTTATATATATTCACCTGCCTTTTACCGATATGGCTTTCCACAGCCTCAGGGAATACTTTTAAGAATAAGGTAATAATGGAAGTAGCTTTTGGGGTAAACAAAACAAAACAAAACAGAAAAATAGAAAAAGAAAAAAAAAAAAAAAGGAAAAAAGCCTGCTTTAAAGAGCTAGACTCATTTTCTCTTTTTAAACCGTAAAGATTCAGACTTGCTATGTGTTTATTTTTATTTGTTT
>NW_020799091.1:109050720-109166166 GCF_003259725.1 Athene cunicularia | reverse complement strand
ACTTTTTTTTTTTTTTCTTGCTGTTCCGGTTGGAAATCTCTTGCACCTGCAGGCAGATGTATTCACAAGTACAAGGCAGTTCTTTCCCTGACATGTGCTGAACCTGAAGGATGTATAATGAAATGCCTTAGTATTCTGCTTTTGACAGAGAGTCGCTAGGAGTAACCTTCAAAAGGTGCAAACATGTAACTCACTGGTATTACATGGCTCCCCTGGGACCATGCTGCGGAGTACGGAGATTGCAACAGAGCTCTGGAAGCTCTTTTAGTTCAAACTGCAGCTTTGTAGCATCTTAGTTCTGGAGCCCCACAGCCCGTACCCCAGCTAGCCTCATAGTTACCCTGTAAACCAGATGGGATATAGCCTAAATATTACACTGCACAAAGCTCTGCTGTGGTATTTGCTGCTTTCTTTCTACGCTCAGAAAAATTCAGTGTCAACTAAAAATGACACTCACTGAGACTCAATGTCTTCATATTGAAAGCTCTGCATTTTCTCATAGGGCTGACAGGCAGAACTCTTCCACAGACCAAAGCCTCGACCTGAACAGTCATCAGTGGGTTCATACTTTGCTGAGGACATGGCTACATCCTGTAAACTATTTTGTGCTAATGCCTGTAGGAGTCTGGAAAAGTTCACTCCAGTTATATGACACAAAAATGATTATGTTACAGTTCCTTATTTGTCTTGTCCTAAAACCATCAAGATTTGACCTTGTAAAATGCATTTATAATTTCCTACAGATTCCCTAGATTACATAGGTCAGGAGGATGATTTTGATAATGTAACATTCTACTTGTGTAAGATCAATTTTTTCATTACAATAGTTATTTTAGGAGGATAGGTTTATTTACTTTGTGTATCTAAGCGTATCTATTTTTAGGATAGTGTACAAATGCTTTAATCCATTTGCTTTTGGAATGCAAACTTACTGAACATATTTAATTTATTTAAGAAGCTACAGTTGTGCAGGCACTGGTCTACTGAATGGAAACAGATGGAATCAACAGATTTCATATAACTGGCAATATATGACTTGCTGATTCAAAGTCAATTAACACATAAAGGCAAATCCTTCAAGTTTTCAAAAATTTACTTACATCTTACTGATTAAGTCCTTGGGAGCTGACATGGTGTTGTGAGACAAGTACAAAATTGATACCTCACCTATAGCTTACATTACCAAATATGGTATTTTCAGTACCACAAGCTAAGCATTGTGTGTGGTCACTAGTGGTGTCCCCCAAGGCTCAGTTTTGGGGCCACTCCTGTTTAACATCGTTATTGATGATCTGGAACAGGGGATCGAGTGCACCCTCAGTCAGTTTGCAGATGACACCCAGTTGGGTGGGAGTGTTGATCTGCTCGAGGGCAGGGAGGCTCTGCAGAGAGACCTGGACAGGCTGGAGCCATGGGCTGAGCCCAACTGGGGGAGTTTCCATAAGGCCAAATGCCGGGGGCTGCCCTTGGGCCACAACAACCCCCAGCAGTGCTACAGGCTTGGGGAGGAGTGGCTGGAGAGCTGCCAGTCAGAGAGGGACCTGGAGGTGCTGATTGACAGCCGGCTGAACAGGAGCCAGCAGTGTGCCCAGGGGGCCAAGAAGGCCAATGGCATCCTGGCTTGTGTCAGCAATAGCGTGGCCAGCAGGGACAGGGAAGGGATCTGACCCCTGTACTCGGCACTGCTGAGGCCGCCCCTCGATTCCTGTGTTCAGTTTTGGGCCCCTCACTCCAAAAAGGACATTGAATGACTCGAGCATGTCCAGAGAAGGGCAACGGAGCTGGTGCAGGGTCTGGAGCACAGGTCGTACGGGGAGCTGCTGAGGGAACTGGGGGTGTTTAGTCTGGAGAAGAGGAGGCTGAGGGGAGACCTCATCGCCCTCTACAGCTCCCTGAAAGGAGGCTGCAGAGAGCTGGGGATGAGCCTCTTTAACCAAGTAATAAGCAATAGGACAAGAGGGAATGGCCTCAGGGTAGTTTTAGACTGGATATTAGGAAGTATTTCTTTACACAAAAGGTTGTTGGGCATTGGAATGGGCTGCCCAGTGAGGTGGTGGAGTCCCCATCCCTGAGGTGTTTAAGAGTCGGGTTGACATAGCGCTGAGGGATGTGGTGTAGTTGGGAACTGTCAGTGCTAGGTTAACGGTTGGACTAGGTGATCTTCAAGGTCTTTTCCAACCTTGATGATTCTGTGATTCTGTGAAAACACCTTTGCTTAATACCTCAGATATAAGGAAAAATATTTTGGGACATATGTTTTCTTCCTTATGAGATAAATTACAGCATTACTAATTATTAATTAAGTAAAATTGAGCCATGGGACATGTCCGCCTAGAGCAATGGGCACACACAATACAGATGCTTGAGGTAACACCAGTGTCCTGGTGTACTGAACTCAGCTGTTCAACATTGCTTGATAGCTTAACTGTGACTTTTGGACTCTGGAGATCTGAACAAGTAGCTTCACACAACTGTGTAGTGCTCTGTGTGGCTACTGCTGTACCCCATGCTATGACAGACACTTTCACTAGAGTACCTGAGAGACAAAATTTTAGTTATAACTTTGAAGAACATTAAAATTTACTTCAGAAATATTCAGTCACATAGCATAAACTATAATATGTATGTATAACTATAATAAAATGTGCAATAGAGTACAAGAACAGGTTTTCATTTAGATGTATGCCAATCTAAGATCTAGAATAAAAAGTGAGAGGTAAAATCTGAGAAGAAAATTTTTCTGGGAAACCCCATGATTCAGAGTATAGCTGTGGAAGACAGCCAGTGAAAGCTTATTTCAAATGTATGCACAGAAAAAAAAAAAAAAAAAAAAAAAAAAAGGAAAATCACAGAAATAACATTTCCAAATGCAGAATTAGGAGTTTCAGCACTGCCTACGTTTTGAAGAACAAAGGAGTCACAAGGAGATTTACACAAAGGCCAGGATGTCCTTAGGGAAATCTCAGCGGAGGAAAACCATGGCACTTGGTATTGAAGCTTATTCTGCATATTAAATGAGGTCATGAAAAAGCAATTTTGCCAGTGATCAAAGCCTCTCTGGAGAACTCAAGAAAAAGCATCAAAATGAGGGAGTAGAGCTACTGACCAGACTAACTAAAATGTTAATAAAAATACTTTACTGTTTCACAGTAGAGGTCCAGTGTTCTGTAGGTGAAAACTAAAGAAAATTCCTAAGAATAGTTGACCAGGAGCACTTTTTCTTTGTAGAAATGACTGTGCAGAAGTTTCCAACTACCCACAATCTTTAAACACAGAAGATACCACTACTGAAAGAACCCAGTCCTCACTGGCACAGTCACTCAGAAATTGTGTACTATCAAAAATAAAATTTTTAAAAATCCATCAACTCAGTATCTTCTATTTAGTTGTATAAAGGTGTATTTATATTTATACATCTCTGTATATGTGTGTAAGTGCACATATGTGTGTGTACATATATATGAATACATTTCTTGAAAATCAGATTTAAAAGTCTACTGAACTGGTTACATAAAGACAAATACAGCCTCAAGCAGATCTGAAGTGTAGGTGTACACAATCAATGTTTCAGGACAGTGAAGGCATACCCCATGTAAAAAGAAAATTCAAAGTATGTAGGACAGCAGAAGATAAGACTAAGAATGAAAGCATGGCCATACTGCAGAACAGAATTTATATCAATATGGGTGTTTTTTAATAAGTTAATGCGACAAAGTCCTAGAATGTGTAATTCAAGTTTTCAAATACAATTAGAATTTTGATAAATATTCAGCACATACCAAAAAAAATCTGAGGTTGTGACTCTTTTTGTCAACTGATAAGTTATCATTTAGAAAGACTGCAGATATCCTTTCTGTGGACTTGCAAATTTCTGTGACATGGCAAGTGATTTTCAGCTGTGATGAAGTTAAGCATACCTACCATTCTGAGGATAACAGAGATTTTTCTGCATGCTAATCATAAAATAGGAAGCTCTCTTTATTCTCTTTGACATTCGTTAAAATAAATAAATAAACCACTAAGTGTTCATTTTGAATCTTATTGTCATAAGGCTTTAGTTGAATTATGAAAAAATAGAGTGACTAATGAGACCAGATCTTAAGAAAAAAAAAAAATCATTGTTGCAGCATAAAGTATAGAAGCTGTAAGAAGGATCTTCTCATAGCCTTCACTCTTTCTGTGGAATTGTTCATTATTCCCATTTTACAAAGAAATTGAAACAAAAAGGCCATAACATCTTTCAGAACAGACTTAAGAGACACTAAGCAGTAAACTGGATGAATACTGCATTTAGCAGACAACTTCTCTAGCAGTCTTCTGAACAGTTATAACAAAGTTTTCTCTTGCTCTTTCAGAGTGGAAAACTGGAAGACTCCTATGTAGCCAGGACCAGAAAGAAGAGGATAAAAAGGGAATGAAGTCATAAAGATAAGTTGGGACAGCATCTAAACAGCACAGTGTGATCTGGAGCAGATTTGGCTGCCTTGCAGTAAACAGCAGCTTCCTTCCAGAGATTTCCACATAGCTGAGCAGGATGGCTCTGCAGATGAGGTCACTCTAGATAGAACATGAATTGCAGAGTGAAGCAAATATCCAAGCCCCCCAGCGTTTACTTATTCTGATTGCATTTGTGTCCTAGTCTAGATATTCAAGATCAAATCACTGACACCGCATGCATGTGAACTTACCGTTATTAACAAGTGATGTGTGTTCAATACCAGCCAGTGATGGCACTGTTCTGGGAGAAACAGATTTCAATAGTATTGAGTATAATTACATTCTGATTGACACAGGAGGCAGCAATTTCTCCTACCAGAAACTAGTTACCTATGGCTGTATCCTATAGAGACATCCATGGTGGAAGAGCTCATTTTTGACAGTGTTTCATGTCTTCCGATTGAGAGCAGGACACATGCAGTTTTCAAATAATCCTAGCAACATGCAATATGTGTGCTCCTTATAAGAACTCCTACAGAAGCAACATCCTTTTGGATCCCTAAAGTTGTTTTATTTATGAATTGTTTGCACTCATGCAGATTTAGAAGCTGGAAAAAGTAGGTAAGTGATAGACACTACATTAATGGTATTGGATGTAGTTTTAAATAGGAAAACATTATATCCAAAATACTGCAAAACTATCTTTGTTTACTTCTTGCAGTAGGAAAATTAATAAAATCTACATTTTTAGTAGGGTTTTGTTGTTTTTTTTTTAATATCTTAGATCACAGCATGATGAGAAATCTAAAATTACTCTTTAATAATAATCTAATAGGAGGGATAGAAGCTTAGAAATCTGAACAATAGCAAGCAAGCCATGACTAGTTCCAGAATAGGTACCATGTCATCATAACGGTCTGAATTATGTTTAATTTGGTCGTGCTTTCTTTCCCTCAATTTTATTTTTGTCAAAATAACAATAACAGTCTACTGCCTACAAAGTTGCTCTGTTTAACACATAACATGCTTGGCTTGGGGTCCATTAACAGACCACAACTTGTGAGCTTCCAGTATCAAGCATATGATGATGAGTGTACACCTCCTACCGCCAAACTGGAATATAAGAGAGGGAAGGAGAGGATAGAATGTCCTAGAGATATCCAATTTAGCCCAGGAAAGTTATTTAGTTATTATTAATAGTTCTGTTATGGATTTCCTGAGAAATGAACTACATCTGTGTCGACAGATATTAGAGAATAAAGAAAAAGAGAAATTTGGTGTCAGTTTCCAGTCTGAAGATTAAATCAAGCAAGGTTTTCATGACTTGCAAAATAATTTTCTCCCTCCATGTTCTCACTTGTATTTCCCATAGATAAAACAAAATCAAGCATACCATTCATGTCCTCTGCTTTCACAAACAAAATATCAGGTGACAAAGCCGAATGTTGTATTTTATTACACGTGAAAGATTCATCTTGCTAATGACACTTGATAACAACTGAACAAGTTAGTAATTAAGTTTTGCCATCTTGCTGAATGTGCCATGGGAACTGATTTTGAAGTTCTAGTTTTACACCAAATTATGTTATAGATGTATTAAGCTCTTGGAGCCAGTGTTTTCGGTCTGGCATTTTTGTTCTTTCTTCAGAGCATAAGTGTATTTACTTGAATGGTTTAACATAATTGCATCCTGTATGAATAATATCAGACTACGTTCACACTTTTGTAGCTCTTCACATCTTCTTAATTAATTGAATAAAAAAAGTAGAGATATTCTTCCATAGTAAATACCCCAATACATTGATGTTCTTAATAGTAGAGAAATCACATATTCTTTTTAATATCATAGTTCCCTTACTTTAAAGAACATCAGTTTAGACATTTTGACCACAAGTGATTATCTAGTTAGTGCACTGTATACAAAAGCTAACAAAAAGCATTTATTATGTTTCCCACATTTAAAAAAAAAAAAAAAAAAGCGCATAATTTTCAAAACCAGATAATTCGTATATTCAAAGTTCTGCCAAAGCTGTGAGACAATCAGTTAAAAGAGGCAGATTAAATAAATTGTGCAGCTGTTGTTGTTGGACCAAAAATTCCTTTTTCCCACATGAATGGCTTTATCACAAACTCTGGAGATGTTTATCTCTCTCTGACAATCCTGGATCTTTTCTACTTCATCCAACAAGAGAATCTCCCAATCACTAAACAAAGGAATAATTTCTTTCTATAAAAATGTTTTCTAAAAAATGGAACAGCATCAAAAGGAAAGATAAAGGATGGGATTTGTCCTAATAGCCTGACCATTAAAAGACTTTATGAGATAAGTGGATTCAAGACACCTCAAGTAGGGGACAAAACTGAACCAAGGTATTCCAGACCCAAGATGAGCAAATTAAAGAAAATTCATAAATCCTTTTGCCTGCATTTTATGTCAAAGTTGCAAATAACATTAAAATAGTTGCCCTCAAAACCAAAAGCAATCTTTGAAATTAATGTATAGAAAACCCCACCATTTTAATTTAGTGATAATCTCAACTGATTTTTTTTTTCCTATACTATTTGGAAAGCTGTCCTCTTTCCCAAGGGCTAGATCCACAGTTTAAGAATAATACTACAGTGTCACTCTGTGATGTCCTCCATGACGAATGAATATAGCACTGCAGGAAAAAGGTTTTCAGCTTTGCTGTGTGAATTCTAGACATATTTAACTGTAAATAATATTAAATAAAATTTAACTGTAAAATCTTAATGTTAAAATGATACTTGTTTTAGGTATATGAACCTCCCCTTCTGAAGATACACTTACAATCCAGAGTTAAGCAAACGGCCACACTGCACCTGTTCTACAGTTGAATGTTCAGTTCTATTACTGTAGCAGCACTTTAATGTAGGTTATTTTTTCTGATGTTACAAGTTAGTATGTACATAATTACATACATGAGCTTGCAGATATGTTTTTGTTAGCTCTGTTGATTATTTTTATGTCAGGATAACTCACCTTGACAGTCACAGGTACTGGAAGGAGAGCACTAAGAGACGGTATGATCACAGTGCAGTCTACATTGCAAAAGTTACTTTTTTATAGCTACTAAGTTCTGCTTAGGCAAGACAAATGTTCTTAATAGCAGCCCTAATGATGACACCTGGTGTCTTATTAAACAACTGCAGTAAATATTAACTCTTCGGGCCTTTTTAATGAGTGTATAAATGTGATTAATATCTCCAGTTAATTAATTTATGCAAAACATAATGTATTTGTTTATTCATAAGCTTTGGCTATTGTATTTATATCTTTCTTCTATAATTATGAATAACTGCACAGATTCAGGACAATCTTTGGTTTGTATTAAATCATGACATGAGTCTACAGTGGAACAAAAATCAGGAGATACGATATCATGGAACAGATCAGATACTTTACAGACTAACACCTGACATTGACATCTCCATGAATGGGAGTTGAGGGTTTATAATACCCTTTCAGACACAAAATGTAATCTGCAGTTATATTCTGTCATTTTGCTTCAGCTTTCAGGAGATTATCACATAAGGTTTATCATTCTTCTTGCAGACATGTTATCTGCAAGTTAGTGTGGCTTTTTCAACAGCCTATCTGTGGTAGGTAACAAAATTATTTACCAGTCTGCTGTCACAGGGCATGGAAGTAAAAGGACAGACCTATGCAGAGTATCAGTGTTCATTTCCCACATGAGGAATGGTCTTTGAAACAGAGAGACAGGGTGATGAATGTTATTAAGGAGTACAATTCAGCAGGTTGCTGTAGTAGAGTACTTATCCTCCACAGCTGTGAGTGACGGTGTCCTCCATGTTGGCAAACATTTATTGCAGACTTAGCATGACCCAGGACCAGCAGGAAAAGTTTATTCTGCTGTTTCTCCACAACAGTTGTGATAAATTGTTCTCTTATCTGAAAAGAAACTGAACTTTTCTGAATCTTACCTACATTCAGCCCACAGCTACCTGCACTACTTGTAATTCATTCCCTCTTCATCTCCTTTCTTCACAGTTTTTAGATAAACAATCGTGTTAAGACCACTGAAGAAAGACTCTTAAAAAAAATATCACATCATTAAGACTATTCAGGTATTCATGAAGTACTGAAATATGGATAATGACTTGAACGTGTCAGTAAAATGATCATCTGTCCCCAATTAATATTGATGTATTGCAGTTGTGAAGGCTTTTAATGATCGCATTACTAGGAAATTATTGCTGCTCATATAATTTGTCCTTATAATCATGTATTTATCATAGATACAAAAGACAAGTTCCCCAAGAGGACTATTAAAGCCCATATTCTGCTGATGCTTAATTGGTAGAGAAGACAGTCTTTACACTTATGTGGAAACAACCGTCTTTTTATCAACACCAGTGTCTCTTTTTAATTACAGTATATATATGCTACACATACTGTATGTTTTATGGGCATGGGCTGTAACAACATTTCTGAAAAATATCTGTGTGGGGTGGAATAGATAACCAGTTAGGCAAGAATTAGCCTGAATAACTTTCAGAAATTGTCTACGGAGAGGACAGTGATGAACTAAAAATATTAATAGTTTTTCTAAGCCTACCTTAGGGACTGCCTCTATATGAGGTTATTCAATTACACAATACTTCTGTAACTCATGGCTGCAGGAATTGGATCCCCAAATAATGGCACAGGTATCTGAATGGTGTGTTCAATACACTAGATAGATTTCAGACCACTGAATTTTATAGGCTTAAAGATAAAATGAGGGCACCATGGCTAATCACTAAATCTTACTCTGCAAAATGAGTTCCCTTGTCTGATATAATTGCCTGACTGTCTCCATAAACAGATTACAACTGAATGTTGTATCTTCCATCTAGTTCTATCTGTAAATTGATAATATACATGGTCACTTGGTACACTTTTTATTATGATTAAAAAACCTGGAGTCCTGAAAGTATGCTTTATTTGTAATTTAGAGAGTTATCTGATGGATCCATTTCCCCTGCAAATTACAGAATATGTCAGACTTGAGGCCTCCTAAATATGACACTGCTAGGGTAGGCATAGCCATCAATCTCAGAGGGTATTTTGCTTATAAGGACTACAGTGTCACATGCAGCTAGAAAACAAGAACTTTGAATTTTGAATACATTTTTGCCGCTGCCCTTTTCTTTTGTTTGACTAATGCAAGAAAAAGTTACTGGTTAAATTCTTCTCAGACTGGCCTAGTGATATTGATAGTTGCTCTAATTATTAAAATTTACATGAAGAGAATGTGGTTCTCTACTGATCTTTCTAATTCTAAAATTTCCCTTGGATGCATGCTCACTGTGATTCACTTAGATCATTTCGCACAGAGGAGGGAGCAAATGCCATGAGTGCAAACCTGAAAAGTGGATTAAGGCTGCTGTTTGTTGAGAGATATACACACACACAAGGGAGGTGGGGAGAGAAACTTGGCAGGCCTCAACGACATCTTGGGATGTTCCTCTTTAGCGTGTCGCAGTGGGTTAACATCATGGCTGCTCCAGCCTAGAGAGCCAGGAGAAGATGCCTGTTCTCACTGCTCTGCCTGGGGTTACTGGCAGGTGCCCATAGTCAGCAGTTGACAGAAATTGGCCCCATATGAACAAGCAGTAACAACTAGTCTCCAGTTCTGCTTTATTAGTTATGTATGACAAGCCAAATGATAGTCTCTGTATCTACCTACTCCCTACCTCTGACATTATTGCCCAGACAGTGCTGTATAATGAGATGATATGTATCTCTCTCCGCAAGGTCTCTCATGAAATCACCAACTCTCCCTTAACCCTCATAAAGATCGTTTGGAAGATTGACTGCATCTTTTTTGCCTTGGGTTCTGTGCTTTTATTATACAATGCTCAACTTTTTTTTTTTTTTTAATATAGTTCTTTATTATAAAAAATACTTTTTTATTATTATGTTTTTCCTTGGGGATGTTTTCTGTGTTTACTTCTAATTGTGTGTCTAGATTCCCCCAGGGAACTCAAGTGGGCTCTCTTATACATGTGTCTAGCTTTATAAACTAGGATTACAGGTCTGTTCTGTGTTGTACTTCTATCTAAGGTAAGTTATTTATATGCAAGTTTTTACACACATACAGAATACTTGCTAACTAACTTCATTTTCTCTCCCTCAAAAGTTGTTTTGTGTTTTTACTTTCAGAATAATAAAATATATCTGCCCTGACAGAAATTGCAATCTTCCTTTGTAAAAGAATCAAAATGACTGATGGTCTAGTAAACCCCAGTGAAATCACTTAAAGCTCAGCAGAAACCTAGCCCAAGTCACTGCAATTATCATTCTAAGCAATATAAGCAAAATGTTTCCATGATGCCTAAAGTTGGAGAATAGATTTTTACCTTCCAAGTGGAAGTGTGAAAATATTCCTAACTATATTAAAGTATGTTTCGTTGAATAAAATCAGTAAGTGGACCGATATATTTTCTTCTTTCTTTTTTTTTTCCCCTCTCTCAAAAGAAACCAAACCCAAAAATGAAACAAAACAAAACAAAAAACTATCAAAAAAAACCCCAAACAAACAGCCCTGTACTGAAAACATATCTCCTTTGACTAAAAATGAAACTTCTCATCCTCGGGCAGTTTTTTAAAAAGTGAATAAAACAAAGACTAGAGTCACAAAGGAAGGAAAACCAATGTGGCATTACATTACTGTCCAGCATAGGACAATCAGAATGTTTGTTCCACTAGACTGATTTTAATTTTGAAGATATGAAACCAAAAGTGTCATTCTTAGACATACCAAAAGCATGTTCTTACCTTCTAGTCACACCATATCCTAGGTCAGCAGCTCTCAACCTTTCCTGCTGACATAATAATTCAACATAAATAGTTAAAATCCCAGGTGAGGATCTCAGTTACAAGGTTACCGAGTCATGCTAACCTATTTGCTCATGGGTTCAATTAACACATGGGTATATTGGGTATTATGACCCATCTCCAGCAGGAAATGTTTCAGCTGTCCTAATTCTAAATACTGTGAAATCTGTTTCTTATCATACTTATCTGAGGGCAAGAGATCTTGGGTCAAATCCCTGATCTGAATAAGATATTGCTTGTCTCCCCTTGCATGGGCTTTTTCAGAGACTTACTGCTGTTGCACAGTCTGAGGTGAAGCTTCCCTATTGCTTCTTGTTGGAGATGGAAAATATGTTTAGTATGCATTGAGCTAGAGAGGAAGCTTGCGGATGACTCGAGACAATGGCTGGTACACACTCTATGCATATTAGCTTGCAAGAGTCTAATCTTCCTTCTTGGAAAGGTAAAATCAGAAGAGTAACAACAATAAAGAAATGAGACAGTTTTCCACTCCATTAGGTAGTATCTCATTCTCATGGGACCTATAGATTTGTATGACTTCAGGCAATTGCTATTTAAACTATGAATTTCACAAGATGTTTTTTAATGTGTCAGGAAATACAGTGCTGGGATACTTATTCAAATCCTAACTTTCCTGTAGGTCATAATATATGTCTTACCACTATATTCAGAAATTTCTTCCAAGAGGTGAAAGATCAGCTAGATAGCCCAGATGTTATAAATCTTTCTGACTTTTTCTCTGATGTACCAAAGGAGTCTTCATTCATCAGATAGAAAAGTGGAGATTGTGTAAAGGTGGGTGTGAGGACAGTCCTCACCTTGGTGTCCATAATATATCTGTTCACCTGGAAGGGGTACCATGTGTGGAGGAGGCTGTGGCAGCTTCATGAGGCCTGAGAAGAGTACCTCAAATGCACTTGGGTGAGCTGATGTTTGCAGCAGAACCATCAGGAAGGAGGAGAGGAAGAGGTATTCATTCACTCTCAGCTGTACCTGTACTTGGGAGTTGTGTCTATAATTGCAGTTTCCCTGTCCTTCCTCCTTCACACAGGCCTGGAATATATGGTCTGATCAATTATTATGTCACATTTCATGAAAATTGTGTTTCTTCCTTTTATTTTCTTTATTTTTCTCTCCTGTTCATCTCTTCCTAGGTGTTGCATGTCTATTCTCATAGGCCTAAGAAAATAATATAGTCATCTCTTGTTTCCCCTGTGGCATAGCAATGCGGGGATCTGAGTTCTACTGATCTCAGAACTAAAGACATCACTATGCTTCTTGAGTCAGGTAGGTCACTAACTAGATTTTATATCACAGAATAATAAACAGAGAATAAAACAGTAGTGAGAAATGTTTTTTCATCTGTTTGCATGGCTGAAGACACAGGTTGACACCACCTTAAGTGCAGAATTGAACTGAGCTGCAAATTTTGAATTCATAGCCTCACTTCTAGAGTCCAGGATACACTACATAAAAAGTTTTTGCATTTCCCTATGTCTTAGAACCTTTCTGTTTTCCTGATGTGTCTGTAATGGCTAAATAGATTTTAACAACTTTAAGAAGGCAAATGGGTAAAATGATGTAAGGTGGGTTTTTTTTTGGAAAAAAATGGGAAAAAATCTCCTATAGCTGTACTTACAAGTTGCATGCCAGTTTCAGCTAGATATGATTTAAGGCAGCCAAGTTATAAACCCTGAAAAATAGGGTTTATAATGGAAACAACTGACCCTGAACTTCAGTGTCATGTGCACAATGCTATAGTAGCTGCTACTTGACACTCACTTTCCATCTCTCACTTCAACAACAAAAAAATAAAAATGCTACTCAGTTATTACCTAATAGGTTAGGTTGCCCATGCAGGGGCGTTCAGTTCCTCCTCTTCCTTTGTTGCATAATCTGCCTCTTAAGATTCAGTGATCAGAAAGATTTAAGCCTGACTTTACTCCTTCTAAAGTCAAGGCGGTTGCTTTGCAGGTTGTCAATTTGCACATAAAGTTTTGTGCGCTTGGAAGACTTTTAGAGGTTTGGCCAGCATTAACCAATTTGTTTCCCAGACCTTTTTCAACACTTCCTCAGTAAGAAAGGACTGTATAAAGAAATATTGTATCAGTATTACTCAATATCACATTTGGGTAAGAGCCAGGATGCTTGTGGGAAACAATAATCTCCAGAAGCATTTGCCTAGCTGGAATAACCTGGGAAAAAAAACCCCTATGATTGTCTGTACCTCTTTTCCAGCTCTTTAGTTATGGGCAGCCATCTAAGAATCAGGGACTGCTCTCTTTTTGTCACATCAACAACGTGACAGCTTTCCCGGAGGGAATCATTAAGAACCAAGCCACTTCATCCCTTTCACTGCCAAAATAAAAGCAGTTTCCCAACTGATCTGCTCCCTCTCCTGTCTTTGGTCTTCAGTGTCACATCTAGGGGAAGTTCTGGGCAAAGTGTTCCCTAATGAAATTTCTGCTGCAGCTTGCAAGGAAGGAAGAGTGGGTAGTCCTCAGTCTGAAAGAACAAACCTGAATTTTCCAGTAGACACACAGTCAAAGCATATGGACCTCCAAAACGGGTGGTCTCTTTGAAAGGATACACAGTAGGAACAAAGTGGGATGCTGCAGAAAAGACAAATAATGGGTGGAAATTAATATAGAGACTGTGTAGATGGGATTGATCTAGATTAGGAAACAGAGCTGATTGCTGGAGAGAGATGAGCAAACAGGTGAGTGCCCAAGTGTCCACAGGCCTTCTTTTCTCTTAAATCAGTGTATCTCCCATCAACTAATTGCTAATAATTTCAGGAGGCTCAGAGCCTGAAAAGGTAAATATGATGTGCATCACCGCCACCCTTCAGCAGAGTATTCACACTTGTCGTGGTTTGAACTCCGATAGTAGCCAGTCACCATGTGGCCAGACGTTTACTTCCCCACCCTCACCCCCCCTCCCCGGCAAAATAACCTGTGAGACAGCGTGTGTCTGCCTATATACTGTACTATATACTATATACTATATACTATATACTATATATATGATATGCAATACTCAAGTGACCAACCCGGGCCCAGCCCTCCATCTGTGCTGCCTCTCAGCCCAAGGAAAGTTAACTCTATTCTGGCCAAAACCAGGATACTTGTTCACAGTAAGGTCAATAGTAAATTCAAATTGAGTTTAAAGAAAATGCACTAGCATGGATGAGGGGAAATACTCTTTTGTCAAACAATCTTCACCTCTGATTTGGTAAAAAAGGTATTTGGAAGTTTTTATATTTTAAGAAGCAGTCATCATCTGAAAATAATATTAAGGTGGTCTAAATTACTGCTTTAACCTTACAGCAAAGGAGCCATTAATTGGGCCCGGAGGAACCCAGAAATTCATTGAGAGCGCTAAAAATCTAAATGTCTTAAGACTGCTTTCCAAGAAACATGATTTTCAGCTTTTTCTCTTCATACCTATCACCCCAAAAAGGTATCTCTATGCTGGACAGGTAGGTGAGAAATATTTTTATTCAAATTGTGGCTATAAGCAAAAAAACCTTACAAGTTTTCTTTCCTGTGAAACAAAACCTTTGGGATAGAGTGTAAAAAAAACCAAAACAAAACAAAACAAACCTCTAAAACGTTTTCACTTTCAATGGGACAAACTACAGCTGGACTAGAAATGTTAGTTATTTGCCAAATACAGCCATGTCAAGCATGTGGAATACCACCACCCCGTTAGAATTTAACAGAACATGAGCTTTTTAAGAACCCAGCAGCTTTCAGACTTCTGAGAGAGTCACAGCAGGTCATGCCTACAAAAGCTATTGCCTGATACAGTTACTGGCTTCAGCTGATTCACGCCGTTCTATTATCAACAGGATCCTATGAGCAGAAAACGTGGAGAGCATATATTGCATATGATTGTTTGTTGATTATTTAAGAAACCAAACCACAAATATTTTAATGAACTAGGTATTTTGTCCTTAGCTTTTTGTAAAAAAAAAAGTACTTGTCTAGGAATCTGCATAATGTATTGTTACTAGGTATACCAAAGATACTGAAAGTTTCAAAAAGGAAAAATGCAAGCCTGTATTAAGCCTGTTTCAGAACAGAAGACAAAAATAAAGGCTCAAGATTGGCTTTTAAAATTTGAGAGTAATCTGTAGCTCTGTGTACCTACAGAAGATCTGTTTTTAATCAGGAAGGCAAGGTAAATTTCCTTTTCCCAACTGATATTAGAAAGAGCTCCGTTATCTCCACATATTTATATACAAATGCTGAAAATCTGGTAGCCTCTATAGTTTTGAAAGTGTACGTGTACTCTTCATGTCTGGTTTATCATTTTTCACATGAAGTCAATATCTGACCCAAAGGACACTGAATGGTGGAAAAGAAAAAGGAAAAGAGCACATCCCTCAGCACAAACAGCCTAACTTTTAACATTCATTTCCAGTGCACCCCTGAAAAAAGAAAGAGCCATTAAATGTTCCTTCCTGTAAAGCAGATGAATTAATAGCAGTTACATTTAAATGCTGCTTACATTGTTTAACAGGCAGTCTTTTATAATGTCAAGTTAATGAGAATGCCAATCAAGGAGGAATACTGTATGTTAAAATATGCAAATGAGATGTTAGCATAGTGAGGTTGCTGTCATCTTTAAATCATGCGACATGGTGCCAATTTGTGAGAACTTTCTCTGGAAATGGCCAGATTTCAATGAAAAAGACAAACTTATGTGATTACTAAATTCACAGTGTTTGTCACTTCCATGACAGCTGAGGGAAGAAAGCAAAGCCAGAACATGCTCAAGCATAACTTTATTTAGTGTAATCTGAACAATAAGCACAGTTCATGACATCTTGAAAAGAATGTGATTGCAATCGAGTGATAATTAAATTTGAAAAAGATAACCAGTGATCTCTGAAAGCCATGAATTACAGAAATAGCTTATAACTCTACTTTTATAGGTACATTTTTTTTGTATTTCAGGAGCTGATTTTTATTTTTTTTTTTAAACTGAGTACTGAGTGGAAGTGGAAGCAGTATAGTCAGCATCTGCAGAAAGGAGTCAGGAAAATCCCCTAAATTTAACAAAGTTGGGGCTCATGTGGAGCTTTGGGGTTTTCGGAGGTTGTGCAAACAGTTTAAACTAGAAAATTCTTTCTCCAGGCACTCCATAGAGATATTTATAGTACTGTCGTATAATAATTAACTGTCAAAATTATCTAAGTTTACCCTGGTGAAGAGTAATTGGGATGCCTCATCTGCATCCTCCTACACTGAACCTATGTATTTTAATTTAAAGATCTAGTCCGGGTTATTTGGCGGGGGGGGAGCAGAAGAGGGTTCTTTTGTGGGTGAAGGGAAGTGTGTGACTACTCTGAAGACTGTGGCTTTAGGGTCTACAGAAAAATAACCTTTTGGTCCAAAGGGCCTGACATATATCAGCTGTAAAGCTGCCTTTACCCAAAAGTTCAAGACTTGTGAGGTTCTGGTTTACATCTTCAGAACACTGGTATCCAAAGGGTATGTGTGACATACTATACAGCAATTTTTACTTGGCCTGACCTGATAAATTTATTTGGAAAATATTTTACATTCCAGGAAATTCAAATTTACTTATCTGACTTGGGGAGTTTATCTGAGTGTTTGTTATATTCTGGATTAAAAAATCAAAAGTTACTGCCTTTCCTGAATTTTCACCTTGAAAATGTTTCTGTCCCTGAACTGCTTACAGATGTTTAAGGGGAATCATTTAATGACACCTGAGTTCAGCACCATTCATGTTCTAATACATACCAAAAAATATCCTGATGACTGCCTCATTACCTTAAAAAGTTTCATTATTACAAAAATTATTCTTTTAATATGGCCTCAAATGAAAGATGTCTAAGGCATATCCATGTACACATTGAATACATTTCATTTTTTGGACATAAATTTTAATTTAACAGCATTATACCATTCCCTGCTTCAGCTGTACATTGCTCTCCTATGCGTCCTTTTTTAACATAAGAGGAATTTTAGGAGTAATTCAGTTTTCTTACAATATTGATGAAGATGACTGCTAAATCCCTCAATGAATTCCTTTCTTTCCCTGTGGGGGAGAATAAAAGACACTTATTATATATTTTAAGTTTTGTTTACGTTTTTGGTCTCATCAAAGTGGAAAAGAAGGTTTCTTCTGTGCCTTAAAAAAAAAAAAAAAAAAAAAAAAAAAAAAAAAAGTGTCAGTAAAATAAAACATGGGAAGAATTGTAATGGCTGCAGGCCACTTCTGTAAAAAATGTGTCTTCAGAATTTTCTTTTTCTTAACACAGTCCAAAATTCAGTTTTTAAGACAATGCTGAGTATATTTTATCAACCCTTTCATTATCTGTGAGTACAACCTGAGGTAATTTAGGTTCTTGCCTCTTTCTTCATTGTATTGGGGAGGCTTTGAAATGATGAAACTTTATAACTTTAAAGTTACAACTTTACCATCACATTTTAGTGGGGCAGTGTTTTGGGTTTTGTGGGGTTTTTTTAATACTGAAAGTAAGCAAAGCTTAGTCCAAGCTGCAGTCTTTCAAAAATCACTAGAGAATTTGCTGAATAAATGCACAATTATGAGAGAGTCTGAAAGACTGAACCTCTCTCCTTGTGCTGCCACCCACGGCAACACCGAAAAGTGACTGGTAGCGCTTGACTTGCTTCCTCTCTCCTTTGCCCCTGACTGAATGGAAACTCTCTCCAGGCCACTGCAGCTTCTTGTCTTTACAGCTGTCAAGCCCCTCACCCAGCTCCTTCATATGTTCAAGTGAGATATATTTCCTGGACACTGGGCGTCTGACTGATTGCCTGCTCTGAAAGACTAAAAGCGAATTATTCCCATGGGCCAAACTGGCTGCAGTAAAGCTTTTTCGTCTTCAAAACATTAGGAGGCCCCGCTGAACTAAAGAGAACCAAAGTTTAGCATCTTGACATTGAAATGAAATGTAGGATGTGGCACACTTCGAGTGCAGATAAAAATTGCAGATCCCTAGACGTAAAAAAAAAAAAACAAACAAACCAAACAACTCAGGAGATTACTTAGTAGACATGTTGCTTTCAAAGGGAGGTCTCCCACATTATTGTCTGAACGGTGACCTGGGACAGCTTGAATGGATGATGCCTGGCTATAGGTAATTTCTCTCGTGCCTGTAGAAGTCCCTGTTAAATGACCAGTGAGTGAGATGATGATTTTATAGTAATCTCATCATGTGTCAAATTAATACAGTCATATCTTAAAACTCATTCCCTTATTTGTCTTCTATCCAGATCTGTTTCATGAGCAATCCAAATCCTGTTTCAAATGCTGTAAGAATCTGATTGCCAGTGGGTTTTTTCCTGCCAATGAAACTGTTCATTTCCATAAGTCAGCAGCGACTTGGAAACCCACAGAGGACATCACAGAATTAATTTGCAACATCCTTTCTGGTGTAAAATCTATTTTATGTTAGCTATTTTGATTTTATCTTAACATAGCATTAATTTATCCTCTTTTGTTGTTGTTGATGGTGGGTTTTCTGATATTTGTTTGGTTTTTATTGTTGTTTCTAAGATTATTTGAGGGAAGATCTTGCTTATGCTGTATGTATCCTTGTTAGGAAATAGATTTTTAAGAGTAAAATTTTCTAGTAGTCAAGAAAGTGAGATTCTAGATTCTTCTTTTTCTTCAAGAAATGGATTACATGGGAGGTGAAAGGTTCTAATTAAACTTTCTTCCATTAGCACTGAAATAAGACAGAGGTTCAGAGACTGTATTTGATTTTTAACAGAGCTAGACTTGAAAACTGTATTGGTTTGAGAATTTAAACTCTTGGCCTCAACTGGCTTGGGAAGCTATAAACTTTGGATAAAACTTTGCTGGGTTTTGGATAAATTCTTGGCAGCCAAAGCCATGAGAAAGAAGTCAGAGGTATTCTTATCTACAGTGTTCCTAAGCATTTACTTAACATTTAATTCACAGGTATAGTGAATTTAAAATTCACCAGGCAACTGAGAAATATATGCGTTACTACTCACTTGAAAAATCCATATTTGTGAGGAATTGCCACATTTTCTAGCAAAGATGGAATTTAAAGAATTTGTTGTTAAAAGTTTATTGAAGTCATTTTAAAAAGAGATGGGGTTAAAAGACACCACGAGGTTTTGTACCCTTTAGATGAACGGAGGTTCTATCTTTTTAATAGAAGGTGACGCTAATGTCTCATCCAGTTTTAAAAAATTTCCACCTTTCTATTTAGCATGACTTACATCTTTTTTTCAATATTTTTAAATTTATTTATTTCCAATCAAGTAGATGATTTGTTGTAGTGGCAACGGTATCAGCTGGAAATGAATGAGGTAAAAGATATTAGAAAGATATTGCTGTCAGCTGAAAATATCACCAAGTTTGGAGTGAGTTTTCTGTACACACTGCAGAGTAATTGCCAGGATACCATAAAGGATTGACTTCAGAGCAACAAAAGTCAGCCTCTCTATTCTGAGCTTTGCTAGAGGTGTGTGGAGATTATGGGCCACTGTGGCAGTATTCCTCAGAGTTAAAAACTGGGCTCAGCCACACCAAAATCCCATGGACAGCTCCCCAGCAAGGACTTTAGGTACAGGTGAGTTTCCCAGTATCCAGGCATGAATGATTTAATGACTTTTTGGGTCACGAGTTGTTTCTTTGTACTGAACACAAAGCCCTGGATGGACTTCTATAAATTCATGCTTTTTTAAAAAAACAAAAAACCAACACATATCAATAAACTTTGGCATTGCAAAGTTCCTTGGTAAGGATTTTTCCTGGTTATATTAATGGTGGATAAGTTTTGGGAAGAGAATTTCAATGGTAAGACTACAAGGAAGATTCAGGGAAGTATTTTTTGTAAAATTTAATTAGTTTCATCAGAAAGGGACGGTATCTGAAGAATATGATGTAGGTTCAAAGGCAGGATATATGGAAAGAAAAAATCCTTTGAGTTGGAATAGGATACCACAAGCTTGACAGTATTAAGAGGCATTTGGATAATACCCTTAATAGCATGCTTTAATATTTAGCGAGCCTTGAATTGGTCAGACAGCTGGACTACATGATCACTGTACGTCCCTTCCAACTCAAACAGCCTATTCTATTATTCCATTCCATTCCATTCCATTCCATTCCATTCCATTCCATTCCATTCCATTCCATTCCATTCTATTCCATTCCATAAGACCATAAACACAGGAAGATGACAATTCTACTTTTGATGCTGATGGAGTATTGCGGGCACAATATTCTTTTCATTACTTCATTTAGCCAAGAAAAAGTTTTCCTGTCTGCTTCAGAACAGTAAGAAACATGACAGATCCCCAGTGTCCAGGAGAAGTTGTGACAGCCCTTTACCAGTACCTGCTGACCTGCAGGTTAACTGGGTTAACAGCTACAGAGCTCTTCACTATCACAATGCTGAAACAATACCCATGTGTCTGGAAGTTCTCAGTCTTCCTAAACTAGTTGGAATGATTTGAAGTTGACATTATCAAGGATGGGGATATTGTCTTATGCCACATGGGAGTGAAATCACTAAATCGTTAATATGTACAATCCAGAGGATGGAGATAGTCAGTAGTTAAAGGTCAGATATGTGTTATATACTGATCATTTATTTATATCTATATGTAATTGGTGTTTTCTCAGAATCTTCTCAAACCTTTTTAATTCTAAAATGGTATTTTAAGAGTTTAGTATTTTATCTTGTTCAGAAACTGTTATTTAACAGATCATCGCTTGCCTAATATTTCAGTTTGCAAACTACTTTCCAGTTATTTTCAATTATCTTTGAAATAATCAAGGTCAGGATAACAGATAAAAGAGAGAATTTCAGTGGTATTAAACCTACAAATGATGACTCTGAAAGGGGAAAAAATGGTAGCATAGCCCTTTTTTCTTTAATTTCCATCACGGTGTAAAAAAAATAAAAATAAATACTTTTGAGCCCATTGGGCATTTAAATATTAAGCTAATGGTAGACTGTTATGGGAAAAGAAAAGTATGCCTACAGTCTTGTTCTTAATGCCACAGTCTACAGTGGATAGACACAATCTGTGATTGATTAGTAAAGTAAATATATATATTCTTTAAATAAGACATGACGCTTCAGCAAAATTAAGACAATTTCTAAAATAAAAGCTGAGGACTTGAATCTGATTCAAGCAATCACAACCACAGCAGAGGAAAGGAGGAGAGACTTCATTCTACTGACAGTTTTTGGAAGCTTTCTGTCTCTGGAGCACATGGGAAGGCAGAATGAATTTGCAGCATCCACAGAACAGATGGACAGTCTGTGATTCAACTTGAATTAGACAAGTATTAGCTTTCAGGGAAATCCAGGTAGTCTCTTCTTCATGATTTTCTAGTTTTCTCTTTGGGTGGGGTTTTGGCCTTTTTATTGTTTCACAGAAGCTATAATTGGCATTTTTTTCATAAGATGTTTTGAAATGCAGTACTTTTCTCTAATTCTACCTATATGAATTCAATGGAAAGATTTTCTTTGCATTTTCTGCAAGCAGAATCAGGAACTATACGTGCTTGGGAAAGTATGGGACCATCTCATAATTTCCACTTGTATTTCTGTTATGTGCATGGATACAATTCTAAGACAGTCCTTTTGAGAAATACAAATTTAGAGTGATAATAATTAAGACTATGCTTTCCCAATGCTTCTTTCTCTGTTATCTTCTTCAACTTTTCTCCTAGTTATACTTAGGAAGCCTCTAGCAATACAAAATAAATATAGAATTTAATGGTAATAAACCTGTCTTTGGAGCAGCCTTTTTAGTAGAAAGACCCTCCACTCTGCACAGCAGCTATTGAGAGGAGCCAAGGACTTTCACAAATGATGGTCAGATAGCTAGAGTTTATTCTCTTGGTGTCACTTCCTCTAATTTGAGCAGTCTGCATACCTTCTCAATAGGAGCTGTGTATAGACATAGATAAAACCACCTGCCAGGGTTAAGTAAAGGAAAATCAAATTCAGAACTGAGAAAATACTAGATTTCGGTTTTCCCATGCAAACTTGCATTAAGTCATTTGGGTGAGCCGCAGGAGGCAATTTTTAATTAGATGACTAACTTGTGTATTTTTCCCTGAGGTTCCCTACTTCTGTACACAAGACGAACCTGTGCTGGTGATTAGGGTAGTATGTATGGTGAAGCTGTGGTCTGGTTCCTGACTAACAAGAGAATAATAGACTTACGACTCTTGGCTGCCATTCCAGGTGCTGGATGAAAGTGTCCTGTAGTGTACACATATTCTGCTTACCTAGCCTTTTCTTACATCCATCCGCTCAACCTCATTTCAAGTTCTACTTTTTTTCTGTCTGATGTTCTTCCTTTGTTTCTCACATATTTCTGATGCCTTTTCTCAATCAACTGGCTGTAGTCTCAGGGTGTCAGTTGTCTACATCAAGAGGTTTCTTTCAGCATTGCAGACAACATATCTCACTTTCACCTGGTCTAGCTTCACTTTTTACAGTCTCTTATCTCCACAATCCTCGTCTCTCGCCAGATTTGCCTTCCCCTCTACTTCTTATTCCCCCTTCTAGTTCCACCTCTACTGAGGGACTTCTTCCTCACAACTGAAAAATCCCTAATATGCTTTTTTAATTTCTCACCCCATAAATGCTAGGCCATCACTGTCCCACTCGTCCTTTAATATCTTCCTCTCACCTTCTTTTCAGAAACCCTACAGCCTTTTCTGTGCTCATTTCCAGTGAATTACTATTTTCCTTTTCCATGAACTATCTACCTCCTCTCTATTTTTCTTTTTATTAATCCTGCAGTCACTACTGTGCCTGCAACAAGGAAAGCAACACTCAAAGGACAGAAGATACAAATGGGAACCTAAAACTTTGTCTTCCATAACTCACAACACACTTGACTGTCCCAGAAAAATGACAATTTGCACAATGAAACTCTGTATGAGACAGTGGAAAGCACTTGCTCTTCTGCATCACCATTCTGCACTTTTTATGATACTAATATCATGGAAAGTAAAACTTGTGCAATTTTTGTACAGAGAAAGAAGAATGTGGGTGTTGAAACCTGCTACACTACACCTGCTGATCCATCCTGTGTTTAATTTTATTTCTATTCATGTTCTCCTTGCCAGTGGGGAAGGCTAAATAATGTCAATGTCTTCTCAGTCATCCTTATCACAAATGATCATTCTGTGTGGCCTGTGTTAATCATTCTCACCAGTCTCCATCTCTCACTATTAGATTAATAGTTGCCAATTATGCATAGTCTCCACTGCACAGCTATTGTTTACACATTCTCTAATTCTCTTCATTAGACCGGTGAATGGGCATAATTATAAGTTAACCATCCATTTACTCAAGGACAGTGAGAAATATAGTACAGCAAGTGTTTGGTACCATTATAACATTTTGGACTAATTAAAAAGAAACTCAGACTTTACAGAGCCCCATCACATCCAGTAGGAACATTAATCTCTTGCTTGGCATGCGTGTTCAATGTGCAAGATCATTGCAGTATTAGAAACTGTAGACAGAACACAGAGAGAAGAGGTACCCAGTGTTGCCTTAATCCTTACCATTTGTCATTTTAATGGGACAAAAATATGAATGATAACAACTTTGGGTTTTAGCACTTAATAGCTAAGACAGATAATGAGTAGAGGCAAGGTGCTCAATCTTTCAGCATTTTTGAGAAAAGCTGGAGGCTAAAGGTGATAGAAAGGACACACAAGGGGCTCATTGTTTGTTAACTGAGATGAGCAGTGAGGAAACTTAATTACAGTTTAGCTAAAAATGTCAGTGAGTTTTAAGGAGCACTTCTTAAAATAATGAAAGATTGCATACCATTTTCTTTTGGGTTGTTTAACTAAATCACTGCAGTCATCTGCTCTATAATGTGACTCTCTTATAGGTGTCTAACTTTCTCTGTTTCTCCTTACTTAAGAAAGGAAAAATTTCATTATTCCTAAAAAGATGCAAGTGTGGCTTCTCAAAGACAGAGAATAAGCAGAGCTCTCTATTCTGTAAGAGAGGCCTTCATAAGGGATCTATTCCAAAAAATAGAAGCCAAAAATTTTGTTCAGTATCTCATTTATTCAAGACACAGTAACAACAAACATTTGGTTCATATTTCTCATTAGCAGATTTTTCTCAAATAAAAATAATGAGGCATATTGAACAATTAGTTAGAAAGTGGAAATCTCTCCATAATTACAATGAAAAATGTATTTACAAATAAGATAGCTTGCCCAGTCCAGGAAAAAGGATGAATACTTTGTAACTAATTATTTTTCTTCTGAAGCTCTCAATCATAATGCACTTGAAAATGAAACAGCATGTAATAATCCTTTTACAAAGTGGGAAGCGGATTAACTTTTTCTGTTAATTATTAAATGAATATTTTTTAAAAGTCATCCCTGTTTTATATTTAAGGGAAATCTCAATCTATTAACCTTACATTCTGTGCAGTTTCTATTATTTAAAGAGTTTCAACTACCTTCTCTCATTTCCTATTCAAATGAAAACAGTGGCCCATATGCTTCCCCAGTAAGCCAACTTCATTGCTGAGCTTTTGTGTGATGTGATTCCTGGGAGGCTCTGCAGAACAGACACTAAATCTGGAGGTTTTAGTTACTGGTAATTTTAGCAGCAACTTGTGCATGATGTAGAAGGATCATGATGCAGTGGACAAAACATATGGAAAAATGTTGTCAGGGAATCACTATTCCAGAGAAATTAATGGCATTCAGATACAAGTTAACTATCCCTACAGATAGGGTCACATAGAGAGAGCTGCCAGCTGTGTGACTGAGACCAAAAATATGCATATCTGATCAATTGTTTCTGGAATTTCTGCTGTTATAGACTGTATTAGACACATTCATTGGTAGCTCAAACACAACTTGTTTCTACTATGCCTCATTACTCTGCATATACAGACTTAAAGTTTTTACTTCTGTAGAACTTTGTCTTTTAGTGCGATAGTTTCCATGACTGCAAACATTACACTTGGCAGTTCTCAGGAAATGCAAAACTTTGAATGATTCATTGAAGCTAGATGACTTTGGAG
Organism: Athene cunicularia; assembly: GCF_003259725.1. Lineage (NCBI taxonomy): Eukaryota > Metazoa > Chordata > Aves > Strigiformes > Strigidae > Athene > Athene cunicularia. The sequence continues at coordinate 109,140,795 of NW_020799091.1, read as the reverse complement.
GTGAATGAGAAATACAAATAAAATATCAAAGAAATAAAATGGCTAGGATATCTTCTGTGCCATCTATAGTGATTAAAATCTTGTCTGCACCAAGTGGTTCACTATTTCTTCTGTGATCTATGGTCTAGACTTCCATTTAGAAGAGAAAATCCACAAAGATGGATCTCCAGCAAGTCTCAGCCTGAAGAAGACTACTTTTATTGACAAAATCAAGGATAGATGCAGGATACAGGAAAAATGTCACAACAGAAAAAAAAGCACTAAGACTACTGATGTTTGTTTTGACATTACAGTAGAACACAATAATAGATTCATACTGGTAGAGTTATCTAATGCTAAACACACATGACATGATCAACAAAAGAATGCTTCATTCTATGATAAAATCTGGGACTGGTCTGAAGACATATGCAGAAAGATCTGTTGGAGGCAAATGGCTCAAAAGACATGGAAACAAAATATCCCATAGGTTAATTTCTAATTCAAGTAACAATGAGTACTGACCGATCAAAGGTGCTGTTTCGGGTAGAATTGTGAGTTAAGTAGGTAGTATTACTTCTGATGAGATTTTTGCAAAGTAATATTTTAGGGTATGTAACATATGTTACAATATTTTGATAAATACTTTGTTACACTTTACAGTTAATTTGGATTAGCAGAAACTCAGATGTCTTGCAGCTGAATAAGGACGGCATTTGAAAGAGGAATGTAGTCTTGACAATAAATCCAGGCCTTCTGTTTTGAAATTACAAGAAATGCTGTAATTATCTAAAAAATGCCTTGTGGGTTTTTAGGATTTCTCCCTGAAATTATGCATTCCATTCAAGCACTTCCAGTGAAAATCTATATCAAGATATTACAGCTACAAACTCCATTTAAATGTTATTTGGGCCAACAAGATCCACAGGGTTAATTAAGAAAGCATTATATAGTCCACTATTGAGGAATGGGCTAATGACTCCAGACCATAGGGGACAGAACCAGTTACACAAATATAGGACCTGAGAGGATGGTTTAATGGGAACAGCAATAAAGTGAGAGCAGAAAAATTTTACTACCCACTGACGGTCAATAGCTTTCTTAACACAACATCTGTGACAGCTTGGATGGCTGTGATCATCAGCAGTCACCCTGAGTTAAAAATCTGGCTGAATAAGAGTCCCAGAAATCTTTTTCCTCTAAGGCAAATAAGTCACTCTCAACTCCTCTCCATGAGAAACTGACACTATTTTGTAAAAATTGTTGAATCACATCATTCAGTTCAAATTATCCTTTGCAGAGGGATTGGAGTCAATGAAACTATGCTGATTTCATAACCTGAGTATCTGGTCTACTAATTCAACCCCTGGACTGGAAGCAGGCTTTAAGTCTATTCATAGAGCTTAAACAGTTGATGTTGAATTTCAAGAGCATAATTTCAGATTTTTTTTTTTTTAATTGTGTGTGTAAAGCATTGGCATTTGAAAACAGAAGACTTAACTTTGATGTAAAATGAACAGGCAGTAATTTCACATGAATTGACATTTTGACAATATTGACAATTATGACAATATGACACTAAGCCTGAGAAATATTGAAAATATGTTTTAATCTGAAATAATTACAATCATTGGCTTTTTATTCCAGTAAGACCTGAAATTTATCAGGGTTATATTTTGTGCAGACACACAAGTTTGTAAGTCAAAAGAGAGAGCAAACATTACATTCATAGTAACAACACTAGTGATGGTACGCTCAGTATCTTTTAGCAATTTAAGAAGAAGGAATTGGATCAGATAAAAAGCAGTGAGCCATAATAAGAAAGCAAAGATAGTAATGCCTTTTGATGAAACAGAGATTGAAGAATCAAATATTCTATTCAGCATGAGCATCATCACTCTTTCTTTCCCATCAAGTACATACGGCAGAACTCAAATTATGTCAATCAATCACCCTTATCCTGTTTTGTTTTTCTAGTTCTTTTATTTTCAGTTAAAAGGATGCTGCTTCAGACATTATTACTATAACTGTGGTGCTAAGTAACATTTGTTTAGGCAAACTATCACTGGATATTCTCAAATGATTTCTCATCATCTAAGAGATCAATAAATATGTATATTTCTTTTTATATATTACTTGTATGTCCTCTTTAAATATCATATACAGATGCCAGAATTAAAATTTGTTCAATTTATACAGCGTAATTTTAGGAAACAAGAGAAATATTAAAATCAGTAGCATTATAGCTTGAGAGAAAATTATTCTGTCTCATTAGGTTATGCTAATTTATTAGAAAGGAAACAATTTCAGGAGCACTAAAATATGTGAGGACTGGTTTTCTGTGGATTCAAGGTCGTGCTCTCGAGGGTTCTTACCCATAAGAAAGTGAGCCTGGAGCTGAGCCTTTCTTTCACTAAGGGTAAAGATAGAGCCTCTTACCATTCTTTATCTGTTTATTTTTCTGGAACATAGTTTTACTATAAGGAATAACTATAGTTTTTTACATTTGCCACTTTATCAAATTTCTATTGCATTGATGTGTGAGGTACTGTAAGGAGAAGATCTCTATGCATGTTCACAGATGCACACAGATACATTTACATGCAGTGTTTGCTTTCTCAGGCTTTGTTTACTGAGAAAGCAGGCGAAGAAGTAGCTGATTTTCCTATTTATTTAATTCTTAAGGAAGGTGAGAATGAAACCAGGAATTGATCATATGGCCAAAATTGCATCTAATCTTGTCTACTTGAGTGTAAATATGTGATAATCTTGAGCTGAGTATAAACAAGGATGAAAACTAGTGCATCTGTGTGATGATGCATCAGAAATGTCATAAAGATACAAAAATATATTACAGTATTTCTATTCCTTTTAAATTATTGCCCTGACCAACTATTGTTAAATGCATATTTAACCTGTTTCCTTCTCCAGACCATAATACCACAATTAAACATAAACACAAGCATACTTTGCAGATCATATACACAAACAAGTGAAAAAAAATAATTCAGCCAGTGGGAAAAAAAAAGAGAAAAATGCCAAATAGCGATAATGAAGCACACCCTAAAATGTCTAATGGGTCCTCCCAGAGTTCTGCAGTTTATTCTCCACCCACTGCCATGGCTGCATGGAATTAGGGGTGTTCTAGGGCTTCTCCTTAGCCCGCACATACTTATTTGTTTCTTAAGTGCTACCATTAAAAACAATAAAAATGTTTTAGGGGCTGATTTATTATATATTTTAGGAATACTTTTATCAAGTTCCATGGCAGGAATTAGTTGGCTGTGTTATGATTGATGTTAAATGGCTGGGATTTCCCTCTCCAGTGTTCCCCTCCTAAAGTTGTGAGCCCCGTCATCCCTCTCCTGTTCAGCTGTTGGGATTAGTTTGTGAAGAACGGAACATTAAAAGCAAACCTTTACATTTTACCTTTCACATTTGCAAAGTTTGGCCAAAAGCACACAGTAATCTCTGGGAAAAAATGTTCAAATGTTACCAGCTCTCCTGGTAAATTCCTGAGATGTGATAAAAGATATAAATCTTTCTACAGCAGAAAAAACAACAATGAAGCACTGATCATGCTTTTAAAATGACAGATCAAAACAGTTAATAGGCCCAAAAGAGTCGAGATGGCATTTACCATGAGCCTTATATACTGATAATACTTGTCGACTACAACAATGACATTGGCACTGGAGCACGCAGCAACAAGATCAGGGCAGTGGCATTGCAGCACCAGCTCTAGGAGTAAGTGTCTAAACATTGTGATGTATTTTTGTGGGAGGGAGAATGGTGTCCCAGTATAAACAACTATAACAAATAAACCAAAACAGAACCGCTCTTCTTCCTGATTTATAAAGCAGAAGTCTGAATACTCTAGTATTAGCGTATATTGTCCCAGGTAAACCTTGGACCATCTTTGATTTCTTCAAATATTCTAATTAAAATACCACTTTATCTTTTAAAATATTTTTAGGGAAAACAAAAACAAAACCAAAACCAACCAAAACAAAAAAACAAGTCCCACAGATTTTTCCTCCTGCAGAAACAAGTAGAATCAAAATGTTTGCCAGTATGTAGCACCTGATCTTACTCCTACTGAATTTAAAAGGAACATTGTCATCCACTTTCTGGAAGTGGTCTATTGCTTTCAGTTATGCCTAAAAATAGTTGAATGAAGTAGAAATTCTTTCTACCTACTGCTAATGAGTAAAATCAAAAATTAAAAGATAAAATTGAAAAGATCATAAAATAATCCCAGTTCTTTCAGTTAATTCCAGAGCAATATTAGGGTTCTGCAGATAGAAGGTAATCTACTATATATTAGTAAATTCCCTAATTTATTTATGTTTTGGCTTCCATGATCCTCCTGTAATATATGTAGGAAAGCTTAAAGATCTCTATAGTTCCGCTGGGGAAAAAAAAAATAATCATATTTTCTGCGTATTAAATATATGGAAAATTAATAAGGTTATATAAGTAGTCTGTATGATCACTGTGTATGTCGCAGCCAAGCTATGGAACATCCTGACTAAAACATGTGATCAAGTCTGTATCACTGTATTTTATATTTCACTCCATGAATTTTACCAGTAAAGCAAAATTTAACTGAAAGTTTTAAGTCCTAAAGCACAAACATAAAGTGAAATTTACTGCTAGAAATCTCAGTCAAATCCCACTGAAATCAGTGAAAACCCCTTTTAGAAAGTACTAGGTGTGGAATCAGACATGTACTGACTTACTGCCCATTTACAAATAAGAACTGGCCCTGTTCAAGGAGCAGACAGTCCCCTTAGCCAGTAGACCAAAGTGGGGCCGGAGCTGTCCTCAGGTGGCTGGAAGCAGCACAGATTCATTAATGCAATGGTCTACCCCAGATAACTGCATCTATTTGCCCTGGCTACTTAATTCTGTCTGCTCAGGCAGAGCAGAAGCTTGACAGCTTCCAGCCTTTGGTCTGGCTTATTCACAGGTCAGTTCAGTAGCCCTGGATTGCAAGAAAACCTGCCATCTTAATGCTTCTTTTTGGAGCAGCAACTCAAAAATTCTTTCGCTGGGTCGTTCACAACTATTCAGCATCAAACAGCAGCAGAAACATGTATACATATTTCCTTAGATGTCAGTTATGAACATCTGCAACTGAAAAGTAACAGGATTTGCAGTTCTTTTATATATATATATATATATATATATTTTTTTTTTTTTTTTTTTTTTTTTTTTTTTTTTTCTATATTCCACCACAAATGCTAGCAAAAGACTGTTTTGGAAGTCTTAGAAAGAAAACTGTAGTCCCATGACACCCTGGTGGTAATAACAATTCATTCCTGACGCTGTATTTCTTGTCATTATGGGTACAACTGTTGAAGTTCTTGCAGCAGACAGGCACGTTCTGCCTTCTGTACTTGTGATTTGTGTACATGACACAGCTGTTGGCAGACTGGAAGTACTGCGCATCCAGGGTTTGCAGAAAACTGATCCAGATATTTTGTAAAGAAGAGAGACAGATAGAAAATATTCCACAAAGTTGAAATAACATAAACATTCAATAGCTGTGAGTTTGCCATACAGATTCCTTGGGTTGAAGAGGGAATATCTGTCATTTTATGTGTTTGTACAGCTCCTAGCAAAATGGGATGCTGTGCCATTTGGCCTCTAGATGGTACCAGAATATAAAGGTTTAATAATACATTATTTTTTGTCTCTGGAGTCAAGGCTTCCTTTTAAAAATCTTCTCAAGTAAAAAATTCCTCAAGTCTGTGCCTCTTTCATTTCTTTTTTGTAGTGTTCTCTCTATCCCTCATTAATTCTTAGTTTGCTACCGGTATTTTCTCTCCAATTTGGTTTGTTTGCTTGGTTTTTAAATGTGAAAATATTTTGGTTATCTAAGAACAGTCCTGATAACCACATTTATACATAACAGAACTCAAGACAGTTAAAATTAATTGAATGTTAACATTTTAAACATTCATAAAGTGAACTACTTTCTTAATTTTATAGGCTTTCCCACTGACAGATACTTCCCAAAGTTTATACAATAAAAACAAAGTAAAGAGCTGAATTAGGTGGTGCATGATTCCGGGATAAATGTTTTCATACTATCTTTATTGTTGTTGCATTTGTTTCTTAAAACATGTCTTTTCTTTTTTTTATATTATCATCTCTGTCACACAGAGGTGATCTTAAAATTCTCATTACCTAGTCCAGCTCATAACCTTTCTGGTTTTGTTTCTTTTGTTTTTATCTGACTCAGTATGAAGCCTTTGTTTCCACCAGTAGCTTTCGGCATGCCTTTTGGGTCAGACACGTAACACTTTTCATCTGTCGATAGCAACTGCCTTAAAGCACATCTCTGTAGTCAATTTGCTTTCAGAGTCCACCAGCCCATGTCAATCCTTAATGAAGGAGAGTGAGACTAAAGGACAGTGAAGTAGTCAGCTTGATGTGCTAACTTTGTTTCTATCAGATAATCATCAAATAAATACATATTGTTTCAACTGCAATACCGTGATTGAGTGCCTTACATGATTTTTTTTTTTTTACCAGAACATCATACGTGTTAGATGTTTCAATACATTTCACTTCCTCAAGTGGGTAGTTTAATAATATTTTTCCTCAGGGACAAAAAGGAAATGTGATCATCCTTGTAAATCTGACCTGACATACTGAGTTACCCACTTACTTCAACTGGAACCAAAATGAAGTTAAAAGAAAAATATTAAATGTCCTCAGATTTAATGACTGTGTATTTGAACAAAAAATGTTTCAGGATTTGGAGATAAAAAGTTATTCTCTGTTGTTCAGCTGTGAATTAGGAGGAACTCCACTGGTTTTAGTGCAATCATTCCACATTTATACTCTTGTAAGAATAGCACCTAGCCTTTGTCAGACTCTAATGACAAGTGCAATCTTCATCTCCCACTGTTTTTCCCTGCCCTGAGCAGGGCAGCCTGACAGGACTCTCACATGGAACAGGCTTGTGCAAATCTCCACTGTAGCTCCCATTCACTAGGTAAAAGTCAACACCATTTATTTTTCCTCCTTTCTCTTCGGGATAGGAAATTCATCTCACTGTCAGTCAGAATGCTTTCAAAATTCCCCATTTCAACATATCACTGCCCTTCCTTTAGAAAACCTGCATGAAAAAGCCAAGAAATTTCCTTTAATTTGGAAAATAATTTTTCCTTAGCAAAAATCTCAGGTATGCCATATGTGTTTGAAGACAATTATTGTTTACACAGAAGTACTTAGATTTTCTTATCAGTTGCCTATTTTGTGATTAAAGTCCAGGACTGCTTTAAAATAATGTAATAATTTCTGACAAGAGAATTCCACTTATATTATCCTGGAAAAAATTCCACATAATATGTGCTCAGTTTGCTAGCAAAGCAATGTGCCCATTTCTTTTCCCAACTGCCAGATCAGTTAACTTGAGCTCACAGAGCAGGTGATTCTTCACTGTCATATGGTAAAGACATTGTTGGATGAAAGCTAAAGATGACATGTATCCTAGTTATTCTAGAGATGCTCTCTCGATATCATGAAACTAGACCCAGATGGATAAAAAGAAATAGAGACTAAACGTGAGACATCTGAATACCTCACAGTCCAGTTAGACCTGTCACCATGATTACACTGATAGGTGTTCAGCAAAGCAGGACTCAGATGAGAGCTGGACCTGTGCACACAAAATCCATGACATGCACAGCTGGTTGGCACATTCCAGGACATCTCTGATGCAACACGGTTGCACTGAAGGAGCAATGACCTGTAAGGTGTGTCGTAATTCAGCACCTTGTGCTCTGTGTGTGTGCCAACTCCGTGCAACATGTGTATGCACGTGTCTGTCCAGACTGAAGGAAGTGTGAGTACCCCGTCATGTGTGTCTGACATTCCGGTGATTGCAGTGCCTTCAGGCAAGCTACACAGAATAAGTTGTTTGACTGTGAAAAATAAATTTACAAAAAAATCTGAATGTGTAATCTCTGAGCAGATCTCATTTGTTTATTGCATATTTTACTGAAGATTTACTGTGTCTCTCTGAGAGATTCTAGGAACAGAAAACCAAATACATGGAGAAACGCAGGTGCCTCAAATTGCCAATAGGCAGATAGGTGCAGAATTTTTGAACCTAAATGATTGAAAAATTTATTGTCTTAGCACATTGCTGTTACTACATCCTGAAACATGTAGAACATTTTCAGGTATTATTAGCTTTGTTCCTTTGTGGCAACAGGTTGACATTCATATTTTGATTAAATTTATCACCAGGACCAAATAAACCCTATTTTGCTAATCACTTTTTCTCTTCTGTTTTTCTACTTTTTTTTTTTTTTACCCATGTAATTAGCAGCTACTCTCTCACCTTTTCAGATGAAGCCCAAAGTATAACAGAGCAGACTTGTTTAAAATTGCAAGACCTAAAAATCAGAAGACATTCAAGAAAATCTTTTAAAGAAACAAAGGACAAGAAGAACACTTATGTCAGGTAGGCACAAGGAAACCTATCTGACAAATGTGGAGGGTGTATAGCACATGCTTTATCAGTGTCACTCTTTAGCACATGCTAGTGGCTTCAGAAAGGATCTGTGATAGAGTACTTTGCCATGAAAAGGCAGCAATACACAAGCAAAAGCAGATATAGACATCACTTTGTTAATATTGTATTATCCTTTCTTTTGTGTGTGCATAATTTAAAGTGCTGTCTTAGGTTTTGTGTGTAAGATATTGATTGTACAAGAATACTGCACAAGTTTTGTCATTTAACAGCCGTCCAAACACAGATACTGCAGATTCATTTTAGTGATACATTTATGGGCTGAGTAGCAATGTAAACCATACAAACCCAACAATTACTGAAAAGCCTAGGGCATTTCCCCTCTCCCCCCTCCGATGGAGAGTGTATTATAGGTTTCTCAGAAAGAAACAAACAACCCAGGCAGGAATATAATTGCGCCAAGGAAATATTCAGAGTGTGCAGAAGAGTGATCATCTAGCAGACGGCTTTGATGATTGAAACCATGTCTAAAATCAAGAATAGGAGATGCTGGAAAAGAAAACCTTTGTGTACTCTCATACTATAAAGAAAAAAAATATATGTAGGAATTAGTGTGAATGGTTATGAAAGGTACGAGGGAGCTCTGGCTTCGAAAGTGATAGAGCAGGAAGAGTGAATGGAAGCTTATGCAGGTATAATAGGTTTAGTTAGAGGAAAAATTATTAAGAAAAATTATTTTAATGGTTTCTATATGTTCCTCCCTTTTTATGACTGATGGTATATATGAAGTTCTTGTTCCCCATTTAGCATTCAGAGGACTAGGCAATATTATTTTGCAATAGATTTTTAAAAATCAGGTCACAGTCATACATATGATGATATAACTTGATTCAGAACATTAAATTTATAAAATTGGGAAAAAAAGTGTGAAATTAAGCATGGGGAAAAGCTGAAATGACACATTTGTATTTACAGACATCTCTATTGTTAAAAGCTAGCTGATGGCTTTGGCTATTTATTAGTTTACTTAAGAGACTGCCAATTTATCTGAAGGTTACCTAGCCTCTTCAGGGTAAAAAGCCCTGAAAAATAAATAAAAGAAAGCTGAAGAAGCACTTAACTATTTATTTTTTCTCTATATAAGTTCATTTAATTTTCTCTCTCTCTCTTGAAGCCATGCTGTATTGTTTTCTTCTCTGATCTAACAGCTTCCAAATATAATGAATAATATCTCTGTTACAAGCAATGGTTCAACTGCAGATCAATATGGACACACAACAGAAGACAAAGATTTAGTTTAAAAATTTCTAAAGGATTAGTGATGAAATACATACACTAAACACCATGAAAAATGCTAGGATACTGTCAATATATCTAGCATTATTTTCACAGCCTTTTTTGCCTTCAGACTAGTCGTAAAGACTTTCATTTATCAATTTGCATTTAATATGGCAGTTCTGATCACTTGGGTCCTAGTCATAACAAGGCAATTGACACTAACTGTCTGCTAAGGGCCAATACGGTCTCCTGGCTCAGGAATCCCCATGAAGAATGCCTTGAGTGCAGCTAGTTCCCGAGAGTCACCCTTTCTGTGAAATCTGTGTGTTTTAAATTAATGCTAGAAGTAAACCTCTTCTAACACCTCATTCATAACTATGCAAATGGAAACATTAACATCTTTTTATTATACACTACCCTTTAAGAACCTGTAGTTAAGCAGTGAAACAGCAATACCTTGCCTGTATGGAAATATTTTCTCCCTCTGTTGGCCAGTAAATCATGGGAAAAGTCATGCAATATACATTTGTACTTGTGTTTGTTTTTCATATATAGTGCTGACAGACATGACTTAGTCAAAGTGTCTCATAGGCTTCAACTGTTTTTAAAATTTATATCCACTCTTAAAAAAAAAAAAAAACAGAGGAAATTAAACTATAGAACTGATATTGAAAGTTCTATAAGTATGTTATAAATGGTTGTGTATATTAGGACAATTTAAAGTGCACTGCCAGTTCCAGTGATAGCTTTTCTACCACTCCTGGATGGCAAGAGACCCAGATGTCACTTTAATAGGATTAGTTAGCATAGATTCATCAAGTTCTTCTTTTGTCCACCTTTCGAAGGTTAATGCTTAACAGCTTTGATTGTGCAATATATGGTAGGTATTAATTGTTCCTGAATAAAGATAAACCCCTGCCTCCTTAACAGCTCCTCAGGCTCCTGTGTGGCTGCTTACATGAGGCAAGTGAGAAGTGTTCAGATAAGAAAGATTTGGTGGTCTCAGGCTCAAAGATGTAAATTACAATGCTGAAAAATATCTTTGCCAATCAATCCTGGTGTTCTGGTTTCGACTGGGATAGAGTTCATTTTCTTCCTAGTAGCCTCTACAGTGCTGTGTTTTGGATTTAGTGTGAGAATAATGCTGATAACACACTGATGCTTTAGTTGTTGCTAAGTAATGCTTATCCCCAGTCCAGGACTTTCAAGTTCCCCATGCCCTGCCAGCGAGCAGGTGCACAAGAAGCTGGGAGGGACCAAGGCCAGGACAGCTGACCCGAACTAGCCAAAGGGATATTCCGTACCATAGGATGTCACGCTCAGTATATAAACTGGGGTGAGCTGGCTGGGAGGTATGCTTTGCTGCTCAGGCATCGGTCAGGGAGTGGTGAGCAATTGCATTGTGCATCACTTGTATTTTCTGGGGATTTATTCTGATCTCTTTTCATAATCTTCATTTTCATTACTACTACTACTACTACTAGTATGATTATTATTATTTTATTTCAGTTATTATACTGTTCTTATCTGAACCCGTGAGTTTTACCTTTTTTTGGCTCTCCGATTCTTCTCCCCATAGCACGTGGTGTGGGAGGGAAGAGTGAATGAGTGGCTATATGATGCCTAGTTGCCAGTTGGGGTTAAAACAAGACACCTGATTTTCAGCACAAAGCAAGATTATAGTATTTTCACTTTTTACCTCCCAGATGAAAGTCTGCTTTAAAGACCTACTCAGGATGAGCACTTCAGTTGTCACAATAATCTATACAATAAACAAAATAATAAAAAAATAATGGCCACTAAGATATGACAGTTGCCAAAAATACACTTTTATTAGGCAGCAAAAATTATGATATTCATGCCTAAACCAATAGGAAAATAAATTATATTTTCATAAGTAAAACTTCAAAAATTACTAGAAAACATAAGCAATTTTTCTCTTCTGATTCTATTAGTCACGTGCTGTGTTAGCATGACAGAGGTGGAAAGGGGAGGAAAAGAGTACTGATATATTTTATGTCTTGCACAATGGTAAACTCCCGATTTCTGTTTTGGAAACTTCATTAGTAGGTGTAGTCCCTCTATGCCCTTCACTCTAAGTGAGAATAGCTTTCCTTGGATTCTAATGCAGAATGACAACCAATATGTACAGGGAAAATAGTGAAAGAGAGTAAGTCACAAATATCCTCTTTTTTTTTTTATTAATTTCTTTTTTTTTTTTTTTTTTTTTTTTTTTTTTTTTTTTTTACAGAGTCATTATGATTGCTACAAATAGATCTAAGGACATTGTGGGTATTAGTACAGCCTTTATTAAGTGCCAGCATTCTAACTGCATTCAAGGTAGTAGCAAACAAATCTTTGTGGTTGTAAGAATTATGTTGCTGAGATACATGTATTGGGCACAATTTTTTATTGGCACAAAAGGAATCCAATTTCCAGGTTCATTACCCAAAACAACATAGAAATTTGAAACAAGAAAACATTTTAGTGCTTGAACTATAGATCAAACTATAATTCATAGGCCACATTCCCTCATGGATTGTGAGGATAAGGAGAAGGGGAAGGGAAAAAGCAATTTTTCTGCCCACTTGATCGATGTTCTATTTGACCTCTGAAATGCCCTCTTGCCATAACCTTTTAAATACCATCTGCTCTTTTTGTGAAGAGTGTGATGGGAAGGAGTCACTTCCAGACAGCAATTGATTATAAAAGCATTAATCAAGGACATGGATTATCTGCAGCATGACATTGTGTGCTGTAGTTAAGCAATTTCACCTTAAATGTGATTGGAAAGGTTAATCCCGTTTCTCAAGACTAATTTAGACTTTGTATCAAACAACTCAGAACATCGTGAAAACAGCTGCAGCAAACAGGAACTGAAAAATTGTCAGCTTCTATTATAAAGTCTTGTAAACTTTGGCTCTGAGAATGGATAAACAGTAGGTCTGTAGTCACATTCTTCAGTTTTTTCAAAACTGAGCTGATGTTACCAGCGTTCCCTCTCAAGTGACTGGAATTGTTATTCTCCCTCTTTCCCCAAGTTAAGATAAATTTCTTTTTCAGTATTTGGTATTCTTGGGTAACATTATCTATTGCATTGTTTTCTACCACCGAAGGCTAATGAAGTCATTGATCCTCAAGATGTCTAACACAAACTTCCCACCGGGCCTGCTACCTAGGTGGGCAAACTGCATCAGGACAGGGAGGGGAGGGGTAAGGGACTTGCACAAGGCAACATCCAGCACCGATGGCATGCAACAACTGGAACACAAATCCAGCTCCCAGGGCCCTGCTTTGACTGCCCTTTCTCATTAACACACCCCTTCATGTTTTAGGGTAATGTGTGAGAAGCTAGCTCATGTAGGTATGGCAATTGCTGATAGGGAATGCTGCAATAAATATGTGTCAAGTGTATTGTAGGATTGAGGTAATTTATTTTTATCTGAGGCTCCAAACAGGCTGATTATGCTATGAAAAATTAGGATATTCTGTACCTTTCCCAGTATCTGTTGTCACCATCTTCAGATAGTGCAATTTGCAATTAATAAAGTGGTCTGTCATTGCTATTACAGTTAATCACAAGGGAGCTTGGCAGTGGTCACTTCAGACAGCTGGAGTGGGGGTAAGTGCATGTCTGTGTCAAAGGCCAGCAAAAATGGCTTCAGACTTGATGTACAGGTTCAGAGGAGCTGGATCACAGGAGAAACACAGAACCTCAAACTGCTGTTAAAGGCTGAATTCATATCCTGCCTGGCAAATTCCCCTTTCTGAAGTGCTTTGCCATTTTCTTATGTCCATCTATTGGAACCTATCTTGCTTCCCCCAAAGTCATTGGGTATGGCAAAAGTTTTCAGCCTTCTCGAACCAACATAAAATAATACTGAAAAATAAATATACTGAGGGAAACAGCTTGTTTCACTCTTCATACCTGCCTCCTGTTTAATTGTTTAATCTCCTGTTCCTGCAGACACTATCAGGGCACCATGCAGTCTGTAAATTACGGGCATGTATCACAGATGAAAGTCCTCACCTCAGAGAGGTAAATACCACAGATCAGCAGCAATAAAAATCCAAAGAATAAATGCCAACACAGCACCAAGAGTGTCAATAACCTTTCTAAACGGAAGCCCTGTATCCTCATTATATTATCCTATATATAAGCAAAAGCAATATAAAACTTCTTGTTGAGCAAGACTAAATGCTATAATGCTGCTCCCAAAGAGAAATGTTGAGCTCAGTGCCATTTACTGTTTCTGTTGATTGATATTTTTTTTTTTTTCTAAACTAAAAGCACTCTTCTACAATAAAAACTAGAAGCTCTGTGCTCGTACACATAAAGCAGATCAGTTACTAACACTTCAGGTGTCTCAGATGTGACAGGAAATCATGGTCCCAAAACACCCATTGCTGGAAGTTCTCTTTGTTTCTGGTCTCTTCTTCAAGTGAAAAATAATCTAGACACATAGTCAACCAGCATAAATGAAGCACATTTTGAACATAACATCCATGTCACTGAAGTCCTCCTCTTGAGAACACACCTCAATTGCAGATGCAATGGTGGATGCTGACAGACACTTACTCATTTGTGGATCTCCTTAAAGTTCCTCTGTAAGATGCAGTCTTCATGAAATGATCCTGGCATAGTACCATCATACAATGTCTACTCTTCTTCTGAGGAGCTTCTTTTGCAGACCCATGCTGTGTTTGGATGTAAGAGGACATAAGGGGAGCAGTTCCAAGGGCTGGTGGGCGCCCTGGCTGGAAGATCACCCACAACTCTCCTGTGCTTGTTTGCACCTTTCTGTCTCAAATGTTTCATACTGAATTCTACTTAGTTGAATACAAAGAGACAGGTCCAAGATCAGTGAATGTTTCTGAAGTGTTGAAACGGGGGTTGATGTTTCATTCTTATCATCCAGTGAGAGAAAATGCTACTAATGCTCAAAAATTTCCTGGTAAGAAATATTTATTGGGTCGGAATGGAGAAGTTTCAGTAGATATTCACTAAGTATGAATTTCATGTCTTGAAAGGAAGTCTTAGTTTCAGATATTCTGAACAATAACAACTCAGGCATTTCAGACAAAATGCAGATAATTTAATATTTCATTTTATGAAAATTTCTGGAGTGGGTTTTGTTTATCATGAACCTACAGTTAGTCTGCTAAATTATACATGTTACTTGAAATTCTGCTAGAATCTTTTATTACCTTTCATTAGTCTTTCAAAAATTATTTATCTTCAACTCGTAAGGCATAAGGCCTCTTAAAATATGGTGGTAGTAACCATCATAAATGCTACTAGTTCGCCAGTGACATCAGGAATAGTGAAGCTGATAATCTACCCATATCATAGCTTTGTTTCTGGACCCAGCTTTTCACTGACCTGCCTTTGCTTCTTTACTGACTCAATTCAGGTTACGATGAAGATTTCCTGTCTTTATCATGATTGCTTGCTCTACAACTCCATGTTTTTCCCATTCTATCTATCTCATTCGTAGCTTTTCCTTTATTATAAATCGGTGTATTATGCAGTTTATCAGCTCCAACAGTCTTAAAGATTTCTGTTAGCTTTTACAAAATATCGTGGATAAGTTTAAAAGATTATGAATGGTTTTATACAAAAATCAGGAAATTTGCATGTCTTACCTTCCAGGTGCTATCTCAGCTAATTCTTTTTTTTTTTTTTTTTCTTCTTCCTTCTTTCTCCCTTATTTTTTACTTCAAGTTATATTCCAGGTTTTCTTTCCAAATGGGAGAGGGAGGAGAAGAAATAAATCCATGATGCACTTACATGATATTATGAAGATCTGTAGAAATGAGAAACTCAACTCTCAAGTTGTTTCCCAGGTCAGATCTCAACTTGAGAAGTAATTGCAGCCAAAAGGACCAATGAACTTCACGGAATAAGATTACTTTAAGATACCTGATTCATAACTGTTCTTGATAAAGCCCATTTCATATCTGTACATCTATAAATAAATAACCATCAAACCAACAATATTTAGTAGTGTGCTTTCAAGTTAACTTTATATTATAATTCTTCTTAAAAATGTGTATTTCAGCCTAAATACCTTCAAGAATGGAAGCTATATGATTGTGTATATTTCACTGGCTTTGTCATGGTACAAATGACTACATAACATCCAGGCAATAGCAGAAAAAACTGGGTCCTTCCACTGAAATGGAAGGGCCTGAAGTAATATAGCCAAGAACTCGACAAAGGAAGTTTTGATTTTGTTTCCTGGATAGACATGTCAACCATCTGAAATATGGCCCAAATTCATCTTACCATCTTTAGGTGTTTAATCAAGGTGCCTAAGATAGAAACATCAACAGTGTAAACCCGTGTAACCTTGCATGTCCAATCAGACTGCATGCTATCACAAGTCTCTAAAATATCGTGTTGGTAGCTCTTGCTCTATAGAAGCCATGAGTGATATATGGTAACAGAATGTGTAGGAAAACTATACACACTCATACATAAATGCCTTGTAAAGTGTGGTACACTGTTGCAGCATCCATTCATTCCATTAGAAAAATCTATTTGAATACACCTTCCAATGTTTTGTTATCCTTGAACCGTTTTGTGTCCGGTATTGTTTGTCAGCTTGCATTTTCTAATTGCTTGTGAAGCAGCCTAGTGATGATGATTCATGACCACCGATTGAATATATTTTTTAAGGATATCAGAATGGAGACATTAGCTTCAGATCAAGATGCTGTCTTCCCCATAATATCTCAATTACTCTCACAAACATTAACTTTTCATTTAAATATTTAAAATATTTATTTTAATTGATATGTAAAATATCATATGAACCTCTGCCTGCAAGCACTGTCTTCTTGCAGGTACTGGCAGAATTCAGCAGACTATCAGTAAGTGCTAACACGTATCTGGCAACTGCAAGGGAATGTGTGTGTGGGGTTATCTTCTTGCCTGTACTCCTTTTTTTTAGACCACTTTCTGATGGTAGTTTGACCAGAGATCAAACTGATTCAGGGAATACCAAGAAACAGTGTTCCACAATAAATTACTTTCCACTCTTCAGAATACACTCTTTCCACAGAGAATATTTTTTTCAGTTCCTCAAAACAGTCTAACTATATTGACAACTCCTGTAATTAGATCTCAGACAATAGAGGGGAAAGAGAGCCAACAGAGCTGCAGAAATACTTGTACAAAGGAGCATAATTAGAGAGTTAAACTAAGGAGCAATGAACAGCTGCATAAAAGAACTACAAATTCATTAAAACAGTTTTCTACTGTTCATTTAACATCTATTATTGAAAATTAAACTGTGCAGGTCTCCATTTTTGAAATTACCATTCTTCACTATTTAAGTTGTTGACGTGGGGACTTAAAAATATTCACTTACTCACACAGTCTACTCTGTGGAGACTGCAGCCAAAGCAACAGAGCTAAATATCTGAGGATAGCTTAAAAAAGAGCTCTAAGCAAACCATAACCGTTTATTTCTAGGTGTGGGTATTTTTCATCATTTTGACCATTAAGCTATGGTAAAGTGAAACAGGATAAGACTGGGAAAATTATTCCAGATTGCGATGAGATGAGGAGAAAAAGAGCCAAAAATTGTCACCATCTCTTGCAAACATAATTTTAGATGTTATGCCAAAAATAATGCATTTAAATAAGTGCCTGTCAAGTAAGCAATGTTTATTCAGCTATTTGAAATTAATGACTTTCAAATGCTTGCCATAAAATATAAAGCTGGCAATATGAAACATAAAGTTCCTCTACATAAAATAGAGAAAAATGATTCTGAAATGATGTTTTAGATTTCTGTAACCTGAGGAAGATTTTACATACTAAAAGAGAAAAAAAATAAACCATCACCAATAATCCCAATTCTTCTTTCACCATAGTGTAAGAGTTAATTTCGGGGTTTCTCCAACTTTAATGGTCAGGAATCGGGAGAATCTGGAGTCTGTGTCAAGTTGATCAAGTGGCTGGAGCAATGCTCCATGAGTAACAGGGGAGACACTTCCTTGAGCTGAGTGGATTTGTGTCAAAACTTAAAGCCATTTTATAACCTTGTGGTAAATCTTTTGACATGCTGATACGGTGATAAACTGTGATACTTAATTCCCATTCTTACACCTCAAGAGGCTCTCCATTCCCCACAATTGGTTAAGACATTTTTGCAACACTTCATGGCTACTTGTGGTAAACTCTCACTTGAACATTGCCTGGAAAAATTTATTAGTAATTTAATCTAACTGCAAACTAGAGCCCTTTTGCTCATGCAAGATATTACTTTTAACATAAGAACCATTTAGTTGTTACCTGAAAGCTTAACAAGATTTTGGTTTTCCACTTAAAATGTACAAATCCAAGTTGATATGGTGGTAAACTGAGATACCAGTTGGCTCCATCTCTGCTGCCCATCATGGTTTCATCCAGAACTCCTTCCCTAGATAAGAAATGTGTTTGCAGAAAAAGAAAAAATATTTCAAAAATGTACCTTTTCAAAAGTGTAATTTCTGGGGTTAATTTACATTCCAGCATAGCAATTTCAACTGACAGGACAAGGCAGGATTGGGATGCCACTGAGCTACACTGCTCAGCGAAGCATGTGTCAGTTGGAACATCCGCTACTTAGGAGATGAATGACAGAGAGCTTTGCAGGGAATGGGGTATTTCACAGGCAACCACAACAGAAAAAACCTTTCCTCCAGCTTTTCAACAGGGTTGCCACCATATTAGTACTAATATTACAGAAGAGAAGGCTTTTTCCGTTTGCATCTCAGCTGAAAGAAATACAGGGGGTTGTCAGGGTTGGGGTTTTTTTGGGTTGTTTTTTGTTTGGTTTTGTTTTGGTTTGGATTGTTTTTTTAACAAAAGGAGCTTTAAAATTGATACAGGGTGGGAGAAATGAAATGGAGAGCATGCCAGATAAAAACGCCAGAGGCCAAATCAAACAAATGTCTGCATTTGGCATGTAGATACTACAGCAGTAGAAATATTATAGATTTTTTTCCAGCTCCAGGGACAGCTTATACATTTGCATTAACTCTTTGGATATGATACATAACGGCATGCAGAGCAGAGAAATGCAGCTTTTCTTCTTGCAGGAGGGTGTCTTGCTTGTTGTCTTCCTGGCCCCGTTGTCTGCATTCTCTCCCATGCGATGGTCCCCAAGCCGGCCCCAGGGGCAGCAGGGTGCTGCAGTTGTTTTGCCCTGATAGGCGGTGGGAGAACCCCAGGCCAAGACACAGCTCCTGCTCACTGACAGACATGAGCTTACTCATTAGTATGAGTTAGGCAACCAGCCTGAGCATGATCTGCTGTCCTAACTCCCCACCTCCTGACTCTGGCCACTAAAGCCCTGTACAGGAGATGGGCACCATCATCATCATCATTAAATTTGAATGAAAAAGATTGGGTTTGTGGTGAATTTGACTGTGCTGGAGCACATTAACCATGCTTCAGGAGACACATGTGCAACGTGCAGGTTATGAGTCCCAAACCAGCTTTAGACTGCAAGGTATGCAACTTGACTAAGGTCACACAGTCTTTGACTGTGCACACTAAAAGAAATGCAGCTGCCCAAATATATTTTGTGGATGCTGGAGTGGATTAGCATTTACATGAGATCTTCTTGCTAGCTTTTTTAAAAGCATCCAAACCTATAAAGTTTATTCATTCTGAGAGATTGAATCCCTTGAGGGCAGAGTAGACCTGAGGGTTTGAAAGTTTTAAGTTTAATATTGCACATTCTTGCCTATAGGCACTTATCAGGCTTAATTGCAATTCTGAGCACATTTTTCTTTCACTTACGGATCTATTTCAGTAAATTGCATTCATAGCACCTTATTGAGAAAAGTACAAAAAAAAAAAAGAAAAAACCAAAAACCCCACGCATGAAAAAATGAATTTTAAACACCTCCCTCTCCAAGTGTTTTGCTAGAAAAAAAGGGAACAAGATTGAGGTCATCAGTCAGAATACAAATCAATTGATGGTGTAGAAAATTATATGCTTCTGTGGCTTAGTGAAATACGAAGTAATATGTCTGGAGATCTGAAAAAGAGGACTCTGGTTTTCCTGATCTGTGTAATAGTCAGACTTTCCTTGCTAACAAAACCTTCTTCTTACAGGGACTAAAACGTTATTTAAACAATTATATGCTATTAAGTAAAAGATGAATTACAGAGAAAATTGCACCATTAGTAAAATTTAAGTTCTTAACTTCATGTAATAAAAGATGGTAACCTTTTTGTAATGGCATTTCAATTTACCATTTATTATAAAAGTCTAATTTGGAAGGTAAAATGAATTCTGGTTCCAGTCATATTACTCTGGCTGTTACATTTCTATGCAAGTTTTAATTCATAACACAGCTCCAGCAAAATTAACTAAGAATATTTTAAAATAATTTAAGATCTTGGTTTCATCACTGAAGTATATTAGAGATGATACCCTTGATTAAAAAGGTAAATCAATACATTTATATATAAAGAATGCATTATTTTAATACTGATATTTAAAATACATCTCTGATCAGTCTTGTTTTGTCCTTACAAGCCTTTCAAAACATCGTAATGTTTCAATTAAATGTCATAGTAACTGCTGACAATTTGGTTCCCTCGTTCCTTCTATGAAAAGCTATTTCCAGTTCATTGGGTATTAGGAAGTAACTTAATTTTTAATCCTAAAACAGGGAAGATTAAATTTAAATTTGGAGAAAACTCAGAGTAATTTTTTTAAATTTTAAAATTATTATTATTATTATTACTATTACCAGCTTGAAAATATCCCTCCCCCTCTTTTAAGCATACTTTTTTATTAGTCAGTTTTACATATGAGGATGGAGGTGGGGTGGAAAAGAGGTAACCTTTTCAAACAGCCTTTTTCTTGCATCAGCTGAAGAAGAATTTGATCAGAACCATTCAAAGGCATATAGTATTTAAAAGCACGTCAGAACACAGGTCTGATTCGGTGAAGCCACTGGGTCACTGTAGTAAGCTTTGCCAAATTAATTGATGAGAAATGTGGTTTTTGCCAAACAGCTGGAGATAAACAAATTATAAAATAGGTGAGCCCTTAATGTTATTTTTACTGTATGCCTTGAGACCTCTATTGTACCCTTCTGCAAAAAACTTTTTGCAACATTCTGAAAACTACTGTTCATAAATAAGGGAAGGAAAAGCATAAACAGGGGGCAACAATAACGGCGATAAATGTGAGGCACCCCAAGACTACCCACCCCACAAGAACCGTATGTGCATTTCCTCACGTGTGCCAGGGTCCTGCTGGGAGGTGAGTGCACCCACATCTTTCGGCTTCTCTCTCTGCCAACTTCTAGACTAGGGGATGGAGAGGTGGCCTGCAGAAGTGTCTGTGCTGGTTTTGCCTGTGTTTTCATGGATCCAAAGGTCATTTTGACTTACTGGGGGTAAGAGGTGCATGGTGCACAGCTGCTGCACCTACAGCTGCCCACAGGAGGCAAGGTAATGCCTGCAGATGTGGCAATAAGCACATCAGACCTGGCTAGCAAAGAGCTCTACCTCTCGAGCCCACATCTCTTGCTTCTTTCTGTCATTACAACAGTCCAAAGTGGGAAAAGTACCTTAAAATTTGGCCTAAAATAACTACTTTTGTAGACTTCTAACAAAACAGATTATTTCTGAATCAGTGTGCTGCTGGATTTTGGTGGGTTTGCAGAAATGGAGATGTGTTTCATAAACTGACTCTTATTTGTCTTTATTTTCACTATTACTACACTGTCTCAATGGTTGCACCTCCTGCATGCTTTATAATTGTGAAGTTAATAGCACCACATTAATAAGAACAAATACATTCATTTAAAAAATAACTAATATTTCTGAATTGCAAAGCCTGAAGTTCTTTCTTAGTGAAATGGAGAAGGCACAATGTCTGAAACACCTCAGACCAACAGTCACTTCTCCATGAAGCTGTCACCATTAAAAAATTAACAAGAACACAAAGATGTACCTGAGACACCAGAGCATGTTACAAGAGTTCTGGTACTAGAGCAGGTAATGACCTTTGGTATTTCAAAGCTGTTTGATGGAGGGAGGGGGTACACATACATGCTGTACCATCTTAAAAGGCTGACTTTTTAAATGCTGACAGCTATTCCTTGGTGAAATCTCACAAAACAAGACATGGTAGCTTAAAATCCAGCCAAAGATGATTTTGGAATAAAATTCAGAAATGTGGTTTCTTCTTATGAGAAAACCCTCTGTTTCTTGCACTCTGCTTTTCTTCAATGTTCATAGAAACTCAAAACATAATAGAAACTAAATATTGGTTATTTCCTTATAATATTGTAAGTTGACCAGGGTTGGACTATTATCTCTATCCTGCCAATTGTTGAAAAGTCTTAGCAGTTGATTTCTCCTCTTTCAGTTTAGGTCATTTATAACACCTAGCAAATATAAGCTTACAATACTGTAAACAAAACCTAAAAATAATAATGATTCATGGTGGGATTTTTTTTTTGTTTTTTATTTTATTAAGCACATTGGACCAGTGCCCTGGGAATCATAATGTGTGCTTGGACTAGAGAATTCCGTCCACTGGTTGTGCGGGTTACATGGTTAGGCAAACAACTGTACAGGATCTCCTTTAATAACCTCTGAAAATTAAGAGAAATATCATTAGCTTTGCACAATGAAAATCTATGATCTCTTCAATCATGGTTAGTATCTATGACTATATTCTACAGAATCATTTTCCTTTTCATGAAGAGAGAGGTGTTGCTGATATAGGTGTTTATATATATATATATATATATATTTATATATATTTATTTTTTTTTTTTTACAAGATACATATTCATCAGGTATCACCCTGGTATTATTATCATTTGCTCACAGGGCAAAAGAATAATGCTGGCACCATAATTCCTTTCTGGATGATCCTTAGTGGTGCTATATTCTTGTGCAAATTCTGATTTGAAACACAAATCTAACTTTGTCATCAGAGTAACAGAAAGATGTAGCAACGCAAAAACAGATTTTGCTTCATCAATGATTTGAGAGTTGTGTTTTTAAAAAATCTTTTTATTTTTAGGTCTGAGTTTAAACGTGAGTAGGATATTCCAGGAACTTATACAAAGAGAATATTATAGATTTCCTCATCAGTTCTTCTCAATGTTATAATAAACCATAAATCTTACACAGATTTCAATAAAAGAGTCATACTTTAAAGCAAATAAGTCATTAACAGAAACCTAACTGAAAAATGCTGCTATCTGAAACCATGGCCTACATTTCATCTTTTAGTGTGTGATAAACTCTCATGAATCACTTTATATTTACTGCAGGAAAGTATGTGTACATAAGGAGTTACAACGGAAGAGCCAAAATACTAGGAAAATGAACATTTCATGTGTTTAATGTGACCATATACTGTCATACCTGCTGTTACAATTCTGTATCTAAAACTTCAGATTTTTTTCATCTTAAAGAAAAATGTTGTACTCCTTGTATCAAAGAACGTAAAATCTGCTATATTAGCAAAAAAACCATTCCCTGCAGTGTCTGTCCCAAGCACCTTCTGTGGTTACCTAACAGAAAGCATTTCAGGCCTTTACTTACCTACCCACTTAAAACTACTGATAAATTGTTATTAACAAGCATTTGCCTGCAAAGAGAGAAAGGATACTCACCCTCAAAGGCTATTTTAAGTCATTTTATTGATTTAATATGCCTAATATTAGTAGAGCTGGTAACATTAAACAGACATAAAAATATGTTTATTTAGTCTGTTGTAATTGAACGAAGAGGTCAAAAATTACTGAAGTGTTTTGCAACAGCTGTGTGTCTTCACAAAAGAAAGCAAAGACATGTTGTGCAAATAATCTGTCATATGTGAAGATAATCTTACTTCTGGTAATTTAAGAAATACAGATGATGTAAGAAATTATAGACTGAATGAAGTAATTTTAGCCATAAAACACATTTGTCCATATTTGTGTACTCAGGACAGGTTACAAGACGATAGGTCTGGAAAAGATGCCAACTTCTTCGCTCATTGCTAATACCAGTCTAGATTAGGAGTACAAAGCATAATGCAGTCACACTTCAGTGACCAGATGCTCCGCTGATACCAGACATCCCAGACCACCTGTTTTCACATCCTTACACACACTTTAGTCTGTCATTCAAAATAGTCTTGTGCTGCAATTTGGCATTGGATATGACTATTGCTCTGGCAGTGAACCAGACTGAAGCACAATACTCTCTGTCAGTAAAATCCGAGCAAAGCCATGCAAAGTAACAAAACCTACACTTCCATTTTTATAAGCATCTGTTTGTAGAGAGATGGTGAGGAGGATGATGACTGGTGGAAAAGAACTGAAATGGTTAAATCTCTGCAGTTACTGCATAATCCATTCTTGTTAGCATTTGAAATTTTCTAGTTCCCAAACATCTCAGCTACTCTGTCTGTCACAATTTTCCAGATGATCGACAAAACACATGCTCGTCACAATGCCATGAGCATGCTACAAAACTGGGAGAATACCATGGGAGATACCAGCAACGTCTCTCTTTGCTAATATGATTCCTAGAGAGAAGAAAATCTATTACAACCACCCTTTCCATTTTTTATACCAGATAAGTATTAAGGAAAATATTTGTAATATTATAGCTTACTGAAATATAGTCAATTTTTGGACTTTTGTACTTCTATCTGTGAAATTTCAGAGTTATGTGGATGGATGGTTACACAACATAGTTGAGCAGATTGTGAATAGTAATTCTGACACATGCAGAAGGCAGGAGCCTTTTGTCTCGGACTTCTGCATCTCAGTGAAGGAGAAATTCCATGCATTGGGCAGTTCAGCTGGAACAGAGCCATGTGGCATCTAGAAATCATAAAGATTTCATTAATTTTTTTTTCCCCTATGTAAATAAAAGTCACATGTGAAAAAGGCTGATGTGTACTAGGAAAACAAAGTAAACAGTAAACCCATGCCACGCTCTGCCTCACACTGCACTCCTCAATGCCATTCTACTCCGAAACTCTCTATACAGTTTTATATTTTAAATTATAGACTGGTCTACTTTATTTTTTTGCCAATGTAATCCTTTGCACAGAGGTTAGTAAACTGATGGACTTCGACTGGGTGTCTGTGCTTAAGGTACCCAAATCTATACCCCTGCTATTCTCTGAATGAAATATCTTAACACTTCCTTCAGAGAGAGCAATGGGGTTAGGTTAAAACACTGCCAAACCCAGCCATGACCTCATCAGTCTGACTTTGAATTCAGTTATGAAGCTGTAGTGTAAACATCAGAGCTTTAAAGTATAGTAGCACTTGCTGAAAATTCATGAAACACTACATGCAGACAATCTTTAGCTGACACATCTATATCCAGAAGAGGATATATAACTTTTCGCAAAACCTTATTTCTCCCAGTATCCTCTGCTTTCATGGTTTTGTGAGAATAAAATCATTTAATATCCTGATGTTTTTATGGTCCTGGCAGTTCCCCTCACTGGAGCCATGTCGTGCTTGGGACACAGTCTGTCTAGACACCAAGCACTGTCTCCTTGGTGTACCTGAAGGTGGGTGAGCTGGCTCTGGTTATCAGGACACCAGCACTTTCACAAGAAGGCACTGAGTGCTGGGACAAGAAAGTCAGTGTGTGTGTGCCCAGACAAACCCTCAAAAAGGAGAGGGCCTCGTAGCAGTAGGCACTGGGAGAGAAGGACAGTGGGTCTCCTCTATGCCAGCAGGTCACCTTGCATGTCATGTAATATTAAATCTTTATCTCATAAAAATCCCTTAGATGTTTTCCCCCAAGAGCTAAACCCCTGAGACTTTGTGGCTTTTGAATTAAGCAGCTTCCTTAGCCTAGGAGTACTGAAATCACTGCTTGTGCAAAGTGCAAAATAATTTTATTTTTTCTTTTATTTACCTTTTATTTTTTAACACCATGGACACCTGTTTACCCAGTAGATCAGCAAGTGGAAAGAGACACTAGAAGAAAGATGAGAATACGGTGGTATAGGAAATTGCTGTAATAAATGTCTTCACCTTATTTCTTTTCATTTTCAACATTTAATACGCTCTTTGCAGAGTTTGGGAGCTGCTTCCTGTCTACACACAAAAATCTTTAATTATGAAAGAATATGGCAAAATATATTTACAGTAATTATGTAAATAAAGTATATAACTTCATGGAGCAAAATAAAAGCTCTGTTTACTTTTGGCAACAGTCTGCAAAATACATTATGAAGAATATTTCACAGTTAATTTAAAACAGCCATTAAGTGTATTATAGAGTCGATTCTCATATATGCTCACTTCTGCAGCAGGAACTGGCAAAGTACCCTGTGGAAACATTACCTTGAACACAGAGCTTCAAAGCTTCCTCTGTGACTTATGAGTGCTCTTGTCGTGGCTCATACACAGGAATACTGAACATACTCTGAAGATATTTACTGCTTGGTTGTGGGTTTTTTCTTTCCTTTTCTCAAAGGAATTAATTACCATTTTAACAAATATTTTGCTTTACTGTAGTCAGCATTCTAGTACCTTATTAAGACCATCACTATATGAAAAGTTAAAGTATTTTTAAATGGAAACAGTGCTATGCATAAATGACAATGGATGGTGATATTTTTTCATTGTTTCACTGCTCAGGAACATAATGGATAACAATATTTTGAGATAAATTTTTCTGTCCTGGCTTTGCAAGTAAGAAGTAATCCACCTGTATCCTCCTGTTCATCATCATCATCATCATCATCAGATCTAGTATATCATAATTTGCTCAAAGATTTCTCTGTAAGATTTGCAGAAATTGCTGCCTACAGCTGCCTAATTCTAAAATCTATGTGCTAAAATTTTAATCCATCTATAGCTCTACCTTGGAGAAGTCAGTGTTAGTGGTTTTAAACATCCAACATTTGGTTACTTAACATTTGCTTAGGTGAGTCATGGTACAGTTTTTATGTTTAAGGGTCATCAAGCCTTAAGGGTTGCTTCCAAACCAATTCCTTATCAGGCCAAAGGGTAAAACCAAACCAAATCAAAACAAAAGAGACATTCAAGCTTAGAGCTTCAAGGGATGGCTTTCACTTATCTCTTCCCTTTCCTATTAGGAGGAGGATCTCGAGGATCCCTTGCAGAAGTGCATGCCAACCAGCAGATGGGTCTCTGCCAGTGTTCTGTGAATCTGTTCCACTTTGTATGAAAAAATTATTATTCACTGTGGAAACAGAGATTCCGATCTTGTAGTTCTCAGCAGGTGGAAGTGAAAGAGTAAGGGATCCCACCCCTGCTCTCATCCACATTTGTGCAACATTCATAGTGCTGAAGGGACAGATTCACCATCTGAATATAAATTCAAATGTGTACTCTGAATCAAGGTTCCCCCAGACCTGCACATAGTGATCAAAGTGTCCATGCCATTGAGCATTAGGGACCACCATTATTTAATATCTATATTTTTCCCTTATTTTTGCCATGCACATCTTTATTCTAATAAAAAGGGGGAAAAAAAAAACCAAAACACAAACAACTACTTGTCCTCTTTTACATATTCTCCTCATCTTGTCAAAAATTGTGGGAAAAAGCTTATAAATTTCCTCTCAATCTTTTTTGTTATTGCTGTAGGTATTATTTTTTCCATTTAATGATGGCTTATATAATCTTTGGCCTTATGTGTGGAAAAAGTCTGCTTTAAAAAACAGTTTTCAATGTTAAGCAACAAAAGCTTGTATAAGATTTTAGGGATATATTTTCAGATTTTCAAAGAAAAAACTGGGGACTCCTGTGCCTGGCTAATACCATTCACATTAATCAAATACACATTCAGCAATGATGAAAATAGAACCGTTACAATTGGTACCACAGTCCCAAGGTGAGGCAAGCACTATATTGAACAGAACAGGCATCTACTGATTATATGATGCCAACACTTAAACAATTACAGTTGCAATCACAAGAAAATAACATTGTTCAATTTCATCTTAATGCATGTTTTGCAATATCTCATGTTGTAACTCACATGAAGAGGTCACAGATCATCAATCAAATAGGTGTGAAAGAAAATTTTGTGGATTGTCTAATAGGACTGGCTATCAAACTAATTCTAAGTCATTAGACAAGGCTTGTTCACAACATGTTTAACTGTAATCAGAGGGTAATAAAGTTCAGAAAAATTTATATCAAAGAAGGGGCTTTCTAAATAGAGATATGGGAGATTCTATTGAATCCTTTAAATTAGATATAGATTAGTCGCGAATCACTAAGAGAGCTTAACAAGAAACCAAAATCAACACCTTGAGTATAGAAGCTCCTTGTCAACACACAGCTTGCTAGCATGTGAAATGATCAACATTTCAATATATTTCACATATATCTTATATGATGGTATATGTTCACTCTTTGATACAGTGAAAGCAAACACCATTAAGTGCTCCAGAAAACAGTACGGTACCAGAATTCTTTTAAATTACTTGTGTCACTTCTGGACTACTACCAGTTAAAATGTTTGCAGTAGGACTGTTTGCATTTTTTTCCTATCATATAAAAACAAATCACAAACATGGTCTGGCCTAAAGTTTATTTTAGTCATGATGAGATTTCTAATTGTCCTGAGAGAGCTTTGAATGAAACTATTTCTTTAGCTAAAGTATATATTGTTATGTAAATGACACCATCATTCAAAATGCATTTTCCCCTCAGTTCACCTCAGCCAAATTTCCTATATTTCTTTTGTTCTCCAGATGAATGATAAAATTATTCAGACCTTCTAAAGATGGAATAACTGCCACCATTCCCTTCAGCTTTCAGGAGAGTGTTCACTTGTTATAGAAATCAAGGTTTCTCTGATGATTTGAACTTGTATGGCATCTTACTACTTTTTTTTTTTTTTTTTTTTTTTTTTTTTAACTTGAAGTCAAAACTAGAGAAACACCACATCTATTAATCACATGATCATCTGAAACTCCTATGCCAGATCAGATTTTTATGTCTTCAGGAGACCTTGCCTTCACAAGAAGCAAGCAATACAGGCTATGTTTCAGCAAAACATGTGATTGTCAAATTAGCCAAAAAGTCCCGTTTAACATGGATTAAGTTATTTACCTTAAGGGGAGCTTATTCATAATGGCTTTGCCTTACATGGTTCTAGTTCCTTCACCTTCATCTTCTGTAATAGATTTTCCAGTAGGTTTTCTAGCAACTGGTGCAGCTTTACCTGAATTCAGATTCACAAAAAGAGTGAATAAAGTGTGAACAGTGCCAAAGCTGTACATGAAAAAGGTCCCTGCCACATCAATCACATTTGATTATGTAATGGCCCACGTAGATTTCTCAGATCTAATGCCCACTTTTTTCCTTGAATACACACCTAAATTCTTGTGTACTGCACCCTCTACAGGATAAAATACACAGCACATCAGAGGGAAGGGGGGGCATAGAAAGAAATCTGGATGTTAGAGGGATTATTATCTACAGTTGAAAAATCTAATTGCTGATTTAGGCAGTTACTTTTCAATTATGTATTTATTAAATAATAGGATAGGTTCAATCCATTAGAACAGAAAATGTCACATTGAAATACTGCTAATAAGTAGATTTGTGCATTATGCTACGCAATAAGCAGGAGTCAGGCTGACTAGGTGCTGAAGGAAAACTGAGCACCCTTTCTCAGTATGTAATCAGTGTACTGTCAATATATCACTAATCCAAACTACACAAATAGTAATTAAACTTTTGCATTACATAGCGTGACAGCAATAAGTATATCTTAAATGCCACTTGCTATCTTTTTCTGTTATTCTGACACTTTTTAATTGCTTCATGACTGACAGTATAAAATTGTGTATCAGGGGGGAATAGTATGTAAAGGTAGAATTTCAAAGTGAATAAAATGTTCTTAACTGCCATTAGTTTAGAGAACAAGGAAACAGTCCCAGATCTGAATTTTTAGACTTTCTTATGCAAAGTAAGCATTTATAATCAACAGAAGCAGACTCAATTTAGAGATATGCACACAATTTTATAATACTTCAAAATGTGACATAGACTTATATTAAGACTTCTGAAGGAACAATTTGATTTTTAGCACTTTGTCTTATATTTCAATACAGTCAGGGGCTCTCTAGCCAATCTATTTTTCAATGTTATTATCAAGAACACAGTAAATAGGAACAAATTACCTTTCTCTTACCACCAAATATTGCTCTACAAGTTTAACTCTTGGTTAACTTGATTTGTGTAAAGAATGAAAAATACTCTTATAACTTGGCCATTCCAAGATGATCAGCAAACTATCAGAAACATAATTCAAGAAATGCATCTGATTTATTGGCAAAAACACTCTTCTTTTTAGTAGGATGTACTTTTTACTTTAAATGAGAACCGCTCTTTCAGCAAATGATTAGATGTCTCAGTTTGTAGTGTTCATCAAATCTGTTCACATATCACTAATAGAGGAACAGTAACTTTTCCTCATTGAC
Organism: Athene cunicularia; assembly: GCF_003259725.1. NCBI lineage: Eukaryota > Metazoa > Chordata > Aves > Strigiformes > Strigidae > Athene > Athene cunicularia. The sequence goes on along the minus strand of NW_020799091.1, from coordinate 109,110,576 downwards.
AGTGATGATGTGAGGAACAGTTATTTACAAACCCTTTGGCAACTTGAATAACAGAACTGCTACAGCAACATAGCTTCTATTAAATTGGTGGAAGCACTTTCCTAAACTAATATTTTTGTAAAGTTTTAGTCCCTTAGCTTACAGTCTCTGCAGGAATGCTTATATTTTGTCTCTCACAAGTCAATTAGAGTGAAACATTCAGTTATATTTCTTTGCAAAAAACCTTATTTGTAAAAGAAGTAGGGTGCCAAATATTCATCTTCATCTTTGTTGTTCACTTCTGCTACACAAAGAGTGAAATATGTAAGCAGCAGAGCAACAAAGAGGCAAATAACTTTTATGAAAGGCATCCTTCTGTAGAGTAATGGATAAATGGAGTGGGGCAAATTTTTTTTCTAAGTCAGCTCCAATAAAGTTGGATGATTTACAGCAGGGATTAATTTGGTTCACTGTCTGCCATGCACAGATGAATTCTTTCATTGAGAGCTCCTCTTAGCAACTGTAGCCACATCTCATGGCAGTAAATTAAATCTGTGATAAACTTACTATAGAATATCATTGAAATGAAGCATTATACCTCTCCATACTAGTCTGATATTATGTAAGTGCTTGTGTGGAATCATCATGATGAGGCAGAGAGGAAAAAAAAGTATCTTATTTTTGGAAGTGGAGAAGAAATCAGTGAGGTAGTGTTTTTCATTTCTCTATCTGTTAAGAGACATCTGACCTTACTTACCCCATCTCTTAAGAGAGACTATTAAAAGAGAAAATATTCACTATACAATGCGGAAACCCTTAATTGCATAATGGTATCAGTTGGCAATAATTAAAAGAAGGATGTCAATGACATTTAATTCTGAGAACACACCTTCAACTTATTTATCAATCATTTCTTGTGGGAAAACCAAAAAAAACCTCAATGATGTCTTTTGAAGAGTATCATTGATCACTGAAATTTACTCAGAAATGAAAAGCTGTAGCAATCACATCCATCTTTCTTCTCCTACCCCATTCAGGTTTGAATTTTTTGTTTTATTTCTGTTTAAAGCTCTTTGTTTCTTTTTTTTGTAAATCTTAACATGCTTACTTAAGAGCTGGGATTTTCTCTCTCCCCATGATATAGACTGTCACAATGTCCTGACAATGTCTCACTGCGCTGAAAAGCTTTGATCCTAAGTAAGGAGTGGGATAGCAGGGAAATAAAGTGTCTCTGCAATAATAAGTACTGGCCTTAATAAGAAAAGTAAAATATTTAAATAGCTGAAAAAATTGTCAAGGAAGGGGGGGAGGGTACAGGGAAAGCATAAGATACTGAAAAGTAAGAAGATATTCAAATAATCCAAAAATGTAAAGGTTATTGACTTTATGAAGGAATTCTTCAGTGGAGGGGATGGGAAAAAAAAACCAAAAAACACCATCCAAACAAACAAACAAACAAAAAACAACAAAAAACTTTCCACCATTATTAATTAACTTTTCAGTTTACTACATCAATTATTTAGTCTCCATATCTTAAGAGAGGGGAAAAAAACAACCCACAACTTCCTCTGCAGGACAACTCAGAGAAGGTTTCAGTTTACTTTTTTTCCATACTCTCTTTACTTTGTATAGAAAGCCTGAGGAAAATGGGCAGCTAGTTCATGTACCTGGTGACACGATTTAAGCATTCCATTTGAAATGACAAAAATTCAAAATGGGTTCATTCACCCATTTCAGGAAGCCTTTATATGGTATATACTATAGAAGCAAACAGTGAAGCATTTTTTTAATGCAATCCAACTATTCTGGAAAAAAAAATTAATCGTCAAAAGGTAAAGTTAGTTAAGATAATGGATATTTCTCTGTGATGATGGTTACTTGGCACACATCTGCATGCCTAAACCATATAAATATAAATATGTGTGCGTATATATATAAATACGTATTTGTATATCTAGAAGTAGGAAGATTTGATATGGCTGCCTCAATCACAGCCTTCTCCCATACATGTTTCTGGTTTATATCTTGATGGGAAAATAGCATTGTAACTTCCTTCAGCTGCTGTGGACACCCCACTCTAGCAGTCTTGTCATAGACTTTTTGGTACAAAATACATGACTATCTGTGATATGTAACTTGTAAAAATGGACCATGGAGGTCTAGGATGCCCTCACACATTCTTTTTCACAAAGCAGGAGAGGAACTTGGTGAGCATCTCTTAGATTGAAGTATCTTAACACACAAAGGGTGCATAGATCATCTGTGTATAATGTAGGATGACTGAACAATGGAGAATGTTATCCCTCTAAAGAGCAGTACTATTATTCCAGAGTTTTTTCATATATGAAGTTTTGCAAGGGTCATGTCTGTCAGTTCTCCATTTAGCAGCTCAGGTAGGTTAGCATTTATCTGCTTCTAGAAAACAATATATGACCGATCATTTTGTTCGAGAATAACTTAACATTTTGAACCAAAAGAAAAATAAAACCTCTCATGTTTACATAGCACTTTGCTGAAACTCGACCCTGTTAAAAAAAAACAAAACCTCTTTGTAGAAACACCACCATTACTTTTACATTTCTGCGTTTTGGCATATCTGTCACAACAAAATAGAAAGGATGTCCAGATATTTCCAGATACAGTTTAGCATGGCCAGGTGTAAGGGAAATAATAAGACAACTATTATTTTTTTCTTCCTTTCCCTTTTCCTCATATTAAAGATCGGTCATTGGTGTTTCACATTAATGTAACGTTTTCCATTTTATAGCAGAAGGATTTAAACCAATGATTCTCAAATTACAATCACTGCCAAGTAATCTGCACTTGATTTGTCTGGATTGTGGCTCATTACAGAACCAGTTAAGGTCTAGTAAGATCAAGTCTAAAATAAAGCAAATAAGCCTTGTTGAAGCTAACCAGGCTCTGTATGAAGTATTTGGCTAGTGTATCTCTCGCTATGGTGGTGTCCTTTACAATCCATATTTTTACGCGGTCCTTCTTTTCCCATTAACTCAGGTGGTTTGTCCAGTCAGCTTTTCACTATTTCATCAAGCCAACACACATTGATCCTCCATCCTGCTTCCCAGCTGGCAAACTGCTTTTGGTTATTTTTTATGCCAGCGTTAATATTTCATTGTCACTAAACATTTCAATTAAAAAAGAAAAAAAAAAACAAAAACAAACAAACAACACAATAACAACACCTCCCTGTTACAGAGGCTCTCAAATAAACAACCAATCACCAAAAATTAAAATTTATTGTCAGCACAATTAACTAGCCCTCTGCAAATTACAGGTTCAAATGTCTGTGAGAGGAGAACAGAACAACTCCCTAGGGTTTAATGACAACCCAAACCGCTCAATCACTCACCTAACAAGTGAGGGCTCTCAAGTTCGAGGACCTGCTCAGGGCAGCGTCCCGACCCAAGTCACCTCAAGGTGTTTCCTCAGGGTATATCCGACCCAAGAGGAGAGACCTCAGCATGCTGCTCCCAAGACAAGGCCCAAATGGCTCCCCCAGGGGACTCCATTTATACCCAGGCCGAGTCTAAACTGTAGTCAATAGCGGCTCTCATTGGCCAAAGTCCCCTGAGAACAAAGGCAACCTGGAGCTGCTACACTTCAGCAGCCAAGAAGCTCTGTTTTCACTGGGTAGATGCACCTGCCATACTCCCCCCAGTGCTAAATGAAGTGCACAACTTTATGCCATGCATACATTTTTCAATAGTGAATGACATTACAAGACTAACATAACACTGTATAGCAGGTAAAATGAAAATGAACCACCCTAATAGTGCAGGAACAGCTCAGTCACCAACCCGTGACTACAAGGCATTGCTGGGAATCCACAAAAGAGAGAAAAATAACTCTACCCATGACTAAATAACTCTAAAATGGCAACAAAGAAAAACAGTTGGTTATGCAAATTCACAAGGGTGGTTTTACCTATTATGTAAAAATGGCAGCATAAAGTGAGGTTATTAGGACCGTGAGTATTTCGTGCAGCTTTGCCCAGCAGCAGAGCAATTCTCAAGCTGTTAAGTGTCAAGCACCTCTGCTATAAATAATTTCTCAATGTCTAAACAGAAATTCAGAAATATCGCTACCATTACATTTGGATTTAGTGCTCAGGTTGTCCTAGCATGATTTAGGAATATCAGTTTTAAGCATTCATCTCCTTCTACAGGTAAGCAGAGTTAAGAAAAGATGAGTTTCATATGGAAAGAAACTGAGTGAAGGTTTTTAAAAAAATAATTTTCTGTGCTTTCAGTCTTTGAATAAAAGGAGATTGTAACCCTATTTTGTAACAATGCACACCAAAATCCTTCCCCTGTTATCAGCAACAATAGGTAAGAATATTTTTATTGCTTACATGAAAGTTGGCACTTACAAGTAAAATGCTTATTTTAAGCCTAGAAGCCCAAAGATAGTATATCTGAAACCAGAAGAAAATATTGATTTTTTTTTTTAATTTTTTTTAGCAAAAAAATAACAGGATAAAGGGGATCAGGAAAACCATGAGAAATAATATTGCATGAGTACAAAAATTATTTTTGTATCTCACAAACAAACTGTTTCTCACTGGTTCTTGCACCCTTTTAAAACTATGGAAAAAGTAGCCCTGCTAATGATGCTAATAGACCCAAAAGTAATCATCGCTAATTCATGTTCTGATGGAACACACTCCTAAATAAAGAAAACCTAGTTTGTGTATCCAAGACAAATGATACAATATTCTTCTCAGCATTTAGAAAGTTGTTGATGTTTCTAAATTGCACTAAGCTTGAAATATGAGTATTCATTTCTTTTCAATCTGTATTAGATGAAGATTTTTAAGGAATATTGTTTTTACAAAGTGAAGATCAAGCATAAAATAAAAATTTTAAATATTATTAATATATTAAATTAAGATACTGGATAAAACTCATCCCTTAGTACCTTTGATATGATTTTTTAAAATAATCAAGAGCTTTTAATCACCACCAGAAAAAGATGACAAATTAGCAGTCAAATGGAATTCAAATGAATCCTTACTCTCAAAAACCAATCTTTCTACCCCTTCACAAAAGCTTAGATCAAAAGAAAGAAGTGGGACTAGGGGTCAATTGATTTGAATTATTTGGGGCCAGGGAGAAAAACAGGTTCCATCCACAGAATTCCCTTGCAGTGAAGAGCCAGTAATCTGTTATCTTCTTTAATGATGAGCTCCAGCTTCAGCTTTTGCGGCCAAAGCATTATCAAGAAAGAAACAAGGCCACCTCTGAAACAATACACCTCAAGTCATTTAGGCCCAAAATGTTAAAGAATTAAACGTCACCAGGAAACAACCAACCAGCCAAAGTTTTGCAACTCTGGTGTCATAAATTCTTTGAAAATACACTGGGTAAGGTATAATGGTTGTTCCAAGTACACGGTTTGATTTCCAGATACGGTTTTTAGAGACACAGGGGAGGGAATGGAATTTTGGGGTTTTCAGTATGCCTTGAGACAGAAGTGTCAGAAAGCAAAGCTCACACTCTACCAACAAACTGTTTGGAGCTTTGTCTATCTGAATAAAATAAAAAATAAAAAATTGCATTATCTCAGTAAACGAAGCTAGTCGGTGCAGCTGCACAATTTGCAACACATGAAGATCTGTCCCAACAGTTTCAAAGATATGGATGAATAGGAAAATTAAGAATATATGGACAAACAACATTTCGGTGTACAAATTGCATCAATTTTAGAGTTCTTCTCCAGTCCCCTCCATGTCCTCATTTCAACATAGCTGTATTCTAATCTTATATTGTTATTGATTATATTACTTTTTTTTTTTTTTTTTTTCCCCCTAGACAGTTTTAAAATATACACATCCTGATGGTTGAGATGCTTAGTTTGGAAATTGGTGCAGGAGACTCTTAGCCCCTCTCCAATTATATCTTACAAAACAGACTCTCTGGAGATTGTCAATAAAATGTTCTTTCATTATCACTCAAATTACATCTTCACGTTTATTGACAATAATCCTGAGGAGGGTGTTTCTTCTGTAAGTTAGCTTTCAGCATGAGGAGAAAGGATTTCATGAAAACATGCATTAAAAAATATACTGCAGAAACAGTAGAATTCTATTTCTGCAGAAAGTTACTGAGTAAATGGCTGTACTATTGCACAGATCACTCTTATAATATCAGAAAAGAATAGCCCTATTTACTATGAAACAGCATTCACCAGCTAAAATTATAAGCTTGTAGATGTAATGATGCATTATTAGCTAAACATTAACTTTAAACATTCATTTAGAGATTAAATGAAAAAAAAAAAAAGATTGTGAGCTGGATTTCGGCAGGTATTTCTAGTGTTTGCTATGATGGATGAGTATTCATGGATTTGCATTGCTTCAGTGATAATATCCCATTCGATCTGGACACCTGGGGAAAGAGGCATTCAGAAACACATTTAAGTGGGTTTCTAGAATGAACGTCTGATTTTCACTCTCTGCTTCCAAACTCTACACAATCCTTTTAGCATGTGGTTGACAAGCTGCTCAGCTTCACCCAGACTCAGAGTAATTTGAATTTGTGCAATTAAAAATTAGCATCTTAACTGATGTTTGGGAGTTTTTTTAGTTCTCATTTGACATTTAACTAAAAAACATTCAACACACAAGGGATAATTTAAAAAATAGCTTAAAAAAAAAAGAATAAAGAAAATTAATACAAAAATCAAAATATTTTAGATATGTAGGAAATAAATTAATTTCATATATTGAAATAAAATTTGGCCATATTTTGTATAAGCAAATTCAAACTCCGAAGATTTCATCTGATCCAAAGCAGAAGAAGAAAAACAGAATTTTTTGTTTTGTTTTGTTTTATTCAGTTCAAAATTACTTTTTTCTTTCAAGTTTTGCTCTTCAGTCATCACATTAGAAATCCATTATTCACATAACTCTCACTGTAGTGTCATGTCTTTAAACATGTAATTCCACCTTGCTGGAGCAGCTGTAACAATACAAGTTAGAGTAGAACTGGTCTTGAATTCAACATAAAATTATTCATTATTATATAAAATAGCCATGTTCTGTATTTTCTGTCTAAGGAAAAGACTTTACCTTTATTAAATTGAGAATTACAAAGATGCTATGCTACAGGTCTGATCATACCTAGTACCCAGTATTTCCTACTGAAAAATGTGGAGGCTGTAAATCTTCCTCCCTCCACTCCCAGAGAAGCCCCCACATTACCTTCCAGCATTATAATGGTCACTGATCAGACACCTGTAGCAATGCCTGGTGGCAAGCAAAATCACCCAGTCTAAATCCAACCCACCTCCCTGGCTCCTTTAGCTCCATTACTACTTATTTGTTCTGGTTAACTATCACTTCTGTAAATTACAATTTAAAGAACAACTCACAGAGTTGTGTCGTTTTGCAAGATGGACAGCACCGAGGAAGTTTCATGTATATGGGAGCAACTGACAGGGACCACCTGCCTCCAGCTATAATACCTTTAAAAAGGTGCACACTTCACAGTTCTGTTGTCGCTGTTTCATCTGGCCTTCCATATGTGGTAAGGAACAGTTGCTGAAGAAGAAAGGATAGGACAGAATAAATAATATTAAGCAGCTTCCAAGGAATAAATGGAATTCCAAGAGTGTAATTCTTCAAAAAGATGGCGTAATATAAAACATGACTAGCTTATCATATATGACAATCATAACACATCAATCCCACAATTCATGTTTAAGACTCAGTGATTTCAGCAGACACTTTTCATGAATGAAGAAAGTGATACTGCATGGGAAACTGCTGTGACCTCCAGGATACTGGTTCCTAGCAGCTGGTGACCGGTTGTGTTCTTATTGGTCCCTTGGAGAATTCTCATTTCTACTTGGTTGGCAAAAAGCTGTGTAGCTCTAAATTCACCTGTTTTCATTATGGCTGACATGTCTTCCTCACAATTGTATATAAAGGATAATGAAGAATCTTCTCTGGTTTTACTGTGTATCTCACAGGTTATTTTATACTATTAATGAAGATTCATCAGTTTGTAGCTCGTAGTTAGCAAAAGTCTTTTGGTTTAAGTGCCTCTCCTTCTGTAAAAATCAGTTGGATAGACCCTAAAAGCTCAGGAGTAAGAAAGGAAATTAAAAATCAACAGAATCCATTTTAAGAACGATTTTAGCTTTCAATCCAGTCTCATTAGGTTATACTGCTCAAGTCTTGACTTCCAAGTTCTTGAGACTGGAAACATGTGATTAGAAAGTTGCAATCTCTTCTTTAGCCTCAGGCCCAGTAATAAGCAGACAATAGCTGGGCACAGGCTGACTGTCATTTATGTTAGTTCACAAAGCACAGATGTATCCCAGGCTCTTCATAATGTCTTGAGATTTACCTGCATTAGACTAGCTGGAATATTTTCTTGAAGATGTACAGCTCTCTTAAAGGTGCACCTCCCTTTCTCCTAGATTACTTTTCTCTAACCATATTTTACAGTATTATCAACATGATTTATAGAGATTTACTCTCTTTTACTCACTCACAGTGGCACACAGAACTCTAAATTTGAAAGAGGGAGGGAGAATTAATGTTAACAAGGAATTGGGCCTTATTATAAAAATTTGTTTTCTCTTCCCAGAACTATTTGACCAGGACAAATCTCCAGAGTTCAAATCCTAGCCCTCCACTGTCCTAGAGAAGAGGATGCACCTTACTGAACTCACATGGACTGGTCAAGACAGGGTTTAACTTGACAGAGTCCAGAAAATCCATAGCCTAAATAGGGGATAGGACAACATATTTTAGCTGTCTCTGAATACATGATGAACTAGCAGGAGGAGTAGTGAGCTCTCTCATCTCATGAACATATATACTGAAAAGATGGAAGTGGCTTCAGGTAATGTCTGGCCACAATTGCACAGGCCAATGAGGGCAACGAGATTTCTCAGCCTGGGAGAACATATGGCCCCAGAAGGCAGACCACTCATAAGAAACTAAGGCTAAAGAAAGTAACACTAATCAGAGGAAGATGAGGTGAAACACTGCTGGGATGATTTGGAGATAAATAATCTAGGAGAGGAATCAATCCTCAGGGGAAACAGTAACTTTGTTCCCTCTCAATGTGGCTTGTCATTTAAAATTTTTGAATACTGACTATTGAACACTGATCAATTCAATGATTTCATCTCCCCTCTTTGGAAAATGCATGTGATTTAGGCCATAAGGTTTGCAAGAGCAGTTATCTATCTGCTTGAGGAAACCAGGGGTTGGGAAGTTCCCAGTCTTTATGTTGAATCATAACTGTTGGCTACCATTGGTCTTTCTTAAAGAAGTATGATTGGAATGTCTCAGCAAATTATGATGTCTGTGTCCAGGACACCAAGCGCTCACAAAGTGGCTATGAATTGCTTTCTGGATTAGCCTAAAGAATCTGGTTTTGCTATAATCTTCTTTACAGACAACACTTCTCAGCTGTACCTGAAGCAAAAAGGAACTATAATGTAAGATGTATGCAAGCAAAAATTTAATTATCAATTTATTTCTCTTTAAAATACTTTACTGCGGAAATGTAAATGAGATGAAAGAGGGTTATAATTGAGCAACAAGACACCAGCTTCAGACAGCTCTTTTTGTTGACATAATGGGATAATGTTGTAATTAAGTTAATTCAAACACAAGATACCTGAGTAGTGGAAGCATAAACTGACCTCTCAGGTTGAGCTACACACATGACCCTTCCTCCCATATATTTCTATGCTGCTGGATATATGGTGAAAATAACCAGAGAGAGAAAGAGTTGTGCTGTGACACAGTTTCTTAATCAGGTGTCATTCCACACAGAAACCAGGCCAGGAAAGACATGCAATTGATAAAATAACTAGATTTTCAGCATGTTATCCACTAGAGATTTGGAGTTGGATGTTAAAAACACTCTGAGCAGATGAATTATCATGGTTTGCTGGTTAGCAACTTGATTAACTGCGTATCAAAAATAATCTTACTAAACTTGGTAAAAAAAACAAAAAACCAACAAACAAACAAACAAAAAAACAAAAAACCAACCAACCAACCAACCAAAAAAAAACAAAACCAAAAAACCCAAACCCCAGACTGCTTCATGTGCAGGAGCCAAATAAGGCTCCTGATCTAACTGAGAATGTAGTCACAGAATCACAAACATTTATTGAATATGATTCACAAAGCATGTAAAGAATACACCAAAAGTAGGTAAAACCTAGGTCTAATATTAGTTCATTGGATTGTGCTAAATGCACAGGTTGCAACATGCCTTTTTTATAATGCTGTTAAATATTTCAATCTATTTTAAGAGCTTTATTAATGAAGCACCTACACGAATTCAAGTGGAAAATACTGAAATACTCTGGATTATAGTGTATGGTTCCTTGAAACTGTAATTTTTAAAGGCTTTGTATAAATTGAGCTGAACAGAGATGCTGTTGGACTACTATGACTAAACAAAGTACTTCTATTTCATGTCTAGTTTTAAGTATACTTTTAATTTCATGCATAATTTTAAGCACATATAAAATGCTTTGATATATGTATATATGCAATTATGTTATTGTTCAGCTCATTTTTATATAATCAACTTGTTTTCTAACCTTGTGTGTTAGTAGACACAAACATTTATTTAGATTAAGTCTGGATAGGCTAGACTGGCTGCATGAGGCTGGAAATACCACACAGATTTGCTAAGCCAATCAGAAAGAAACTGATCAATAATGATATATTGATCAATTTCTATTCTGCCGCAACAACATCGGATTGAATGATTATATCTACATTAACCATTTAGTATAACAGAAACAAAATAGTAGTAGAAGGGCATCATTACAGAATCAATTTCTTCCTACTTTGAGGTTAGTTTCCTCAGAAAATGCTGCAATTTCCTAAAGCAAATTTCATGATGAACATTCCAGGCTGTTTCATACAAAGCTAAAGTTTTAACAGCATTAAAACAGTGCTTCCTAAAGGTCTCCCTTAAAATACATTTTTCATACACTTTCCACAGAAGGAACAGAATTAGAGTCTCTTACCTTTCAAATAGAAGATGTAAAGTAGTCATATATGCAATCATTCTTCAGCTGAGGATGCTGAATACTGACACTATTTTTCATCTCTTTCTCACTTCTTTTTTCAGTCTTTTTTAAGCTGACACTACACTTTCCTGCTATCCAGAGAACTAAGCAAAGATCAGGATTTTTTAAAAATAATTTCTTGATGGCTTTTCTTTTTTTCTAGCATGTCATAACTCATACTAGCTAAAAACAACGGATGGATAAGTTAGGATTTATTATTTACTCTACAGTGTGAATTTATGTTAGGAAATTAGTGACCAGAATTATTAGACACTACTATTAGTCTAATATAGATGTTACTATTTCTTTCATTGTTTTGTGTTTCCTTTTCTCTCCTATTTCGCCACCCACCCACCTCATGTGTCAGTCAAAAGCATCCACACTGCCAACAAGGAAAACATTTTGTTGTCAAAGTCAGAGGCTGCAAGGAAGGGTGGTGACTCTCCACACTGTATCTACCTAATGCAATCTTTCTGAGACATTTTTATGGCTGAACTACTCTATTACCAACAGAATTATAACACAGCTGAGAAATGTTAGCTATGAAGGGTAAGTTTCAGAGGTACAAAGCTGACGTGACTAGTCAAGAGTGTTTCTGGAGAATGGCCTATTTTCCTTTCTTCTTTTTCTTTGCTGTGTCCCTCTATGGCCAACAGCTTAGTTCAGTTTTCTTAATAATCAGAAAAGACACAGTGAAGACCAGACTCCAGCAACCGAAATGCTAGTGTCTTGAAGATGGCAGCTAGCCTACAAATAAAGTATAATTAATAGTTAAGGGTCTTAACTGGGATTAAGCAGAATACAGTAATAAAACATCCCCAATTTTCACAAAATACTAAACATATCACAGATTATGTATTGTTATTTGGTGATAGCTGATAGTTAAGATGTTTTAGAGTGCCTAGTAAAATGATTTTTTTTTAATTCTGTGTACAAAACAGTATCAAGCTGTGATAAGTATCTCCTTGCATTTCAGAAGTTCACCCCAGGAGAGAGAGCAAGATATTTTGCAATGAAAACTGTTTTTGCAAAGAAAGCAGAACAAAAATCTAGAAAACCGTACAGTGCTCTTGTGCCATGGTGTATTCTTATGTCCTGATCCTAGCCTCTGATACCTCAGTCAGCAACATTTTGTGGATTTACTTTTGCAAAAATAAAGATGTTATCATGCTTATTCTCCAATTTAATATTCTTTTTAGAAAATTTTAGAATTTGTTGTGAGCTGGCTGACTTCACTGAGTCTGTCTGAATGCAACAATTCAGCCATACACAGAGCATCACAGAACTGGAGTCTAACAGGGCATGGCATAACACAGTGTAAAATAAAATGTGAAAGTCAACATCTAGGCATCAGAACAATTCCCCACCATATGTATGGACTAGAATTCAGATATACCTGCTGAATACTAATAGATTTTTTTTTTCCATGAACCTCTGCTCTTCTAAATGTAGCAGTTTATTTTTCAAGGACATTATACTTGTTTGATTTCTTTGGCAACATATGCAGGACATAGTGAACTACTGAGCAAAATCTAAAGATGCTGTTTGTGAATCATATATGTTCCTAGTAAAAATAAATTTTGCTATTCTTCTTCAAAAAAAATGGGATGAATCAGTGTTTTATCAATGGTTTTGTTGAAACAAGAGTTTTTTTCAATGCTGACTTTTGCTAATGCCCCAAACCCTCCTCTCTTCTTTTTTATTTCAATCTGTACCTTTTCCTATGATGAAAAACAATGCCTTCCTCTTTATAGTTCTGATTATTGTTTCCCTCCTTCTACAGTGTACATTTTCCCTACATGTTTGCAATGTTTTGTGGCTTTATGGTGGTGGGCAAGATGTTCTGTGGATCCTTTGGACAAAACATCTCTTTTGCAGTTGGTTTTGATTGTGGGGGTAGGCCCTGAGTGCTTCTCTCACTCCTGATGCATATGATCATGACTGCCACAAATTATAGTGGTTTTACTCTCAGCAAGGTAATTTTAATGCTAACACACCCATGCTCAAGTTTCAATGGAAGCAATAATCAAGCACGTTCTTCCTATTGTTCTTCACACATCATCCTCCTTAAACATGGGAGATTAGCTAATACTGCCTTCTGGTACTTTTTGTCTGAGATGAGCAAATAAAAGTCCCTGCTGTTGTCACTTCATCACATCCTCCCATGATGGATCAATACTTCTCTGCCAGCCTGTCAGGGGAGGACAGCAGCAATCTGGACTTAGATTATAGAGCTCTCAGGAGAGAGATGTTTCAAAAAACCAAAACAGAACTGTATACAACTGCTTATCCTGACAGCTGTTATTTAAAAAATACCAATCCCCTTCAAACGTAATACCCTACCAATAAGGAAATACGAAAAATCTTTTAATGAAGCTAGGTCACAGATTCTTTTCAAAGATTTGTCTTGCTTCCAGAAAACTGCTTTACATGTGCAACATTTGCATTTGTTGCCAAGTATCAAATCGAAATCAAGATCACCTCCAAAAATTGCCTGGAATTTACACCAGAATCTACCTGCTCAGTTACAAATTACGAGATTTGAGCATGTAACATGCAAGAGTAGCACTTTACTATTTCTCCCAAGTAACAAAGGTACTTTTAGACTCCTCTGTAGTCTTCACAGCCTTCTGCACTCGCAAAAGTACCCAGAAGCACTCAGTGCTTTTGTGGACTCTCTATTGAGCACCAGCAGGAAATTTGCTAAAATCAAGTTACAGAAACAAAAGATATCTAGAAAGCATAATCTACCAATAGATATAATGTCAGACAAAAATGAGCAGAGGACATCCACTGATTAGACCTCCTTTGAAAATCTATGTCCTACCCCAGAATCTTAACCCTCCACAGACAGTCTCACAACAAGGTGGTCTAGTGGTCTTGGAAGCAAATCCTTCTTAAATCACAATAATAAAAATAAAAATAATTTAAAAAACCCCAACTTTAAAATAAACTTTAAAATAAATTTTAAACTAAACTTTAAACTAAACTAAACTAATAAAATAAAATAAAATAAAATAAAATAAAATAAAATAAAATAAAATAAAATAAAATAAAATAAAATAAAATAAAATAATAAAAAATTATTTTCAAACACAAATTATTCCTTTGATTCTTGATGCACCTTCTCCATTTCAATAACTAAGGGTCTGGCTATGATTTTTTAGAATGTACCGGTAGCAAAGAGTGTCAAAAATTAAATGTCTGTGGACAAATCCCTGTCAAAAATATGTAGGTTTTCCTGTAATAATGTAAAACTTTAGAAGTTCTGAAATACTTCAGGGAAAAAAAAAAAAATCTGCTCCTAGCTGAAATTGATTCTTCATCTCAGGACAATGGATATGAAACATCAGAATTTTCATTAACAATTTGTTGTTCACTGCTCTGAACTCTTTATGGTCTATGAGGTGTCACATGTAACAAAAGTTCACAGAGTTTCAGGTTTTTTTCATGTTGTATTTCATAGCTGCATTTGTTAGTGTAAAAACTCATTAAAATTCCCTGCACATCTCACGGATAGCATGCACACAGTGTGAAAAAGAAGGAATAAATCTATGAGAATTTCATAAGACCTGAGAAAGGAAACTATTGTTTCTGTAGTTGTCGAAAATTTTTAAGTATTTCATATACAAATGTTTTCTATATTACTTAAAAAAACCTTCACAAAGCCGTAAAGACTAGTGCTCATATTTGCTGGTAAGTCAATCTTTCTTTCAGACATCAAGAGATGACCTCTTAAGACCCAAAGATTTATCAAGTCAGCAGTTTATTCCCCTAGGCCACCATCTTCAGCCTCTTCCTCTTCCAGTCACGTCTATTGAAGGACTTTGCAAACCCCCATGAGGAAATGGACTAATCTACTTCTTTCTAAAGGACAGGAATGATGCCTATACTGACTGCACTCTATGGGATGAGAAAGCTAATAAAGGGAAGGAGACTACATCTATTCGTGAAAGATTCAGTGTGATGTTTGTATTATAAGAGACAGAGTTAGAGTGCTGTAGCTGTCAATCAGAAATGGGGCATTGTTGCCCAGCATCAGCAACCACTACTGAGAAATTTTTGAGGGAATTCATTTGTCTTGTTACTTTATAAGCATAAAACATCCCTGAATTGATAGAAAAGTCAAAGGACTGTAAAAAAAAATATATAGGTTTAAATCTTTCTCCTCTCTTCTGTCCCCTATATCAGTTGATTCATTAAGAGGTACATACACATGACAATTTAAAGAAGTGAAAAAATTAAAAAGAAAGCCCAATTATTTTTTAGAAAATAACTTATATTCATTTGCACTGTATAATTTTCTATTACCTTGTTTTTGCTCTCTGCGTTCACCTGTTTATTTCCCATTGTTATGTGTAAATATTGCCAATGTAAAAAGGAAATGGCAATACAGGCACTGAAATACCTTTGTCAATATGTATGCAAAGTACTTTCTTACAAACCTAGAAAATCTGGATAGGGAATTATATGAAAAGAAACAAGGGAATTTGTCTCTAATAGCCAATCACTAATTTCCAATAAATAAATCAAAACAACTATTTTACCTATTGAATGAGTGAAAAAAGTCTGTGTTTTTTTTTCTCAGGCAATTGCATAGGTTGTTCTGTTTGGTGATCTCCCTAACTTCATGTACACATCTCTCTTATTAGCGTTCACTTCCTGTATTTTTCCATCTACCTTTTTTTAAAATGCAAACAAATATTAACTTCATCCCCTTTCTTCATATCTTGCCACCATGAGATTTTTTTTCTTTTTAGTCATGGCAGACAGCATCTAATTTTCAGGTTCAGAACCGCCCCATTATCTACTCTGCTGGCTGCTACTGTGCTGAAAAAGTGTTACCATGGGGAAGGATAGAGATCAACCTGCAGGGCTCTGATAAGCAATTCTTTATGTTTATTTTTTGAAAATTCTATGGCCCCTGTCAGTTTAGGAATCCAACATGTGAAAATATATGAATCAAACCAATTGGAATTAAAAAAAAAAAAAAAGGTGAATTTTTTCTCACTGAGTTCAAATTAATAAATAGAAGATCCTGAAATAAAAAAATAGTAATAATAAATAAAATCTGCTTATTCTTTGTTTCCAAGTTAAGAAAGAAGGTAAAGAAGATATGACCCTGTAAGATAGTTTAAGTTGAGGAGTTATGGGATGTGCTGGAGGGAAGCTGGAGGGAGATAAGATTCTACACTGCCAAGGGTGGAGAACTTGAGTGCATCAATTGAAATAAAATGGCAATGATAGGCAAACACAGCATAGATAACATGTGGCAAGGGAATCATATTTTAAGGGTGCAGCAACACTTTAGCAACTGGATTACTTTTCATGAATCATAATGGGATAAACTAACAACAGTGTTATGTGAATATTCACATTTTCTTTCAGTTCTGCGATCTTCTACCCTTCACAGTCACAGATTGCCCATTCAGATATTTGGTAAACTGCATGGCAGAAAGCAAGCACTCCTGAAGCTTTCCATGGATCCAGGACAATTTGGACATCTCAGCGCATTCCATCAGTCAGTGGCCACTTCATGGACTGTGTAGCAGCCTTTCACTTTCCCACAACAGTGCCAGAAGTACCAAGGCTATCCATCTGAGGGCCTCCACAAGCAGTGACAGTGACTTAAAAACAACTGACCGATCTCATCTGCTTTCTCTAACAGCCTTGCTGTGAAATACTCAGGTTCCCACTTCTCTGAAATTTCAGAGGAACCTGGAGAACACATTCATGGCTTTCTACAATCACTCTGTCAATTAAAGACAAGCAGCTTAAATTAGAACAGTCAAATGAAGTCTCACCAAACTGCTAAAACGAGTATCATAGCTTAAAATGAAGAAGTAAAAATATCCTAGTAAAAATGAAAAGCATTCAATCAGGCTATGCTCCCATTTTCCTGCTGAAGTACTAGAAAATGCTTATAAATATACAACATGCATATTAAAATCATACAAACCATCTGTAAGTGCCCAATTTTAATTAATTTGTTGGATACATAGAAAATCTGGAAATCTGACAGAAGTGCTTGGGTCAGACAAGTTAAAATTGAGGAACCATTCACAAACACCTGTAATAGAATTACTTGATGATAGGAATATGAAAATTATTTGTAATGTTGCTTTGTATCCTGAGGAGGTTTTAAAGCAAATTACTGTATAAGAAGTTCATTGACTCATAAATTCTGGTCTTATTTGCTGTCTCAGACACCAGTAACAAAATGTGTATTTTAGTTTAACCATCTGACCAAAACATCTGTTACCTGTTGTTATATTTTGGACCTTGAAATCTGCCTTCTTTTCAATAGATCCCTACTACGTGTTTTACAGTCTGAAAGTGGCATAAAAGTACATAGCAGATGTTACTTAGTATTGGACTGCATGACTTCCCGTTGTCCAAGGCAGCAAATCTTTTTTTAATTCATCACAGAACATAAGGATGCTTCCATAATCCAGCCTTTAACACAACTAAACCATCTGAAGAGACAGTCATGGCTTACAAATGACTTACAAAATGCTCTTTTCTGTGTTTTGTTCCATGAGAGCAGCAGTCCATAAAAGAGCTGTCTCTGCAATCCTCACACTAAATAACTCTCTCAAGCCTATTTCTGCATATCCACTATTGACTGTAATTAAATTGACTGGATCAACACTTTGAATGCATTTTTCTCTGCATTGCCTATGTAAGAACTGTGTTTACTCTGGTTTGCTGTGATCTATATTCTCAGCAGAAGGTAGAGCAAGAAGCTGACATTAGCATTGATGAAATTCTGCCATTATATGCTGATTTTGAAAAGGAAACTAAAATGTATATTCAGTCATTACGAAATCCAGGAAAAAATTTCAAGTCTTACACTAGCCCGAAAAGGTCAAATAAACACTGCTGTAGCCCCTGTCTTACTTTCTGGGTCTTTTCAAAGGACTGGTAACTACCAGCTGAGAGACAAGAGAAAGCACACTCCTAAACTGCATCCTAGCTGTAAATTCTTCTCAGGTTCTGGTGTATTTATCTTAAAATTACCATTTTTTTCAGGCTGATTTCTACTCTATATTTCCCTACTCTATCTACTAAAATGAAGTATTGCTCTTATGGTGACAGGGAAACTGTTGAGAAGATTGCAAACCATCTGCAGCATCCCGTCAATGTACTGGAAACAAACAAACAAAAAAATACTGAAACCCAGATCCCCATTCATGTCTGGGAGCAGGGAAAGATCTGTTCTCACCAATCAGTGTCCTCTGAGGCATCACTCTTGCCCTGAAGTCCCACAAAGGTCTCACTGCTGCCTCAAAGCTACACCACTCAGTCTCACTCCCTCTATCAACTTTATCACACCCATTAACAACAGAAATTTTAAACCCTGATAAGTAGTATGTTGCTCTGTGGAGAGTTTTGCCATTGACTTCAGTGTAAGAATTCTGTTTTCAGTGGATTGAAGAACAATAATAAATGAATAAAACTAGAATATCTTTTGCTTCATTTGCATTACACGTCCCTAAGCACTTGACTTAAGGACTGAGCATGGAAGTGATTTTGTTTAGTACAAAGATACACACATTACACGCTTATGAAAAAAAGATGACAAGAGATGACAAAAGATGGAAAAAAGCATGACAAGCAGCCTGAATGCTAGCAATTGCTTTCAACCTCTTTTCTCTTTGTAAATTGTTCATATAATTTAGAATGAAAATTAGTTCTGACTCTTTTAATGTGAATATGTAGACATTCAAAGCCCTATAAGCCACTGATGAATTGTCAGCATCTCAGACATTAAGTTCTTGCTGTCAGTTCCTTAACAGCTTTCTACATTGCTTTTCAGCTAAAACTGGCCAAGATAATATGTCTAATGCGTCTATCACTAAACTAATCTAAACTGACTTTGCACCAGACTTCGGTCTGCAACCTAAATTGCAGCTATTGTACTTCCTTCATCCATCTAAACTATTGTATGACCAGATGACTCTTCCTCTCCTACTCTATCCCAGTGTAAAATTAAATAAATAGTTTAACCTGTCATCTTAGGCAGGAGATGAAAAACACTGAAAAACTGAAAAATAGTGGCAGTACACAAGTGTTGTTGTCTCTGATGTAAGACTGGTAACTGGTGGCTTCTAGTTTAAGTTGGACTGAGTAGTTTAAACTACTGTGAGTCTGCACAGAAGAGGTCAGGGGAGGATGACTTCCACCACCAGGAATCAGGCACCAACAGAATGTAGCTGAGAGGATGGTTTCTTCAACTGAATGCCCTGTGGAGAACCGCATGGGATGTTGGCTAATATGTTTAAAGTGGCTTGGAAGCCAAATGGAAAAAGGGTCCTCATACAACCGCACACTAATGCCCCTTGGATGTGATGCTTAGGAAGATACTGTCTGAATTCTGGTTTTGGTAGGGTGTTTTTGATTGGTTGGTTGTTTTTTTCCCATGAGCTTTTGAAAAATAATTTTGCTTCTGTAAATGCAGCATCTGTAAATGCCAGCCACTGCTTCAGTCTGGTTTGCTTCCACATCTTCCATGCACTTCCATTTTCATCTTGCTGATTCCTCCTTTCCAGCTGCTTTCAGGACAGGGCTTGTTCTGTTGTGTTCTGTGGATTACTGATCCTCTCTACCATGGTCTTCCTCACCAATGAAAATATAAGCTCTGATACACTTACATTTTGCAACTTAATAATCAGAAACTGTCTTTTTACAATGTTTAAGTCCACATCGGAAGTGTCATTCTCAGCTTCGGGTCCATCCTGACTGCAATCTCATAAAAAATGAAAGGTTCCAGAAAGATTCCAATTTTGCATATCTGGGAAAGACAATTTCACCTCTGTTAGTCACTTTAAAGCTTCACAATTAGCCATTTAGAGGTTTGAGTTCTTCTGTGGAACAGATAACCTTCAGTGGTTGCATTCCTTACAGGTATGCAGCAACCTTCCAAAAATTTGCTGTCTTTCAACTAGTTTATCAGACAAATGGTGCAACATATCAGCACCAAGGTAAAGAAAAGCTAATTTTCTATGTTCTTTGATAGCAGTTCCACTTGCTTTTGTGATTTTTTTTTTTTTTTTTTTAGGGGGGGGCTCTATGTGTGTGTGTGTGTGTCTTCTTTTTTTCCCCCTTTCTAGTTACTCAGGAACTCTGCATTCTGGAGACTTTGTCCTCTATTCTGCAGTTCCATATTTCATTTTCATTTACAGACACACTGCTCCACCTGCTTTTTTGTTACTCCAGTTTTTAAGTTGTGATTCATGGGAAACATTGCATATAAGAAGAAAGCTACTAAATATTTGACAAAATAATATGAGGTTTCAGACAGAAAGTAGCCTTTGCCTTCTAAATAGCTAGTTATCTTTTATTAGTTGGTGGATGGTCTCCTTCAGACTCTGCCTAGGGAATGGTGTAGCCTTGCTGTTTTCACAGAATCACAGAATCATCTTGGTTGGAAAACACCTTGAAGATCATCTAGTCCAACCATTAACCTAGCACTGACAGTTCCCAACTACACCATATCCCTCAGCAAAATGACAACCCAATTCTTAAAGATCTCCAGGGATGGGGATTCCATCACTGCCCTGGGCAGCCCATTTCAACAACTAACAACCTTTTCTGAAAAGAAATACTTCCTAATATCCAGTCTAAACCTTCGCTGCTGCAACTTGAGACCATTCCCTCTTGTCGTATTGCTTGCTACTTTGTTAAAAGACTCATCCCCAGGTCTCTGCACCCTCCTTTCAGGTAGCTGTAGAGGGCGATGAGGTCTCCCCTCAGACTCCTCTTCTCCAGACTAAACACCCCCAGTTCCTTCAGCCGCTCCCCGTACGACCTGTGCTCCAGACCCTGCACCAGCTTTGTTGCCCTTCTCTGGACACGCTCGAGTCATTCAATGTCCTTTTTGGAGTAAGGGGCCCAAAACTGAACACAGGAATCGAGGGGCGGCCTCACCAGTGCCGAGTGCAGGGGTCAGATCCCTTCCCTGTCCCTGCTGGCCACGCTATTGCTGACACAAGCCAGGATGCCATTGGCCTTCTTGGCCCCCTGGGCACACTGCTGGCTCCTGTTCAGCCAGCTGTCAATCAACACCCCAGGTCCGTCTCTGACTGGCAGCTCTCCAGCCACTCCTCCCCAAGCCTGTAGCGCTGCTGGGGGTTGTTGTGGCCCAAGGGCAGCCCCCGGCATTTGGCCTTATGGAAACTCCTCCAGTTGGGCTCAGCCCATGGCTCCAGCCTGTCCAGGTCTCTCTGCAGAGCCTCCCTACCCTTGAGCAGATCAACACTCCCACCCAACTGGGTGTCATCTGCAAACTGACTGAGGGTGCACTCGATCCCCTTGTCCAGATCATCAATAAAGATGTTAAACAGGAGTGGCCCCAACACCGAGCCCTGGGGGACACTACTCGTGACCGACCACCAACTGGATTTAACTCCGTTCACCACAACTCTTTGGGCCCGGTTGTCCAGCCAGTTTTTTACCCAGCAAAGCGTGTGCCCATCCAAGCCATGAGCAGCCATTTTTGCCAGGAGAATGCTGTGGGAAACGGTGTCAAAGGCCTTACTAAAGTCAAGGTAAACAACATCCACAGCCTTTCTCTCATCCAATAAGCAGGTCACCCTGCCATAGAAGGAGATCAGGTTTGTCAGGCAGGACCTGCCTTTCATAAACCCATGCTGACTGGGGCTGAACATCTGGTTGTCCCACATGTGTTGTGTGATGGTACTCAGGATGAGCTGCTCCATCAGCTTCCCAGGCATCGAAGTCAAGCTAACAGGCCTGTAATATCCCAGATCGTCCTTCCGACCCTTCTTATAGATGGGTGTCACCATGGCCAATTTCCAATCAGTCGGGACCTCCCCGGTCAGCCAGGACTGCTGGTAAATGATGGAAAATGGCCTGGCGAGCACCCAGCCAGCTCCTTCAGCACCCTCGGGTGTATCCCGTCTGGTCCCATAGACTTGTGTATGTTTCTGTGATGCAGTAAATCACTGTCTCCTCATGGATTGGGTGTCTGTGTGTGGGGGGGTGGGGGTGTGTGATTTTCCCAGTTTCTGTCTTCTAGCTGAGGAGTCTGGGTTCCCTCAATACACCTAGTCTTGTTATTGAAGACTGAGGTAAGGAAGACATTAAGCACCTCAGCCTTTTCCTCACCATGTTGGCCTTCTCCCTGACTCTAACGCAAAGACCTCCACCCTGTCTTCACTACACTTGTACTCAAAGCAATCATAACAGTCCCTGACATACAGAGCCACTCCACCACCTCTCCTTCCTTGTCTGTCCCTCCTAAAGAGCTTGTAGCCATCAACTGGTGCACTCCAGCCATGGGAGACATCCCACCATGGTTCCGTGATAGCCACTACATCACAATTTTCCTGTTACATCACAGCTTCAAGCTCCTCCTGTTTGTTACCCATGCTGTGTGCTTTGGTAAAGATGCACTTCAGATGGGCTGATGTCCCCAGCACCTTTTCGCATTTAGAGGTCCTAATTCCAGCCTGACCTTTCACAGGTGTTACCATAGTTACTGATCCATCAATATCCCTTGCATCTTTGTTGTGCTGCATGTCTCCATCCCTTGTCTCCACTGAGATGGCAGGGTGAGTGTCATTGTTGGCACACCAGCCCACAAACTCTGATAATTGTCCCTGGGGCTTATATCTGGGAGTTTCAGTTTTGTCCCCTTCCCCCTTCAAATCTAGTTTAAAGCTCTCTCAATGACCCCAGCTAACTCCTGCCCCAAGATACCTTTCCCCCCTCTGGGACAGGTGCATCCCATCTGATGCCAAGAGGTCTGACATCCTGTATACTAACCCATGATTGAAAAATCCAAAGCCCTGCCGGTAACACCAGTCTCAGAGCCACAAGTTCATCTGTTGCCTGTCATCTTGGTTGAGAACAAGCATTCAAGACAAAGTGACAGCAGCACAGAATCAGCACTTGTATAATTAGAAACACCAAAGCGGAGGTTTAGGAAGCAATTTCCTCCTATGATTTGCTGTCTTTTAAATGAGATGAATGTCTGGTTCTGAAAGTGTGGATTGACATAGCGTAAGTGAATACACCAATGTAGTGCACACTCAGGATGTTGACAAGTATATTTTGAAAGAGATAAGAGATAAAGACTTAAATCACATTACTGCACAGACACTTTCTGACATAAAGAACAAAAATAGTGTGACTTTTTAACAGGTTCTAAGTGATTTAGGATCCAAAATGCCATTGTCTTTCAATAGGATTTACATTATTTGTGGCTACACATTTGCAGGCATCCAGGACCCTGGTCCCCATTCCCCAGTGAAATCAAGAGACCATTTCAAGTGTCGAAAAATACATGATTTGAAACAAGTTTAAGCAGGTACTTACCACTAATTCTAGATTCATTATTTTTTAATGAATGTGTGTGTACGTATTCTGCAGAAACAATGAAGGGCACGATAACTTAATAACTAAAATAGCTCTTTTCATGCAAACTGCTATGGTAATACCATTGAATCGATCAAATCTAGTACAACCAGAATTTCTGAAAAACCTTCATTCTAAAAGTACAGGGGATGTTGTCTTATTCTTCACTACTTGCAGTTAGATTGTGCTGCTTGTGGAAGGTAATTTATCAACATTTAAATCTATTTTATAGCTGAGTTGAAATTATACTGAATGCTTTTCTAAGAAAAATGTTACTCTCATTTCAGCGTGTGCTAATTTCAGGATCTAAGATCCTATCACGGGATCTTAGTCCTCTGCATAAAATAGTTTTTAATGAAAATTTTTTTCTTTGAATTGTAAACAGAAACAACATTCCTTCTATATCCAATCTTTCATTCTTTTTCAGGTGTCTGATATTTGATTTTTTTCTTCTGAAAACTAACGACTTTTACAATTTGATAAAAACAGTCAGAAATGCAAAGTGTGTAGGCATTTCTTAACATTTGCATTAGTTAACTGATAAAACATTAAGCTTTTCTTCAGGGTTCCAAAATGTCAATAAAGATGTCCTGTACCAAAAAGAGTACTGGTGAAATGGGATACAGCTGGCATTCTGGTCAGAGACAGTTTTCCTTGGGGGCCTTTTCATTGCTTTAACACTAATCTGTGACAAAAAGGCCTTGTCAGATTCTTATTGCGTTTAAGAAGCTTTTGGTGAGATTTGTATTGATTTGGAATAAGGCAACTGACAACATTGCAATAAATTTTTACTACTTAGTACTGATCAATATGGATTTTTTCAACCTTTCTCAAGAAAATTGCTTTCTATTGCTTCAGATATGGCCAAGCTGCTCCTAAGTTAATTATATCTCATGCAACAGGTCATGCACTTTATCTATTTCTAGTCTGATATGAAACAGTTTTTAACAGTCTAGGAAAATTTTTGTGTCTACAACTGAAAAAAACCTGAAAACCTGCTGCCCGAAGAGGACTATGTCAGTAGCAGTATCTCTCATTAACTGTGCACCATGCATGCCAGATAAAATGCTTTTGTTGTATCAGAAAGTGAAAATTTCTACCACTACAGAGCCAGTCCAGACTCTTCAAGGTTTTTCACTAACCTTGTTATTAGCTTTGAGGCACAGTAAGTGTAGTTTAGTTTACTCAACTAAGGACGCGACATCATGTTTACACTGTACTTCAACTCCAGTTGGACACTACCCAGCTCTGTGCAAGAATAGAGTACCTCTGTGCTTTCTGGCATACGGTGCTGTAGAGGTCTCTGCCCAAACAGATATCTGATCCACATGTAGTACTGAAGCACAGGCTGTGTCTACATGAGCAAGTAGTGTGAAGACAGGAGCACAGACAACCCACACAGAGTGAAAACTTCCATGTTGAGGACATGATGTCTATACTATCCGTGGTTCAAGTGGTTTATTTTGGACTGACTCTGGTCTGGTCATGTGGACTTCACACTTATTCAATGGTGGCAAATGCTTATAGTGCATCTTTCAGGTTAGTTTCATCATAATGGAGGGCCGTTTGTACTCACCAAAGTATTGATGCAAACCAAAACACTGACATTTGGTATGAGCAAAAGTACATGTTTGATCCATACAAAAATGTTGCTGGAAGACATCTATGTAGACTAATAATCTTATTCAGACACTACTCAGATGCTAATGGACCAAAGGAACAGAAGGAGGCATCTTGCATTATGGGTGAAAGTGCATAAACTGGCTGTTAGTGGATGCATACACGCAGCTTGCGTATCACTGAGGTGTCAAAACCATATAATCTAATGTTAGTAAGTTCCAGTCTCCTTTCCACTAATCCTTCTAAACTGCACAGGACTTCACCTTCAAGAACACAGTGCTTTGCAGGATATGCACCTTAAAATTTTAAAATCTTGAGGTCAAAATTCAGACATTTTGGTCTGGATGCTAAGTGACCTCACCTCTCCATGTTCCTTGATGAGCTAAGCCAGGTGCCTCACACAACTGTCAAAACTAACCCATCCAATGTAACAATTATTTTCAATGGGTATTTTTTCTTCATGAATTCTATTTAAAGTATGGACAAGTTCTTTGGGGAGAAAATGGAGTCTAACATATATGCAATCAAATTAGAAACCACTAGCAGAAGGCTTTGTAAGAACATCCAGTACAGCAAAATAAATATGACAACTTCTCCTTATATGTGAATAGGAAACAATTGTGAACTATTACAGAGCTTTTATATGCTCAGCAGGAATTGCCAACAGTCTCATTGACTCATGAAGGAAATTTAGGTAGGCAAGTATTTGCAGAAAAGCATAGAAAAACCTAGTCATACTCCACATTTTAACAGAACTCATGATGAAATAATCCGTTAATGGAAAACACACTACTTTTATTTGCCCTTCTTCAGTCATCTGTTACTATGCCTGAATGGATTGTTTTTAGAGAGTAAAAGGAGCTGCTTGCCTTGCCTCAGCGTCAGAGAATGTCTGATCAAAGAACTTGTGCAATACTGGAGTTAATGATGAAACTATAAGCATTACATAGTATGTCTTGTGACCTCTATGCATCTATTTATCAATTCATCTTTAGAAAAAACATGAAATTTGATTCCTTTAGAAAATATTAATTTGATTGAACATATTCTTAAAACATCTCCGTTGCATGGGAAATCTGCCAAACATACTAATTTTAATTATTAGAATTAGAGTGAGTTTAGTGACTGTGGTTATGTCACTATGTTATTATCCATTTTCTGACCTATCCAGTTGCATCTAATATTATAATTTTAACTCAGAATGGAAGTGTACCCTAAAGTCCCACTTTCTAATCAGACAGATGTGCATGTTTGCTTTGGCATGACAGTAACTTAGCCAGCTGTGAGATAAAATGGGTTATTTAAATTACTTTTGTTGGGTTAAATAATCACATAGGCTATTGGTGCAGGTGTATCTCAAGCTACAGCTCAGTAACTTTTAAAGTGGCTGCCACCTGTGAAGTAGAGCATGGCAGAGTTGTCAGGCTACCATGAGGACCTCTTCTCTTGTTAACCTAGAAAAATCTATGAAACCGATTTGAGAAATCAAACAATTACTCTCCGAGATACACTTCATATATGTACTCTATTATAGATCTATTCCACTGAAATAAATTAAGCAAATTCTCAAGGAGAGTTTAATTTCAGTGGTATTTTATATATGAGCTTGCGATTAAAATTGAATTTTGGGCAGGTTTTGGTGGAAAAGTGCAGCTGTTACCAAAAAGCAGAAAAGACACACATGTTAGTTTTGTTTCTCTAAGCAAATAACCTGACTTCCTAAAAACCTCTGGTCTTTCTCTTCACCTAAACAGATTATAATATTTCTTGTAGGGGTACGTGAAACAGCTTGCATTTCACAGTTCACTTTGTTTTGATAAAGAGAGGCTTTAGCCTCTACTAATATCTGTCCAAACCTGGATTCATGTGCATAATATTGCATCCAAAAGATTATGGCAAATGCAACGTTCTTACTGGATTGTAAGCATTAGTCAGTAAAAAGTGAGGATTTAATTCATTACCTTGCTACTATGTTAGCTATGAAGTAAATATGAAACTTAGAAATTAAAAAGACAAGACATTAAAAAAGGGATGGAAAATAGAAAATAGTAAATGAAAGTAGCTGTTTTAATATTCCTTGGTTTTGTACATTATTGAATAAAATAGGCAGTTAAGCCAAATTCATCACAGTGGGATCTTGTCCTAGAAATACAGCTCTTTTGCTATTATGGAAAAAACCTCACTGCTGTTGCCGTAACCAGAAAAGATGAGGAAGCTAGAACTGCCTCAGCCAACAGGGATTTTTCCACATTATTCTGACTGCTCTAAACAACAACTGGTAGCTTCTGATGGCATTTGCCACCTCTAAAGAAGCAGTGGATGACAAAGACCATAATCTCAAGGATAACAAGTTCTCAAGCAACCATTTGTCCCTGTCAGAACAATCTCCAGATGAATGTCTATTTCTAGTATTTTTCTCATGCAAAAGATACAGAAGAAGGTACATTTAAAATAATTTTTAAAACTCAATGAGTTGAACATGCTTTTTTCTTTAATGTTTTGGCTCACTAACAACTTAGACTTAAAAAGGGGGTGTTTTCTCTTAGAATTTTATACTAAGAAAGTTATCTTGATTTAGCTTCTGTTGTAGGACAACTATTGGCTTAAGTTACAGATACAGTCTAGTATAACATAAACACAATTTTAAAGTATTTTTAAATACTTTATGCATGATGGCCTGAAAAGGCTAAAAGCCACCAAGGAAAAGGAAAGGTGGCTCACGTTCTTCCAAGTTCCATATGACTTAATTTTTGTAAGGTGCTCTCAACAGCAGATATTACATGCAATTAAGAGGTTAAGCAGGATAAACAACACTATCTTCACAAATTAGATTTATCAAATCTTTATAATATGATAAATCTGTGTCAAGCAAAATGAGATACCATCCCAAAGATATAAATGTAAGCCTATATTTCTTCATATATGTTGTTAAATAACTCTCTAAGACTCTAATCATAATGAAAAGAAAATATATTAACAGTCTGCCATTTTACCCACAGGCGAATCATAATGATACCCCCGCTAATTAAACCAGGACTTCATTAAAGTGTTTCTCATTATCATTTGCAATATTTTATGATAATTATCTGCCTTTTATATAACAAATTAAATTAATGTTTTTAATAACACCTTTAACCTTAGCTTAGGTAATTTTGAATGACAATGTAATGAGTACAGTTAAATGCATACTTTAATTGCCCATCACATTAATTATTTTATAATGAAATAATTTGGGTAACATTCTCATTATTTGTTCTTTCTGCATTCCAATTAAACACTCGATATGCTTCATGAGCAATGTTAACACAGGCTTAAATTAGTTCAGCTGCATTAGTGTATTTATAAAATATCAACCTTGAAGGATTCTGCAAGTGACATTTAAAATTTCTATTGCTTTTATGCTATTTTGATTGAATTAGATTATATTACTGAAGCAAAAGAAAGGTTGAGTCCCACTTTTCCATCAGGTAACAAGCTATGAAATCATCTCAGCAAAACAGTATCACCAGCAGAGATTAATAATTACGGTGAAAAACTCAAGACTTCAGCAAAAGAGAATAAGCCTTCTATGTCTGAGATGTAAATCATCTACTTTTTAGACACCCAGTATCATCACTTTTGGTCACCTATAGCTGAATCATTTGAATTCCAAACCTCAAATTTCCTGTGGTAAACTGAGGTTTGCGCAGCCAGACATGATTTTAAGATTGAGGCTCACAGGTCAGAAACCCGCAAAGTCTGACCACAAAGTTTTCTTTCAGGCGCATTGATGTAACTTCCTCATTATCCCCCCATCCGAGCACAGCACCTTATCAAGACCAATACAGTATGGAGCTAATCCCTGTATCAATCAGATGACAGTGTAAAGTTTCTTTACTTCACCTAATCGAAATTTATTGGATAACAAACAGACAAATGAGAAATCATAAATTTTATGTAATCATGTTGGCATCTTCATGTTTTAAGAAGAACAGTTTTAAAACATAAATAAAAGAGAGACTGAAAGAAATCCTTTTCTTCCTGACAGATAACACAATAGCTGTCACATTGGCAGAACGAGAATAAGGCTAACAGGATGGTAGCTGAAAGCTAATTCAGGGAGGGTTGGGGAACCAAATAGTACAAACAAGATCTAGGTATTTTCCTTGATATTCGCATACAACAGAATAATAATACAAAAATCTACTTCTAAGATGTAGATTTCAGTTCTTATTTCATGACTCCAGCTGAGTTGCTTAGCACAGCAGAACTGATATTAAACTAATATTCACATTCTCAGAGTGCATTTCTACATATTCCTCACTTAAACTGGCATACAAATAAACTGATTTTTTTACAAATTAAATTAGGTAATTGTCAGATGTTGCACTCACTAATTTTAGAAAGCAAAAAAGCAGTAAGTTTCCATACACATATGATACACAGTAAATTTAAAAAGGGTTGGGCAACCCATATAACATTAATTCTCATCAGAGCTAGGTGTTTCACTTTACACTATACTGAAAGGCTTTCCCTGTTGGGACAACCTTTTTTATCAAGCAGCTATTCCACTAATATAGAAGCAGTGCAGATTAAGTTTGCCTTGACTTTGCCTCCCCAATATGGGTAGGTGACAAATGGCTTCAGCTTGACAGCATTCTTAATGTTACTGCTGCAGCAGGTGTCACCAAGCCATTTGCTATTTTCTCAGCAGTTTCAAATCCCAAAATATTTGCTCACAGTTGATTTATGATACACACAATACATAATTTCACATAACAAGAAGTTTCAGAAGAGAAGGTGTGCTTGCAACTCTCTGTGAATATTATTACTCAGGTGATCAAAGGGCTGTCCTTGCTAGAAGTATAATTCTTTCTCAATCACTGTAAAATGCATTCTAGAGCATTTCCAGGACTCTCACACCTCAGGAAAACGTTTAACAGATTCTGGTATCTAAATATGTCTAGGCATAAGCTATAAGTGTCTGGATAGACTTGACAACAACATATACTGATCTCCGTTTAACATAAAACTTTTATGGAAAAATATCCCCATGTTCATAACAAAGAACACAGATATGAATAGGAGAGGTCTTACAAACAGCCTAGTTATATATATGATCAGTGTACAGAAAAGCAAAACATCTTTCTTTTCCCCCTCCATGCGGTTAGACAGAATGATATGTTGATTCAGCACTTCCTGAGTGCGGGACTGTTTCACTGTATATCCAGACCAAAATGGGATCTTATTTTAGAACTGCCGAATGAGGTTGTCCATAACTTACAACTCAAGGGTGTCCTGCCAGCTGAAAGGGGATGCAGCAGAAGTAGCTGGGATCCACTTATAAACACTGAAGTCAGAGACAATCTTGCACTGGATGGATTGGGAAATTACTTGGACAGGAGCCTGTACAATTTGTTAAAGATCACTCTTGTTCAGGCAACGTTGTAGGCACACCATCTGGGCTGAGGAACTAGCTCCCTTTTGAAACCAGAGAAAAGCAGAGACTTTCGGACATGGTACTTTTGATCTACTTCAGATATTTATTCTAGGATGTAAGCAGAAGTGGATAGCAGTGCCAACTCCTTTTCATTGATTAAAAAAAAAAAAAAAAAAAAAAAAAAAGATGTACAAAGTTAGATAATTCACACACACCACTATCTGTTCTTGGATTTACAAAGATATGCATGAAACCTCTTAATCTCTCCTTACATATATCAACATACAACCTCATACATACAGCATCAGCATACCAATTAGAAAATTGGGTGTTCAAGCTTATGAAAGGTGTCCCTGATGAACAACAAGCAAAACTGTGAAGTGTGGGATGAGGGAAAAAAATAAAATATTGTTACAAAGAATTCAGTTTGGGACACACAGTAAGCTTACAAAGGATCCTCCCTCCCCCTTATATGACCAACCATAAAGGTTTTATCCTTCTCGGGTTTATAAGAGCATTAAAGATCCCAAGACTTCTCTGATCTCACCATCTCTTCTCACTTCTAATCTTACATTCCACTCTCTGTATCTTGAGAGCTTTTGTATTCCTTAGTCTTTGACAGAAAACAGGATAAATTCCTCCCCAAAAATACTAGCAACATGTAGAACTATCAACATTTTTTTTTCCTTCACTTTTCATAATCGAATAGTGAAGCAAGATTTTGAAAAGGATATTTAAATTAGATCAATGTCGTTTAAGACCTTAAAAACAATCAGTAAAAACAAGCCACTTCAAATCTTAATAGTATTTTGAAAATCTTGGTCTTGATCTGTTTCTTGAATGAGACAATGATAATATTAGCTTCAGAACTACATGTTCCCTTTATGTTAGAGGTAATTATGGTTAGGTATTGTTATAAATCAGTATGGTATTAAGTGTGTGTTTTATGATTCTAAGCATTTCTGTATTATACATAACTGATTACTACAAAGAATATATAAGCTTCTGTTTTAAATTGACATTTTCAGCATCTAAGTTAAGCAACCAGAAGAGGATAAGACACATAAGGACCCTTCAGAAACCTTCAATATGCCATCACCTGGTGAGGACACTGAAACACAGTATTTTGCCCCCCAGAGAAACAAAAGTGAGTATATGTATGTGCATCTATATATGTATGTGTATATAGATATATACATATATGGATGTTTTCAGAACTCTCAAAAATGTCATGTTTTGTTAAAATCAGTGACAAAATCCATTTACTTAATTGAGAGAAAATGTGAACATCAACATTTTTTAAGCATGACTTAAAACATAGCCTCTGATACTGCCTCTACATTGATCACTAAATAAATCTAATAGCTAAATGTGTACACACACTTTACATCAAATGGAAGTGAACCTTCCAACAAAATACAGAAGAGAAAACTAAACTCACTTTGTATAACTTTGCATATGCATATAAAAAAAAAAAAGAAAAAAAACGCATCTTGCAAAAGAAAACTTTCCGATAGCCTGAAAACTTATGTACTATTACATAGACAGTTCAAACATTTATCCTCGAATCACTTTTTACTGCTTGTGTTCAGACAGCAGAAGTTGTCAGATGATGTGTCATAGATACCTATGTTGCAGATTGAATAAGGTACAGACTATGTTATCTGTGATTTTCAGGGTGCCTTTGATGCAAGATTCTTGCATATTACCATAAAAGCTTTCATATGCAAGATTAACTGCTCCTAAGTACAAACTGTGTTGTGAAGTATTCAGTGAAATCATTAATTGCATACCATTACCAAAAGTGTGAATCAATTTGCTTCAAATCCTGATTCTTATACTTCAGGAACTGTCCACCACTAGAGACAGAATATTGGGCCTGAAGGACCTTAGGTACAATTCAGAATAGTTCACTTGTTCTTAGGCACAGCCACCTCATATGACCATACATGGTGCACTCTGAGGGATAGTTAGTATAGACAATTTAAAGGAATAAGCCTTTCATAAACCACGATTACAAAAAGAGATGAGGAAATACTGGCTATGTTTTAATCAGCTCCTTATCACCTTTTCCTACCCACTTAAGCAAATC
Organism: Athene cunicularia; assembly: GCF_003259725.1. Lineage (NCBI taxonomy): Eukaryota > Metazoa > Chordata > Aves > Strigiformes > Strigidae > Athene > Athene cunicularia. The sequence continues at coordinate 109,078,009 of NW_020799091.1, read as the reverse complement.
CATTCTTTTTTGAGAAAATTCAAAACTGGATTATTTATGGAAAAGTATGAAAAAAAAGAGGAAGCTGCAGCAAAAGCCATTTAAAGCCGATTGATAATACACTTCCACCAAAACCAGAAGCATCATGGTGCCAAAAGGGCAGAGACAATATGTGACTCTGATCAACTGAATTTGAGAATTCAAATATTTTCCACAAGCCAGTTTTAAATCTAGTATCGATGTCTCCAGCATTCTACCAGCAGGTTTCATTATAACCTGTTACATGACAGTTACTTATAGAATGGGCCAAATTCATAACAAATTGTAACACCTTGTAACCTTTGCTAATACTCAGCAACTGGTAGTCATTCAAGTCCATCAAACAATTTATTTTTAAATTATTTCCATATAGTCTGTCAGCAGAACTTCAGAAAAACCCTATTTTGATAATCTAAGTAGACTCAGTTACATTTGAGGCACAATTCTGATACTGTTTTTGTAGTAGTGTTTGTAATAGATTGTTGCTAAACATGATGATTTAAAGAAAGGTCTTGTATAAAACAACTTTCAAATTACCTTTTATCAGAAATTTTTGGAAAATTATGGTCTTCTATAAGACTAACCTATTGTCTCTGTGTTCCATCAGAAGTTGTCACAAGGAGAATTGAGTCATTTTCTTTTGAAAACAAGTTCCATTTTATAGATGAGAAAAAACAAACCAAAAAAAAAAAAACCAAAAACACAAACAAAAACCCCAAAACAAAAAAACCCCTCAATATAAAGACTAAGCACTCCTGTGAAAATACTTATCATTATGAAAATATATTATTGACTTACAAGCCTCTCTATTGTTACATTGATAATGACGCATGTTGTTGGCATTCATGAACACTGACTAAAACCAGAAACCTTTTCTCCCTCCTGGAATAGTATATAGGTTTTGAGGGGTTTGCAAGACGGTTATAGGACTATAACTAGAAAGTTTTACTGCTTGTGAGAATTAATGTAAAATATTATTTATAGTATATAATTAGAAAATTGTACCTTCCAAAACAAACAAACAAGCATTTAAAAACAGTCAGAGACATAGTAATTGTAACTCTTGTTTTATTTAGGACTTTGTAATTATTAATTTTTTTTTTCTATGCCTTGTACTTTCACTGAAATTCTCTCAAAACACTTTACCTAGAGGTTGTAAGAATTTCCACACAAAATTATTGGGTTTTTCCCCCCTCTTGAGTGTTTGTTGCAGCTATGTTTTACTCTAGCTATCATTTTACAGTTTCTTCCTAAAATTACACAGGTGCATCAATGACCTACTAATGCTCACCTTTGCAATAAGTCACAGTTTTATTAATATTTAACCAGCCCTGCTGAATCACAACAGCTGGGAACTTGGTACCTTACTTTTTAAGATTCACAGCTAAGATGAATTTTGTTAATAATTCTGCAACTGCTATAACAAACACCTGATTTCATTAATTTGTGTCTTGTTGTTTGATGTGACTATCAGAAATGAAAGACATTGGAACTTTCCCATTTTGGTTAAGTAAATGCTAAATAAAATCCCAGTATGTGGGATGACACTGGACAATGCAAGAGTTTTTACAACCTGGGACATGTTCCATGTTCCAGTATGGAACCTGGGCACTTTTTCAGACATAGAAATTAACTAATGTAGTCAGATTTAATGAAAACAAAAGTTTTAAAATGAATTTACTACATGTATAAATAGTTTAGAAACTTTAGTCTGTAACAAGCTTTCAATTATTTTTTTCCTTTTATTATTATTAGATTGTCTAATGGTTATATCCCTTTTCAATCTGAATTTAAATAGATGATCATGCACACATTTGCATGTATGCATTTGCATATCTTCTTGTTTGGTTGTTTTTTAATCCTACACATACAGTAAGCTCTGCTGCCTTTCCAGGCCATCACTAATCTGTTGTGACATCTAATAGAAAAGCCTAATGAAGATATGCAACTTAGTCAATGTGCTCATATTCACGGCGTGGGTAAAGGTCAAAACCAATACTGGACAGCGGTGGTGGAAGGAGCAGAAAGACTTTGACACAAACTAATCAAAGAAGGAAATGTTTTTATTGTGAAAATTATACATTATTAGCAACTATTGTGAGAAGACACATTACTAATTTGCCATGTAATACAAACTTTATCTACATAACAAGCTTATTTTTTGCTGTCCTGTGAGTCTCACCTTCTGAAAGGTCAGTGGCAAAATTCTTATTTAACACAATTTGAAGAAGGGTATTAGAAACATCCTACAAGCTCTAAATCGTACTACTTATTGCATTCTGTTCCACAAAAATATGCTCTGTGATTTTTCCCCCTCAGATTATGTCTTCAAAGAACATGAACCAGGTTTCCTTATCTTGCATATACAAGATTCCCCAGGGAAGTGGTGAAACTTCACTGTAAAGGCAGCTGTATAAAACACTAAGAAAACTTTTGTAGGGATGAAGCACCTTGAGTTAAAGACCACAAGGGCCTGTTTGTTTTTCTCCTTTTGTGAGAGTCATAACATCCACAATCATACTTATCACTCGTGGACAAGTTTAGGAATAAAAATATGTATATAACCTCACTCAGTAACTTCCTAGACAATTTTCACAGTTCACCGAGATAAAATGTTCTCTTATATCAGTCTTACAGGAAGATTGATTACACTCATGAACCACATCAGGATGAAAAGTTTTAATCTAATTAACAATTTCCTTTAATCCTAAATCTTCTTTCTTGTGGAGATTTTATCAAGAGTTATTTTTAACTACTTAGAATAGATTCATTACTTTTACTCTAATAACAACATCTTCTTTTCAACTTAGTATGTTTGAACCATAAAATTTTTCCCCGTTTTCCAAGCAGGTGTCAGCATACAGAGTCTCATTTTCCTAGCATAAATTTTGCTCTAATATATGCAAAACTATCATTAGCTATAATTGTTTCAAAGTCAAATTGTATCATTTGTGGCACCTCTATTTATATTAAAAAAAAAAAAAAAAAAAAAAAAAAAAAAAAAAAAAAAAAAAAGTCATACACAGACCTTTATGTATCATTACTTTAAAAACATGAATAACTCCTCACTTCCTAAAAATTCTGAAGGTGGGTAGTTTTTTATACTTTTGGAGCATGATCTCTTGTAAAAGGGCAGCATTTTTAAACACTTTCACAATGCTTATGGAGCTTCTTCAAAGAGTCTGTTCTCTACTGTCCTAGTCTGCATTGCTGCTCTGGTCATGACATTTTGATTGATCAGTCTTGTTCAAACTTAGAAACACTCCCAGTAGCTATATTTGACTATCTGTATGCAAATAGGATCTATAAAACTAGGGTTGTTTAGTCTTGAACACTTTCTAACTACTTTTAAAGTTCTTTGTGGGAATAATGCAGTTTTCTTTCTTACATTTCTTCCTTAAGAGAAATTTATTTGCTCTAGAAAAAAAAGTACTTTACACCAAATATATAAATAAAACCCCATTTAAATGTGAAAGTATCATCATTAATTTGAAATCAATTTACATTTAAGTACTAGGGGATCTTACTTTAAAGGGTCATATTTTACTGTCACTTTTTATTCTCTTTATTGGCTCTGTATTTTCCTGTATTGTTTTCCTGGCCATACCTTTATGCAAAAGTCCATCAAGTACACAAACTGAGGTGTAAAATGTATTAATGGCATTTTTTGGCCTCACCAATAGAAGACCCAACAGCCTCATGGGCTTCATCAGGAGTAATGTTGCCAGAAGGTTGAGGGGCTTAATCTTTCTCTGCTCAACACTAGAGAGACAGACTGGGTCCAGTGCTGGGATCGCCAGTACAAGAGAGACAAGGACATACTGGAGCAAGTCCATGGAAAAACCACAAAGATGTCTAAGAGACTGGAGCATCTCTCCTATGAGGAGAGGCTGAGAGAGCTGGGACTGTCCAGCCCAGAGCAGAGAAGGCTCAGGGGATCTGATCCATGTGTACAAATACCCAGTGAGGGGAGTAACGGAGAGAGAGACAGAATCTTGCCAGTGGTGCCCAGTGACAGGACGACAGGCAGTAGGTACAAACTGAAATGCAAGGAACCTGACTAAAACATAAGAAAACACTTTTCTTTTGTGAGCATCATTAAACTGGAACAGGCTGCTCAGAGAGGTTGTGGGGTCTCCATCTGTGAAGGTATTCAAAACCCAACTGTACACAACTCTGAGCAACCTGCTCTGGCTGACCCTGCTCAAGCAGGGGGTTGGACCACCTGATCTCCAGAAGTACCTTCTAAACTCAGCTATTCTGTTATTTTGTAATTACTGCAAAACAATGGAGGAAATACATGTTTCATCTGTTTCATTTTATGAAAGAAAACAGGAGCAGTCAAGGTTAGGGTGACATTTGAAAGTCTCTGATGAGCTGCATTTTGATCTCAAAAATGTCTACCATTGCAATAGTTTCTGCAGGATATTTTCATTTACTTTTGAAGTGAGTTTCTGCAGCAGATGCATATTTTCAAGTCAGCCATCTGATTAAAAATAAATTCCACTTCATCTTTAAAACAGAAGAATATTCTCTGATGTTTGGCCCCAGATTTCAGCATACCAAATGCTTTCTACTGAGATGCCCTGGTCAGGCTGAGAAATAACAAGGAAGGAACATCAGTATATTTTACTTCTATTCTATGCATCATTCACAGGTATTATTTCATTTAAATGTCTACGTAAGGCATGAATGGTTATATAAGGAGGTTGTATTAGATGCTATGAATTTCCAAATTCCTCTCTGTATCAACACTATTATATATTCTATTCACAATAGGAAAAAAATTCAAGTTGAGTATGAAAAGCAGATGCACCATCACCTTTCCTAGTTTTACACTTTAAAAATTCCTTAGGCATGCTATATTTTTCACAAAGCAAATAGTTTTATTAATAACAGTAATCTTCTATTACTAGTTCAAGAGATCCAATTTAACGCACTTGTTATTTCTGACAGCAAGACTTTCAAACAGCAACCCTACCCACTGAAAATGACTAACCATGCCACATATAAGAAAGAATTGTCATTAGAAGTGTCCTTTGGAAAAGAAAAAAAAAAAAAAAAAAAAAAAAAAAAAAAAAAAAAGAGAGAGAGAGAGAAAAAGCACCTGCCTTTCATTCCCAATAACTAAGTTAAATATAGCAATTAACTTGTTATCTGGCAGATCTGCAATCATCATCATCTTTTCCAAATAGGTAAACTCATCACCATGCATTTTAAGCTTCAAGATTAATGTATTCCAAGAACACACTGAAGAATAAAGGTACTTCATGGCTGTCTGATTTTAGGCATCCTCCCATCACACTGAAGTGTAATCCCCTGGAGTGATTATGTGTGAATAATTTAGAAAAGTGCACAATGCCTGAGGTTTATAGGCATAATGTAATCCAATATTTGTTCAGTGGCATGTCCATGGCACTGCAGATAGACTGTAATGATCTTGCTGAGGGCACAGTAGATAGTTCACATCTACATGGAACAATTTTTCACCCAAGAGATTCCTCTTTTCTTCATGAACAAGGAAAACAAGGACTGAACTATAATAAATTTCAACATTCCTTCCTGACATGCATTTAAAAAAGAAGTCATCAAAATGTAGCCTAATGAAAGAATTATGAAATGTAAAAGAGATACTGAAAACACCCCAAACTGAAAGTCCAACTTTCAACATCACTGGCACTTGGAGCTTAAATGCCTTTGACGTCTAGCAATAGGGTTCAAGTGCTTAAGTCTCTTTTGAAAGCAATATGTGATGTCCTGTGTCATGTGACATATTATGTATTTACTGTTCATTCTGAACTGAGCTGAACACAGTGATGACTATCACTATACCACTAGAAATAGCTCACTCCTTTTCCTTTCTCCCCTAGATCTCTCTGTTTGTGGAATAGTATCTTTATTCATATAAAATATAATGTTTCCTTCAGAAATGTCACTAGAATCTGATCTCTACACTAAAAATTAAGCTAAATGAAATCTCAGCTTTTTATGGATCTGTGGGAAATTAACATAAAAGGGGCATAACAGACAAAAAGGAATTTTATGTTTATGAGGTTACAATCTAGAATATTTTTAAGATTGATATTTTTCCTTCTCTACCTATGTCTACATGAAATTTTCTGTCTGTAAAATATTTTAGGTTTTCTTACAGGAACTCTGTTGGCAAGACTTCTCTTAAGAATAAAGTCTTACATCAAAAAGCTTTACAGATTTTTGGGTTTTTGGTGTTTGGGTTTTTTTTTTTTTTTTTTTTTTTTTTCAGTTGTTTCACTGTGCTGGCTCTTTTTGACATACTTTCTTGTCCTTTAGTTGAGCTGGAATTGCTAATTTTGCCCATAAATGTAAAGAAAAAGACTTTAAGTATAATTTTGCAATCAAGAGGTGAATGGTGAGGAAGGAGGAAAAAAAAAAACAAAACAAAAACCTCTTAAAGACAAGTGTCTATAGATCTGGTTTATCAGAAACCTTAAAATTACTTCCATAATGGTAAAAGTGTCATTTTGTAATGGGCAGAGTGTCCAATTCCATCACATGGAAAAAACTGTAATGAAAGCAAGTGAAATATGTAAGTGTAAGCCACATGTCAGATCCATGGTCTTCATGTGATAAAGTAAATTCAGATCTGAATAATAGTCTATATTGGCTATTATTCTTAATATTTCCCTATTCATTTGTATTGGAGGATTCTGGATTTTAGGATCATGTATCTCCAAGAGTCAACTTACAAATTCCAAGGTATAGCAATATTCAAATTAAAGAAATTAAGTTAGCTTCTTACATAAAAGACTGGACATAAAATCAGGTTAGGATTTTAATATCTGCTCCAAATTTTGCATGGGATGATTTAGCATTTGCCTGGAGACTCATATTTAACTTTTCATATCATCTAGTATTTCAGTTAAAAATAGGGTTTCCCCCATTATCATCATCTGAATTGATAATTTATTTATCTTTGGTTTGCCTACTACAATCTTTTTGGAAAGAAGACAAGTTATTAACAGGTTGGTTGGTGTTATCTGTGCATCATTATTTTGGAATTTGATTGGTTATTGAAGCTCCATTATGACAACGTGCTTAAATTGATTTGTTCAGTACTGCTGCATACTTTCTGCATTCATCTTAATAAAACTTTAAAAATGTTAATAAGGCTAATATATTTACAGATGTTCCCAAGGTGCTATTCACATGTTACCAATGAGATATTGACTGTGCTGGTTTATTCCTACATATAGAGCACATATTTATCACCATAAAATGCTTGCAATATATCAAAACAATTGATTATATCAGAAGGCAATCAACTGAAAGATATATCTGGTCTTACTTTTTCACACTGTGTAACACCTTCTGAAGTGACTTTTATCTCAGGACATGGTAAGGAATCGGCCCTATGGAAATGATATATACTATTTTTGATGTCTTCTTAGGTTACCAGTTACCTAAATAGAATCTAAATGGAACAAAGATACTATTTGACTTAAAAATAATTCATGTTAACATGACTGTAGTAACTTGCATTACTGTCTGCAATGGGGCACACTGTCTACTGTTCTAATTGCCTTCTCTGAATTAGAAAGGTTTACTTCTCATGATACTACAGAAGTAATTTATCAAGCCACTGTAACTATTACTGCATTTTCTGAATTTTCACGCAGTGAAAAAGGACAGTAATAAACAAAAGGGGGGAAAAAATGTAAGGAAATCTATTATGTTTATGAGAATGCACTATCATATTTCAAGTATTTATTTCAAAATAATGTAGTTCTTACATAAGTAAAATATAAAATTTTACTGCTATCTGCTTTTTTGCCATTTTAATATTTTATATTTATTCAATCTCTGTAGAAGACACGAGTGACTAAAAGAAATGGACAAATATTTTCTTTCTGGAAAATGAAAATTTATACTCTTTACGCAATGCATCTTTGAGTTTTGAGTTCCACATCTCTAATATACAAATGTATTAGTAAAGTTTATTTCAAATATTTTTTTCTTTTTTTTCTTTATCTGTCTAAGCAAACAGCTGATAACATATTCCCTTTTCTCCTTCACATCAATTTAGTTTTTCTCTTCCTTGGATGGCCTTAAGCCATACTCTATTGAAAAAGATAATTTTTGAACTGTCATCTGCTCATTTCCCTTCTCTTCTGTTAAGAGATTTTAATCAATACACAATTCTTTGTGTAAGAATGGCACTTGAGTTATAAAGGGTATTTCATGTTGGATTGTCTGGTTTTGCTTTAGAATCTGACTATGGAGAAATAATTCCAGCCAGCTGGAATTGTTAACTTTGTGTCCTATGACTGCTCATTAGAACCACCAAGTGCAATCCACCACACGTGTAGCACCAATAGAGAGAAACAACCTATTCCCCAACCTCAGAGCGACCTCCTATGTTCCATATTAGCTTCTAATAGCTGCCAACAGCCCAAAGAAGCAGAGCCACAAGGCAGGGGCTTTCATCCATATCTCCTCTATAGCAATGAGGGCCACAGATGATGCTAAATGCTGGTCCTGCACCATTAAGAGAGCAGCAGGTCAAAATGGCAGTTTTCCCTGGCTTTGACATGCCAGCTGAAAGACTGTTTGATTTGGTTTGGGTTTTTTTTTCCCCCGAGAGCAAAGCACACATGTAAGAGGACAGAACTCTGGATATCTATCCCAGCCCATAATTTTTCAGCGGTGCTGAATTCAAAGTTCAGATCCAAAGCTGGCATTCTTGCTGGATTGGTTGGATTTGTAGGGACTCTTTTAGCATCCTGTCTTCAAAAGCAAGGTGTGACCCCAAAATCAGACCCACTAAAATGTCACTACTTTATGAAGAAAGCAGATAAAAAAAAAATACAAAAAACGTCTCAGAGAACACTTTCAAGCCTTCTGATAAATTCCACCCAGTGTAAGCGAACTACATAGAATTTATAAAGACAGAAGCTGTGTATCCAATACATTCAGTTACATTTCCTTAGAAGTGTTCAACAATAATCACTCATTTTTCAAAGGTGTGATTAATGCCAGTTTTAAGCATGAATATATGAAAACATGGGTTGATTCTTCCCTTGAGGAATGTTTGCCCAAGAAATCTTATTTAAAGATCATGTGGCAACACTTCAATCATTCTCTGATGCAAAGTAAATTAGAGTTCAGGAAGCTAATTCCCCCATTGTTTGGGTTACTTATCTAAGCGTCTGTTATGTTCTAAACACAAAAACTTGGATCCAATCCAATTTACATCTTCTGGGCCTTGAATTACAAAGCAGTCAAACACTAGCATCTCTCAAAGGTCAGCTTATAACTCTGATTTTCAAAACAATGCAAAGGAGCAGGGTACACTTCAGAAATACATAATTCAAAAAAAAAACCAAAACAAACCACAAAACAAAACAAAAAACAACCTCCCCAAACCCCCAAACAAACCACACAACCCTTTCATTGATATCAGGCAGAAACAACTACTGAATATTTTGCCATGCTACATAATATTTAGAGAACCAGCAATTTATTTTGATTTTGGACACATTTTTCTCTTGCCTCTTTTCTAAGCTGCTTTATTTGTGTGTTACAGCGGCAGACAGATAGCTCTTACAAGTGTCATCCTATCACTCGTAGGGAAGAAAAAGCTTGGGAAACATTTCTTGAGCTTTTGTTATCTTGAACATAGAAAATACAATTCCATTAACTATAATAGGATTTGAGTAACACAAGGTAGGATAATACTTTGTATGTTTCTGGTAAGATCTACAAATGGCTGCAACACATCACTATGTCTGCTTATATGTATACATGGACACACTACCTCACAAACATACAGAAATGTAATGGGGAAAGCTATGCATGACAACAGCAACCTTTATTTTTTTTTTTTTCTACAAGGTTTTCAGTAATACCTCTTATCTGTTTAGATAAAGTAATTAATTAATGACATGTTTAAACTTCTAAGTAAGGTTGAAACCTAAATCAATTTCAATAGATGTGCAGTAATTATCATTACAACCACATGAGGAGTGCTAAAATGAGCACTTATTATTCTGCGCACCTACACAACTTCTTTCTTTGTACAACACATTTTATTAAATCCTTGATTCAACCTTCCAATCTTTAGTGTTATAAATCTTTGAGCAAGCTACAGAAGAAACTCAGCCAGAAATTTAATTAGCCAAGATATTTAAACAAAAATACAGTAACATAGTTCAGAATTTATAACAGCTTCAAACTTAAACGATGGAGTTTAGCAAAGATTGATTATTTGTTTTCATTGCTTTTGACAGAATGCTAGCTGGGTTTTTGCTGTTTATTTTATTTTATGGTAACGTAATATAATTGCAATATATTTTTTAAAAAAGGCATCTCAAAGTCAACAAAATATGAAGCTGTAACAAAGGAGATTTAAACATAGATCAATCTGAAAAGGACCTGGGCCAATTTATAATTCATATAAAGAGTAAATGAGCTGTAAACACACACAGACCAACTACTCTCAGGTCTAATGAATAAACTCAGTAATTTCTTGCTGCACGGCCTCTTTCTATGTTTCCATCCTCACAGCATGAATATAATTTCTCACAGTCCAACAAACTTACTAAAATCTGGGCTCAAGTCCTGGCTGACACTCCAGCCCCCAACTCTCACAGGTGTTGTAAACTCCGTCCTCTGGAGGGAGGGAGGTCAGTCCCATCTGGGGTGCGACAACCTCTGGAGCCCCACGAGATTTCCTGCAGTGCAAACACCCTGCCCTCCCTGGGGACCCCTACACCAGACTGCAGCACAGTGCTGGCTTAGCAAGGAGAGAGTCTGGGTCACCTAACAGAGAAACAGATGCAGATGGACTTTGTTACCTTTCCCATCTGCTTCACATATTGTAAAAAGCAGAGCCACTTGCCCTACATGCTTTTGTTGAAAGCTGTCTCAAATCCCATAACCAGGGGTTTATTTTTTGAAAGATAAGGGAAATAAGAACTAGTGAGCATCACGTTTACCCTCTGTCCCCCACCAAGAAGAAACCTGATTTTATGGTATACTGCCTTATCAAATGCTTGGAGAAGTGAGGTGGATAAAAGAGGAAAAAAAGAAAGAAAGAAAAAAAAAAAAAAGAGTACATGAAAATAGAGTCAGATATAAAACCAGAATCTTTGACACACATATACTAGACCCCATGCAGCTCTGTAATAGCAATTGTCTCTATTTCTGATCGTTCCCCTTTCCCTTGGTACTCAATCTGAAAGTCCAATTTGCCAGAATAATGTATCTGGTGTGAGAGACAATTTCTACGACTGAAGTAACTGTTTCTTAGCAACCAGAAAAGCTCTAGGAACAGGTTTCATTTCCCCTGTACCCACTGAGATACAGAATAATTGTCAAGATAATTATAACACATATGTGATGTTTTACATGGGGTTTATATAATTATTTATATAAGTAGTCAATAAAATGAAAGGGTTAACTGACCACAACAACCGGAATCAACACTTAATTTCTAGATAGTGTCTAGAAATCAGAACAAATTACAGCTACAGTTGGCAAGGGTTACGGATTTCAATCCCAGCAAATACATTGTTATTTTTTATTTGTATCGTTATAATAGTGAGAGATATAATTGACTTCCTGTTCCCTCCCTCCCTAAGGTCACAGCGGTACCAGGCGCTGCACACAGATGTGCAGAAGGACAGCACATCACCTGTAAACCTGACTATAGAAATATAGAAGCCATACACATCGTAGGAAAAGGAAAGTGTTGCCATTGTCAGCTTACAGAGGGAGAAACAAAGCAAAGAGAGCTGAGGGACCAGAAATTGGGTGCTCTCAGACACAAATTTAACAGGTGGTTTATGAAGCTTCACAGTTCCAGTTCTCACTGTTGGACACAACCCATATTACATTCCTCAGTCACATACTATAGCCAGGGTCATGCTGATGATCACTCCCTCTGCATCAGCTGTGGCTCCAGGGCACTGTAAGAAGTCCAGGCTGCTACCCACTCCTTTGCTCTGGTGGAAGGCGCAATCCCTTCCCCATCCCTTGCAACCAGGTGGCTGTGTGGTAAACTGGTTCAAGGAACTGACTTGATGGACAGCTACAGCAAAAGACAGCAAATACATTGTCAGGTTGGCAAGGTGATCTACTTCACTTTATGATCAATACCGACACAGATGTGAGGCTGGAATGCCTCATAGGAAGGGAAGAAGAAGATGGGCAGGTCCACCCCTTTTCATATCGGCACAGTTTCTTAGCTTAAGCAGGTTATGAAGCTGCAGCTCTACAGAGGAGACCTTATACCCCTGACTGCTGTAATGCCTAGCTCTTAGGTGCTTGTAATTACAGATCTATCACATCAGCAGTTGAGACTCTTTTTAAATAAAATCATTTTAAGTGACAGAGTGGCTAGCCCTTCTACCCTTCCTCTTGTCATCCAGTTTTTCAACACTGAAGCCACTATAAAAAGATGTTACCATTAAAACATATTTCCCAGCTTCCTGCCAATGATTAAAAAAAAAAAAAAAAAAAAAAAAAGAAAAAAGAAAAGGAGACGAGATGCAAGATGGAAAAATCTCATCAGCAAAGTCAAAATTTACAAGATATACCAACAGCCATTAGTAGTAGCTATGGTGAAGCTGCCGTTAACAAATGAGAAAAAATACATTTCCTGCTATCAAAACAATCAAGACATGCATTGCATTACTAACTGGTAGTTGTAAAGAATTGCTAAAATCCAGGAGATTTATCTACACAAAGGTGTTTTATTGTCAGAGCCCACAGAATGAGACCTCTTCACTATGACAGGAATTGTTCCTGATGCCAATGTTTGCTTTTTTTTCAGCCAGTACAAATCTCCAGGATTAAACTAACATAAAGAATGTTCACCCTCAGTCTGCAATATATTTGCTTTTTCAGATGGATATGTCAGTCCTCACACTGTCCGTGGAAGACAAAAACCTCTGACAGTGTCATTGTACCAATATTATTTACTTAAACAAAATTAGTCAGCTTTCATGTTTCGACCATTTTTTCTGTCCTCCAAATGCTTCTATTATGATTGGATCCCGAAACACCATATTACTGCAGTAGAGTTTCTCTATAGTTTTTATGCCAAAATGGCCCCAGGGTCTGGTCTCCCAGGTAGTTGTAATATCCTTTTGTAAACCTTCCATGAATGATTATGGTAAATCTTGCTTGCAGCAGTTTCTGTCCCCTCTAGCACTTTTTCCACCCACCTGTCTGTGCTTTTCTTTGTTTTTTTTTTGGGGGGGGTTTTTTTGTTTTTTTTTTTCCCCTGATTTTCAATTCTCTATTTTACCATATAACCTACAGCCTAACAGGCTGTCATAATACACTTTTTTCCCCCTGCTGTCTATTTCTCTATGTCAGTGAAACAGTATGATTTTTCAAACCTGCCAAGATAAGTAATTTTTGTGCTAAAAACATCAGTACTAAGCATCCACAAAAATCAAAATCACATAAAGTAAAATTACATTTGAAACAACTTTGGTGTTGCCATTCATCTAAAATGATCTTTTAAAATGTAACTATTGTTCTTCCTTTCATTGAACTTCTATAACAAAATCATCATCTCAAATGCTGAAGTAAAACTGATGCCCAAGAACAAGCTTTAAAAACATTATAAGTACTTTACAAGGCTAATAGTGTTTATCTTTTAATTGCTTATTTTAGAAGGAAAATTCTAAGTTTTTTAACTCAGCACAAATAAATACAAACCTAATATGACTGTGTCAGCTGAAAACTGGCATACAATATCAGTGTTAAAATCAAATATTCAAGACTTTGGGAGAAGATGGGGATGAGAGACGACTCACATATCTTGGATAATTGCTACTGAAGTGTAGGATCTTTACAAGCTAAGTAGGGTTTGTAGAAACAGTGGACATGGTAGGGCCCCAGCTTCATATCAGCTGAGGAAGGCGATCTCACTCTTAGAAGGAATGTTACTAAACTTGGCTCAAAATCCTGAAATAGCTCAAACTCCTAAAGTTCAGATTCAGTAAAGAAATAAAAAACACTGGCTGCTTATTCAGTTAATGGCTGAATATTGTCTTATGTGTCCTGATAACATTTTTCATAATTATAAGTGATGCATGTACAGGAATCACTTCAATTACATGTGACAGGAATAATTTCTAGAACAGAATACAGCACCTGCTTAACACCAGACATCATTGCTCCAAAACACTTTTAGTTGCGAAAGTGAAAATTATCTTCCACACTCAAAAAGATACATGGAACATTTAGGTCAGTAGTGACTGGATTTAGCTGGGATTCCTACATTAAGTATCAAGTCTTCTGAAACCAGACACGGGAGAAGAATGATTCTCAAACAGAAACTGAGAACCTAAGTAGTAAACAAACAAGGGCTTTGGTTATTAGCTACACACCGCAGAAATCCAAAATAATATTGACAGTGGATTTTTGGTTTTGAAATTAGGACTTAGTCTGGTTTTCCCTCCATTTCAAAAACTAGCTTCGTAATACATATATGAAATTGTAACTTAAGTAGCTAGAACAGTTGCTTTTTGGGCTTCTATGTGAGACCTCTGATAGTTAGCCAAACTGGCTGCTGACTTCTCATATTTTACTCTGTGGATGTGGATTGCACGCTGTTATCATAGGCAAGGGAATCAACCTTGGCAACCTCATCTAAGCAAAACTCACCTTTAAACTAACCATTTTTTTCCTTTCTAAAATATGATTTTTTTTTTTTCCTATGAAACTAGTCTGCCAACTTGTCAGTTCTTCTAAAAATTGAATTGTTGAAGATTTTCAGGGATCATTTAAAATGTGAGTGATTTAGTAAGCAGTTAACTTAGTTTACCACACTGGAAATTTTACATACATGTAGACTCTAGAATTGAGTTTTGTTTTCACCTATCGGGCAAATATCCATTTGCCTTTCAAGTAGAAGTGATGCTGGATTATCAGTAGAAAACTATATATTTCCTTTCATGGGCTTTTTAACCTCAGTGAATACTGTTTGTAAAGCCTGATCTTGAACTCCTTGCACATATGCAATTTGTATAATACATTTACTATCCTACCCGCTGGATTAGGAGGAGAGTGGTGAAATATCATCAGATTAAAGTTTTTCCATCAAGCTTTTACTCCAGAGGCTTGATCACATGAATGGAAATTGGTCTTCCTCTCCTGAGTATTATTAGGAAAGTGATTTATTTCATTTGGGGATATTTTTTTCCCTAAAAATAATATATTTTGTATGATTTCTCCCTTGCTGTTCTTTTGCTTTTTCCTTATTTTTTCTTAGGTTTGCAGTCATGATCCATTCTTGTTTTGGTTTGTTGTTTGTTTTTTGTTTTTTGTGTTTTTTTTTTTTTTTTAAGTTTTCCCCATAGGAAGAAGCTATTCTGGCTGAAAGTATCTTCTTGCCTCCGCATCCCTGTATCAACAAAATTGCACTGTGAAGAGATTTATTTTCTTGTTTCAGTGTTTATTAGCAAACCACTGAAAAGTTTTATCTCATTAATCTAAATATTATTAGAACATTAGACACTAGTAGAATCACTGTGGCATGAAACGTGTCATTCAGTACTGCTAACTCACAAGTATTAACCAGACAACATAAAACTATAGACTTTAGTAGAGGGGAGCCATAAAATTCTAACTATTTTCTTTCTACCTCTTTTTTAGCACAATATCCAGACTTATGAATAAAGGAGTTTAACTTCCCTTGAAAAAGAAAGAAGAACCACAAGCTTAAAAATACAAAGTTGAATAGAAGTTCTTACAGTTCAGCTGTAGAAGATAGGTCTTAATGACAAAGCTCTGAACACAAGTGCTGAGTTGCATTCCCTTCCACATCTTCTTCATAAGCATCATGTTTTCCTTTAGCTTACATTTCCTCGCGTTTCACTAGAGTTATAGTTAGATCTAGAAGGAGACAGAAAAGTAAATAGGGAAAGATAACAAGCCCCAGCTGTTTCATACTTCATGATTAGGAACACTAGCTGCACGAGGTAGTCCTAATGAAATGTTAGTGGGACTTGCCTCGATGAGATAATGTTTGGTGTTGTTCTTTATATATTTCAGATGTACTGTTTCAAGAGATCAACATGAAATTAAAATAACAATATTCCTAAAGTTCTAATAAATTTTTCTTTTTATACGGGCTATTTTTTTCAGTCTTAATGAAAAGATTCTTGATATTCTAAGGTAGTAATTTTGTCTCACAGTTTTACACTTCTATATAAACCCCCATTTCCTTCTGTGAGTGGTTCATGATGGTAGTACATGGTGAAGAGGTTTGTTACAGAGATACAAGTTTGTAAAGCTTAAACCAAGATAATCCTCTGTGTAGTTTAGTTCCCTGTGCATCTCCAAGAAAAGAAATAAGCTGCAAAATGTCCACAGATATTAAAAAAATGAGTAGAAGAATGTTACAGAATGCTGTCATAAGACTCACCTTGTCAAAAATTAATCCTAGCCTCAAGAAAATATATACTTTTTTCCCAACAAAATTTCGAACAGATACCTCATCTTCCAGAACAACATGAACAGAAAAATGAGGTTAAAAAAGGTTTAGATCTAGTTACTCTAAATAAGCTGAAAATTTTCCTGGTCCCTAAAGGTCAAATGTTACTTGTAAATATCAGTGACATGAAAAAGAGCATGAATCCATGTTTCCAAATCTTTTTTTTTCCAATACAATATATTTTATTTTGTTACCTACAGTAGCAGGTAACTAATAAATTAATTTTCACCAAGTTAAGTCTGTTTTGCCTGTGATGATAATTGGTAAGTGACCTCCTTTCTTTCTCTTGACCTGAGCTTTTCCGTCTTATTTTCTCCCCCTGCCATGTTAAGGAAGAGTGAGAGAGTAGCTGGTTGAGCATCTGGCAGACAGCCATGGTCAACCCACCACAGTACCATAGGTGTTTGGAAAGTAGTATTATGGGTCAATTCTCATTACATGACTATTTTCTAAAATAGGCTATTTCGTCAAGATTTGATTATATCTTTCACTAGGTTAAATCACTGCCCTGGCTGAACGAAAGTTAGAGCTTTATAAGTGTGACTTTCTTCCTCGTTTCCACAGTCTGGGACTTCATATGCTTCTTAAAAGACATGCAGAAGATTGATATCTAAACAAGAATAGCAGCTCAACAGAATTCTTGAATCATAAGCTAGTTTTAATAAAATGACAATTTCTTTTAGTTGCAGTATTTGTTTCAAATTTTTCATATATAAAGGCAGAAGGAAAGCTACAAATTCATGTGATGAAGACAATTTAACACTTCTATAAAACTGCAGTTTATAAAGTTAGCTACATAAATCATTAGTGCTGGAAATCTGCTTAAATATCACATTGAAAATTGTTAGTAACTTAAAAGGTCTGCGTTGTGTACTCCAATCCATGGTAATACCAAATTGGATGGGATATAAATTTTTCTTTTATGCAATCAGAATGAAGCCTGTCAACATCAGGCATATATTCTACAGGTGCAGGCTGTTCGCAACAGTGTGCATTAAAGGAAGTAATTAAGGAAATGTCTCACAGCACTGGGTTGCCAAAACCAGGGAAGCAGTGTAGAAAGCCAATAGATCTTGAAATATGGTTGCTGTACTGTTGAAACAGAACAAATCCAAGTCCCACAAAGTGCTCATACTTCATTATCCCAAGCAATGGAAACCAGAGTGAAGGAAAGAAGGAAAAAAAAAATAAATAAAAAAATCAGGAAATTCTCAACAGATAGCAGAATAATGCTTTAAATCCTCAAATTCCTTGAAGCTTCAGCTACAACAGCCAGCAGGAATCCTGATGCAGATATGTTGAGTTTTCAGGGAGAATACATTATCGGATTTGTCCCAGGTAAAACTGCAGGTAGTTCTGTCCATATGTCCATTCAACTTCTTTTCTTCCTCCCTTTCAGTTGTGATACCCATTCCTTTGTTTTCTTTCTCCAAATGTACTGTATTTATGTCTTAATAATTTTCTGCAGTGCAGGAAATATATGACAAAATAGACAAAATGGAGTCAATCCCAAGGATACATAATTCAACAGCAAAATTGTAGGAACTCCTAAATTATTATAAAAGCAGTGAAATTTAACTATTGAAAGTATGAAAGAGATAGTTTATGCAGTGAAGACTTAGATAACTTGATAGAGACAAAAAGTGAAATCTTTGAGAATACTTTCCAAGTGACCAAAACTTGGCTACTCAGGCTATTCCTAAACATTGGCACGTGTAGCTGTATGATATAATATCTACATTGATTGGTCTGAGTACATTTTCACCTGCCAAAGATAAGTCACTTCTCTTTTTCACACAGCTTTGATTTTCCTCTTCAGCCACTCTGCCAACTGTTATCAATTTTCTATAAACATTGAGGCAGTCATTAGTAAGATATGGCCATTGTTAGTTTTCACTCAATAATTTCTAGTCACATAAATAATCAGTTGTGTTTTCTCTCATTCAGCTCAGTGTTTGTAATGAAGTTTCTATTTTTCTTTCAACCACTAATTAATCTAAAAAAAAGAGAACTCACTTCTTATCCATAATAAAATACTTTTTTTAAAAATAAAAGACATAATTTAATTTAATTTTAATTTAATTCCTGTCACTATATTGACTACTGATCCTAGTGCTGGTTGTCTCCTTTAAAGAACTCAGACAGATTTGTGAGCCATGGCTTCCCTTTACAGACGCTATGTTGACTCAGGCTATATTACTCACACTTTTTGCCATCTTCTCAAGGTCTTGGCACTGTAAAGAGCTTTAACTGCTTTCTAACAAGCCCCTCCAGAGTGTCTCACACCCAACCTGGCTACTTTCTTGTACTCTAGCTCTTTCAGTTCACAGGTGTGCTCATTCTAAAAATGGTTTCCCTTACTGATTTTCTGGTGAGGCTGCTACAAGTAGAGTGCCTCATGGATCAGCTCTCAGATGTCTGTCTTCACAGCATGTACAAGAGGGGCCTTCCAGTTTTACTATTTGGTTCTGTAACTTTCAGCCTCTTAACCTTTATAATTTATCACAAAAGTATTCAAGAAACCATATTTATATTTTAAGCAATAATAACAGTAATATTTTATCTCCAAAATTAAAGTAAGTTGACACTTGTTACTCTTTTAGGGATGCTGTGTGTGAGTGACAGGATGAAGTCTTCTCATGTCCAAGACCTGTGAGGACCTTGATGGAAACTTAAAGCTACAAGCACGGGAATCCCATGGGCAGCTGTAGATACAAGGTGATACAGCAAGGTCTGTTACCTGGCACCAGGACCTGATTGCAGTGTGAAACGATTTTGACATGGAAGCTGTCACTGTAATGCATGACCATGGTTACTACTTTGCATAGCTATAAGATTTGGAGAGCTTGGACTGCAGGTTTGGTGCCCACTGTCTTTGATATGGACACCAGGGCAGCTGTGCTATGTACCACCTCTTCCCCGTCAGCTCCATGATTGCTGCTTACCAGTCCCATCCCATGGTCAAAGCAACAGCAGGCTGCTCCACCAGCACACCACCCCTCCTGGCAAGAGACATCATGGGCTGACTTTACATCTCAGGAGAAGAAATGGAGCTACAGATCCTATGGCAAGAGGAAACATTAAAGGTAGGAGTTGTGTGTTCAGCATGCTCCCTGGGACAGGAAAGGGTAGTGAGCAGTAGGAAGAAGATAGACTCACAAAGCTAGCAGAATAAAAAGTGACGGAAAAGAAATCCCATGACCTGACAAAAAAAGCAGCTATGGGAAGGAGGGAGAGGAAATAGAAATTATTAAATATTTAATTTAAAATAACTGTTTCTAAGAGAATTTTCCAAGCAAAATTTTAGTCACCTTTGACATTCAGAAAATATTAATTATTTCTAAAATCTTTCAAATCATGTTTGGATATAATTGGATTTCTCCAGTTTATAAAGACCTGAGTGCTACATGAAACGAGGAGTTCATGCTACTGAAGACAGTTACACAAAAAAATCCCTCATATTGTCATTCATTTTCAAAACATCCCAAATAAAACAGGACAATGTGGTTTAGATCCATTAAAAGAAAATATCTGAAATATTTCAAAAGTCTGTTCTTAAAATTGAAACCATTTTTTTTCACCTACCACTTCCTGTGGTGTTCTTGTTTTCTTCATAAACTAACTTTTATTTTTCTAATGTCTTGAGCTAGTAAATGTCCTAAGAGCCATGCTTCTTTTTATTCTGAGGTAGTCTGGTTATCTTGTATTCATAAATATGCATAAGGATATATGCAATTAGCAGAACTATTAGCACTGAATCTATTTTATGCCTCTGTGAAGATTAGTAGAAAATAACATTGATTTTGTTTTATTGTAAGTACAGTTACATATAATTATATTCCTCCTAGAATACTTATCAATACATACTGTGTATTCTACAGTTATACCAGTATATGCTTCTGACAACTGTAGCCTTTGAATTTATATCAGAACAGAAGATATTAATTGATTCACACCACACCCTAGAAGCTATTTGGAATTGACGCTCATCAGATTTCTAATGCACTACAGTTTCCAACTGTCATTAGTGGAAAGAGAGAACTCATGTGTGATAAATGTTCACAGAATATTCTACATGAAACATAAAGATATAATTATGTGCTGCAGTCTGCAGCAGGCTGCACCTATCCGTGCAGCACATACTTCACTGATATTTTCAGATTATTCTTATAATTTTCTTACTACTTATACATCATTTTTGCATCAGCCTAGCTGTAGGTAAATCAGTGGTGATGCATCAAATTTGTTCTTAGTTCAGAAACAAACTAAGCTTATTTCCTGATTTCAATTCAAGGTTAGTTCATTTGCAAGAAGTGATACAAAGACCTAAATTTAGTACTTTGCTCAATGGCTGTTATGAGTACACTGGAGCTCCCAAAGCTCTGCTGGAGAATACGGTAGATTAAAGAAAAAAATTCCCATGCCTGTGGGGGTTTTTTAACCTTTCAGATCAACACTTAGATCTATTCCAGGTAAGTCTGCTAAAGCATCTGGAGTAAAAAGCACTACAGTTGGACTGGACTGTGAGAGACTGAGGAGGCTCAGACATCCTTCAGTTGTCCTTAGCCCTAAAAGAAATATATAGACTTGTCAGCTGCTACTTTGGTTTAGGCAAGACAACTAATTCCACATAGAAATAGGTCAAAAAAACATTAAGGCTTTGTGGTTGGTTTGTTTGCTTGTTTGTTTGTTTGTTTGTTTCAATGTAGTTCAGAAGAAGGGAAGATTCCTTCCTTTCCCTGTGCATGTATTCTTAAGCACAGTAACTCAAATAAGCCAGGCTTTCACATCTCTGAATCTTCCCAAGACCTAGAATATTCATCAGAATGTATTAACTGTGATATCAATACTTTGGTGGATTAGTATTTTTCTGTCTCCATTATTAGAAGCAGTGTTGTTATTCCTCTTCACTTCCTCGCATCTTTATGCAGCTATTCACAGATCCCAAGGTCAGAAAGGTGGCGTATAATATGTTGCAATTCAATTATTATAAAGTTGCTATTATTATGTTGCTGGAGTGCATTGGTCTTTATTCTTTATATTCTAAATGATGTTCCATGCAGCAGATCTCCGACTAGACCCGAAACAGTAACAAGGTTGGACAATTTTTGTGAGGATTTTTCTCCTCAGCAACTGCATCCACATTGGAAAAATGGGGCAACTTACATAAATGAGATAATGACAGTCCTTTTCCTCATCATAGCCAAAATTCCAACTATGCTGATTAAATTAAGCCCATTGTTAAAAATAGAACACTTTGGCTGTATAAAAAGAGATGGCAGCTGTTCAACACATTTCCGGAGTCAACTGTATAGAATTTAGATTCAGCCTGCTCTGGAGCTGGAAAGTCCCGTCACCATTATCTTGAGGTTTAAGATATCAAGTATTTCCAATACTATTATTTTCTGGTAATTGCTTGTAGGAGACAGCAACATTCTGAAGTTGACCTTTGTCAGAACTGTGAAGGACAACATATCTGCTTAATAAATCCCAAAGGTGGGAACCATCATTTTATGAAGTCCATCTAGGATAGGATAAAGGCCTTAGGTTATAACAAAGGCACCTTAATAGTTGTAGATGTGAATCACACAGTCTACTTGCTATGGTCATAAAGACATAATTGAAAGATGTATCACTACCACCACCCTCTTTCAAATCATAAAATGTTGCTAATTTATAATTACCTTACATGAGACAGTTCAAGTATGAAAAAAAGTCTAACTCATTTAGCTAAAGAGCTTTTCGGTTTTGTTGCGTGCCACAGATCAGATGGTGACTGTGTTGTACACCTGTGTAGGAATCTGAATAGTCTGAGGTTTGTAAAATAGCAACTAATTCGGTAATAAGGTTTAAATCACATGGTAGATATTGCTTCAATAAATACAAGACTGGGTTTAATATTTCTGCTCATTTTTGTGAAGAAGTCAAAGTTAACAAATAGCTTGTTGAAAATGGAAAGATTTTTATACTATTTGTCACTGACAAAATAACACATCTGCAGTTTATGATTTATATGAGTAATCAGGTGCAGGATCACCCTGACCCAAGACAAGATGCACTTCTTTCCACAGACAATGTGACAGCAGAACTAACCTTTTGTGCCACAGGGTATTTTAAACTCTATCTGTTGACAGTGGAGGAATTAGTCAGTCATGCATGAGTAACTCTGCTGCTACTGATGGGATTTTTATTATATAGTTGACCATAGCATAGTGTTATTAGTATCAAATAAAGGAGACATTTAGCTGATATGAAATGGCACGATGCTTCCCCAGCAACATGCTGCAATGTCTGCTCCTCTTCTCCTCTGAGCTCCCATGTCAGTGTCTGGAAGAACAGCTGCCATCAGCCTTCATTTTCCTCCCCTTGTCTCTTTAAGGTAGTTATTTTATTTGTTCCATTTTTTCATGTTTGGGAGCATACCAACAATTCTGTGTTAGCGAAGATGCTAAAGAGTGAAGCATGAATGATAAATCTCACCTTTTGTGTTGCTATCAGCACATTCCCTTGCATTTTATCAGTATGTCCACAGAATGAAGAATGAGAAGGAGAAATCTGAATAGTAAATTAAATCTAAAGAAGAATCCTCATGGAAAAAAGCCTATACCTGAAAATATGAGTTCTTTAATACAGGGAGGACAAGCAAGGTAGTGAGAGTCAGGAGACAAACAACCTCATTCTGCTTCTGCCTTGTCTTGTAACTAAGTTCACAGCCCTACTCCAAAGCCTGGAAGCTTCAGGAAAAGCAATGACAATTTAATGAGCACCAGATCAGATATAGAACATAAGTACAAATGAGACATTACCTAAAAGATGGGGGAGGTGGACAGTGAAAAAGCTTGTATTTCAAAATCTTAAGGGAATTTCCAAATCAGTGTTTAAGGCATTTTTTATTAAGTTTTGGTCATTTCCCTCATACCTTGCTTCCTTATAGCACAAGCAGTAGGGGAAATTTCTTTTTGAGATATCTATTTCAAAAAGTGCCCTCAACAAGTGCCCTAGTGGCTATTTCACTTTTGTTTCTGCTACTTTCACATTCTTTGCTTGTCAACAATATTGCACAAACAATAGAAGCTGTAAAAGTAGTTTGCTGCATTCAGACCTTTGATATATTTGGTTTATTATTTTGCTTGGTTTCTTCTTTCGTATAGTGAAAATTTTAGGAGCTAGGGTGGACTCCATCAAAACAAAGGGATCAGGGTTCCCTAATGTAGGCATGTGTACCCAAATTAGTCACTTCAGCTTTCCTCAGCAGATAAAACCTGTTATTTCAAGGTATGAGTCCTTACACCTCGAAGTAGCTTAGGATAAGAAGTATACTCTAAAATTGTTTGTTTCTCCCTTGAGTATGAGGAAAGTCTGACATCACTGGCTCAGATGTAGGTGCCACATTGTAAATGTCTACTATCATTTTTAAGAAAATTACAAATTTCTCTAATTTTCATCCTGAAAATTAGTTCATTTTGTTTTCAATAGGTCTTATTTTGTATTAGGACACTAATATTCCCTGTGATCCTCTTGGCTTCACTGGAGCTGCAATAATTTATGCAATACGTTGAGTACAGTCATCATCCATAAGTACTCCTACAGGTTTTGGAAGAATTACACTAGAAATACATGACTTTACACTTTGAACAAGAATAGCAAGACTGGGTCATTATTAAGGAAATAACATGTCTACATACTTCATTCAGTGAACTTAATACTACAGGTATGTACTACTTTTGCAGTTGTCAACATTAATATCCATCCTAATTAAAAATGAGACAAGTGAAGATGTAAAATTTTAAAAATATATTGTTTCCTTTACACCTACACAGGGTTAAGCAAAAATTGTACACTAAGATCACCTTCTGACTTCTAAATAAAGATACTTAAGATTCTTTTTAAATATTGGAGAGATATTTTTTGACCTAGTGTTATACCACAGTAAAATTGCTTCCATTGGGTGAAGAATAATTAGAACAGCAAAGAGCACAAAAACTAGAAGCCAGAATTTAACTACTAAATAACGAATACCAGGTCTTAATTTATAGTTAATGAACTACCAATCCACATATTAATATTTTATATAAATTTTGAAGAAATTAAGGAAACATTGAGCATACATAAAATTAATAGCTAGTTAGTAATAACAAAGCTATTTCATGTATACATAAATCAATCTAGAAGTCTGTGTATGAGGCACAGGGAACATTTTTGATATTTTGAACATTTAATGTGTTTAGTTACTGCTCTGGGATTAATTTAATTTAAAAAATGTAAAGAGATTTTCCACAGTACCGCAGAAGCAACAGAACAATCAATTTTTCCAGCCTTTCAGTTTTACACATAAGGTTAGGATGTAAGGAGTGTGATATTCTATTGAGAAACTATATTGTTCAGGAATATTTTTATATTATATTTATTTTAATATATTATATGTTTTATATATATATAATGCTTTTTATATATATGTTTCTTATATTTTTGAGGAAATATATTTTTCAAGCTATTCCACCAACATACTGCACACTTACATTTTTTAAAGACTTGTAAAATAGATGTTTGTTTTCTCTAGGTGGATATTAGTACATGCTTGGAATATGAAGGGATTTTCAACGGAGTTCAAGGTCAATGACAGGAACAGAAGTGCGTTTCTGGATGGAGATGCAAGAAACAACAGGAAACCAGCATAAGACCTGGTTGTGTTCAAATAGCATGTGTGAGACAAACTGGGTGAAGAAAGGGAAAAATGAGACCATGGTGATCAATTCACATAGTAGACCTTCCTTCCAATGAGGCTGTATAAGTGGACATTAACTTGCTGCTGCAATCACTTATGTAGATCAGGGAGCCATGGAGAACCCCAAACTTTGTAGTTTTTCTGTAGTATTGTTCCAACGTTGTTTTTCCATGCTTAACTCTTCCCCCTTCCGGCAAGCAGTGTTTACCTTGATCATTGGCTAATTACCAGTGGGAATAACCTACTGATGCACCATCTGGTGACCAAAGAGGTATTGAAGGTTTTTCTGCTTCTGTTTTAGAGCTGAAGGTGTGGGGTGTGGAAGGAATAGGAAGGAGGAAGACATGGGAAGAGAGGCACTGCAGGAGTCACAACCCATTACCTATTCTGACAGCTGTCTTTGTGGCCTGCGTATTTAGCTGTAATTAAGAATCTAGAGGGTGTGAGTATGCAAAACAAGAACTACTTTTTCAAAACTCTTGTACTGCCCACACACAGCTTTGAATATTGACCTGGAATTTGGAGCAAATGAAAGGGCTATACTGATTTTTCCACCCTTAATAACTGAACCCAAATCCAAAAATATCTTTGTTTGCTTATCTGTGTCCTTAACAGCTTCTACATTTAATAGGTTGTATTTTTACTTTTGTTTCTGCTAATTAACTAATTTTTTTCAAATCATTTGCTACCCTCCCTGAAAACATGAGCAACCTTTGCCCTGCTTGAATGAACTAATACTCTTTGAAGCTTACCAATCTTCTTACCCTGACAGGTTATATGAAGGATATAAGTTGGAGGGTTTTCTCAAAATTACCATTAGTTATGTTACACTTCTGTATTTTGTTTTTACTGCATATCTCTAACTATTCTGAAATGCAAAACTGAATTTAGTGACTTAAAGAAGCATAAATGACAGCAATAGGCTACTATCAGCTAGGCTGCCAAATCATCTACACAAAGGATGAATGGCTGATATTAGGAAAGGAGATAACTTTAGATTCCGTTGCTTCATATGGAAGCAGAAAATAATGAGCTTGGATTTTTAGCTGCCTTAGAAAGAAAAGTATGAACACAAAATAATCAGAAAGTAACCACAGTAACGTTACTGCAGCAGGAAGATCAGACATGTAAACAGTGATATTAGCAAGTTAGAAGGAAAGAGTAGTCATTACCACATAAAGAATATGGGTGAGAGGTGAAGAGACCCACTGTTCACTGCTTCTGACTGCAGATCTGTCTTTCTTTCTGCACACACAGAAGACAGATGAAAAACTAACCAAGAATCCAATGAACTTTCAGCAGTTCTTAAACCCCACTCTGAAGTTTCACTACATAATTGTTACGTATCTCTGTCGATGTGATCTATACTAGAGCCAGGCTAAGTCTCAGTTTTCCTAGTGCTATTCATAGCTGGACTATATCATGGCATGATCAACAGCCTTCCTCTGTTGATGTTTCTGTCTTCCTCAAAAGAGGCCAATGGGGAGAGAAGAACACAAGAAACAGCTCGATATGTCTAGACAAGGAACATAATCAGATTCTTCTGTATTTCCACATCCTATGGAAGTTTTTTCTTGTCAGACCTCAGAGTTACAGAGTTTGTCTTCCTCAAGCTCTCTACATACTGCCCAACAGGTACTGAGGGGTTGGTACTTTTTAGTAAGAATTCAAGGGAATTTCACCTTGCTTATGTCATAATCATACTAGGGCAGATGAGAAGAGAGCTCAATGGCCTACAGGCTTTCAGTGAAGAATGACCAAAGGCACTAGAAAAAGCATCTGAAAAAAACAAGGACAAGGCTTATTATAATTGCATTACAACTTCTTTTTAGGGTAACTTAACTTCTTCAATGGCTTCAATAAATCATGTAAGTATAATTACACAAAAAGTAACCTAATAGGCTGTGATCAGTCCTAGTCATCAGAAACAATATATAGTATTAAGAAACTTCTACCCACTTCATGGACTGGCTAAAGTCAGAAAGCTTTTGTCATAATGTCTTACTGGCATAAATATATATATATATATATATATATATATATATATATATAAAATT
>NW_020799091.1:109048196-109050670 GCF_003259725.1 Athene cunicularia | reverse complement strand
CATAAATATATATATATATATATATATATATATATATATATATAAAATTGTTTAAGTTCTGCAAATCTGATAAAACCTCTCAAACGCAAATTGCTTTGCCATTTTTATGCGGACTAGGGACTCTGAAGAACATCCTCAAGTCACGTGCCTTTCTTTTCAGCTCCAGCCTCCTTTTAATTCACTTCATTTTAATTGCTTTCAGTTTTAATCCTTCACAACACTTACAGCCTGCAAATCTGTGTACTGTAATATCAGTATTACATCTCTCATACACCATTATGCTTCAATCTCCCTAGCTGAGCAGGACCAAAATCAGCTGAATGTTACTCCAGTTGGTGCAATTATCTCTACCACTAGTTCTCAACATCACAAACACTTGGATCCAAATAGAAGCTCTTTTAGCTAACCCAAAACTGTCATCCACTTAAAACTCTCCCTCTTGGCTGAACTGGAGGTTCTAATTCCAGTGTAAGAACTCCATATACGTTGCAGATCCCTTTCTCCTCTAGTCATTCATCTTTCACTTTTCCAGCCCTTTTCAGTCCCTTCTTATGACCAGCAGAAGACATTTGGCTCTTCTAAGAGGCTCTCCAATCTAATTTAAGGTCTGCATCAAAAGTGTTTCTGTTCATTGCTCAAAATAATTTAACAACTGTCATTACTTCCCCACACAGACCCAATTCCGGGTGACCAGCCTTATAACAGTCTTTGAAATATTTCACATTTAATCAGTTAAGTACTTTGCTCAACAAGTAGCTCCATCAATTACTTTGGAGATAAAAGATCATTCCAATAAAAGGTAGGAGGCAGAATACAACCTGCAAAATAATTGTGCCTGTTAATTTGAAATTCTAAATGTGACATTTCAAACAATAGTTATGGCTGCAGTGGCTGTGAATTGTGAGATACTTGTGTTAATGATGTTATAAAGTTAAATTGTCTTGCATATTTTTGTTTATGTCCTCAAAATGAGATTCCGAGTAAATTGCTTCAGGTTATATTTAAAAAAGCCTCTATTTTGTGTTGCATAAAGGGCAGCATTCACACAAAAGAGAACTTTTCTGAATAATTGCTCAAATAATCATAAATAAAAAGAATACTGTAACAAACATGAATGTCATGATGTGTGAGCTTTTTCATCTTTATTTGTTCCCAAGCTTAAATTAAGACAATGATTGATGGATGTGTGAAAACAATATTCCTGCTACCATTCTTGCCCCTTAGTAATCTCTCTGTACTTTTTTGTGCTAGTTCAAATAATCACAGACTCTGGTGAGATACTAATGAAGATGTTTATGATTGCCTTGAATGAAATGCAATATTTTAATTTAAAACTGATACTGATTCTTATTGCAACTACAGTAATTTATAGACAGTGCAGCTTTCTTATGTGATTTTTTTTTTTTTTCACTATAATGAGTCTGGAAAAATATGAAAGAAAAGGCAGACCTTTCTCTTTTCCAAGAAAAAGAGTCTGGTGTGAATAATGTCTTTTCAGACTCTTCATGTGGCCATGCGCAAAATATTTCAAAAATTTTCTCTTTATTCCAACCATCTAGAAACACTGATATACATGGGGAACTTTACTCATAACAGTGAGATTACTCACATCAGTGAGATGACTTGTCCTCATAAAACAGGTTTTGATCACTATAGTTGGATGGTTGTTACACTACAAGATCTGTTACCAGCACCTACTGCAAAGGAAAATGTCCTTTGCTGGAAATTTAACTTTTTTGGTATTATCTGAAGTGATATTTTAAAACCAAACCTTGTGTTTCTGATTCAGCTTTGCATAAGACTGATGGGGAAAAAAGTTAAATTGTTAATTCAAATAAAATTTTTTATTTTCAGCAGAAAAAAAAAAAAAAGAATTGTTTTCAAAAATTTACATTTTCTTGTTACTGACGAATTTTCATAGTGTTCTGTGAAAAAAAATATAGTGAAAGAATGTAGAATTGCCTGAAAAGTGTTTCATTTTGGCCAACTTCACATTTAAATAATATAATGAAAAGGATTGTCCAAAGGTGTTATTTGTGCCTTAATTCCTCAGCCCACAAAAATTTTCTATACTCAGAGATTAAAAGGACCTGTGTGCTCACTTACTGTTCAGATTCCCAGCCTGATCCAACACAGTGGATCTGCACAATCATGCAGGACACTGTTTAAAATATCTATTGAAATAGTTCCAGATGGCAATTGTAATCTGTTTTCATGTACTGATTCAGTTTCAGTGTCCTGGAAGTATATCTGGTTTTTAAGAGTATTTTGTCCTTCATTTTACCAGTGGGAAATAGGGAAATTAGATGTCATAGTCTATTTTCTTGGATAGACCTTGCACAAGCTTTGAACCAGAGCAGATTTAGACATTATTTCACCTATTTCTCCTTCTGTTCTCATGGAATGTAGGGTTCAGTCTTCACTTTTGTGTTCACATGTTTCAAATGATATATGTAACACCTGTCTCTTATACA
>NW_020799091.1:108932422-109048146 GCF_003259725.1 Athene cunicularia | reverse complement strand
CCCCCCCCCCCCCCCCCCGGTTTCAGATTTCCATATATACCACCATGTAACATAAAGCTTCATATAATACCTGGTTTATACAAACACAAATATATGAAAGTAATCTGCAGTGTTTGAAAAATCCAGGAAAGAGAATGTCTGAACAGCTGCATATTATACAAATCTGCAGATCTATTAACTTTGAAATTACCTGTCTGATACTTATGAAATGCAGCCAAAAAGTAAGAAGAGCTGCATGTAAGTGCTACTGATTTAAAGGCTATTTTTTCCCCATAATGTACTGGATGACAAAGGTCTTTCATGTCTTTTAAGTTTTTCTGCCTACAGCAGAAACAGCAGTTAATGGCCCTTCTGTGTTAACCATCCCAGATTATAAAATTTTCAGTGGGATAAGAAAATAAACTAGACTAAGAACAGAAGAAATAAATTTCAATATTAGCAGGTCAGCATTCATTTACATTTCTCCGAATAGCATCAAGTAATTGCAGAGGCTAATCAGAGTCTGCTTGTAAGAAATATATGAGTTTAAAGGGCAAAAGACCTTTAAGATCCTTAAAGGATCTGATATGAGACGAATCTCCTGAAGTAATATTCTTGGTTCTTCAAGCATTCTGCTTTTCTTATTTGTTTTACATTCCATGGGCTTTTTCTCACTTATTAGCAACTTCTGTTTATAGGGAAAGGACAAAATACAAACAAGAACTAATAAAAATAGCCTGAAGGGCAAAATACACAAACAAGTGGAAAGAGGCCAAGTAGATCTGCAGTACTGAGTGCTTTATACATTTCACCTTGGTTGAGTTAATAGTTTCCAAGTAAATTGATCCAAAGTTGTCTTCCTTAATAGTATTAGAAGAAAAATGTAAAACATACATGGTAAATAAAACTGTTGGTCTGGAATAACTTGAACAATTGCAAACAAAGGATGCTATAGCGTATGTATTACTCTTTTGTTATTTTAGATTCTCTTACTAAATATAGTACCCTATCTATTTATGAGAGATATGGTTTACATTTTCAAGGACAGTGCTGTGGAAACCTGAAGGGCCGCCTTTCTTTTCTGTTACTCTGCTGCCAGGCAATTAGTCGTAGGAGGAGAAACGGAGAGTGTATTTCTCCTTGAAGCATACCAAGATTCACACTCTGAAGAAGCAATTTTGCAATCCTGAATTATGAACCGATCACATGACCTTGCAGCTGCCTGAGTTAGGAGGCAGTTCCCATTAACAGGTTGACAAAATGTCATCTTTGTCTCTGAGCGGCAGTGGAAGGGAGAGATGTAAATGTTCCTCGGAAACAACCAACCAAGCTGTCAGACCTGAGCAGGTCTGATTCTGCCCAGGACTGTAGAAGCTGGCAGACAGCTGCAGACGTGCCGCTCACCCAAAAAGTCATCCCCTGCACCTGTGGGAAGGCTTGGGCACATTGCTTTCTCCCAGCAAGTGAGGCAAAGCCTGAGTTCCCAGTGTCACTGTTCCAGCATACCAAAATGTAGGGCTCCGGCTAGCCTCAGCAAAATCAGTAACTTCAGAAGATCTAGTCCTGTGGTGGATATGTTTTCATAGGTTCTCAAAATCAAGATTTATATTTGCAAATGAGATTTCAATAGACAAAAGTACTCTTGTAATAATAGAAGTTTTATTAAAAATAAAGATCCTAATTCCTCAGTTCATCACTCCAGGATTACATTAATGAATTTTCATGGAGTTACAGCCAGTGAAAAACTCCCCAGATTTGCACCATCATAAACCTAGAGTAATGTACTCCAGAGTTTTTGCCCATTATGTGTGGAGAGTACGTGCATAGCAGAACATTTTCAGTGGTGAAAGGCAAGGTTTTGGTGCAACTAGAAGAGTGGGAGTAGGCCTTTCTTTCTTTCCTTTTCCACCTTCCTCTTTTTTATATATTATAAACACCGTGTGAAATTAATTTGCTGATCAAGTGTCTGATGCAAATATCATTTTAGTCTATGGATTAAGTTACCTACTTGAATGAATCATTTTTCACTAAATGAAAGCAAGCAGGAACAGATGGAGAGCATATTAGTATCTACACATTATTATCTCTGATAAGATTGACATTCACTGAAATTTAAGACTTTATGACTCAACTGTTTTAACAAGAAAATGTTAATGCAAGGCAGTTGAGAGTTTATTTTGAGAATTTAAAAAAAAACAAACAAACAAACAAAAAAAAAAAAAAACAAACCCACAAACTGGCTTGCAAATCAGTTGTTGGTGTTTGTCTTTGTAACAGAATATATCACTTACTGTACCAGAACACTTTGCTCTTCATTTATGATGTGGAAGGAAATACTATGTATTTATCATTTTCAGTTACTTTATTCATAGCACTAAATTCAACACTCAGAAGACCATATTTATGAGATTGAACCATAGTACACAATCCTACCACCAAGTCACAAAGAGCAGGGAACAGAGAAGAAAAGTTGCAGCAGTAACATATCTGAGTGGTGGAATTAGTGTCCAAATGTACTTGTGAATACCTTTACAGATACATTTCTTTTGTTATTCATTATAGCAAATAAAATTAAAATACTACTGGAGTTGGTCAAACCATGGAAAAACATTTCCATTAGATGTAAAAGAAGACAAATTGAAGATAAAAAGTTTAATCCATTTTTGGTAGATGCAAGTGTGTAAGCGAAAGTATAACTTTTCTTTTGCCCTCATATACAGAGACTTCTAAGAGCTGAACCTGAAAGCTGTTATTGCATGTTGACTACAAGACATATGAACAGAATGAGATTAGGGATAAAGGAAACCATGAGAAATGCTAGAAGTCCACTCAAGGCATTTGTCAAAAGCTTATACTTCTTATAGTGTAAATCTACTGCAGGAATCTTTCTCTCACCTCTTTTTCATCTCTCTGCAACAAGACTATTGGAAACAGGAGCAGTTTAGGAGAAGTTAATGCCAGCATGTGTCTAATACAACAGCTGGCTCTCCTGGGAACAGCCCATAAGATGCTGAGAATTGTTTTGGTTCCTAATAGTTCTAGAGTTAGCAAATGGTACTCAGTCACGTTTTCTTCCAGATGTGCAGTGATACAAACATATCATCCCGCACATGGATACCAAGTAGACGAAGGATCTGGGAAAGGGAATGACCCCCCTGATGTCAACACACTTTTGCAATAGTGATATTCCTCTAACTGGCAGGGACATAATCTTCATTTATCCTGCTGTAATCAGAAGATGGTACCAACCCAAAGAATTCATCACAAGTCTTATAACTTGGGTCACCAATTCCAAAAGCTTAACAAAATATTTTTTAGAATTGCTTATGCACTGTAGGCACAAAACCTTGAAGCACCTGGTTTCTCTGACTGCATTTGAATAAGCAGAGTGATAGAAATGATAGACAGACACAGGCACATATGAAAAAAGATACACTAGAGAGATTTTAATAGATTTTAATATTGCCTGGTTTAAATGATCTAACAGAGCCAAATTACTTCCAGTGATATTTTGGCACTGCTCTACATTCAAATTTACTAGGACTTGCGGAATAAAGTAACCTGAATAACTTTTTAAAATAAAAATTCACTAAAGAAAGGGAAGGCATTCTAACTAGAAAATTATGATAGAAAACCAATATTTTTATTGTGGTTTAACCTGGAAAATAATACTGCAAGGTACTGTATGTTTCTATCAGTTTCCAAGTGCTCTGAAATTTTTAAGCTTACACCACCCACAGGATGGAAATCGACAACTTGTAGAAGAAAACCACCAAGGGAAATGTCCAGATAGACCATAAATAAAGATTTAGTGGCTTGACAAAGAAAACCAGAACATGGTTTGTTCAGTACAGATAACAAAATATCACAAGCAAAAAGTAGAGTCCAGATTCTGTTGTGGTTTTGGGCATATGTAGATGATGTTAAATGAGTAATTCATTGAAGGATTAAAAAGCATTAAAAGCAACTGGCAAGTATGACATCGAGCCTGCAGCTTAGCAATGAGGAGCATAAATACTTGTTTCATATTAGTAGAAACAGAGGTTAAATTTGAATATTAAAAGAAAAAATTTTCCAGTGAAACAGGGGAGGCAGGAGCTGTTGCTAAAAAATACCCCACCAAAA
Organism: Athene cunicularia; assembly: GCF_003259725.1. Lineage (NCBI taxonomy): Eukaryota > Metazoa > Chordata > Aves > Strigiformes > Strigidae > Athene > Athene cunicularia. Next base: position 109,044,042 of record NW_020799091.1, on the reverse strand, counting down.
GCAAACAGCAAAAAGCCCAACTGTTTTTCATTGTTAAAAATATAGGCAGCTTAAATAAATAATTAATTAAATAAATAAATAAATAAATAAATAAACCCAAACAGAACATGGACTAATTCTGCTTTCTGAACAGATAATTTTTAACGTTTTACTATTGAGGCAATAATGGACCAGAGGAACTACTTACTGAAATACTGTCGGCAACAGTATAAAGGTCACTAAACCATGGGAAAAACACTGAGTTATAATTACTTTAAAGCAATTAAGTTTCTGGGTCTACCTAGAAATACACAGAACACATTAATATATATATTTGAAGGAGCCCTAAGGAACCTGTGGGGCAGCACACCTATGACATTCACAGATCATTTTGTGGCATGCTTTGAAAAATGGGCCTCTTCAGGACTAATGAATGACAAAAGCAATGTAATTCAGGTAAATTAAGAGTTCTGATGAGCCTTTATCGCATCTTTTCACACATCATTCAGTATGAGAAATGAGAAGGAAAAGAGCAAGTTGAAGCAAGGGTGTGTACAGATGAGTCTTTCATCAATGAGCAGGGGCCTGGAAAGATCAGCAGTGGGTGATTCCTAACAGAAATATCTCAACTTCGCAAGACAACTTTGACAAGTCTTTAACAGATAGGAGATTTAACAAAAAAAAAAAAAAACAAAAAACCCCCAAAAACACACCTGAATAAAAACAAATAAAACAGTGTAAAAGCTTAATAAATTGACAAAACTAGAGTTTCTTGGATAAACGATGAGCTGGGGATGTGAATCATAGAGAATGCACAGAGTAAAACTATGACAAAGTAGAAAGCTATGATTCCCCTAGAAGACACTAACAAGGGGAGAAATATCAGGCCCATGTTAATTCCATTAGAAGCATATAAATTGTATTTTGAGTAAAGCTGAGGCTTTACTCAAAAACACAACCTACTGTCTATAGCATCATCACCCTCATATGAATGAGATACATAAACTTTTCCCATTAGAGGAGGAGTTTTATAGGAAAATATTTCATGTATTGTACATTACAGGAAAGCAACTGTAACATTAAAATCTTTTATGCTTACAGCACAACTTACCAAGAGGTGAACACAAACCTATTTCATGTTGTATCTCTGGACAGGAACCACCACCTCCTACAAGGGACAATGAGGAAGTCCCAGCTCTATTCTCCCTCCCTGTTCAGTGCCCTTCAAGTATCATGTGAATAAACATTTAAAAGGATGATTTTCTTTAGATTTTTTGTGGGATTTAAAATTCTCTTTGGTCAACATTCAGAAATCTAACACAAGTACAGTTTAAGGTAATGACAATTAAGTTGCTTATTTTTACAGTAGATTAAAAATATGAAGTATGACCTAAGGCTACAACAAAGATTGTGCCTTTCAGATGTGAATGATTTAATTACTTCTCTAGTAACAAATGAGATTTTAAGATTTCTTTTCCTGCTACCATTATTACTAGATTACTGCTAAGGTTTTATTTCTATTTATTATTAAGTAATTATCAACATGAGTACTTGAAAATAATGCCTCTGTGATGCAAAGACCTCCGTGTTCCCACAGAATAATGCCCATTGCTGATGCCACAGCCTTAAGAGAAACCATTCCTAAAGTCCTATTCAACTTCAGTAGAAGTGTGGTTATCTGGCCATCCATAAAGAACATAAAGCAAAACTGTAACTGTTCCAATATAAATAAATATTTTTATGCTGATTTTATACCTCTATTACATTAAGCTAAAAAAAAAAAAAAAAAAAAAGATCAAAATTAAAAAGAAAAAATTGGGTGTTAAATGCTGCAGGAAGAACATAGTGGACTTTCTGGAGATTATTCTAGAATGAAAAGAGAATAATCCATCCATCCATCCACTGTCAGCAAAAACAGAACCTTTGAATGTCACAAGACAACTGTTTAAATGGATATGTTACATAATTTTTAAGGAATTGTTGCTAGTATTGCTACATGTTACTTTTTTTTTCCCAAAAAACTAACAACTTTTAAAGTGCTTTTGTAATCTCTGATAACTGAAAAATTATTTAATTTATCTGAAAATTATTATGCTATAATTTAACATAATTTTAATACAGTCTAACTGCCTTTGGTAATTCACCATTTTTTTAGATGGTTGCATTTTAAATCATTATCGTCTGTGAATGCAATGTATATTTATAAAGTCTGCATAATCAGCAAGACCACTAAAAAAGTGGTGTTTCACCTGCTCTGAAGTGAGTAGAAGAAACATCATCAACCAGCAGTTCCACTGGGGTCTAGTTCTTTCATGGTTGTTAGATAAAATAAATAGTGAGGAATCAAAGATGTGACAGACAGCTAAATTCTCTATTCCAGGCTTCCCATGTAATTTCTCTAATCACCAGACAACTAAGAAACCCTCTTTCAGTCTGGCCCAATAAGCATTCAAATAGTCATTGTGAAGTCAACTTAAAGACTTGCCTCAAAGTGCCATAGTTTATTCTGTGGGCTGGGGTAACCATGGATTTAAATCTTTATTTCCATTCAGCCTGAGGAGAATCTCAACTTCAGTTGTTCAAGTGACAGAGGACATTCTAGTCACTGTCATTTTGCCATGAGGGTACACTGATGCTATTAATATTTCCCCTCTATACCACATGTGGGGCACAATCCCAGCTCTGACCCCAAGCAGACTGCCAATATTAGCAACTCAGCCCTTTCAGGAGTCGGACTGAATGGATTTGCTGCAGGTGTCAGTTCAAGAACCATTAGCACGGTGCCTCACTGACCAGCTCTTTTGAGAATCTGCACTTCAGACTCAATATCAAAAGTAAAAAGCACTTGAATGGATTTGTGAATCCAGAATAATGTTTTAAAGACTATCTAGGTGTCTGAGGTCTATTGAAATAAGTGAGACTTCAGTATCTCAGAGCCTGCAAAAATCCAACTAAGAACTGATTAAGTAAAATGCCCAAGTCAGCATAAAATTAAAGTGCACGTATTAGTCTTTGAAGCAAGAGCTGGGCCTGGATATCGTATTTAGAACACTCACATGTCCTTCCTGTTCTTTTCCTCTACTCTAGAACTCATGAGTATGAATATTATCTGTCCAGTTTTAATGTTGACATTACAAGGTACAAATGTGTTTGTGACAAACACTGAAGAATTTTAGATGGGGTGTGGATGCAAATTCAAAGTTTTTTCATCAGATTTCCTATGTAACCTCCGAAAAGGCACTTCAAGGCTCTCCTGTTCAGTCTGGAATATGAATCTGAAAAACATTCTGTCTGGAGCAAGTAGAAATTATAAAAACGTAATAAAATAAAACAGGCAGAAGGAATAACTGTATTAAGAAATCCCCCAAATCCCTCTCCTTTATAAACTACTAACCAAAACAAAAATACAGAGAAAAATAAGCAACAGCATTCCACCAGAGCTTATCTCTAACATTATTTTTTTCCTATACAAGGAGACAATAACGAGATAAAGCAGAAACACGGGATATTCAAAGATGAAACAAAAGCATATATGAGAAAAGCCTTGCAAAGTAAAGTAAAATAAAATAGTTTGGTTTAAGAAGGATTAAATAAGAAATACTACTAAATTACCATACAAGTATATGGTGCCGAGATAAGTATAAAGATACTATTTATTTATTCTGCTAATACCCAGAGAAGGAACAGTAAATTAAATTAAACCAAGTGGAATAATTTAAAACTGATAGAAATGGTCTTTTTATACAATACATAATCAGCCTTCATCCATTACACCTCCTTCTATCTTTTTCTGAAAAAATACAATAAATAAGGTCAAGCCACACTATACAGAGAGGCTGAGGCATTACTATGTCTTCTGTGAACGAACGTAAGTCTCCTCTATTAGAGAAAAAAAAAATAAAATTATAGTGACTGAAAGGACTTCCCATGGGGAAGAATCATCATTGTCCACTATGAGTTTCGCTCTAGTAACCTTGGAAACCAGTGATACTGCTCTCTACCCATGAAAATATAGACCTGAACTACTGATGTGAATTGGCTGAAAAATGTCTCCATCCTAAATGCAGCATCATGAAAAAAAAATCTAAAATCTTCCATATCTCTCCCAAAACCAATGGAAACATTACCATTGAGTTTGTTTAGAGCTGAACAGGAGTTTAAATAGGGATTTTCTTAATGATCATGAATGTTCACTCTTGAGCTACATGAGTTTCATAAGCAGTATGTTGTGAAGTTGAGTCAGTAGAGTTACTTAATCGTTTTAAAGGCTGAAGCTGATTGTCTGGAAGTGCAACTTTGAAATAAGATTAATTTGAACATCAATTTTAGTGAAGGTAAAGGTCAACCTAAAAAATCAACAATTTTTGAAAATTAAGTTTTCTAGAGACTTAAAATAATATTTTTGTTTATAATAAAATAACTTCTTGATAAGATGTAGAGAAAGCAGAGTGCTTCTTATTTAAACCTACAGAAAATTTCAAAGGAATAAAATGCCTGCATGGGTCCATATGTGTTATGTTCTGGGGAGCTGATCCCTGTGTACATTTTGTTGAAGTTGCCTTGTGCACTGCATTCTAGCACTTCCTTTTGATACCTGTTAAATACTGAAGTGTTTTACTGAATACTTACAAATTTTTAAATCTTCTGCAGCAGGAAGGAAAATAGAGAATATTTTACCACAGCAAGGAGAAAATTCCTTCTTTATGGTAATTGAAAAAAGTATCCGAGGCACTGAGATGAGGGGAAAAACACTTCATTTCATATTTTTTACTATTTATTATCAAACAAATTATCAAAGATGGGAAGTTTTTTGATTTTGGGTTTTTTTTTGTGTTTTTTTTTTTACTATTTAATACCCTGAAATACAAATATTCTATGAGAAAACAGCACAGATGTAGATTAGTGGCTATCTTTTGAGTACTAAGACATGTAAATTTTTATCTACAGCACTACATTACACTATGGTTATTGAGTTAAAGCTCACTGCAGTAAATGGCTGTATTCACCTTGCTTACATATATGCATAGGACAAGCAAATACTTACTTACTGGACAAAGCATAAAATTAAAAACAAATCGAGGAGTAGGGGTGTTGTCATTCAAATTCCTGAACTGCTACTGGCATCTGACACAAATCAGATCAATCCTATTTTCAGTAAGGTAGTGAACTGCAATCTCATAATCTGATAGGCACATTCTCCCCAAATTCTTCCTCCTTATTTCATAGTCCTTCCCTCTTTTTGTCTTAATTTGACCTATTCCTGGGTCCAAACTACAATCTCCATCACATTTTCCAGCTGTGATTTTATATTTTACTGTTCTGCACTTCCTCTGGGGCTCTTTCTTTTCTAATTATCACACTAAGTAGATCTGGCTCTCTTGCTCACAGCTTGATCACTTTTTTCATGTGTGATACCATCTGCCTAATAGACTTTCTTATGTGGTGCAAGGGGGGTGGGGTGGGGTGGGGGGCGGCGTGCTATTGTAAATTCTGCTGTATATCCCCAGAGATTTTAATCCATGTTTTCTTATCATTAAAAAAAAAAAAATCCCTTCTCATTTTATAGCTGATTTCAGCAACAAGTTTTTTAGCCTCATGTAACAGAATATGCCTTTTTTGCAGCATATTTATATAAAGTTCATAGCAACACTACAGCCGGTTATAATCTTTTCTATTCAAATGTGTACCTCCAAGTAGAGATAGTCATCATATACATGCTCTGAAAGAAACGTATTTCCTTTATTCTGTCTACTGGCAGGGTAAAATTCTCACCTGGCACAAATCAGTGTCAATCTGATTGATTTTATAGATTTTAATAATGTAATGCTGATTATGAGAGCAGACCTAATAATTTTATGATGATTGTTTCTGTTAGACAAATTAATAATATAAATGCTCCAAGAAATTAAATACTCAGCTGTCAGTGGGGAGCATGGGTGCCTGGGGCTGAATTGAGATGCTCTTGTACAATTCCATATCTCTTCTGGAAGAAGGATCCTGCTCTTTGTATGCAACAATGCCCATGGCATAAAACCCAGAATATCACCATCTAATTTATTTACTGTATGATTCATTGATTAATCATTTCTTTGCATTCAGTGATACAGAATACTATACAGAAACATTTGCTAATACACATAGAAAGACCTCCTCCACAGTACGACTGGTTTTGTATATCAGAACAGTATGAAAACTAGACAGACAATAATGGCAGAACAAATTTGTTCTGCAAATTTTAGTTTCATGAGGGATTGTTTTAGTGTTTGACCTTGTGAAGGAAGTTATAACTGATACTTGGAGATAAAGCACAATATAATTCAGTCTGCAAGAGAAAACAGGAAAACAAAGAAGCATCATGCTTATTTTCTGAGGCTCACATCAAAGGTTAACACTTAGAAAGTTGCTGTACTTTTCCTCACACTTTATGAAATCCTGGCCCTCTCAGATTTCATGGCAAAGTCTTTCTTGATTTCTAGGGGACCATATTCATATTGTCATTATTAGATATGTTGCAACCTTTTTTTATAAATGGCATTATGCTTATATAAAAACTGTGTTATAAATATGGTTGTGACCATCTAGCTTCAAATTGATGAGCCCTCATCTTTTTCTCTCAAATATTCTACTTGTTGTTACACCGTAAAACAGACTAGACAAAACACCAGATTAAGACGTAACTTGATGAAATGCCAGTGACTTACACTGAGTTTACTTCAGCAAGGTGTTAGGCTTGAATTTTGGGGGCATATCAAAACACATATGCAAGGAAATGGTACTTAGAAAAATGGCAATTTATTGCAATAATGGGCAAGCAGCAAAAGATTTACAGATGCCTTCCCAGCAGGTTTGATAGATGAGATAAGGCATCTAGAACTGTGCAGCTTTTGGTTGTATAGCATATGTCTTACAGGTGCTTGCTTTGATTAAGGTCATAACATAGGTTAAGATTAATTCCTTGCCTTTAACTAGTAAGTATGTGTAGAATTATCATTTTCTATTTCAATTGATGCTTTCACATTGGAAGAAATCCACCTATCACAGAGTTTAAGCCAAGCTTATCTTGTCCTTATTGCTATTTTAACCCAAATCAGCCAACCTGAATAGACACATACATAATGACAGACAGAATGATCCGTTGGTCCAGGCAGCACAGGACTGGTGTAGGGACTGCACGAGAATTTGATTAAGCTATTCCTTCACCCTTAAGTGGAAATGCAGTTGTGTTCCAGTCACCTGAGTGCACTGCTGTTTCAGCTGAAATATGCTTCAGTGCACTACACAATTATTCTGCCATCTGCACAATACCAGTACAACTAATGTACAGGGAATTTGGATATAGCCACAAGTACATTAATTGTAGTGGTAAACCTTTTTCACAAATCAATACTGTTTCAGTAGTTCCTCTATACTAACCTGAATGCAATGTAACAGAAGCCAGTGAATCTCAGTTATTCATTAATTCTGTCATTAAAGGTTCTATACATAGCTCCATTTTCATTACTGTTGCTTTATTTGATATCTCTGTGGATATTGAATAGACTCTCACAAGTATTCTGGTACTCTCTGATGAATTGTTTGACTTTTCACCTATGTTTCGTAGGAGACTACAGTCTGACACAATTCAATATCTATTAGCTGTAGGTTAGCTTGAGTACCTGTGAAAGACATTCCTTCATTTAGCTTTGACTTAGAGGAGCCTGTTAATTTTAGAAGAACTGCACTGTGAGTAGGACATCTGGAAAGACATAGCACAGCTGTTCAAATACTGACCACCCAGATACGTATTACACTATGGTCAGGTCAGCCTCAGTTTTGAATTTATCCACCATCATGCAAAAATATTCCATTCAGTGAAAAAACACAAAACACTCTTCTGTCTCATCAGGAAGATTGGCCTAAAATTCTAGATGAGGAGATTATAGCATGCAGAGATAAAAATAAAGTTATGAAGAAAGCATAAGAACGAGAAAACTCTCCACAAAAACCAGTAGTTTAAAAATAATAATTACAGAAGAAATATAGGACAATGGAGAAAAGAAATACAAGAATCAGGTTATCAGCATCTATAAAAATAGTATGGGTCAATTAACATTGATTTTTTAAACAGAATTAAAAAAAAAAAAAATGAGAGAGAAGGAAAAAGCAGACAATACGGGGAGATTCTGCTCGTTCTACTACCTTATGTGGGAATTCTACTCTCTCTCAAAATAGTTAATACCAGTACTGCTTCGTAAGGTAGACTGAATTTTTTCCTAGAAATTTCTTAATTTTAAAAGCTTTTCTATTTTCCAGAATGATAGTGGTGTGGTAGTACCAATAAAATGAAGAGTAAAAGATAACATTGGTTCTTTCTTTTATGGTTTTCTGTCTGGTTCGGCTGCAAAATATTCTGTAGTAGTTCCTTTCCTTTTCTTTTTTGGGACACAAATAAATATCGGAGATAATGACAGCTGCAAAATGTGTTTCTGTTTTTCTAATAATTACTTTTTAAATACAGGATTTTGTTCCTATGATTGCTTTCCTGAACTGCCTGATAAGTTTTATGTATGGAAACAACTAGCACCTAGTCCAGACAGGGAGAAGGCCAGATAAAAATGTATATTCTGAATTTGTAGAAAGTTATTTATTTCCAAGAACCTGCAGGCATTGTACCCCCTGATGCAGAGCAGTTACATTAGGTTCTAAAATCTTGGAGGATTACCTTCTGAAAAGCTAAAATTAGTAGCCTATGAACCTACCTTTTTTAATTTCTTAGGTCCTTTTCTAGTCCAGAGAAATATGGCCAGTTTATGAGTCAGACTTAGAGAGGTGCAGTACATGAGACAGCATTATTAAACCCACATCATCCATTTTAATATTTTTAATCTTAATGAAGATGAATGTGAAAAGAAAAAATAACCAAAGACATTATAACTATGACACTTACTTATATTCAAAACTTAAGTGTTTGGTTTTTAATAATATTGCTTTTGGTAGAATAAATTAAGTGCTAAACTTTTTTTTTTTTAAATTTTGTTTTTTGTGATTTTAATGTTTATTCATATAACTTAATGAACTGTCCAATCTAAGAGAGTCCCAGAATCACATCTCAAACCGCACTAGCAACCAAAAAATATGTGATGCAGACTGCATGGTTTAGACCCTGAAGTCAGTGTTTAGAAAGCATGAAAACTACCTGAAACTGAGTGGTGACTGCCAGTGTGGGGTGACATTCCCTGCACCACCTCAACCTGAACAATGTCGTTGCCAACCTAGACCCAGAAATGTGGCAGTTCCTCAGAAGCTGAGTCTTCTCAGGAAGCCACCTCTGAGTGAATTAGAGCACTACACATAAACACCAAAAATATTAAGCAAGGATGTATGCATCTTTAGCATCAAAGATACCAATGTAACATAATAACCAAGCCTGACAATTCAGCCACTAGAAGCAGAAGTTCATGGAATAGGTGGGGTGGATTTTTTTGTTTTGGATTTGAGGGGGGGGGGATTTTTTGGTTTGTTTTGTTTGGGCTTTTGCCCCTTGAAAAGAAAAAAAAAAAAAAGACTTGTTACACTATTCAGACAGTAGGAATTCACTGGCTCCCAAGGGCAGCACCTCATTGCAGATTTAAATGGCAGTCCAGATGGGAGAAGTTTCCTCCTTTCCCATTAAAGCTTTTTTAAGATGAAGTGAGAAAGGCTAATTGGGCCAAAGACAGGCATTGTGCTTTTGTGTGGCCTAGGAGACACTGATCCCCTGGGCTTCCCTGTGCAGTTAGCATCAGAGTGCCTTTTGATACTACATAGCTTATCATTAAAAGAGAGTGAGGGGGAGAGAGAAAGTCAGGACTTCTTCCTCCATGTAAGTCTCTCCAGCACTGCACTTGAGAGTGGTATACCTGCATTCCTCCTAAATCTCAAATGGGATATTTAAATCTTATATCTAACTTGAGATTTCTCTGTATCATGAGTCTTTTGCTGTTGTAACGTATGTTAAGAAAAGAGCATTCATAAAATGTAACAGCCCAAATAAGCGTTGTTAGTCTAATGGATTTTGTTCCTGCAGAGTGAAATAGCATACATACAGCTATGTGGTACACACTCAAGTATTTGCCTAGTAAAACTGTAATAAACATCATATCTGTACCAGTAAAAGCTTGTTAGACAAACCTACTCATGTTCTATTCCTAACTTTTCAAGGGAAGACTAATTTTCTAAGAGCCCTCAATTTAATATTTTCTAAGAGCCACAAGATAACGTGTACCTTGGACAAAATTTTAGCATTGCTACTGGCCCAAGGTCTTCCTAGCACAGACAAGCTTTTACTCATTACACAACCAGGTCATTCATGACTTTGCTTTGATGGTTTTTGCAGCAAGTTGCATTCAGCCTCAAGAGTTCAGAATAATCTTTTTTATGCTGTATACCACTGAAAGAGTTTGGTTCAACCCGAGAAAAACAAGAACATTCTCCCTTTTCTTGGTGCAATATTCTGACGTATTTGTCAGGATTTATGGCTGAACTTTTAAAATGTTTTAAAATCTGTCTTAAAGTCTGGAACACAGAATAACTGTAGTTCTGGCATTACTTACAACATCACAGTCCCTCTTCCAGGAGAAAGTTTTGCATTACCGGTTAGTCAGGCATTAGAAAACATTCCACCAGTAAACACAGAGCAGAAGAGCTGTCATCCAAAAACTTTCCTGATGAAAAAAAAAATTATTTAAAATAGAAAGAAAAAACATAACATTTGTTTATTCTGTTCTTTGACCATATTCAAGCAGATTGTTAAACAAACAAACAAACAAACAACAAACCACCAAACAACAAAAACCACAACAAAAATGCTGGTTTACTTCCATTTAATGTATGGACTAAATAGAGATGTTACTGCTGTTAAGTTTCTTCAAAACATTCTATATATTATAGATACTTTGATCTGCTAAAGGGGCTCACTTGCCAGAATCTCCACCACACACAAATAGTAGATATGCAGTGTTACCATAGAAATGGATCAGCACCACAGAGACATATAATCATGTGTGTATCTTGAATGAAGACACACATAACTATGCATGGGAAGCCGACATGCTGGGATTACTTCCTAAAATGATGATGGGATTGCCTCTAAAATTGCTGTTCATGGTATCTGCAGTGTTAACAGTGTCTGACTCCAAAGCAGAGTACAAAGGGGAAACAAAAGAAAACAGTCACTGAGACTCCATACAGAGGATATGGATAAATGAGGAAAATGCAGTATATGTAAATCTAGCAAATGACAAGAATAGAAGAAGAAAAAAGAGACTAATTTAAAGAATGAGGAACTGAAGGAACTGTAAGAGTGAAGTAAAAGGGAACACAAGCAAGAACTGAAGGGAGAGTGGAGGATGAGAAACTTAACAGCAACAGAAACATAGAAAAAACAGACTTGAATGGGAAACAGAAAAATGAGAGTCAGTGCAGGAAAGTGAACAGAAAGAGGAAAAGCAGAGATAAGAATAGCAAGGAGAAAATCCCTAGGAGAAAATGATGGAAAAATGAGGTAGTGAGAAGAAAACCATAAGAGGAAATGCCAAGATTTAGGAGGAATTGTAGTGCTGGCTGACTTAATGAAGAAGCTACATATCCCATACTTTGAGGGCACAGAATCCAGATATATTTGCTTTATAAATATATTAATAACAAAGCAATGTTGTACCTCACAGTGTCTTTTTTTTTTTTTTTTTTTTCCAAAGTTCCCTAATATTATAAACACAACACTTTGATCGCACTTTTTATTTCTGGAAAATGACCATCCATGTTTTATGTAAGAATTACATATGTCTGTCAATTCTATTGATTGCCCATGGATATTCCATCATTTAAAACAAACAAACAAAGAAAACAGAACCTGAGATTAAGCCTCCAAACCCATCTTCAGATACTAAGTACCTGGCCAGCTTCTCAGACATTTGAAGGATCCTAATAGGAATAGCAAGATAAAATAGCAAAAACAGCATTTTTGAAATTCTGTTTATTTATTTACATGTTTAAATAAAGGATGTGGGCTCTTGTGTGTGTGTGTGTGTGTGTGTGTGTGTGTTTCTTTTTTTCATAAATTTTGGTCTAAACTTTAAATGGAGAGTTCTTAGGGAGGATAAAAGAGCACAGGAAATTTTTGCATAAGTAAATAAATACGATAGTTTAGCTTTTCTGGTGTTATTTAAGTTTAATCTCTCTATAAATTTTATCTTGAACAGTGTTATCTACTCGTACACTTTGAAAAATGATGTGATATCGAGAAGATTTTTTAGCTTTTCTTTTAGAAGTTGCCTTTGAGAAAAGAAAAGGTCGCAGTTATTTTAAATTTTAGTTTGATGAGACTCGGGTTTTTTGCAAGACTGGAGATATTTTTCAGTCCTTTACAGAAATTTTATAACTTTTAAACATGTGCCATGGTGAAATACAGTGTCATAAGAAGACTTTTTTAAAGAATTAAAATAATCTGTAATTGTAGGTTGCATAATCTACAAACATTTTAAAAAAACAGTAACAAAACAAAAATTAGGAATCAATTTATGTGATTTTATTTAACCCAGTCTGCTGAGAAAACTAAAAATTGTACTAAAATATTAGCCATAGCTGCCAAAAAAAAAAAAAAAAAAAAAAAAAATCCCACATATTATTCCTACAAAAATATATTTCTACTCCCTTAAAATGATTTATTCTTGTTTTGACATCACACTGTGTGGAAATTAAGACCAGAATATCAGACAATGAAAAATTCAGGATTAAAGTATATATACCTGAAGGCCTGACAAATGATAAATTAGAAAGGGAACCAATCTGTTAACTTTTCCCATCTTACACTCAGGGACAAATCTCTGAAGGCATGTCCACTGTTGTCAAAGTTTCATTAAGACACAGAATCCTTTTCCAGGGTTCTTCAGGTGCCAGTTTGATGGATGTGCACTACACGATGTGTTTCTGGGCACTGAAGGGGCTTGAAATACCTACTATACAGCTGTCAGGTGTTTGTTAACTTGAGCACTTAAACAACAAAGGCCATGTAAATACAGGTGAAAAATGCATAGTAAACAAAGGCATAAAGCTGTGAAAGAAAAACAACACCTGGAGAAGTCCATAAGTCTGGGGAATTAAGGTTGCTATAGGGAGAAATTAATTTTCTGTTTCCACTATGCTCCTAAGACTTTCAAAAACATTTTCAGTAATGACTTTATAAAATTTTTGTGCAGTTTTCAGAATATTGAGTTAATCTGCAGTCCATATACTCAAAAGCAGGAACTGACTATTGTTTCATTTTTATCTTGTTATAGTCTCATTATGAAAACATAAATATATATATATATATATGATAAAAATGTGTTAAAACATTAAGTGTGACAAGTCATTTCCCATAGTGTCAGGTAAGAAAATAAACTGTCAGAAGAAAAATCAGCCTAAAAATACATAAATCTTTCTGTAATGTTAATTATATTACTAGCAACATAGCTTCTCTCAAATTCCAAAGAGAATATAGTGATAATGAAGGTCTGACCTTCTGCTTGTATTATCAAATATGCAATAGCAATATTCCTTTTCTCCCATACTATCACTTTAATGTTTATAATTGAAAATACATTTGTTAATTTAAAGAATGTGGTTACATTATTAAAGGTTGAATGAAAAGCCTTATAGAAAGACAGTGCATCAGTAATATAGTTGTCATTGCAATTCCCCGTGAATAAAATTCATTGCGATGCATAAATTAATTTGTAACCATCGTAATCAACAACATCCCAATGAAATCACAAACATACTGGGAAGAATTAACAACTTTGGAAGACTTAGCAGTTATGTTAGTAGCCTTGTTACTCAGTTAGCATGTCAGTGGACAGAAATTATGTGAATATTTAAAAAACCCTTAGTGATCTTAAGTTTTACTACTACAACTTTTAAAAATAGGATTTACTCAAAGTTTACATTGGAATAACATTTATTTTAGAGAATGCAATGAAAACAGCATTTAAACTTTTAAACACTCACTGAATGTTTTGAAAATCTGCTTACTGTAAATGCTTACATGTAATACATGCAAAGAAAATGTGTTTATTAGTGGGATATAAACTTAGTGGATTGATCTATTTACATGAAAGTGGCTAAAGCATACACACTTAAACATAAATATATAGATTTTAACTTTTCAGAAGACAAACACAGACACTGATTTTCAAAGTATTTAGTTGAAATACTCTGCTGTAAGTTTAGACTCTGAAGAAAATGGGAAACAGGCTGAAAGAGAACTCTGATTTAGGTAATTACATCAAACAGTCCCTTCTGCAGTCCTGTAACACAGTCGCTACTGTAGCCAATTAAATTCCCAGCACCTATTTTTTCCCATTTTACTGCTCTGAGGGTTTGAAGTCTGCTTTTAATTTTCCACATAAATTCATATATGCTGAGGCTATCTCTATTTGTCCTTTGACAAGTGTTATCTTTTAGCTGAGAAGAATTTTCCCCTGCTCCATGCTTGTCTTTTATACATTTAAACATTGCTTTTATTTTGCTAGGTCCTTTCATTGCCCCTATCAGCAAGGCTCCCACTTCTTCAATCATTCTGTTACATTTTCACTTAATCTTCCTGAACACGGGCAACAAGTATTGCACGTGGCGCTGCAAGTGATATCTCTTCTGTCTCCTGTATGAAAGGGCGAGAATGCTCTATTTATGCTGGAAATAGCTCACTCAGTACAACCTCCATAATGTCAATCGTATCAGGGGAAACAACCTCCCCTTGCTGCCAGAGGCTTCAATTCAGAGATAGGGATCTCTGATGAAGGTCTCAAAACGTTGGGCAAAACACCAGTGGCCTCCAAAGGTTTTTGGGACTAAGCCCTGAATTCTGTGCTGTTGTCTTCCCCTGTGCTTGTTTTCTGTCTTCTGAAACTGCTATAAGAATCACTAATGTCATTCTCCTACATACAGGGGTTTGTTCCCAGCACCCAGTATTTTGCTGTTGGCACAGCTTCCCTGAGCTTGGAAAATGTCTGTATGCTCATTCTATGCTTCATTCATTCTATATGTCTCATATCATGCTAGTTCCTATGATTGTATGGGACTGCCTATCTATTCTGCTCTCAAGACATTCAAATTCAAATTAGTTTTCCCAAAGTTAGCTAAATATTGTGTTTGCATTATTTCCTTATTCCTCATTTATTTTTGTACTCTGATGACACTCCAAGTCTTCCTACTTTAGTACAAAATCAACAAATTTGATGGGACATTAGTGTGTATTTTATTATTTTCTAGTTTGGAGTAATTTTTGCAACATCTGTTCATCTTGCAAGCTGTCTGTTTTTACATGAGAGAATATGATGTTACCCATAAGAACTCTATTCATAAAGAATTACATCAAAGAACTGTTGTTTCTCCAAACATTTCTCCTGCCTCGTGGATGTAGACACCTAAGAATTCTGAATTCAACACATTGCACCATGAAATTCATATGAGGTAATATAAAATGCTATGAGCAAAAGAATACATAATTTCCTCTATTTAAATACATATGTGTACATGTCTGTACATATATGTATAACTACTTTGAATCCTTGAGCTTTTAATTTTTGTTCAGAAGCTTTTAGATTTGCTATT
The DNA here is from genome assembly GCF_003259725.1 of Athene cunicularia. Lineage (NCBI taxonomy): Eukaryota > Metazoa > Chordata > Aves > Strigiformes > Strigidae > Athene > Athene cunicularia. The sequence goes on along the minus strand of NW_020799091.1, from coordinate 109,028,454 downwards.
TCTTCACAGTGATATCAACTAAGGAAGACTTCTGTTTCAGCAAGCTGAAATTATTTTATAATGTTTATAACTTGAAAGATAAAAAATTATATACTTTTAACTGCCTATAAGATTTGTATCACACTAGTTACTGAAATCCAAAGTAAAACCTAAAGCTTACATAGCTCTTCAGAATAAACTACAATCATTCACTAGAAAATATTTATGGGGAGGAATCATATTTTCTCCCAAAAAATCAACATCCAACACTTGTATTTGTGATTGAGCTTCTTTAAAACAAGATGTTTCATGGTGTGGGAGTGGCAGGGATGAAATCTCATTAGTCAGTGCAAAGCAGGTGGGTTTTAGATTCAGGCTTCCAAAAATCCTTCCTCTCAAGTATGCTGAGTGCTGACTGGAAATTGTGTTTGAATTGACATATCTCTTCCTGGCACCAGAGGGAAGGGGACAAGGAATTACCCTCATTCTTTCAACCTCACTTGTCCCCTTGCTGCAACAACTCTGAAATTAGAAACGGGGCAGGGGAACTCCAGGATAAATAAAACTTTCTACTTCCTGAGAAAATACTCTAACATTATGCAAATAAATGAAGACTACTTTACATGTATAAAATATGTATGCTTATAATCACAACCACCATATTTTCTCAACGGTGGTGTCATTTTAAAAGGAAATGTCATACATGGTTATAGCTGCAGATATCACATGGAGGGCTGGTATCAGTCTTGGCTCAGGTGCCCAAGAAAGAGGGTAAAGTACACCTCAAGTTGTTTTGGTTTTTTTTTTTCTTTTTTCTTTTTCTCAGATTATGGGGATGGTAGGGCTAGTCCATAGAAGCAAAATATCAGCTGTAACCATGAATAGTGACTCCAGCCAATGATTTACTTTCTCTATGATCCTATGTTCAGCAGTGAGCAGCAGATGCTACACAAGGTGCCATCGGACTGTGGTGCCCAGGACCTGCATGCAGACAGACCTACCAGTCATGAATCCATCTGGTCTACACTGTTTAGTCACTTAATCCTCAGCTTCGGGTACCCTAAAGGCCAAGTACCTAAAACATAGATGTTGCAGCACTCAGTTCATAGATGCCCGAATTTTTAAATGCCTAGCCCTGGCATGTAACTCTAGGGGAATATTTTACCTTTAACAAGTATTCACACACAAAAATGATCTATGTCTCATGAAACTGTCTCTTCTTCATGAAAGAAAAAAGCTGCAGGGCAAAAAAATGTTCCACCTCTTTGAGAACTTACGAAGTGTGATTTTCTGCAGGTGATAATTTTTGGCAGAGCTGTAGCCACTGCATACCCTGCAGAAATATCTCCCTAGCCAAATATCTCCCCCTGCTTTTTACTGTGTTAAGCAATTTCTGTTTTGCCTTCTTAATCCCTTATTGCAAATATATGCTGAAAAAAGGTGCCATACATACCAACATACTTTAAAGGAGACTTAAATTTCCTCTGTAATTTTCTCTGAGAGAAGGATGGTTAACAGCACTCGTATTAAAATTATGACTATTTTTTTGTAATGATTAGTCACCATAAAAATTTGTTTATAGACTGAATCGTAACTGGCTTTTCCCTTCTCTATTCCCATTTCAACGTAGGTGTAAGCATAATGATTCTGATTTGTAAAACATCTGTGGTGTTTGTCCATGCCTCTCCTGTTTATTTTCAAGCCTTTATACATTTACTGTAAAAGAATAAAAATTAAATATAGTAAACCCTGCTTTGAAACACCATTCTAGCAGCATTCTGAATAAATAATCTGAATCACATGCAGCATTTTACAATTCAGTAAGAGATGAAAAGCAATAAAACTTATAAGAAAGCTAAGAAATCTAGGAATTTTTTTTCTATTACAGTCCATCATGGTGGTATTTTGCATGTTGATGTTACTAAATTTTAAAGGAGTCACATTTTTATCTAGGCGGTAAGGTTCGGTCAATTTATGCCTGCAGATTTTTCTGCTTTCTTAAACAGGGACAAAAGTTTGAATTTAAGCTCCATCTCAAGTATGTCAAACATAACACACTGCAGATTGAGTCTGCTGCAGGGAATTAGAGCTAAATTGTGATAAAATGGGATCAGTTTCACTGGTTATAAAGAAAAAAGGTTACTTTCTGAAACAAAAAAGGGGGGGGGGGGGGGGGGGAAGAGAGAGAGAGAGAGAGAGAGAGAGGGAGAAAAAATCACCCTGAGAATTACTTTCTTTCTGAAACCATCATTGCAGTCTTGGATAAAGGTTAGCAGCTCTATCCAAAAATAGTCCATGACAGTTTTCAGTTTCGCAGACACTTTTTCTTCATGTTTTACAATGCTATGTATGGAAATCAAGGAAGGAAAGAAAAAGAATGAGATAAAAATACTATATAGCTGCATACATATCCTAGGAAAGCTATTTAGAAAAATATGGTAAATTGCTCTGAAATGTCAGCATCACTTCTTTCTTCAGGATAAGAACAATTGTATTTTCAAGGTCATTTTAATAAGACTTTAGCTAGTAAAACTGGATTTGAAAAAGAATAGCAATATGATGCTCCTTACGCTTTCCCGTAGGTGATCCCTTCCCAAGACTGATTCTCAGCATCTGTAAACTACAGCCAATTTGCTTAAAACATGTTACAAGGGATAACATAAGGAACCCTGTATATGTGAGTGAATAAGAAGTAAACGCAATTGAAATATTAGATTATTTTTAGAATATTTTTATGCAAAACAAGAAAGTCAGGCAATTAATGATTTTTGTTATTATGTTTTGCCTCAATTTTTATCTGAGACCAAACATCCCTTTAAATATATATTTACCCAATTACAGATTTAACTTTAAAATAGATTAAATGAAACATTTACTGAAATAATACATATATTTTGGAAATGGTAATAGAAAGCTAAAGAGACTTATTCTGTGTTTACACTGTTGCAGTTGATGACAACTGCACACATTTAGCACACAAAGATTAAGGGAAAATAACTTCTTTTACTTATAAATAGATTTTAAAAATTAAATACATAAATAAGCAACAGATTTATAACCAAATATGCAAATAAATAGAAATTTCTCACTGTAAAGCTTAGACCTATTTTTGCATGTCTGTAATACCACCACTATCATAAAGTTTGCTCACAAACTATTGAGTGTTTGAAGGCAAACTTATAATAGCATTCATATTGAAAATAGATAAGACTTTTGGTCCCTTTACATACATCTGTATATATTTGTATATATGTAAATATATACAAATATGTATATGGAGACACATACCCCTATGGCATTCAACGTCCTGTTAAAAACAAGGCTGCTTTTAAGTGTTATCTCTAGAATAGCCTCTTAACAGATCTGATCCTGTTGTCCCAGGCATGCATCCTGACTTGCACTGTGACCAGAGAAAGGGTCAGCCACTCTCTGTACTGGAAGGCTAGTCCCAGTCTCATTTTCCAAGGGCCTTCTGTAGTCCATAAAAACCTGTTCAGTATGTTTTTCCTTTATCATGAGTCTCAAAGCTACAAGCATGTATCAGATTGAGATGGTAAATTTTAATACTAAAATCCCTGATAATTATATAAACCTGTTCACAAATAACCTAGTAATAATAAATAAAATAAAATTGATAACAGCATAAAAATACTAATAATAGTATTCATAACCGTTTAAAAAATTCGATCTGGAAAAGATTTCTTAAAAGTATGTTTTGGAGCTAGAAGACAAAATCTAGTGATTGTATAAAAGAAAAGCATAATCTAAGAAATTGTAAGAAAATTTTTATTTACAGAAAAGATATGATGACTTCTTGCAATTAACAAATGAAAAACATTTTAATATATTCTAAAAATGGCTAAAATTAAAGCATAAATGTTCAATAGATAAGAGAAGCAACCATGAAAAGAATGTTAGTATATGAACCACAGGAAGCTACAGTAGGTGTCTGAAGCAGTTGATGATTTTCAAAAGAACAAAGAGAATATGAGGGGCTGTTAATAAGTCTTTCATGAGAGCTGGACTTGAGCCACATAGTGCTTGGCCTGCAAATACTATGTTTAAAAATCAATCCTTTGCTTCACAGGAAGCCAATGTGCTTTTGTCAAAATTAGAGCAATATGAACATCTGTCTTGGAACCAGTTAACCATCTCACTGCTTGTACTTGTCTGCTTTTTCCTTTTCTCCCACAGAAGAGGAGAGTAAAATTATAAACATCCACAGAAACCCAAAGGTTAAACATTTACAGTGGGATGTCTGTATGAACATTCTTTAGGATCAGTAACAGAAAATTCAGGAAGTCATCAGTGCAAGATAGAACTTGAGGATACAGCCTGAACAAAGCTAGAAGCAATCAAAAATGCTGATGATAAATGAGAAAAGAGCAACATGGGATGTCATTTCACATCTTCAAAGTCGTTTTAAAATATTTCAAATATGGTTTTAGGAAGCACTAACTACAAGATGTTGACGATAGAATTTAACTTGCAATCTCTGCCTTCAATTAGATTTTCTTCCAAACACAGGTTTTGAGAGAAATATTTTTTTTCCCCTGAGACATTAATATTTTTTTTTTTGGGGGGGAAGTCTTCCTGCCAGGAATCTATTTTACTTTCAATATATTTCTACAGAGTGTCATTACTAACCAAAGGATAACTATAACCATTGTTCAACGGATCACTCTTCTCTCTTTCCAGAGGATGCAGATGACTTCTATAAGGGAACATGATCAGGTTCAACTCTGCTTTCTGGTTCTGCCCTGGAGACCATCTGCCCAAATACGTGCATTCGACTGTTATTCCCTCCGATAGCATTTCCCTGGGGCAGGATTTTGCCCTAGCTATTTACAGAACCATTTTGATGCCCTGTAAAAAAATCTAATCGCAGCGTCATTTAAGAGAGAGAGAGACATGCAAGTGAAATATTCGCACTGCAAAGCTGTGATGCTTGGGACTGAAATAGACTGTAAGGCTGGTTCTTGAACCTCGCCCTGTTAACAGGTCTCAAAATCCTGCAGCAAGCTGCAGATTAAATATCTCAGCCTCAGTGGAGCAGACCCATCATGAATATTGTGTAACACACTGGACAACCAAAGTGAAGAAATTAGATGATTCATCTGAAAAACACACCCAATTCTTATGCCGCACTGCCTGGCAAAAACTAAAGTTTGCAATAGGCACTGCCACATCTACAAAAGGCATGCTTAGTTCCCATGTCCTTGGCCTTTGTAAACCACAGCCATTTACCTACATGGAATTGCATCTCTTAGGAACTTTTCTATGTGGCAGGTTTCATCTCGGGATAGAAAAAATATTTCTAGCTCTTAACAGAAAATAACCACGTTAAGAATAAAATTCTTATGTGAAGAAAAAAACAAACAACCTGGGAAAAAAAGAGCCCTAACATGGAAGAAATACAGCTACTGGCTCTCCCTTGAAGTTAAGAATAAGCAAATAAAACAATTTCATGGACATGCAAGCTTAATATTAATCTAATGATTGTTTTCTATTTAGTTTCCTGTTTGTTGCTATTAATTATTTGGATTCTTGTTCTGTTTTCAAGAACATGAACAGAATAATGAAACTAAATGTGGATTTTAGTAGTTTGCATGACCCTTTCCTCTTACTGGAGGGTCTGAATTGCAAACAATGCACTGAAAACCATCAAGCTCCATTTCCTCCCATACACACCTCCTTAAAGAAACCTTTGAAGTACACTGATCATCGGTCCTTCTCACCTGGAAAACAGTTTTTGTTTTCTTTCCTATACAACAATTCTTCTCTAATAATTAAGCAAGTCAACGAAACAAGGAAGGTGAAAATACAGATCCCTTGACTGCTTTAACACAATTGTGCTGTCTTATGATAAGGCACAGTACTTCCATTTCTTCCTTGGGTGGTAGCTCATTAATCACTTTAGAGTCATCTTTGTAAGTTAAAATTCATTGTTATATCACACCTTGTGGGAAAGTCCCAGAACTCTCTAACTGGGTGCATTAAAGGTCAATATTAAATTATATTAATTTTTCTCCACACACAAATAAAAGGCACTTTAATAAGTAGAGAAGGCAATAAACAAGGCTGAAAGGAATGTGATTATGACAACTTGTCATGGAATATTAAATAATGTAGCATTGGTATAATTAAGGATCAGAGATAGGGATACATCAAAATAACTTATGCTAATCATTTCATTTGAGAGTTAAGAAACATTACATATGTATCTAGACCCATATTTGTGTCCTTATTTACATATTTATAGCATTTTAACTATACTAGGACAGTGGCTATTTCCATTTTACTCCTCACAGAGCCTCCCTGCAGTGCTAATCAAATCCTGACATCTGACTCTAACACTAAGAGTTTTAAGATAATTAAGCACTTTAACCTAATGAACTTGCATTTTAATCCACTATATTTGTTTAGGGAAAACCCAGGAGACTAGTAATGAGATATAGAGTTTTACACACATTTATACTGAATGTTCAGATTAAGCCCAGGTCAGGATCAAGACATATCTGAAACTTCATCTTGCAGTCACAGTACATTGAAGTGATGGCAGAGTACATTAGACAAAATTAGATTTTTCTTGCTCTAATCAAATGCATTAGTTGTTTCAATACATTTCTTGCATATAGCTCCCCAAACTAAAAACTCCACTGCAATTGACTTTAATTGATGCTCTCAGCAGGCCAAATACTGAATGGAAATGGAACCAGCATAAGAATTTTATGACTTTGGCTGTGCCAGAAAAAGGGTAAGGCATGCAGTTGCAACAGTAAAGGGAAGCTTGCAGTTGCTGTTGCTGCATCTTTGGATACCAGTTCCAATGCCTGTTTCATCAGCACTACATTCCTTTACACAAAATGACATTGCCAAGAGCTAGAGGCAGGCCTCTAGCATGCTGAAATCCATGCTAGTGGGCAGAGTTATCAGCTAAAGAGCTCTACAGGGAAATGCATTATCTGCCTATTCACAGCAAGCCTCAATATCTAAAGGGGATGTAAGCTGGCTGTTTCCTCAGATTCATAAAGATTTACCACTCCAAGAGGAAAAACAGTTCCAGGAAAGAGATTGCTTTGCCATCCATGCCTAGCTTTTTTTTAATTATTATTATTTATTTTTTCCCTGCATCACAGAAAAAGTTTTCAGAATTCTTATATTCTTTTGTATACTCTTTGCAAACCAAGACTATTGAAAGGGAAGGTAAGAGAGTATCTGCTTTCCAAAAAAATTACTGCTCTGTGTATGATTCAGAGAGAGGAGTTAAAACTTAATCTTATACCTTATGGAGGCATGTCCTAGCCAACAGGATTTGTTTATTACAGCATGAACACTTTGGAGATTTCCTCTTTGGAGATCTTTTATTTTTTTAAAAAGAAAACATTTTTCATCATCATGGCTCTGTAGCCCCATAACACAGCAATGCATGAGAGACTAAGGCTGAAGTCACTGCGGCTGCAGGGTGGGATGACTCCTGCGGGACAGACCCGACATCTACACTGCTGAACACCCAACAGCCTGACAGTTGGAGCACTCCCCTGGGCTACAGAAGACTGGTTTAAATTACTGTACTCCTTCAACATGTGCTTTTTGGCAGCTGATGTGCCACTGATAATATGGAAACAAACCCACCAAGTTATGATGCATAGTAATTCAGCTTTTAAGCATTCAAAAATAACAAGGTGTTCCCCTCTCCCTAAGCATCATAGCTGTTCTCAGGTTACCTCTCCTGGTTGTCTGGTTTCTTCTTTTAAGGTTAAAATTTCAAAACTTTCACTACACCCATGAAGAGTTGGGAATTTTGCATTTTTCAGCTAAAGCTGTCAAGAAATTCCTTGATTTTCATTGACAAATTTAAAAACCCCACACACAACCATTGTAGAGACTGTAAAGAAAATATGAAACAAATGTGAACTGGCAACCTTGAATGCAGAGTTTCTCCTCCAATAGCACACATCACGATCAAAGGTGGGAGGCAGTAGGAAGTACAAGGATCTTGCCAACAGTCGACCATGCAGCAAGCACAAGGGAACACCCAAATCATCAGGGGTATGGCTCTGCTTGCATTCAAATCCAATAAGCTGATGATACAATTTGATTTTTTCATTCATTTGTTGCAGCACATTTTCCTCTGTTAATTTTGAAGGAAAATTTTATAATAGTAGAAATGGCTTCCATAGAATAACAGTCAAAGGAATCTTTTCCATTCTGTTTAGATAAATCATAGAAAATAAATAAAATATAATGAATCTGTAAGGTAGTTCAGTTCTGAGATAAGACTAATATTTTTCCTTTTTTTTTTCTTTTTTTTTTTTTTCCCTAAAAGATGAATATACACCATATCACTTTCATTTATTTGTGCTCAATACTTTATATGAGGACATTTTGGTTTGTTTCTTTAAGACTGTCTTCCACAGCTAAGCCTGGGTACAAGTCTGCTGTTAAACACTCCCTTAGGTTTTGAAAATAACAAGTAGAAAGACACACAAAATTATTCTCAAAAGTAATCACAACAGTGGAAAACTGACCACAGAAAATTAGATATTTGTATATATAACTTAATAAGCTAATGTTAACTGGTTTTCTTATAGTTAATGCCATCACTGAGATTTTGGTAGAATAATTGTAGCCTACTGAGATCACTACAAAGAGCCAAAGGCTTCTGATAAGAGCACTTATGTGGATTATCCATTTATACTGTAGCTCAAATAGGTTATCTAGCAGAAATAAAATCAAAGAGCCCTCCAGCCTGAGTTTCTTGCAGATTTAGCTAAGCTGATTTTTTTTCCCCACTTTTAACTCATATTTTTTCTGATATAATCTTAGCATTCTGGTCTCCCTCTGGATTGCCACCCACCATCACCACTGTCACTAGTTGGCAAGGCTAACCCGAGCATGAAATCTGATGTGCATATGAAGAACTGATTTTAAGAATCACACACCAATACATATACCCATAAAGCATGCATTAATTTCAGAAAAAAAAAAATTACAATTTCTCCGGTCATATACTGAAATTTCTACAACATATTTTTTCTGATGTGTCTCATTACAACTACAAGATGATTTCAAACTAAATATGAAAATTTACATCCAATTTAATTTATGAAAACAAATATATATTATAGATGTAGTGGTTGTCTTACAGCATCTAGTATTTATGTATATGTGTGTGTACACACATACATATATATATTTTTATTTAGGTGTTTTAAAACTTTTAAGTCTTCAAATGTATTTCATTAAGTCATCTCTAGTCAAAATATATAGATGAAGGGTTTCATTCATAAAATTTTGTTACACATCCATTTGTGTGACAAATCATTTTACTAAGGAAACTATGCTATTGTGTGTTGAATTTTACATTAAACAATGAGTTAAGACAAGTCAGTGGTATACATGATCAGAACAGTACTCACTAATTTCTGACATACTACAGAGACAGTAACATATTTAAAATGCAGCGGAAAGTATTTAGCTAATTTCTTATAGGTTAAAGATGTGGTAAACAGTTGTTTGTTTCTATTTGATGGTGATCCCATGGAACCATTAGAGGTTTGGCTCCAGCTATTAGTCACAATTCAGTGGCAACAGAGCTCCAGAAAAGCCAAATGCAACACATACTTGTGTCACGCTGCAGTGAAGAACTGATGAAATATTAATCACTCAGGCTCCACATGCAAAATGTAACAAAAAAGAAAGTCAGGATAAGAAAAAAAAGCACAGCAGGGGTACTGTATATTAACATCAACAAGCTACTTTGAAAGGCTAAAGCAAAATGCAGCAACCCTAGCCCCACATGTTTGTAATTTTAAAACTCTTGTCATAGCTGAGTAATAGCATGGCCACAGCAGGATACACCAAAATTAAAGGTAAAAGCTCTCCTAAGGGGTGAAAAGAAGATGTAATAGTGCCAAAACAGTCACTGAAAAAGCCATTTAGCTTTTTTGAGAGAGCGCACACTCAAAGCAAAAGACCTAGATTCATTACAAAGATTCATTTACTGTTATTATTTTTTCCTTTATGACTCCTGAAAACCTTAGCTGTTATCTGCTGTTGCAGAAATTTGCTTTTGTGTAGACATTTGGTCACTCATAAGTATGCCAACTTTTACACAGAAATGAGCGGTGTTTTGCAAATGACACTGGTATCCCCAGCTCAAGAGCTGTTTTGGATGATATAGCTCAGGAATCCGTGATGACTCACTTTAAAAAAATAAATAAATAAAGGAAAATAGTGGTTGTGAAAATGTTTCTGTACGAGAGAAATTTTGCAAGACTGAAGTTGCCTAATGCTTCAAAAATTTTCTCTTGTAGCAAACAAAAGTGGGAGATATAATAACGATTTGCAGCTCATCTCTCTCCTTCAAATGTGCTTATGACACAAAACATTTCCACATCAGTTTAACACCAATCTTACTTTGATTTCACTGATTATGTAGTCCAGTGATTACAGCATCTGGGATTTTCTGGAGTCTTGAATGTCAAGAAAAACCTTCAAAATATCTGCAGAAGACACCCTTCATTTTGTTAGCTTCATTAGAAGTTTTGTTAAAGATTGCACAACCTTTGCATTAGATAATGGGTTTATATGACATCATAACTTTTTCCAAATACCAGCCTTGCAGTATTAAGTACGTGGTAAGTATTGCCCCATTGAGGTCATCATCTTACTTCTTCTGACTGTCCACAAGCCTGTTTCTCATATTGTCTAAGTAACTTATTCGAATTAGATGCATAGCATTGTTCTCAAATTGTACTTAGATCCTAAAATAATTTATTCACTTAAAAGATTTCAGCCTCTTGACATCATCAGGATTTCCAGTAAGCAATATTACCCATTATCTGTGAATACACTTTCTAACAAAAAGCTACACTGATTTTTCTAGATGTGATCATCAATTGGTGAATTAGATGAGCCAGTGTGTTTTTCCAGCTACAAAGTTATGCATGAGAATACCTTGACATTACTCCTTCACTTAAATACTGATCTCAGTCACAAAACTCCATTAAGTGAGTTTCGTAACTACTCATTGTTACAATATGGTCATCAGTTTCCATCTTTATATCTTTACATAAAGAACAAGTAAATAAAGACAATTTCAGTCTAGGATGCTCGTTGCTGCTCAGAAGATCTTATTGTGAAATTCCAGCTACAGTAGTCAAGTTATCAGTGCTATGAATAGTGACACACAGCCACCATTTCACATAAAACACAAATTTTGAATTCACCTTGTAGTATCTAAAAATTTTTACCAGGTTACAGATCAAACCTACTCACTGCTAATGAAATATAAAGTGTATATAGGTTATCATTAATGTGATGGAGTGAAAAAGCAAGTACAAGTATCACCTGTGTCTTTGTTAAACTATGCATTGGTTTAATCAAAATCTGGAAAGAAAAGAAAGTCAGTCTGGGTTAAGTTTCGGTTCCATATAAGATTTATTCAAACAAATGGATAGATGTTGTCTTCACTAAGGTAAAAAACAGGCACTTATGCCTACAATAAAATTAATTATAGGTAGAGGAAAGAGGAGAGTTTTCTTGATTTTTCAATTTTTATTTTACTATCAATCTTAACTGCAGAATTTCACTGATATCTAATATTTTCCTTCATTTTATTGAGATTTTTTTAAACAAACAGGGCTTTCAAATGTGAAAGTAGCAAGAAACAAGACAGTTAAATAATAGAGGTTCATATTTTTTCCATTGTGTGACCTCATATTGGCTGCTAGAATGTAATATAGGAAGGGTGAGAGTAAAGGGGCACCATAGCTGGATAAGTAATATTTGAGGAGTATCTCAGAGTGTCCAGTTAAATTATGGGCAACAATGAAATTCCTTTTTTTATTTGATACCAGGCTCGGTCTTCCTGTTTTGTAATAGCTGATTATGCAGCCTTGCTGCATCTCATTCTAGATTGATTTTTGTGACAAATACATGAATGAAATGGGAGCTTTCAAAAGAAGGAAAGGATATCAGCTAGAGATCAGCAAAAAATCATTACAATCCCCTTTTTCTCTAAATTGAAACTCTTCTACAAGCGGCACACCGAAGGCCCCTGCCATTTGACCCCCACCCTATCTGTCAGTACTAAAACATTATGATAGTAAGCCAAAGCCTGCACATTGTGCAGGTTTCTTGTAGCCCAGTAGATGCAATTTTTTACACTTCATAATGAAAGGCCCCAGACTTTTTATACACATGACAGCATGGGGCCACAGGACTTGCGTGGGCTCATCTCGGCGTGCCTGAGATGCTGTGGCAGCCGTCCCACCGCCAGGCCACTATGGCACTTGCTCCTGGCAGTCAGCTGCGGGTGACTTGCTGAAACCCCCTTTCCCCATCCTGCTGAACCTTTGGGGCTGGGAGGGGAGATCAAGGGTGACCATAGCACCAGAGGAAAAGGGGCAGGGATTTGCAAGTTTTTGCATAAAAATTAAAGGCTTTTTTTCTGTATTAATTAGATCATTTGGCTGAAGGCACTAGTACCATTGCAACTAGACTGAAAGTAACTGGATTTTTTAAATCAAGCTGTTAAATTTTAATTAGACTTGCAATAAATTCTTATCTCCACATGTAAAGTGTGTTCTTCTTTACCATAGCAAAGTTCTGAATTTAACATCCTTTCTCACTTTTCAGTTTTACATGGTAGGGCTATTTACCATCCTTTACTATTGCACTGCTCTGCCCTCCCTTTCCTTTTGCAAATGTCAACTGTCATTTCTGCTTAGAAGACTGAGAAAGCAATTCTTCTCTATCAGTTCATAAAAGACAACTGTCCTATTAGTGCTTATGAAGATAAGAGTGGCTAGAGGTAACCTTAAGAAAATAATAAAAGGAAGCATTACTATGCGCTTTTACAATGTGTCTTTTTCCAAGTTCTTTGGTTTTGATTTTACATTTTTAAAAGGAAAAAGTGGGCCCATAGTGTGAATCCCATGTCATAGCGAAAGGCATAAAGATTTAAGAGAATTTTACTGAAAGATTCACTGTAATGACACCTATTTTATAAACAAAGTAAAGGATACCAAATGTGCTAATCCTGAAAACTAAAGCTTATAGGAAAGAGCTGTTTCAGTTTATTTGCAATGCTTAAGATGCTCACCAGAAAAACAAAACACCCCCCCCACACACACACACACACCCCAATCAAAGATAAGTAACCCAGTTCTAGAACTGAACAAGAATTTGTCTCATTACTTTACATCTGATTAGTGGTGAAAATTAGCAAGTAGAATAATAAGCCACTTCCAAATGACAGCACAAGTCTAGATGGGAAATGAGATTTTCTGGTGCTTTACTCCTACAGGTAGTGCAGACTTCCTTACAGTGAGTCTGAGCACTCTGAAATGGAGCAAATTCAGTGAAATCAAAGATTGTCTGTTTTCTTTTGGTAAAGACTTTAGATTTTTTTTCCCCAACTGTGTCATAAAATTACAATAGCAACTTACAAAGTAAAATACAGGCTTATAAATAAATATTACCCATATTATTCTATTTTTCTTAATGCACACTAAATTAATCCATTGTGCCCTTAAATAAAAATTTCATATATGTCTAAGTGCACCTGAAAAGAAATTACCCTTTTCATGAGCACCTCCATGAACAGAAAATAGTACATAAATTCTTGAGTTCTTCTTATGCACTGATTTACACCTCCATTTAAGTTTATTAATTATGCTGTACATACAATAGTGTATTTAATAATGGTAATTAATTTAAGTAGTTTTTTATCAGTTTAATAACCATCATGTGTTTATATGAATGGTTTCTAAGTAGCAGTCTTCTGATAAAGACTGCAAAATAATAAACAAAACACCTAGAAATCTCTCAGTTTTTAGGGTGTGGAACTCTCTCCATCAGGAATATGGGCAATTTCACAAATAATAGTTCTAAATTAATCAAGGTTATACAGCTGACAGTGCTGGGCAGTGGTGCAATTAACCAGCAAGACAGATAAGAGATATGTTACTATGAGATAACAAATGTCTCACAGGTACTGGCAAATTCTGAAGCCTGGAATAAACAAAAGAATGGATCATCATTGCTACATTTCACAAATTCAAGGTTATGTTAAGAAAAGCAGCAGTATAGGCCAGAACTTTTTACTTAAGGCAAATACTTAGTGTTTTGTATTGGAAGAGTACAGAAAATGAAACTCTTACAAACTCTTACTAACACAACAAAAATGAGAAATCAAATTAAGAATATGCAAAGATTTTTCTTCATTTTGACTCATAAAAGCTATCATATCTTTGGTTTTGTTTAACAGTTATTTGTCAAAATATACATTTAAATGCTGTGGTGGTTTGACCTTGGCTAAACGCCAGGTACCCACCAAGTCGCTCTGTCACTTCCCCCCATTTCCCCTTGTTTTCTCCACAGGGCAAAGAGGGGAAAGAAAATAAGATAGACCAACCTTTGTGGGTAAAACAAAAGCAGTTTTAGTATAAGCAAAGTGAAGCAAAGGTCTGCATGCGGAAGCAAAAAGAACACAGATTTCTTCTCTCCTTCCCATGGACAGGCGCTGTCGGGCCTTCTCAGGCAGCAGGGCTGCGATAGGCGCAGTGGCTGCCTCGGAGGGCCAAGGGTGACCCCAGCCCCTTCCTCCTTTCTCCCAGCTTTATCCTGAGCAGACGTCACACGGTCTGGAATATCCCTTTGGTCAGTTCGGGTCAGCTGTCCTGGCTGTGTCCCCTCCCAAGATCTTGCCCACCCCGTCCCACTGTGGGGGGAAATGTCGGAAGGAGCCTTGGTGCTGTGTAAGCACTGCTCAGCAGTAGCCACAACTCCAGGGTGCCATCAACACCTGCCAGCTCCCAGCATCAAGCAGCACCGTGAGGGATGCTGTAGGGGAAAAACAATGGAGCTGTCAGTCAGACCAAGTACAAATACTTAGCCTGGAGTAGAACACTGTGCCTAAGAGTAACCAAGACACCATCTTTTAGTGGTGAATTATCACAGTGGCGAACTATGAGTAATATTTTTGAAGTAAAGAAAAGTTTTTTCTCATTTGATTTCTTCCCAGACTAAGAATGAAATATTACTTGTTTCAGTTACCATCTAGTAGAATGGACATTTCAGTAGATTAAGTACACCAAATAGGTTCATCCTGAAAAATACTAATTATTTCATAACATCTAAAAGATTTAAGTGCAGAAGACATATGGGGTAACTGCATCTCAAAACAAGCATACACATGTTGCAGTTCAGGTTCTGTGGTCTTACCTAGGTGTCTCAGGAAAATTTCATTGCAGTAAAAAGGATTATATATCAATGGAAACACAGTAATCATGATTACCATATTACCTGTTCACTCATCCCAATTCCACACACAGGGAATACCTTCTTCACTAGTCAGCACTGTCTCTGCACAAGGACCAGTAATAAATGAAGAAGCAACTTAGGAAATGGTAGTCTGGACATCCCCAGTTACTGATCACATGAAAATCCATATACAGTTGACAGTTATTCCACTGAAACATTTTTTTTTTTTTTTTAAACTGGGCCGCCATGTGCATTTTCTACTGACTTACCTTGTTATTGTGGCACTTCAGATACTAAAAGTACCATGCCTGATGCTGTCCTGTATTGCTACTATGTGCATATATATGAAAATGTTTAAATGGATTTTCACTGCTAATAACTTGTAATTTATGTAAGAAGTGCCCTGTGAAGCCTGCTTTCCAGGTGACAAGGTAGTGAGTTACCTTGAAAAGGCTACAGTATGGAAGCTCCTTGAAAGACTTGGTATGATAAGACATGGCTCATCTCACATTGTATTTGGGTCAAATGGAACTGCAAATACAATACCAAGATTACATTAACTGGAAAAAGAAAAAAAAAAAAAAGCTGTCTCTAAAATGAGAGTTTAAATTTTTCCTTGTGTTCTCCTTTTCACCTCAGCTATGCCTCTCTGCCTTCTTCAATAAAGTCTTGTCACTTAAGCAGGAGATTGGCCTGGATGAGAACACTTTTTTTTATTGTTATTTTAATAAGTCATTATTTCTTTGCCCCAGTTCATTATGCATTAAAAAAACACCAGAAATGTGCAGTTACCTTCAATCATGCCACATGCTTTGGCTACTAAAAAGTAGGGATGGGAACTACAGTCTCAGGCACCCATGGGAACAAACAGATCTCTGTCGGGTTCCATGGTGGAAGGAGGGAGGGATGGAAAAACAATCTATCAGCCACATCAAGGTTGCATGAGTAGAAAACAGATTAATTTGTCTCTTTGAACTCCTGTCTACAGAACAAAGAGAGTGTTATCTTGTTCTTTTTTTGCTTTTTTTTTTTTTTAAGGCAATTTGCATTTTCTCCAGAATCAAAGCAACTTTTTCATCTTATGTCACAATACAAAAAGGCTGATCATCTTGAGACAATATACGTGTGAGACAGAATATATAGTTCACAAAATGTTATTTTAATAATTCATTCTTGGGTGCGCAAAGGGAAGCCCTGCTTTAAAAGTTAATTTTCCTGCATGGTTGTCAGCATAAAAGAGGTAACATTACAAAGGCAGAGCAGCAAATGTTGGGTGGGCTCTCCTGAGTACTGAAACAAGGCTCTTTTTCTTGTTCAGAAATTTACCTGGTGTCCAGAACCAGAAGAACAGCACATTTGCAAGCAGACCTGAGTGGCTGGTGTGTTCCCAGTTTCAAAACACAGGTTGGAGGTCACACCTGCATCACAAACTGCTGGTTGAGTCTGTGCCATCCGAAGTCCAAGAGTTGTTTTCAACTCTTTCTCATTCTGGATGCAATGCACCAGGGCAGCTTGGGGGCACCTTAGGACTTCTTGGCTCAACAGTGACTCCCCAGTAAAAGTGACAAAAGGGCAAACACAAGCCCACATGGATGCTGAGCCAGCTGGTGCTGCTGACGCTAGAGTCTGAAGCCAGCTCAAATAGTCTCTGGTTAGAAGCATTAATTGGAGATTACAACCCACAGTCATCCTCACGACTGCTGCTGCTGCTGCTGACAGGCTGGAAGTGCTATAAAATCCATCCTTCTTGGGGCAACAAAGGAGGAATGCAACAAAACAAAAGAGACTTTTGATGTTTGTTTCCTAGGTAGACAGACCATTGTTGACCATATTTGGGACATATTTAGCAGAAATCAAAAGGAAAAAAAAAAAAAGAGAAACAGCTGTAGCTTTTATTGCCGCAGTTCACAGCCCTGCTGAATGTGGTAAATAAGGTATTTTAAAAGAAAGACTAATAAGCAGAAAGGCTGGTGACATAAAAAAGAACAGTTTATCGGCACAGCTTCCTCTTTTGAGCCATGGCTCTATATTGACAATAACAAGAAACTGTAAAATAAATAAGAACTCTAGTCTAGAACATGTGAGATCACAGCTCTCTAAAACATTTATAGAGAAATGTTTAATATTTAAACATATAAGTCTTAGGTTACTGAAAATAATATGGCAACATACAAAATTAGCAGATAAGGTATAAAAATGACTCACTCAGTGAATGAGTCTCTAGAAAATAGTGTATAGTGGTGACTAAGTAGCAGCATTCCGTACCAGTACTTTATAGCTCAGAAAGCCTTATTATTATCAGTTATAAAAAAAAAAAAAAAATTTAATGTAGTGATACATTCATATAAACTTACCAGTAAAATTTTTATTCCCTATAAAGTCATGCCTTTTCTTACAAATACCTTAGATTCCTGGGACCACTTAAATGGCAATCAGAAATATAAATGCTAGAGGTACAAGGAAATTAATCTAGCAGTGTATGCGGGGGGGGGGAGGGAACCAAAACACAAAAATCCCCAAACCACAACCCAAAACTATGACATCAGAATCAGTTAGTGTGTACAAAAAGCAAAGAAACAAACAGTAGGCAAAACACTGATTGGGGACCCAGGCTAAATCACACTGCAATCTATAGAAAGACCTCCTTTTACTTCCATGGTCATTTACTTGTATACCTAATAGGGAAAATGATGGGAATCTTATTCTGGACATATCATTCAAAACTATTTCACTAAATTGAAATTGAGCAAAATCACAAGGCATTATCCAAAAGAAAATTCTGTTGCATTTAAGATAGATAAAGGTTTTCTTAAACTTACAAATACTTTAGCTATTAAAATATATATACTGAAGGGTATTTAATGGTAAAGGGTCCAATTAAGCTGCCTGACCTCTTACAGAAAACAGATTGTTTCCAAGATCTGCAAGTACAGTCTATTCTATGGATTTGTGCCAGTAGTAAAAGAGAGAAAAAATTCCAACTTGGATCAATTCAAGTCATTTAAGTCATCTACTTTTACTGTTCTCACATATTTGTTGCTGATTTACTGCGAAACCTGTGTCCACAGTTGGAGGGGTTTTTTGCCTGTTTCAAATTTCAAGCTACAAAAATACAGCTTCAAAAGCATACAGTTTAAACCTGAAACTTATCTGTTATTTTAAAACTCTGTATCAGTCAGCCAGCCATATAAGTTTGACTTGTTTGAAAGTCACTGAGACTTGATGAATTTTTCTGCTGAACAGAGGGAGAAAAAGCAGGTATGAGCAATCATCAGGGGGCAAAATCTCTAACCAAGACTAAGGATCCAAGATCTGGCATTCCTCAAGGAATGCTAATTTGCCCTGTCCAGTTCCAGTGACTGAAGTAGAAAAGCTTTCCTATTTAACTGTAATGAAATATCAAACTAGAAAAGGTAGAAGTCTGATGTCATTTTTTTTCTGTTTGGAAATCTATATATTTACACACATAAAAGATTCCTACTCTCAATTCACAGTTCAAATTTGGATCTATAGGCCTCCCATCAGCCACACCAAACATAAACTCCTAAGAAGCCAGCAAGCTAAGTGCTTTGAAAATCAGTGTGTTGCATCCAGGTTTCTAAGGATAACATGATACAAGACTTCAGCTCCAAGGTAGATATAATACTTCAAAGAGTACACCAAACGAGATCAGATTTATGACCTAGGGGCTCCTGCTTGAGGAAAAAATCAATTGTCCTTAACACAAATGTCCTTATGTCATGTATAAATTAAACAAATACATAAATAAGTACATTTATTTTTTGGTAATGAAAAGTACTCTTAAATTAATGGTTCTGTTTTCCACTGAAATATGGGAACCTATAAGGGATTAAACACAAGTGTAGAAGGCAGAATCATGTCAGCAGAGTGTGGAAGTATTTCCTCCTACTAGCACCAACTCACAAGCCAATAATTTGGTCATCAGTGCTTATGGAGACCAAGAATTTACGGGGAAGCCACTGAAATGGTACAAAATTATTTTGACTTTTCTTTCTAAGGGCAGCCTATAAGTTTCTAATATTTAAAAGAATTACTAACCCATGCAAAATGTCATATTGTCAAATTCATAAGGCAACTGATACAGATCCCTGCCTTTCCCTAATCCCCTCGTAACTATCTGTAAAGGCGGTTCTTAGTTCACCATACAGTGATATTTCTGGTAACAAGGCAGTGCCCTGGGTACCTTTGATATTATGAACTCTGTACTTTAAGGAAGCTTATGTAAACCATCCCATGCATACTTCAATCTTTTAGAAGTGATGACCAGTTCAGGGAATATTTCACGCTGACCACCACAGCAAACATCGTTGAAGAGATTACAATATGTTCATTTTAACGCAGATTAAAATAGGGAAACTGCAGTCTTGGTTCTCAGAGCAGAGCTCCTGTACACTGAACATCCCCACCAACTTCTACAGGGGCTGTGGCAGGGACAGTAAGGCCAGATTCCTCCTCTCCTGATTAAGCTTTCTACCATGTGCAATGAGACTGCACTGGCTGGAATTGCTGAACTCTGTGTTACAGAACATGACTCACTGATTATAATGTTTCACAATCCCTAAGAAACCACAGATTTGCTTTACTTAGGATATCTATTCTGGCCTTGAAATTGCGATAGGTTGAGAATTGGTACACATATCCACAGTGCCTTTTTTTTTAATGCAAAAGGCTTTTACAAAAATACATAGACCCTAATCTTGAATAAGTAGGTTAAAAAATGCATTCATAACAATTCTTAATTAACAATAATGGGATAATTAAAGATAGGCTTTCCAACCTATGTATTATGGCACCATCCAGCCACTTGCTCGTTCCCCCTACCCCAGTGGGATGGGGGAGAGGACTGGGAGGGTAAAAGTGAGAAAACTCGGGAGCTGAGATAAAGACAGTTTAAAACATAAAGCAAAAGCTGTATGCACAAGTGAAGCAAAATAAGGAATTCATTCACTGCCTCCCACTAGCAGGCAGGTGTTCAGCCATCTCCAGGAGAGTAGGGCTCCATCATGTATAACGGTGACTTGGGAAGACAACCACCCTCACTCGCAGAGTCCCTTCTTCCTCTTCCTTCCACCAGCTTTTATTGCTGAGCAACACATCATACGGTATGGAATATCCCTTTGGTCAGTTGGGGTCAGCTGTGCCAGCTGTGTCTCCTCCAACCTCTTGGGCTGTGTCCCACCCCTCCAGGGTGGGAAGCAGAAAAGGCCTTGGCACTGTGCAAGTACCGCTCAGCAGTAACTAAAACATCACTGTTATCAATGCTGCTATCAGCACAAATCCAAAACATAGCACCATATAAGCTACTATGAAGAAAGTTAACTCTACCCCAGGCAAAACCAGTACAACTTTAAAAAAACCCACACATTCTACTAAATAATGTGTACCTCCTAAACTGTAATGAAATTTATATTCCCTTATAACAGCAACAACAAGAAGTTACAGAAAAACAGACAAGGAAATTAAATCCAAAAGTTATGTTAAACATAATTAACATTGTGACATAAACTGACAAAAGCCAGGAAATTGAAAGCTAAGGCTGACACTCTATCTATAATGCTCTCTGTTTTAACATGACATGACTTAAAGCCAGAGTTACAGCCTTAACTTTAAATTTCCTGTCTTTTGTCAGTTTGTGTCACAACCGTCATGTTATTTAAACATAGGTTTTGTGCATTTAATTGTACATTGACCTTTTTACTGCTGATTCACATTTCAATAAATCAGAACCTTTTAAAAATACTATTGAAAAAAGAACTGTATGAGTTTGAAGCTGTCCGAGTCTAACATTTGACCTTCACTACATATTTTCTTCAAATGAAAGTTAGCAGACAATCTTAATTTTCTACTAAACTGTGAAAGCATTTTCTGTTGTCAAACACAGCTATTTCATTTATAAACAACATGTGATCAAAATAAATCTCTAGGAGAAAATAGCAAAATC
Organism: Athene cunicularia; assembly: GCF_003259725.1. Lineage (NCBI taxonomy): Eukaryota > Metazoa > Chordata > Aves > Strigiformes > Strigidae > Athene > Athene cunicularia. The sequence continues at coordinate 109,007,240 of NW_020799091.1, read as the reverse complement.
TATTTTCAGTGAATAAACCATTTTTCTTTATCATAATTGTTATTTATTTCATCTGTACATCCATCTCCTATTAATAATTTTATTACTTGGGGTATGGCAAAAAGATGATAGTAACTGTCTCTATGGAGTTCAACATATGACTGTAAATGCTCCGCATGGGCCTCAGATTTCTCATATAAATAAGCTACTAACTTTCAAGCAAAAACTATTATTACTGTTGCATCATTTCAAAGTTGCAATAGTAGAGGAAATGTGCTTCTAAACAACATCAGCAATTTCAGAGCACTACAAAAACTCAAGACTATAATCTATTCTGTTCAGGTAACAGAACAAGCAAGACCAAATTAATTCTTAACATGTATCTTGCTGCTCATAACTTACTGTTTTATTCCAAAAGCTTACAGTTTTCCCATCTCTTTCTAGATAATAGTTTAACACAGAGATGATAATTTAAAAGATAAAGAATATAGCTTTGTCAAGCTACGCTACAGACTGCATTTAAAATTATTTGGTACAGGTATATATATTTCTTAATGAAAACTCATAAAGATCTTAAGTCTACTGAGAAAACATAATGTCTATTTACTGGCAAAATATTTCACCATTTTAGAAGTAGTGTAAAACAACAAAGTAATAATGTTGGCTGTGTAAGAGAAGAAAACGAGCAGAATGCATTTTATTAGTTCTAATTCAGCCAGTGAGTAGATCGGAAAGAGCACATTAGAAATATCTTTCTACAGGTCAGTAACATCACATATGAGGAAGCTAGATTATTTCTTATGTGTTTAAAGGGACACATTTATTCAGTGAATTCATTGGAATTACACCAAGAATCTTCCTTTAGGAATAATTTTACCTGGTAGTTCAGATCCTTCTCTGGTATAAATCCCCCAAGCTACTTTGATTTGATTTATGACCACTATAAATGAGGACCTTTGTTCCTAAAGAACAAAATTTTTGTTCCTCAAGAAGAACTACCAAGATGAAAGGTAAATGAATCTTAACTGTAGTAATTGATAAATTCATATTTTCTCTAAATGTATTTATATAATCTATCCTTTTTAAATAAAAGGTTTCTGAAGGCCTAAAGAATATTATACATATTTTAAAATATAGCTTACTAAATACGATATATCAGAATAAATTAATATATTTCCTTAGGAAGAAATCTCTTTGACCTTAAAGCAAATTCATTCACATCAAATCTCTGCATGGCCCAAAGGACTCATCCACACAAGGCGTGTCTAATAAGCAGGCAAGTGTAATGAAATGGTCCAAGGTTCACCTACCCAGAGCATACCTAGACCCAAAAATGAGTCTCCACATATCTTATCTCATTACCTTAATGAACATACATGCAATTTGGCCTGGGCTTGACTCCTGGCTGCTGAATTCCAGGACAGTTCATACTCTCCGAAGAGGACCATGTGTATAGTAAATGAAGAAATAAATTAAGAAAACAATTAAGCTGCACTGTCTCTCAGCTCATTTGTGTTCACAGCATAAATTCAGTAGCTTAGCATATCAGTGGCCATGGGGGAAAGGATTCACCTGGTCAGTGTAAACAACAAAATCTGAGCTTGCCTCTCAGGCTACCTGTAGCATTAATGGAAAAATACAAACATTAGGAGTTCTCCTCATGAATAGTAATTGTCAAAAACAAGTTAGCAGGCTTATTAAAAGTGGCAGCTCATCTCTTTTGACTTAAAGGCAGGTCAAGGTACCAAGCTCAAATGCAGATGATACAAATCCCACCTTATGTAACTGAAACAATATTTTTTTCCCCCAAATGCAAGCAACTTAAAATCAAATATGCAGACTTTTTTAACATTTATCTTATGCCTTTGGTTTATTTTCCAAAGACCTAGTCTTTGATATATACCATGGCAATTTAAGTACTGCCATTGTAGAAACTGATATGGGAATGGATTAAGCAAATGGTTCATTTCAAATAGAAGCTGCAGTGTATGTGAAACATGCTTTCTCCAATCCGAAGCAGAACTACCTTTGAATTTACATTAAGGACATAACTGATTTATATGTAAAAATCTATGCTTTTTCTCCCTATAGGCCACTGTTGGATAACCTGTTCTTTCACCATTTTTGCAAATCTTGCATGTGCAGTAAAGATTTTTTGGCAATAGTTTAGAGGCTTCTTCCCCCACAACTTCTTATGGACTCCATCTGGCCAGAATGAAAGAATCTAAATCGAACAGTACATCAAATCCCCAAGTGATGTACTCCTAAATCCATTGTTTCTCGTAATGTTTTAAGGAATTATGTTTGAGTAAGGAAATTGAGGGCTTAGTAATATATTGATAATTAACACAGCAGATGTTGTATAAGTCTTGGCTGCAATAGCATTTCTTTCTGAAAAGAAAATAAGTATATTAAGCAACAATAAAGACATTTTAGTGGCATTATTTTAGGGGGTTTTAAATATTTTAGCCTTATAAATGGCTTGTTTCATGTATGAGATGAAAATATTCAGCCGTCCTCACAATCTGCTCTTTATTCTTTTTATTTTTGCCTTATTTCATTTAAGTTCAAAATGAATCCATATTTTCTGTGATTTATTGAGTAACATTGTAAGAAAGGCAAGACAGTAACCTCAGGCAAACCATATGTAGTGAACAGGTTCCAGAGACACTTTATTGCTTTCTACCAGTGGTAGGTTAGCACTGGCAGTCTTCCTTCTGAATAGGTTACAATGGCTATCAGATACATCTGTTCAGCATTTTACTGCAAAGAGAATGTAATGCCAAAACAATGTTAAACTTGGATTGCCCATTTCCTGAGATTACTGCTCTCAAAAAGTTCACATAAAGTTTTTCTCTCTGTAATTTTAACATCTGACAAACAAGATCTGAAGCAATATTTTAATTTCATACATTATCCATAAACTTCTTCAGAAAATACAAGTATAATTAGTATAATCACTGTCATCTGCCAGCAGAGAAAATAGATTCCAGAAATAATTTATGCTGAGTGCTTTATTTTGATTTTTTTGTTGTTTTATTTTAATGTAGAAAGCCTACATTGCTACGCTCTCACCTTGCTGGTTAGACCTTTCTAGACAATTGTTTGTACATTTGTAATGAAGAAATGGTTCAGATTTTATATCATAATGTTTAGCTATTTTTAATAACTTTTTTAGAAATATTTTATTTTACAAATGTCAATCTTAATAGAGCTTTTGTACTCTCTGTTTCTACATCATAAACTCTTACAACCTTATAACATACACCCCAGACAGTCCTCAGGTGCTGAGACAAAAAAAACCCAACAAGAATACAAACATCAAATTAAAGTCAATCTTACTACATTTATCTTCCCAAATATCAATGTCTTCACATCTATATAGATATGTTAACAGGAAGGGACTACTATGAGGTGCGATGGAGGTGAACTTTGAAACTTAGTGACATGATAAAGGTCAGCTCTGGAACATCTCCCATTGACTTGTGCTTACTGCCCTTCTGCAGATTCAGTGGCACAACGGAAAAGTATTGTGTCTTGTAGTCATGGCTCAAATAATACATATACTAATACCTAGTGCGCACATTAATTTTCCCAAAATTACCTTTGCAAAGCCCAGGTAAATTTTTTTTTTTTTCAATTATCTCTGTACTCACTGTTGTGGTACAACACCTCCAACCCAGATGGTCAGCTGTAGTTTATACTAAATGTGTACACATCAATACATGCTCAGCTTCACCCCTGGACACGCCTGGGGACATGGAGCTGCAAAAGCTTTGCAGCCGCCGGGGCTCAGCTACTCGTAACACCCTGCACAAGGTAAATTATGAAATGCTGTTTCATCACCTGAGTTCTCTCCAGCCTTCACAGTTTACTTGCAGGCGACAAGTCTCATTGTTATTTTTGATGCAACTCTAGGCAGTGCTCCATCATTGTGTCTGAAATGAGAGCTAATGAACAAAAAAATAGCTGAAGAACAATCAGAGCAACAATTTTACTTTTATATTCCTGCCTTTATCCTATGTCCAAACACAAGTGAACTGGTGACTGAAGTAGATGGAAAATTACTTGAAGCAAGGTAAGGTTGAGTCATTTTTCAAGGCACGATGCACTAGTTTTAGCAGTGTTTCCGATGTTAAATTTAACACTGGAGGACAAGTAGCTCCACTTGTTTTTATAAAGATGAGAGAAGGTTTTTACGTTCCTATCTCTATCAGACATTGAACATGGCACTTACATTTTTAAATCTCTTGTTATTCCTCTGTATTAGGTTTTCCTGGAAGGGTGGGAAATATATGAGCTGGCAAGAAATACCAAATATATATACTATTATAGTTATTTCTTATTATTACCACTTTTATTAGTCAAGAGTGTGAGGTTTCATGAAGGTAATTTTTATGGGCTTTCAGTGATACAAGAAGAATGATTACAGCTACTGCTCTTGTAAATGAAACATTTTTTCTTCCTACAAAAATTTCCTGCTCCCTCCGTTTTAGAAACATTTTTTGGTAATCCAAAGATTCAACAGTTCCATAATATCTCCAATTAAGAATAAAATCTTCTCAAAAATATCCTGCCAGCCCATATGTGTGTGTGATGATGTATATCTGCTGAAGCAGCTGACAGAGCTTCCATAATGCTTAGAAACAAACCTTGCAGTCTGCAACCCCTCAGGTTCAGAAAAGCCAGGGAACAACCAATTTTACTTGGACTAGAGGAAGGGTTTCTCTTTATTTATACAATGTACACTATAAGCCAAATCAGTTTAGTATGAATTATATTGCATTCTCAATGTATAACTTGCCCACTTTCGTCTTCGTACTACACAAAATATCTTCTGAACACAGGTAAAGATAAGACTCACTTTTAAATACATCATTCTTTGTTCTTTTCAGAAATAATAGCATTTTTGTGTTACAAAATTTTGAAGTTTTAATTTCCATAACCACCCTGAAAAGCAAAATACAAAAATATTACACAGTGTATTTAGCATGACATTCTAATAATAGTAGTCAACTAAGAAAAGGACAGGGCTGGAAAGTTACTAAGGTTATGGTGACAGAAGTATCCAATTGTTTTCTTTATTTCAATAAATATGTTTATATTCAGTATATATTATCTTAGTTTGATAAAGTAGCTGAGATTAACATTTGCTTTAAGTCACAGAATCACAGAATCGTCTAGGTTGGAAAGGACCTTGAAGATCATCCAGTCCAACCGTTAACCTAACAGTGACAGTTCCCAACCACACCATATCCCTCAGTGCTATGTCAACACTACTCATAAACACCTCCAGGGATGGGGACTCCACCACCTCCCTGGGCAGCACATTCCAACGCCCAACAACCCCTTCTGGAAAGAAATGCTTCCTAATATCCAGTCTAAACCTTCCCTGGAGCAACTTGAGGCCATTCCGTCTTGTCCTGTTGCTTGCTACTTGGTTAAAGAGGCTCATCCCCAGGTCTCTGCAGCCTCCTTTCAGGTAGCTGTAGAGGGCGATGAGGTCTCCCCTCAGCCTCCTCTTCTCCAGACTAAACACCCCCAGTTCCTTCAGCCACTCCCCGTATGACAAGTGCTCCAGACCCCCTTTTTTTTTTTTTTTTTTTTTTCAAATGTATTCTGCTTGACAACTAGAATCCTTAAAACTGACAGTTCACAGAGCATTTGGCAATACCACTGCATGTGATCCATTTGAAACACATTTCTACATCACATTTCTCATTAATTACCATGCATTAACTGATACCTGAGCAAACTTTGAGACCTACTGGTATTTCTTTATCACTGTGACTATATCTCACCTCAGATTCCACTGCCCATCCAGTCAAAGCTGTTAACTATCTTTTTTTCATCAGATATATAAATACCAGTCTCCAATCAGAGAAATCAATAGCAATTTTACCACTGTCCCTGAAATGCTCAAGTTCAGTCTATTACTATTGCAGCTGAATAAACATCTAGGAAGGATTTTTTTGCTTTCCTGAGACAAAATCTCCATAAATTATCCAACACTATAATTACTAAACCACTGGCAAATCATACAAGGCAATTAACACCCTCAGCATCTTTCTATCTCAGTGAAACTCAAAGCTGATATTGGGGAAAACATATTAAGCATGTATGTAACTTAAATCATAAATAAATCAGTTGCACATAAGCATACGTTTTCAAGGTTTTCCTGAAGGTTTGATTTCTGCATGTTTTGGCCTCAGAATTTAGTTGGGTCAGGACCTGCAAGAATTTCATGTGCAGTTTTGCACTACTCATCATGTGTCCTAATCAGTGGCACTCACCTATATTCTAGTCCAAAGTGATTCACACTTGTAAAACTGGGATAAAAACCAGGCCACACTACAGAGTTAACATAGTCATAAGTGAATGGACAGTGACATGGTCCTGCAGCCACACATTAGATGGTAGCAGTAAAACAGAGAGGCTATCCTGAATCCTAATGAAGCCTAAAACAGTCTTTCTGCTTCACCTGCCTATGCAAAAGTGTTTTGTTTGTTACCATTGATTTTTAAAGGCAATGTCACTATTAGTGACTCAAACCTAAAAGAAACTAATCCAAATAGCTTCACAATGCAACACAAGATGTTACCAGTGTGGCTGGCTACATTAGTAACTCCTGCGTTACCATGCATCGATTTATACTGAAAAATGCATGAATGGTGTACTCTGGTTGAAAAATCTGAAAAACGTACTTATTTTGGTGGGAAATTGAAAAGACTGAAATGCTTTCTACAACAGCAAAAAACTATTTGGCAGCGGTTTTCATACAAGAAATCAGACAATTACAGATTTATATTAAAAAAATAAAACAAAAACAACAAAAAAAAACCCCAACCACCACCAAACCAAACCAAACAAAACAAACCCACCACAGCAACAAAACCAACCAAAAAAACACATTGAGAAGCCTAGAACAAAAGCACACTCTAAATTTCATGTTTAAATGCCAGAACAGTTGGAAGTTCATCTTGTGTGTTGATATTAGAGGAAGGAAATAATAAATTCTACCTATGATCAGGCATGGACCTAGTATACTATAGAACAGCCTGATTTATTGTAGATATGATTTTCTTTTTTTCATAGACAGTGATTAGCTTAATGTTAAGCAGAACACTTTGTGAGTGAAACATATCAACTGGCATGAGACTAGTTTAATCTCAGCCACTGAACAAGCTGTTAATAGATATTCAAATTTCAGTACAGCTACATTTACTTTCCCCTGCTAAGTATAAATGTGTTTGGCATTCACTGCAGCTGGTGTTACTACAATGATGCTAATGATAGTTTATCTGCTTCCCACTCTTGCATAGCTCAATCCCTATATTTAAATCAGTGATGCCAAAAAGAAAATTATACAATATATCCCAGATCTAAAGTTAATCTTCAGTTCTGGCATCACCGACCTGAATATAGAAAAATATTCCACCCTTTGGCAGATGTAATTGCTGTCATAACCACTCATATAGATACCTTCGTTGTCTCCTCAGTCATTGGCTTTTACTCTGCAACAAAAATGCTTCTGTTTGAGCAAATAGTGGTTGGTTTTGTTGCTTTTCTACACCCTCCTCTTTATTGATAAAACTAGAATGTTTCCTTATGTAGTATATTACTTACAGTAATTTGATTTTCATTAGTAATTTAAACAACTCTAAACCTCATGAGCTCTGGGACCACTAGGTATTTGTTGAAACTAACATCTCTGTCATTTCCAGCTCAGTTTTCTTACTGTCAATCCTCTCTCTTCTAAAAACTGAAGTTTCTCACCCAAATTCATGACCCATCAATGGGATCTTCCTGTAACAGATCCCTCATCAGCACCTCAACCAGGTCTATACCATCAAATAACAAATTCATCAAAAATTTTTGTTTAACATCAAAACAGATTTGTCATGTTAATTTTGGTGATATACAGAACGTTTTCGATAATGTGGTTGAAACTGATTATCTTCATTCAAACAATGCCAAAGTAGCTGTTTACTATTACTTTCAGATGAAAAAAATATGGATTTTTTTTTTCCTTTGAAATTGTCCCTTTTTAATATAGCTACCGTCTTGAACGAGCACAGTTTAACTTTGGAAAAGTTATTCCAGATGCAACGAAGGTTCAAGTGGAAAACTGTTTTATGCTGAAACCTGTTTGGATTTGTTAGAACTAACACCATCACTACAGAACAAAAACAAAGAGGATGTGAATAGAGATCTAATTTTCTAAGCTTCTGATTCTTTACAGTGTAAAAAAGACTTCTGAAATTTTAGGACAAATTGCAAATTCTCAGTCTTACCTGTCATGTGCCACCCCAGGTCCAGGACACCAGGGAGTTGAACCATCCAATCACACAGAAGTGCATGATGGAGGACTGGGATTCATTACCAGAAACTTGCTCCATTTCAAATTGTGCTAAACTCAGTACTAAAACCAAAATATTCCACAAAACACCACTGCTTCTACACCCAGCTTGAACCATTAGGCCAATATCCATATAAATAGAAAAACAGGTTAATCTTCTCAAATCAAACTAATTTTAGGGGTTTACAGTATCCTAAGAAATCTCTAGGTATGGTCTCTTTCTAAAAATTCCAGCAAGGTCTTTGGGTAATTTCCTTTAAATACCTACATATATAGTCTGTATAGAAGTTACGATGCAAATCTGCAACAGAAACATAAGAATCCTAGACATGGGTTAGATTTATCAAGATACATAGTCCATTCCTGGGTCACAAAGTAATATGTTGAGCTATGGAGGAGTTTCAGCCTTCTCAGAGACAACTCACTACAGCTGTTGCAATATGATATCTTTAACGTATTGCTCTATGCTGTGCACTTCAGGTATATTAGACCACTGAAATCATCATCAATCCTCTTGTTTATGAAATTCATCCAGACCTGTCTATTAGTCCCATACCTCTTATGCAAGCATACACACAGAGATGTGGGGAATCATTAGCACTGCACCATTGACATGACATAAACTGGAGCTTGATTATGATAATTTTGATTTATGAGAAAAATACTACAAATCTGTTATTAAAGCTCTAAAGTTCTTTGTCTACAATCTAAACCCTACAAATTGGGCCTATCATGTAGCTAACATTATTATTACTCATACCTGTAATGTTCCTAAAGTTAAAAAATGAACAAACAAAAAAATTTGTGCAGTTTAAAATTGTCGGTTTTATATAATCCTCATGCACTCTATTTCAGTTTCAAAGTTGATTATATCCCCAACACATGAGCAAGCTACAGAGCTACAACATACAATTTATTTACAAAATACAAGTATACAGAAATATGTATTTATAGTATAGCAGTTTGGCAAATTTTTGCGCATTCAACTTGCTGAAATGAATAATATTTTGCAATGCAGTGAATAAAAATTGTTAATGCCCCATGATGATTGATTAATCATGAAAAAAGGCAGACAAGTACACATTTGCATCTGTGCTGGTAAAATTTCATGACAATTTTGCAAGGCTGTATTATGCAGTAATATTAAAACAATTTGCAGTAAATCAATTTCCTCCTCTTCCCACTACATTAAAGTTGGTTGAAGCCAAATATTTTCCCGACTTTCACTTACTGAAATACTGGATCACAAGGATTTTCTATTTTTTTTATATATAAGCCACCATGTATATTCGCTCTTTATCCACAGTATGTGTTTCACTATTGCCAAAGGAATGTGTCTTCATCTGTAAGTCATATTTTGAAAAACAGAGAATTAGATTCTGATAATAAGCCAAAAAGATAAAAGAAAATTAAAGTCCATTTGTTGGTTAGGCAGCTCTATTCAAGTAAATTTGAGCTGGATAGTTTTTCTAACACTAATTCCTATCAGTTCTTGCTCTATATCTCATATACCTACCTCTCTTCTTGATTATAATATGATACCTCTTTGTTTAGTGTAAAATTCTTTGATTTCACCTAGCAATAGAGAAAGATCACTTTTTCCCCACTTTAAATTTCTGCTTCTGCAAGTTCTGATATTTCTATGCTGAAAGGCTTCTTTACAGTGCTATTTTAAATGTCCAAACTTTTCTACCCTCAATGAAATGGTTGAAATTGAACATGAGAAAGCTCATGGGAAGCACCAATATATAGCAAACAAAATACAAAATCCAGAAATTCATACAAGGATGTACAGTATCAAACAGTGTATCATGAAAATGTATCCTTTGAATGACATTTGGAGTCTGGGATTCCAGCCAAAAAGAAAAAGCTTTTAGGTTATGTTATTTCAAGATCAAAAGATCAAAAGTTTTTATAATCTATCAAGCAAGAGCCAACAGATTTACAGCATGTTTTCTCTTGTCCTTTCAGCCTTAAACAAAATATTAGGTAGGAAGACAATAAGAACAGTCTGGGAAAAAGATGTGTAAGTGTATTAGCGATATCCAAATATTTTACAATATTGATTTTACTGAATGATCTTGTAACTTAATAGATAAATAGGTAGATCAAACACACAGTAATGCCTTGGTAAGTTGTTATGTTTCTATTCAGATAGACATCTTTAGGAGTGATATTGCAGTGAAGTATAAAGAGGATAATTAATTTTATCTTGTACAACTTTGTTCCAACTTGAAAATATCCACACAAAAGATAAAATAAGAAGTACAAAAGGATAAAACTCAGGTCTAGTTTTGCTGATTAAGGATACCAATTAAATTCAGACACCAGAGTGAAAAGAGTAGGTGTATTTTACTAGTGATAACCAAATAATGTAACACTAATACAGAAAGCAGGCAGTAAGAAAAAGGAGAATAGTGCATTTAAAGCAACAAACAGGAACATACAGGGTAATGCATCACATCATTACTACCCGAGAGAGAGAATAGTGATTAGGAAAGATCCATCCCCACTTGCATACGTTACCATCATCCAGCCCCGCAGTGGCTGGGCAGCCCCGGTTACAGCGAGGGTTTGCAGAGCCTGTCCTGGCAAGGGGGAAATCCTACGCGGTGCGTCCACCCATAGGTGAGGCTGCCAAAGTTGCTGCAAATGGGCCCAGCCTTATATACCAGAGACTGGCAAGCCAGAATAGCTGGCACCTTTCTTTTGGGAGGAAAATTTCTGGTTTCATTCTCCTGTTGGATTCCACTCAAAGCCTGGCCAGGGCTCGGAGGGGGAAACCAAGGGAGTTTCTAACAAGGCCAAACACCTGGGTTCTCAGCCTTGAACAAGGCTAAACAAGGGACGTTGGACACATTCTCTCAGCATTTCATCATCAGTACTGATTATATTTTATCTAAGCTGCATCTTTCACTAGTGAGTTTACACAGTTTTAATGATTACACACTAAGTTAGCAGCTTCAGCTTGGGGCCTGTTGTTCAGGCTTCCGTGTTTCGATGCTTTTTACATCAGCATAAGTGGGTTGTTATAACTTAGTACAATACCTACTAGCACAAGGGTTTTCAGTTATAAAATAGACAGGATTCATCTATAGGTCAACTCTGGCTTGGGCCTGTTGTCCCAGCCTTAGCACTTCAGGTCTACCTTCGCAGCTTTATTGAGCTAAACTTATGTATCTTTTGTACTTTAATGCATTAGTTCATGCAGTGATGCTCAATGAAAATACAATTGGAATTTAAGATCTTTATTCTGTTTTATGTTTTCAAGATAACTCAGCAATCTGTGCTAGCATAAGTGAATGAGGATTTTATGATTTTTTGGGTCCAGTTTTGACATAGCATTTATTCCTTAGTGGACTGAGGAGTACTCTGTTCAAGGTTTATATTCCTTCTCTGAACCTTGATATATATACACTTGGGCTAAGTTTAACCCACTCAAGTCCAGGTCAGACTTTCTTGACAATGGAAGAATCATCAGCTAGCAAGCTTCAACTTCTTTTTAGACATAATAGCGAGGTCAAGAGAAGTCCTGGCCTTAAAACAAAAAATAACATACTGTTAGTGGAGTAGCACCTTTTTTAATAATTACAAGAGTTTTCAAAACAATAATAAGGCTAGAAAGGGAAAACTGAAACGTGTAAAGCAAGTAATATTTTTATATCAGCATGCATGCTACTGTAGCGTTAATCTCATCTTTTGCTGGTTACTATTATTTTACACTTGAATAGATATAGATGAATTTGTCAGCCAAGAAATATGCTGATTGCTTATGTGCTTGATGACAAGGCTTAAGGGTGAAGCTGAGAATAAGCAATGGGAAGAGGTACAAGGGCTGGACTTTGAGCAAAGGGGAATCTGCCATGGCCAGTTTACCATTTCTTGCCAGCCTGAGTAATGATCTATACTGCACAGAGCAGGTATATACCCTTTATGTACCAGGACTGAAATGTTTCATATGAACTGCTCAGGAATAAGTGGTGCAAGTTGATCCCCACTGTCTTGCAGTTTGTGCAAATTTTACACTTGTGGTAAAGCAGCATGAAACACAGCTTTTTCTTGCCTTATAAGGCTTTATGCTCTCAGGTTTGAAGTATAAATGATGGTACATGTTAGTGGTCTGGGAGATGCTGACTCTTTCACAGACTACTCTGTTTCTACATTACATCTCTCTTTCTTATTCCTGCAGCAGGATTGTGGCATCTTCTGTACTTGGAATGTGCATTGAACAATAATGAGCCATAATAATACATATTTTGCATACTTTACTCAGATTAATTTCTATGCATGCCTGTATATTTTAAAATAAGATGCTGATATGAAAAATAAGTTCACATTGGAGGTAATTATGAGAGGTTTTTAAACCTTAGTCCTATACAGACAGATTCAAAAAAGATTCCTCTCTGCAGTATTGTCTTTACCTAGAGAGCAGGCCCTAATATTTCATGTGCTGTTGTCATTTATGTTAACGATATCTCTTCCTGCACTTTTCTGCCTTAAATATATATACTCAGAAGCAACCACCAACATATACGCAATTTAAATTTACAATACAGATTAACTCATTTGTGCCCGATGAGGCTATCAAGCCAGGCTACCAAAAGCACAAGGTTTATTTACCCTAAGTCTAGGATGTTAGAAAATATATCTCAGACTTTAGGATATATTCCTTAAAGTCCTAGTTCCTTCGGTCATTTTAAAATAGCACAGTCAGGATTAGGATGTCATAATGCCTTAGGCTGCCAAAACCAAGGTTTGCAGAACTCACCCCCAGGTTAAAAGATGTGCTGCAGCTATCAGACCTTTGGCCATGGTTCTCACAATTCTGTTGGAGCAAAAGTAGTCTTTGTAAAAGCCAATAAGACTTTGGCTGTACATTTGCAGGTTGGGAATCTGAGAGTGAAAGGAAATAAGCTGCAATGCTGGAGAGCAACTGAGGAGTATTAAAATGCTTGGATTCTAATCAAAACTCCTCTACATTCTTTTATACAGTATATGTGCATAGGAGACTCCATATATTTATACATATTAATAGAACATATATATCAGCTGATTTATTCATGATTTATTCAGCCTAGAAGGAGAAATCTGAAGGACAAAACTTCACTAAAAAAATCATACCCTGACACTTCATATTTCGTTTAAACTTTGCTATCTGACACTTCTATTCTCTACTAAAAAAAAAAAAAAAAAAAAAAAAAAAAAAAAAAAAAAAAAGCATAACTACTAAAGTCCTTTCAGATCTTGTTTGGATTTTCAAAATGTCATTCCAAAGAGTAAAAGGTTCGCAATGCTTTTGACTGTGAATGTAGTGCTCTCTGTCTTTGATGCATAATCTATAGTCTTTTAGTTCCTCTGGTATCTGCATTCAGTATAAACTCATAGTATGTGATAGATATACTCACTGTAGCTAAAAATAGCTACAGCCTGAATCAGAGAACCATTCTGCTCACTCTTTTTGTATATGAGTGAATGAATCCAAAGCTAGTAGTATAATAGACTGGTAGAGGATATTTCCTTTGTTGCCTGTCGATTCTACCTGTAAATGTAGAAAATACCTGCTCACACTGAAAAAACCCAACACAGTTGCCATTTTAAAGAATAGTTCAGTTCCATAATGCTAAAAATAAATTGCTGTTCTTCCACAGGAAACTCTGTTCTTTTTAGATTTTTTTCTAATACTGAAATGTGTGGGTTTAGTACTGTAGACTTTTTTTTTTTTTTTTTTTTTTTTTTTTTTCTCCAAGGTTCAATACATCCAAAGTATTGGTAGTGTCTCTGTGTGTCTAAACTTTTCAGAGGTATCTGAGATACAAGGTGTCTTCTTGGCCATATCTGAGATATGTTAATGTTTAGAGCTAAAGCCCCATCAAACAAATTGTATTAGTCAGGTGTCTAAAATCCCAACAGAACTAGATATATGAAGCAGCTGTGCAGTGTTTTAAGTTAGCTGTAGATCAAATTTAATTAGAAATTTCTCTTTTTTGAGGAAAACTGATACAGATTAAACAACTGGAGAGGATCCTTCATCAAGTTAGAGTATAACTCCACTTCTCAGCTACTTCTCTTTGAGGACAAAGCAAAAAAAACATTCATAAAGGCGCTCCAAAACATATGACCTAACCAAAGAACAGTAGCTAAAGAGCAGGAAATCATGTGTCGTGGATTGCAGAGGAAGCACTTGAAGACTTTAAGTCTCAAATTATAGGACCAACCTTAGAAAGTGAAGGTCTTCACAAAAAGCACATGAAATCTGGTTTTATCTGTACAGATTCTGGACTTATTTCTGCTGAGGTGGCAGTTTAAGGTGTGACATCCTCCGTCCCAAAACAGCTTGTTAATTTTCTTTCCTTTTCTCCTTCATAATGAACAAGATAGATTTATTTCACAAAAATCATATGGACACTGACATGGATTATCACTGACAGTTCAGCTAGGATTTTCTCAGTTAGCTGAATGAAGGCAGGTCCTTAACATCCTACCTTAATTTTTAAATCTATTGGATGATTTATACTTTTTGGATCAGTTAATATTACACTTCACTGGCTAAAACACCTGGGCAAGAGTTTTCCTCTCTATGCATAAAGGTTCCTTTCTAGTTTGTTTTTGTTCTGCACAATTGCTACATTCTTGCCCTAAAATAGTTATCAAATGTGACAAAGTGTGAAAGGAGAAATCTTAAAATATACTTAAATACGATCAGAAAAAGTATTTACTTTGGAACATTAATATATCAAGTCATAACCATTTGCTGAGATTCTTTGGGTATTTTTAATCTCTGAAGTCTAATAGAATTAACCCTACATTTCTGCTGTCACAAGACCTGGTGGTAAAAATAGCACTACTCATCGAAGCGTCCTTCCTTCTTTTTACAGACTGTAAAGGGAGAAGGGAGGGAACCCTACTTCCTTAAAGGGAAGAGAAGACTTTAAAACCCAAACCCAAACAAACCAGATCTCCAGAGCAGCAACTTCCTCTGGCTGTTTGTTAAAAAGCCTGAACAACTAGACAAGGTCAAATTAGTGTGGTAGGAAGGGATTTACTTTTTCTGTATATAGGATTGGATGTTTAAGTTCAAGGTCTAGACTTTTTCATTTACATCTGCAGTACCTCTGACAAAGAAAACAACCTGTTCTTTTTCACAGTTTATATGACCATGTACATACTATTACATTTCAATAAACTAGTGTTTACAAGCAGGCAGTAAAATACTAAGAAAACAATGTTAATAACTGTCCAGATATCAGGTTCTCTATTAAATCTTTAGTTATTACAGCTTGCTGTGGAAACACAGCGGTTTAAGTGCTGAGTATTAAACAGTTCGTGCTGTGCTATAAATTTTAGATGCATTTATATTATATAGTACTGTGCAAATCATAATCTGAAAGTCAGTTTCATTTGTGGAATGTGTGTTTTAGTAGAAGAAAAACAGTTCAAGCATGTGTGTCTTCCATTTTTATAAGGATTTTAAAGGATTACTTAAATTGAAGGAAAAGCAGCTTCTAATGAAATCTGAGCTATAGCATGAAGAAAGGATCACAAGCAATAGCTGATCTGGCTAAGCACTTACTAAAACTCTACCTTTCTCAGGTTTATGACCAATTTAAATATTTTCTTTAACATTCCATTGGGGGGGACACAACTAAATTGCCTTATGATGTACTTGGAGGAATTGTACAACATAAATCACTTAACCTGGTTCTTTGTTAAGGAATTTGATTCCTGTCAGTTCTCAACCACTGACTGTTTCAATCCACAATTACTTTAGTAAGCAATATAGCCTTCTTCCCTTTAGTCACAGAGAAGGAGTGCCTTCCCTGGTTTTGTTTGCAAATGAAAAGGTAATCTGGAAAGAGAAGAGAAGGTGCCAAGGGAGAAGAGTATTTGCTTCACTGCTTGCTCTTTGCTTGTTATGAAATCCCTCAGTCAAGACAAAAGAGAGTGGATCCAGCAAAAATCTAGTTTCCACAGGAAGTACACAGAGGACCAAGCACAGTGTTAATATGGCTGGATGTTAAGGGAGCAACTGTTATGCCTGTTGCAAAGGCAGACAGCGTAAAAAGTACTTTTCTCCAGCAAGTCTAGAGCATTCCATTTGTTCTTTTGATGAAATATAACATCCTTCAAGTTATGGAGCAGAAAAAATAATATCAATAATAAAAAAAGAAAATAATGAGAAAAAAAAAAAAAAAAGGAAATAAAATTTTTAAAATCAGGGGAAAAAAAATGGGGGAAAAGGAAAGAAAAAACAAAACAAAACACCAACCAAAACCCCCACAAGAACTGGGGAGAAAAAAAGGAAAAACAGAAATAAAACCCACCATGTTTTCTTCTCAAGACATCAAAATGTCATGAACCAGTGGTACAGGAAACCGAAATGTTGCACCAAGATGACTCAGCAAATAAATTGCCAACCGCCCCCCAAATATATCTAACATTTCTTATGGCAACTCAAGGACTAACCAAACTGCTGACTAAAGTAATGGTTGACTTAGTTTAAACATCTTTAGCAAAAATACTGATTTGACATTTATGAAGCCATAAGGTAAATATCTCAACAGTGTGGAGCTGTAGCAGTTCTGGAGTAAAGTCACCAGAGGCACAAACGATCAGGATGTGAGGAACAGAGTACCGAAGACTCCCACTCATGGAGATCTGAGGGGACAAAAAGGTAACTCTATGACTAAGAGGTGGGACCAGCCAGAGGTAAGCAGTGTTGGAGACCCCAGCAACTGAGAACTGATTTCTAGGAGGGTGCCCCCTTTCTCTTCTAGACCACTCCAGAACCCCAGCTGGGGCACTGTGGGAGACCCCACAGTGGGAGTGCGGGCTCACATGGCTAACAGAGGGGTTTTGCAGACCCTAGCAAGCTGGAAGAGTTTAGCAATTTGAGGGTGCCTGTCATAGTTTATATTACTGTGATGCCAAAGTTTACCAGAGCTATATGCTGGCAAACATATCCATCGTAACTGTATGTGACATTATCATGCTTGAGCAATTGCAGTTGTACCTTGCGTATGAGTTGTTCTTCAGCTAATAATTTCAAGGAAAAATAATCTGGGCTATATTTTGACTCTTCATGCACTATTTTGAAAAAGGATATGTTTTTCCATGGACAAAGATCCTGAATGTTGCCTCAATTACAGGATCTGGCCAAAAGAGGATCCTACATAAAATATAGATTGACAAACTTTAGAGGAAAGCTGGTTTATTTATTTTTAAATAGTATCCAGGGCTCTTAACAGGAAAGGATAACACAGCACTCTTAGCAGAGAGACCAGCCTGGCTTCTAGATCTGAAACAGACCACAGAAATATTTCTTTTGTCCTGTACAAGATTTCTGATGTTTTGGGATTAACAGATAAAGTCTAGCAAACTGTGCTGTAGCAAACACCCTCTCCCTCTTCTTTGCCAGAGTTTACCATTATCACAAGAGTCAGGAAAAACTATCAGTGACATAGTATCTGAGCTAAAACAATATACACGCCTTCTCCTGCTAACCTTGCTGAGAGGCAGTATACTTTTGGGACAGAATGCAAATCTGGGGTTAAGAACCTAAATTATAATGGCAAGGTTCGGCAGTACTTGTAAACAGCAGTAGGTAAACACACTGCTTCAAGAGTAATTTTGCAATAAAGCAAAGGTATTATGTATATTAAATGTTAGCCCAAATGTATAGTGTTAACTCAACAAAGGGCTAGTTCCCATGAGTAGAAAAGAATGCAACACCTTCAGATAACTACCCATCCAGCAACACTTGAGAGGCAACACAAGGGCTGACCCCGTGTTGAACTCACCAGACCAGGTTGTCAAAGAGGAAAGGCACAGAGAAAATGAAAAGACAAAGGATTTCAAACTCGTTTGAAAAGTCCATCCTTCAGAGAACAAAAGCAGTTACTCTTAAGAAATTTCACTCAGATAAAGACCACTCCTACTATTTATAAAGAAACCCAAATTCCTAGGTGGCGAGGACAGAATGAAACAAAATAATCACGAATGTAGATATTTTGGTTGTTGCAAACTACTCTTTCTTAGTGTATTGTGGTCTCACCATTAAACAATACTTTGAGACACCTTTCTGGTCACCATTTTTGTCACTGGTCGAGAGCTCCAAAAGCTGCAGTGGGAGTTTAAACTGATCCAGGGATCTCACATGCCAAATGGCCATACGAGTTACACGTGGAATTGCACTGTCAGTCAGGATCAGTGACGGTCCAGACCTGATCACCACTGAGGTATGATGAAAAAAGAAACAAAAGTAAAAGTAACACTGGAGCCAGAAATGCAATGTGGCAAATAATGTTTTGATAGTACTTTTCTTCCTGGAGGACCACCTTTAATAATACTGCAGATCATATTCTTACTTATTTAAGGCTTCTTGCTTATTTAAGGCTTTCTTTTTTACCTGGTACAATTTTACCTAGAAAAATTACTTGTCAGAACCAGCCTAAACTACTTATGGTAAAGTTCCTTATCAACACCACTGACCTTCTTTTGTCATTCTAGTAAGACATATTCTCAAGCAAGTCCACTTTAGCCTTAAGATTAGGGTTGATGATGGTCTTCATACTGGAGTTATCATTGTTTTGTATACTTTGGGGGATATACAGAGTATCACATATTTCCATTATACACTTGGCACATAACTCTTAGAAAAGCATCTATGAAGTATAAAATGATTCCTCTGGTCTCAAGTAGATTTATTACTCCAGAAATGGTAGATAACACAAGTGGTTAAGGAGTCCAGTTTTATTTAGATTCAAGCTTCGAATCTGACTTGCCTTATTTTCTTGACAGATAGCTCAAACAAAGGTAGTCAGGAACCTCAAAAGCTTTGTAGTAAATTCCACAATTGCAGGCCTCCTGTGGTGGTTTCTTTGGGGGAAAAAAAAAAAAAAAAAACAAACAAAAAAACCCAACAAACATAACACAACAAAACAACCCCAAAAAAACAACACCACCAAAAAAACCCAACACATGACAGTCAAACTAAGGTATGTGATTCAGCAATGTATTTGACCAAATCCCAAACACTATTTTCACTATTGACCAAAAAGGAATCCTTCCCTCTTTAAGAATCTCAATTTAGCAGTCATCTATTTTGGATTGATTTTGTATAGGGAACAGAGATTTGAAAGCAGCCACTCCCTTGCAACATAATTTTTTCCAAGTAAATTATACTTTCTCTTGCCTGTAATAAAAGGTCACACACATTTTTGATGCCAAGGGAGGAGTGTCTAAATTGAACATTAGATACAATAGATTTTCATAAAATGTAATTAAAAATATATTGGCTCCATTCTTGGGAGAAATTCCTCTGCCTGATGCCTATGTTTTAGAGTATTTCTGATAGATAATGTTCTGTGACAGGCCAGGGAAACGAGGCCAAAGTTAAAAGAAATACCATCCAAAGACTTGGTGTTTAAAATGGCTAGGCCAGACAGCAAAAAGGCTCCTCACCAGTCTACAGAAAAAAACAAGAGCAGACTGTTAGAAATGCTTTTGTCTCTCCTCCCATCCAAGGGCAATCTGATTCCCAGAACTCTCTGTACCCAGAACAAAATCTCAAAAATCTCTTTTTCTGGGGAGACCCTGGTTGAATGCCCATGAAAGTCAGCGAAGATGCTCCCACTGACACTTCTATGCATGGTTTATGCATTCATTTAACATCAGCTAGGGTCCTTTTTTTATACCCGTATTGTTATAGCCATAAATGTTTATTACACCTAAATATACCTAGAAATATATACACATGCGTATAACTGCCATACAGACATAATATTAAGTGGAAGCTCTGTGATACAGCTTATTCTTTGCATGCAAAGACTTGACTGGTACTAGGAATTTGGTGGGGACACATCTCTGGAAGTTGCAGCTCATTCCTGCAGGAGGCAAGGCAGCACCACAATGAACAGCCTGGTTACTGACTACCGAGCCCATTTCACAGGAGAAAAAGACATCTTTACACAAGGAAGAAACCTCTTTTAGTTCTATTTCAGTGACAAGTGAACCAGTAGGAAAATTAGGTAGCACATTTACAAGAGCTATAAAAATCTCTGTGGTTAAAACATAGTGGATAGTTGCAGCCATGTCCTGGTCCCATCGTTATTTTTGTTTAGCCAGTGAGAGTTTAATGCAAAAAGCAGCAGCCACTAAGAGACAAGAACAGAAAAACAGAGAAGGGGTAGATCTGCCTTTTCGGTTTGAATTCCCACCTCCCAGGACAGGAGTCCTACCCTTGGCCTAGAGCTTGGGTTATCTTCTGGAAAGCCAAAAAAAAGGAAATTAAATCCATGAGAATGAGGAGAGCACTGAACCTGTCTTTTACTATGTAAAACTCAGATGACTGCAGTAGAATTTTTCTATGACTTTGCTTTGTGAAGAACCCAGTCATAGAGACATATTATGTTTGGAGCAGGTCTGTCAAATAGACAACCTTCAGCACCAATAAGCTTGTTTTCTGGTCCCCAGTACCCAGATCCCCTACCTGCTCAGGCTGAGGAGAAGGACCAGTAGCACTAAGGAAACTCCTCAGTGAAACTGAGATTGTATTACAAAGCAAGGAAGTGGAAAGGTTTGGTACAGGTTGGCAACAAGGCACATGAAGTCCTATTGCACTTTTACCGTTCATTGTAACAGGGTGTTGATCCAGCCTTGAACTTAAGAATAAAAAAGTGTTTCACTTTTAATTAATAGCAGTTCATTGTAGATATTTACTCTCAGCACTATATTGATGGTTATACAGCTATTAACAAATAAACAAACACTGAAATGTAGCCTATAGATTCAGTAGGCTTAGGCTAGGACCTACACCATATTACTAAAGTCCCACCTATAGCAGAGCAGATTAGTATATTTTTCCAGAAAATTAAAAGATAAAAATAGAGTTTCAGTCACAAATCAAATCTCATCCTTGGTAATGGATCTATAGGATAAATTTACCATTCAAATTCTTAAAACAAAAAAATCTTAAATTCCCTTCTCTAAAAATATTATCAATTGCTTTGTAAATAAATCTCCTGTGTTCAGTACCTGGTCATAGTTATGCTATCACTTGGGACTGAAGACACCTATGAAACAGTACAGAGTTCTGAATTAAAACAGCCACACACCCGGGCAAGAGGACTGAATTTACAGCTCACATGAGAGGCAACATTCAAGTACTGTAGTGCTGATGTGCACATCCCTGATTCATCCCATTTCAAAATAGTACCAATTGTTCTGGCAGATCTTTTGTAGCAACTTCCAGTGGTTATTACAATATAAAAGTAACCAACTAAACAAAGAACCCAATTGCTGACAGATAATAGGAATAATTTTTCAAGTAAATCTTTGAATAGTGAGTTTTGGAATATAAACTGCCGAGCCTTATTTCGTTGACTGACAGTTTTTAGTATTTGAGTAGGTAAAGAGCTGTGAAAATTCTTCACTTCATAAGCATTTTGAAAGTGATTGCTGACATATAAACTTTTGGCAGCAATTTTCAAGGGGGTCATCTAAAATGACTGATATAGTAGTTAGTGTGATGCAGGCGTAGCACATTTAACAGTCACTGAGCTTCGAATATGACACAGTGTGATCCTAATTGCAGCACTGCAAGGAAGGCATAAAGGAGCTGCTCATAGTGCTTGACATATATTTTATGACTATGAAAAAAGAAAAGAAGCTTCAACTGGTAAAATCAGAACATGGTACAATACCTCCACTACATCTTACAGATAAAAAAATGCCATTTACTAGCATGACCAAGGCCATTAAAAAGGAAAAATAAGATCAATTCCAACTTATTTTAGGGCTTTTTTAGATCCTAGTTCACATATATTCTATTCTCAAATGTCACAAAATTATTACAGCATATAGTAGTTCAGGTTTTCCAACACATTAAGAAATATGGAAGCTGAAGCAGTAAGTTTTGGATTCTGGAACCAGCTCCCATGCCAAAAACTCAGTGGTGTGAAGAATTGCTTCTGTTACGTGTTGTTTTATTATAGCAATGCACATGATTTATACCAGGAGAGACCTTGGGTCTATGGTTTTAATTCAGTTCCACTTATGGTTTTTCACTTGAACTGCTCAATGCACATGAAGTCAGTGAGCTATTTTTGTGAAGAGTTTTGCAGCTACAAAAATGGTAATTGGATTGCACCATGGTATTATTCCTGGAAATATTCATTCTGAAGGGAATCTGGTGAGCCTTCCTATCATGTTCTATACAGGTATGCAAAGTCTGAGATCCAGAAAAACTACCTTTGGCATTAAACCAACTGATGGAAAATATTTTGAAATTGACCTTGTGTTTTTTGACAAAGGTATTGTCAATGAGGTTTCCACACCATTTCTATATTTTTGAAAAAAAAAAAAAAAAAAAAAAAAAAAAAAAAAAAAAAACACAAAAGAAAACATTTGTCCTGAGCAGGTTTTCATATTTATTTTTTTCCTGTTTCCCTCCTGAAAAAATTACTGTTCAAGCCTCTGACTTCTATTCTGATTTTATATTTTCTTCAGCTTTCAGAGAAAGCAGCACTTCACATCCTAGTCATGAATCCTTCTGAGGCCTGATGTTGGTTTAGAGCTGGGCTGGTAAACCTGGAGAAAGTCATGGTGATAGACAAAGTACAGATGTTATATCTTTCTGTTTTATCTTATGTATTATCTTATTTCTTCATGTTTATCTTTACATTTATTTGTCTGAAACTTAATAAAACTGTGAGCAGTCATCTTTTCTGTTTGTCTTTTTCTTTTTCAACTGTTCTTTCTTACTGTGCTAAAATTCCTCTACATTACTGGTTTGGGCCAAACATTTAGTGCATGTAAGATATGTGATTATCTTTAACCCACAAGTACTAATGCTAGACCCTGTGAAGCAGCAGCTCCAGACCTTACTCTTTCACATGGACACTTCTATTTGCTCTTCTAGCAATCTCAAGGGCAGTGCCAAGCGCTTGCTATTCTGCGCTAACCATACATAGGCGGTACATGTATGTAGATGTAGCACATCTTCACAGGTTGGCCTAAGGGTCAGGGAGCAAGACATGATTCACATTGATAAAGTAACAACAGTTCACAGCAGCATTTGAGTGCTGATATGACTTCAATTTGCTATTAGGGATTAAAGTCTTGACCAGTGATCAACCAAACACAGCAACAGAGTAAGGTCAAACATGGACTGCATACAATGGCAAAAGACAAGACAATAGACAATTGAATTGCTTCTTAGCCTACTGAAAACTAGGTCAATTAAGAAATATATAACATTGGTGTTAATTTATAAAGAATCTTTAAGGTCTTTGGAAAGATTAATTTATTTTGTGCTTGAACTGCACTTCTAGAATTGTCCCAAATCTCCACAATGGCATTTTTTCTTAGAATTACAATGTAGTATCTCTGACATGGTGGAGAATTAGCGGAACACTTTCTTACTTCTGCTTTTCCAATCAGTCCTCCTCAGACCAAGTGTCCCTGTCACTTAATCTGGCCTGGGAGAACTTCTTAATTGACAAGTTTGGAGACCTGCCCCTGCTGCATCCCAGTGCCCTGCCAGGGTACGAGCCAGTTTGGCACCACTCACTCTACATACACCCCAATTCCTACAAAATAAAATAAAGATATAAGCCAATAAAAGTTGCACAAGCCAAATGGGAGACTAGACCCAGGTCCAGAGACTGAGGAATCAGGACCCTAAAACATGCCCATGTGAGCTCTGGAATCTGAGTCCAGACTCAGTCACGTTCTTGGTGGTCAGGAGCGAGCCTTCCCCACTGCACTGCACAGGGAGGGAGCGGCTTGCCCTGCTGGGGTAAGACAAGTGAACAGCAGCCCCTCTTTCCAGTAGAAATTAGGAAAATGTGCATTGCCTTTGTTCTGGAAAGATACCTGTGTTCTTTCTGGATGTCAAGGGATCTCACCAGCCACAAGAGCAAGCAGGTTGTGCGTCTTAACAGATTGCTTCCCACAATGCACGGGAGGTGCCAGGGAACTCTGGACCTCAGGCCAGAGTGATTCTGCTGTGCCTCTGGCCCAGAGTGATGCTTCAGCTATTGCAGTCTAGGCTCAAATGAATTATAAGTTTATTTCACATGTCAGACAAAGTAAATATATTCATTCAAACGTGCTTTATCAAGCACACAAATTTCTGGTTCATTCTTTAATACATTTAGATCCATGACCGAGGTCTTAGCATATGTAAACCTGATTAGACTGGAATACTGCATAATAAATAATTTTTTAATGCTGTTTCTGTTTACAAACTGAGCTTATTAATGCAACAATAGCAGCAAGGAGCTTCCAACCATGCATCAGGATACTGTGCAAACAAAAAAAAAAAGATGACCCCTCCCTCAAATGAAATCCCAAATGAAGATGTAGACAAAGGAGTCAAAACTGTGAGTTTTGGGGAATAAGTCATCAAACATAGTGCTTCATACTGGTTTTCCATATACACTTTAATGATTATTTTCCAGTGCAGTGGAAGTTGCTAAAGAAAATAGTTTTGTTCATTTTAATATGGAGATTTTTTTTTTTTTCTTTTTACACTCCAGGGTGATCCATTAGGTTAAACAGTATTTTAATGATCTGATTTACTCAGAGTATCTGAAACGTCAGGAAGACTTGCCATGCATCCTATTAAGCCCAGGATCCAACATGAGCATGCAGAAGCACATGGATAAGCAAATCAAATGAAAGATGTGAAGAAAGTTTCACAGAAGCTGCATAAATGAGATCTGTGTATCTGAAAGGCTCATGGGAAGGATAAATTATTTCAAGATTGATTTAATGCAAAGACACAAGCTGAACAAGCTGAATGATTTTTCTCATTTTCGATTCTCTAAAATGAGGGACAACGTTGACTCATTAATTTTCCTGAAGTGATAGACACATGAAGAAAAGTGAAGAAAGAGCAACTGAGATGAATAAAAAAATTCTATTAATTCAATATAGAGAAACTGTAGATGGATGATGTTACTCATGCCGGTAAGTTAACAGCTTGGTCATAATATTTAAACTTAAATAATAAGACTGGTTTAGTCATTTGGGTTTATTTTAATTTTATGGAAGGTGAGGGAGAGAAAATTAACTGAAGTAGTTCTAGTACTGAAAACAATAAAAAAAAAAATACCATGGGACATATCCTACAAATATTTTTATCAGCAAATTTATCTCACAGACCTAAGTGAGATTTGCAGTGTAGAAGGACTGTAGGATTCTTCAGAAGGCAGACTGAGGGACTTTCACTGATGTAAGACAAAGATGACAACTATGCTGTGGCAAACAATTAAAGCTTTGGATTTACTCAGAAACAAAACATGAGCTTACATGAACAACTGTGTATCTGTTTCCACGGCTGGAAAGAATAGCAGAATCCAACACAGGTACAAATAAAAATAAAAATATTTTCTATGCAGATTGCTTTAGTCAATCCTTACTTCAGACACTGCTACACAGAGATGTCTAACTTTTTTAAATATTTGAGATCAAAAAGATTTTCAGCATTAGCATCTACTTAAAATATCTAGGAAAAATAATCCATAAATCTCAATATACATATATTTTTATGCTCTTACAATATAATTGCTGGTTATTTCTTCAGGAGATCTTCCATGTTCTCTTCTTGCCCTTCTTTTAAGATACAGTCTTCCCTGACCTTAATTTATCTCAATCTGGGAAAGTATTTACAAACAACCACTAAGACATTTCTTCTGTGAGAATACTTTTTCTATTTGTATTTATAGTTGTTTCCATTGATAGAAAGATAATTTTACTAACCTAGAGGTAGGCATTTACCCAGTTGAAGGCAAGTTATCCATACAAATTTAGAGTGTTAATTTCCAGACTCTACTGACATTGACAAAATATTTGAAAATAATTATTTTCAATTTCTGTCTTTTTTATGAAATGATTTTGAAATAATTTTGAAATTATTTTCAATTTTTGTCTTTTTCTTAATGAAATATAGTCTGTTGGAATTTTATGCATATCAAGCAAAGCAAACTCTATTTAAAAACTATAATATCTACCATTTTAAATAAATGGGATGGTTTAAAATGTTTTCCTTAAAAATAAACCCATTGTTTTCAGTAGTTGGAGAAACCACCATTATTGCAAACTGTCTTTGGAACCAAGGATCAACAAATCCAAAATCCCAACCCAAGTCAAAACCTAGAGACAAACATTGCCAAAACCAGTGACAGACTTCAAGGCTGCTCTAGGATTCCCTGTATGCCACCAGAGTTTTGAAAATGTTTGGGTGCCCACTCGACCCCAAAAGCTTTCAGGACTAAGTTTAGCAATTTTGAGCAGGCTGCTTTCTGCTGGCTTGTTTTCCTCTAAGCAGGGAAGGGAGTACCCTGCAGCATGCAGCTCCACCTGGCTGGGCACAAGGCTGTTGGTCCCGGGATGTTGCTGAAGCCAAGGGCCACCCAGGCTGTGGGCTGATGTGCCGCAGCCCTGGCTGACCCAGCTGTGTCCTGTGTACACACACCCCCCCCACCCCGATCTGGTCCCACAGTTGTCAACAGTGGGCAACAAGCAACCAATCCCCTGAACACTCCTGCCACCCTCTCTTGCCACGTTTCCCATCTCCTCATCAGCCCTGCTTGAGAATTTCAGGGACTGGGCTTCTGCCACAGGGCATATCGGGCAAAAGATTAGCACCTGAAGCCACCCAAAAGTATGGTTTATTCTATTAATTATGGATTGATGGGAGATGCAGTCTTTGTAATGAAAGCTCACTCAAAGATCCTAATCTACAACTATGGCTTGAGACCCATAGGTATTTATGCACCACTAGGTTCCAAAAAGAATTAAAACCTAAATAGAAATTAACACTTTTTTTTTTCTTTTTTTTTTTTTTTCTCCAGTGCCTTTAGGAATAACAGGCTTGATTCTCCTTTTCAACAGAAGTACTTGATGAACTGCTATGTAGTTTCATTGACCAGCTAAACCTGATCCAGCAAAATCATTCTGAAAAGAGAGAACTGTATATAAAAGTTCCCTGGTAAGGGAACTTCTTTTTGACTGTTTACATTAACCAAATAATTCCTTTCAAGTACTGATTATCAAGAGCTGGTCTTTAGCTAGGTAATGTATCAATAAAACAAAATCTAGTTTCTTGGTAGCTTCATTATTTTAAATTAAAATAAAAGTAATGACAAACCAGAGCTTTAGGCTCACTTTAATTGATACACAACGAGAAAGAGAAATTTGTCATGCTATCATCCTTTTCTGAGGCTTGTCAGACAGTTCCCTATTTGATTCTTTTTCTCATTTACCTGGCAGAAGATCAATCTAAAGGCTGGTGGGACCAACTTTCTCTATTACTGACTAAACTGCCAAAAAGAAAGCAATGTCATATCACATCAGTAGGTCAGTAACAATTTCTTTATGGAAAACCAGATTTCCAATCCCACAGAATTATCCCAGGGGAGTTCACTGACCAGATGTCACTTTTCTTCAAGAGTTGCCCCAAATGTCATGGAATAGTCCTTAATCCAAAGTATTTCATCAATTTCAAAAATCACTATTGATTTATCAGATTTCTCTTTTCATAATAAAGAAATTAGTCATAAAACCATCTATACTGCCTAGGTAACTACATTATTGCTATATTAAGATCTGTGTCTTTGGTGACCCCAAGAGTTTGTTTGTGACTTTTTTTTTTTTTTTCTTCATTGTGAATGTAGGCAAGTAGATACAGGCACAGACACACAGTAACTATGTAGCATTTCATCCTGCTATTGATCTGTGCTCAAAACTCCTATTGATATGCAGGACCAGGCACATCTTCGCCAGATGGGATTTTTCCAGATTAACCCCTTGAAATTTCACAGTGCTGTGTAACGGCCACACTTACCAGCTTAATTGAAAAGTAACTGAAATTTCATTGTAAGATCAGATTTGTTGATCAAATCCTCAACAGGACAGTCCAGGAGAGGATGATGTAAGATTCCTGTGTACCATTATACACAAAACTCTCTCCTCATCCTAACACAGCTAGAAGGATTACAGAGCAGTGTCTACCCACATGACATTGGCCTGACTCACCAAAACAAAGGAATATTTTATTTTCATGCCTATTTACTTTGCCTGCCTGTCAGCCTGTCAAACAGCAACCATCTGTGACTATAAGGAAAACCAGTCCTCTGATCAAAGCACTGAAATACAGTGAGCAGAGAAGTAGTAACATCAAAATGATGATTATGAAGGGCTCCATAATCTAACATGAACCACCTGTGAATTTTCTGGATTGAAATGAGAGCAGAAATAGTTCAGCAGGTGCCTTTAGGCTGAGAGACTAGCACAGCTGAAAAAAATAATTGGTCCCTTTGAGTTCACATGACTCCAATCTTCTTTTTAAGCAGTGCTGTCTTTTTCAGCAGGCTCCACTACAATTACCAAGATTAGCCTTTTTCTGTGTTGTTATGGGATTGGTCTGTTGTGGTGGCTACGATCCTGTGTTGCCCTTAACACTATTTTGTATGAGATCCCAAAGCTCCTAGAAAATAAGAGCTTTTTTTACCCTCCCATATGTTTCTGCTGTGTTCAGAATATACTTTGTGCTGAAACAAAAAACGTTGCTTCCCATAGCATGGTATCAAATTACCATTCCTGGTATATTGATATTTTTTGGTAGTAACACCAGGTGAAGTATTCTGTAACTCTGATTATTCCAGTCCTGGTTACATTTCCTTCCTCCTGTCCTTTCAAAGTGATAACCTTTCCAGATTCCCTCTTAGAGTCCTTTGCTTCCTCAACACCCATGATGGCAATGAAAAAACCAATAACTTATTTCAGTACATTATAATTAGTTGAAATATAAACAGCATACTGTCAGTAACAAAGGAAAACGTGCATCCCACTGATGTTCTCTAGCCTGATAAAGAGAGAAAGAGGCACTCCAGGGTGCAGTTCCCTACCATATGATCCCTTTTGACTGCAATGCAGTTGTTTACATCGCCTGCATAGTACCCGACGTGAAAACTGCAGACTGAATTCCTCCCTATGCACTGTTCTGCCTGAAGGGAACAGCCAAGCCACAGGAAAACTGAACAAGCGACATCAGTCCCAAGGCCAAGATCACCTTCTGCTTAGGCAGAATGAATGACTTGCACTTCTGAGACTGTCTCCAATGACTTGAATGAATCAATTCCTTCTTCCCAGCACTTACTAAGGCCCAAGGATGACAATGGCTTTTGATCTACCAATGGCACAACCGCATTAATGCCGCATGTTTATTGGAGAGTGATTCTGTGTCCATCTATTGAATAATAATTAAAATTAAAAAGACCACCTACTTAATTATTCAGCAGAGGACTTGAGAGTTCCTCTGCTTAATTATATTCATATCACTCTTGGCATACCAAAAGATAAATAGGGTCTGTGCAATGGGGGAGCACAAATAAAGCAAGTACTCAGACTAGAGGAGACCTGAGTATATGAAAAACACACAGTTCAATGAAAACTCAGAAGTGTGAGTTTGGAAATAGCACATCATATATCACCGCAGAGTCAGCTGTGTAACTCCCAGACTCAGCCTACCTCACACAGAAACAGTCCTGAACATTCAGTTTTGATGATGGTTGAGGTTTCTCTGCCATCTCTGCTTGGACACAAAGTCCTCCCCTCCAGAGTAAAACAAATATTCAGTACCAGTGCCTTGGCAATTCTGGAACAGTGTTTCAAGTCTCATTATTTAGTATTTTTTTTCAGCCATAAACAACTGCTCTCAAGCTCATAGGACTCTAAGCACAACCAGCCGAATGAGATCCATTCACAGCCACTAATGGTGTTTGATTCAACAAGTAAACTGGAACTTACTCATAGATACTATTATGCCACTGTATACCTTACTTATTCCATACTGTTATATTTAATACTGGAAGCAATAAACATTTCTTAACCAATTTATTTTTTTAATTGCATGTGTAAGTAAAACAATAAAATTTCTCACGTGAAGTACAACCAAACTAATGCTGTTTCCCAGACAAAATCAACAAAACAAACTCCTGCATACATTTATGACCAAGGGTAAATGTCACTCTGAAAAACATAATACATAGAGAATAAACAAACACTGAGGGATTTATTTTTTTTTCTGAGCCAAAGACTCTGGAAAAGTAACATTTGCCTCTTTTTTTGGAATTCTCTAAATTGCAGTCTTAGACTCTTGTATCACCCTACCTGATTTCTAATGTTCAGTTGCACACAGAAGTGTTTTCCTGTGTTTTCCTGTTTTTTCCTTTTTCCTTCAGAACTGAGACCCTGTGTTGCAGCAAGCCCTAGGATCACATTTTTTCAGAGATCGAATTGTCTTCCTCATTTTAAAAAGTGTTTATTCTGAAGCCAAGATTAGGGTCTTGGGCAGGGCAGGATTCAGAGGCTTCAGTGGCTGCGTGTCACTCCAGGCTGGCTTTGTGCTGCTGATAAGATTTTAGTTGCCATGAAGACAGCAGGTTTTTCTAGTCAGAACACACAACCAGGAAAAGAGAAAGAGAATGGGGGAAATTGAACTTCTTAAATGGGACTGCTAGGTTAAAAAGGAAATTTACTTGGTTACATCCATAAGATATTATGCATAGTGTATTTATAAGGTAAACACACTTCTTATTAATAATGCTCCTAAAGTTCTTTTTTTAAAATGTTAAAAATCTTCAGTGAGGGTTTTGTTTTTTATTTTTAAAAAAAAATCCTTGTATAAAATCTCAAAGTCAAAAACATATTCATGGATACAAGTGAGATACTATCTCACCCTTGTCTAAAAGCTATTTCCTTCCATCTTTCTGAATACCTTTTTAACCAGCACAGATTATGTCTGCACTCAGCAGTGACATGGAAACAAAGGCTAAAAGCTCTAGAATAAGAAATAGCCTGGGTTAGCAGATGGTGCTGAAACTCATATGGCTGGAGAATGCTCCCAAACTCAAACTACAACCATCAAAATTTCATGCTTCACTACTAACAGCCCAGGTCACTGTCAGCTGTGGTTCTGCTCTGAGGTGTAAACCTCACATGGCAAGGCAAACAACACCCTGAAGACTTTGTAACACTGAGAGGTCAACTGGTCAGCAAGCAATCTAGTAACTCAGAAATATACTGTAGTATTTTAGAAACAGGATTGTGCATCTTTTCCTCAATTCTGTATTTTTCTGATCCACTGCTGGTAACGGAAAGGCAATCGAAGGCCAAAATAATCAAGGGATACTTGAAGTAATATAATTGTTTCCAAATATTCTCCTCTGAACAACTACGGGGGCAGAGGAAGGGGGGTTGCTTGTCCAGGCTATCTTTGCCAAACCTGCTATCCGATGCAGTCCTGATAGGGGAGCAACTGCCTGCAAAGCACATTACAGCCCTCCTGGCCAAGTACAGTTATGCTGGAAGAAAAGATCGGCACATACAAAACCACAGAGTGAAAAAGGGCCAAGCTGACTTTCTTGATGAGCTCTCATGTATGCTCCTCAGATGCAAGCTGCAATTACAGCCCTGTAGTCTAAATTCCAGTATGTACCGACGATATCTTTGTTGTATATGATTTTTTTGTCTATCACTAATTAAGTTTCTTTCTTTTATTTCATGTATACTCTTTTTTTTTTTTTTTCCCCCACTCCAGTTCCAACTTACATTTAGCATACTTCGCTTTGTTGCATTTCTGGATGGCTGTGAGGTACAGGCCTATATGAGGCCAAGCACTGGAGAAGTTTAGAGCAGCCATGGGAGAGTTCAATCAAGAAGCAGTACCAGAATGCAGCATCTGCTTACACGAGCCTCAAGGCCACTGCTCCCTCATTTTTTAACTTCAGAAGATCCTGGTTGTTGCCATCCCAAAATCTTTTTATAGAAGAGCGTTAACTGTAACTTCACCTAAATCCAAGCTGCTTCAGGGAAAAATACAACAGCAACAAAAGGCATAGGAAAGGATTGCTCTGGAAGCAGAGGCAGGCTGATGAATGTCTTTTCAGAAAGCAGATGTTGAAGGTAATGTGCTATGGTTATCACTACCCTTATGGATAAGAACAGCAAAACAGAAACAGAAGAAATAATTTTAAATAAACAGTTTTCAGTGAAAAAGGGAGAAAAAAAGGAGGTCTAGTGAGGCAGTTTTATATCTCAGTATCACTAATAAGTTCTACTGCAACATACACAAAGAAATACTAAGACACAGTTTTTACTTGGAATGTAAGCATATAGTGTGTGAAATATTTGTGATACTAAAATTAATAGGAAGCATCAAGATCCATATTTCATACAGTGTACACAAAATAGGTTTTACATAACACACCCTATGACCAAATGTGCTTGTGAATGTTGCAGCATTCATGGTGGATCCTTGCTTCAATACTGTATTAACTTCACGGTTTTATCCCGTATTTGTAAAACACCATACAGTTCACCATTACCACTTTGTGTACTCTTACAAATTTGATTAAAATCTAGACAAAGATGACAAACATCAAAGAAATAAACAGAATGGAGCAGGTAGCACAAGAGGGAGGATGAAGGGGCATAGAAACAAGGAAACTGGGCTTAACATTATTTCTCCTGCTTTATATGCTGATAAGGTGATTGACTGACCCAAAAGCTGGAAAACTACAGTTGGTTGATGAAAAGAGGCAATAATTAAGGAGTATCTATGTCCCTTTACTCAGGAAGGGGACAAAGAATGTGTTTCATTGTCATACACAATGTCACATCTTTTCAAATAATATTTATTGCAACATTTTCATCAGCATTTGTACCATTTTTTGTTGGCTCCAGCCTTTATTTCTCTCAGAACCTACCTTGTGTTACTATTCCAATGTAGCTTCTAAAGTCTTACAATCCCTCATATGCTCTGGTCCTTGAACATTATTATGCTTCTGTTGCCACATTCTTTCAGTACATGTAGGTGCAGCATTGTTCATCCTTATGTACCATTGCAGCACCTCTGAAAACCTTTAATGAAATTTTAGGAAAAAAAAATCTGATTAAGAAATACAGAAAATTTGCTTTTTATCAAACATAGTTTAGCTAGTGGATGATTTAAATATATAAGATATTATTACCTGTATGAGAAAATGTTTATCTTACCATTTAATATGTGTGTTCTCATCCAATTAAAATTTCCAAATTACAAAGCAGAAGACTCTGCTGCTGGTCATTAATGATTTGCCTGTTATTAAGTGAAATACTGATGCCCCATTCACTAGATTACACAGGTGCAACTTCAGTGGCAATTTTGCCTGCACAAATGACTTATATGTTTTGACATTATTGTATATTTTGCCTTTATACCCACGGCTGAATGAAAGGCAGGAAAGGGCCCTGACAACTCCCTGCTCTGGAGCATACAAACAGATTGAGAAGTGTATCATCTGCTCATGTTACTGCAGCAGCCTTCCCTTTGTTGTCAAACTCAACTCGGATTCATTCCAAAATATCCAAGTCCAAACCTAATTTCTGGCAGGACCTGCAGGATCAAATATGTCTCCTTGGCATTCATTTGCTGCCAGAAAGCCTCAAAAGGACAAGGAATGACAGCCAAACTGATTATCAGTTTCAGCGAGTGAAGGTCAATAAGTGTAACATCTGCCTTGCTGGTGCTTGCCTACATATTCATGCGCAACTTTCTGCTCATCCAGAGGTCACAAAAACTCACAGAATGAACAAGATCCCACTGGAACCCTCTGTTTCCACAGACATGCAGACAGATTTTTTTTTTTTTTTACTCATTCAGTAAGATTTTTTTTTTTTTGAGTGACTTAAGGAGGTACATGGGTCAAAATTACTCTGGATTTTTTTTTTTTTTTTAATTTGATGGTGCAAAGACAGGGAGGAGGAGAATGGCAAGCATGGCGTAGGAATATTTCTTCTACCTTTTACAGCACATGCTGATTCGCTGAGACAAGAAAAATTCCTATTATTTCCATAGTACCTTTCCTATGGAAAAAAAAAAAAAAAAAAGAAAAATAAAAAGAAAAAAAAAGCTATTTCAAGCATTTCAGATCATCATGACATATAAATTAACATAGCTCTGTCAGGGATTAACACTGAATACTGTCCCTCTATGTGTATAAGAAACAAAACTCCCAAATGCCAGTTATAAGCCATACAAGTGAATAAGTAGTTCCTACAACAAATCTCAAATGCTGTGGAAAGTGCACTGCTTCCTCTACCATGATATAGAAGAATGACCTAGTCCCACCATGAAGGACTTAAAAATAAATGCTTTTGGAATGCAGTTTTTTAAGTTTTACCACATATTGTACTACTTTAATGAGTCCACGCCTAAATTTTACAACTTGAAAAGGTAATTTTGAGTTCAGAGTCCAAATACAAATGAGTTTCAGAACACATTTTACAGAGGTCAGGCAATTTTCTCTGGAAATCTGGAAAAATGGGATACAGTAGATATTAGATAATTTATAGCAAAAAGAAACAGAAACAAACCTGGATATTTCTTCAGCTGATACCCATTAGATTTATGTTTTGATTATTTTGGTTTCAAAACCTGTTTTCATAGTTTGGGACCATATTCCTGGAGTTTGCTAAGGAATATTTCCTTTCATAAACTATACAGAAATCATTCAATGCATCGGTACATTCAACACTCCTTAAATTAGTTTTCACAATATAACAGCC
Organism: Athene cunicularia; assembly: GCF_003259725.1. NCBI lineage: Eukaryota > Metazoa > Chordata > Aves > Strigiformes > Strigidae > Athene > Athene cunicularia. Next base: position 108,972,289 of record NW_020799091.1, on the reverse strand, counting down.
CAGACATGCATTTCCACAAGCAGGCAGTGCAGCCAAAGTAGCCAAGTTAGTACTGGTCTGTGTTGGGTACTTTTTGTACCACGTTGCTGGAAAGTGGCTGTGTATTTTTGCACAGCATCCTCAGACCCCAACGTTGACAGGCAGCCCTTCAACACCATGAAAGATGATTGCTGCCAAAACCCGGAAAGACTACAGACTTCTAACGATAAATAGTTTTTCTAATAGCCTTTCTCTTTCTTGAATTATCATCACGTGTTCTCATTCCACTTCACACTTTCTCAGTATTATTGCTAAACAGCAAAATCAGGGGAGAACTTTGATCATCAACACAGGAAATAAAATGCTTTAGGTTCTTAATGAAGACTCTAAAAGAAATAAGACAAAATCTTATGTTTGTTAAACAAAACTGAACACTTAACAGCTAGAAAATTTTCATACTTGAATTTGACAGAGGGAAAAACAGGACTACATCTAAGGCAACTAGAATATTACAAAAACATCCTGTGAAAGGCATAAGCAAAAGAAGACATTAGTAGTTGTGTAAGGTGACTCCGATAGACAGGTTGGAAAAATCAGTTTCATAGACATGGGTGTAGCTTAATTTGAGATGTGCCTGACGAACCACACAAAAAAGTTAAATTCCCTTTCTCAGTCAAATTGTATATTCTTGCAAGTTGATATTTCCTATTTTTGTATTATATTAGCTAAACAGAACCAAAAGACATCAAGGTGAGACATAAGGATAAGGTCACCTCTCTTTTTGCTGTAGGCATAGCACAAAAAGCATAGTAAGAGATATTCTTTCCTTGAAGTCAGTGTGCAAAACAGGATAATTTTTCTTACTTACCTAATATAATTTCTCACATATAACATATAGCTTGTGAATGCTCTGAGAATTAAATGATGAACTTTATTCTTTAAGCAGGTGTAGCTTTCCACTCACGAGGTCCTTAATGCACTCCGCAAAGTTTCATGAAAACTTTAATTCCAAGGGAAGATATTTTTCTTCTTCATTTACAGTAAATTACTTGAATGGCATGTTCCTTTAATCAAATAAATTAATGAGCAGCTTTAATTAATTAGCAAATACTAAGTGTTTGTTATTAATGATCATTCTCTTGTCATTGTCCTGGATTATACTGTGTGTTTATTAGAGCAAAAAATAATGAAAGCCATGATTAATAGTTATGTTTATTGTGGTAAATTCTAATTAATCTATAGATAGTGTGGTCCACTGTTGTAACTGCTTAAAAAAACACAGCATAAGAGAAAGATATATAATGTAAATAAACTGCAGAATGTAATTGCAGGAGCCATCATGGCTCCACAGTATTTCCGGAATACTCCATTTCGCTAGGATTGCACATCTGGAAAAGCAACAAAAGAAGAAAGGTTGATTACATCAGATGAAGAGAGAGGAGGGGAGAAAGAAAAATATTAAGTAGAGCTGGAGAACAAAGACAGGTGAAAGGAAAGCAGGAGAAACAGTTGCAAGAAGCAGAAAAATCTTACACAACAGAAGAAAATGTCCAAAAGCTGTTTATCGCTCCATCTTCTAGTTGACACCTATATCCTTATAGCTGATTAACTTCACTTCTGTCTGATGAATTCTGCTTATTCTTAATCCAAATATCGTGGGGTTTGGGGGCTGGAAGTGAATTTTCATAAAAAGTCCACATGAGATTTAAGCGTGGAGGAGGGAAGATCTTACAGATGGCCCATTTCGATAGCCATTTCTGAGACGGGGAAAATGTAGCTTTGACTTGATTCCCCTTCACCCACTTTGTTGTGTGCACAAGCACATTCTAGCTTAGGTTGACAGCTGACCTGCTAGAGACCAAAGACAGTCTTCAGCTTAATCACAGGCACAGATAACAGAGCTGGACAGAGAGCAGGCTGAACATTTTTTACTGAAAAATTAATTATATGGAAAAGGGCTTCTCCACCAATTTCTTACAGTGAAAAAAATTGCTTTTAACAAGCCTCTTAAAAGATAATAATTTTATATCAGTGATAATCCATTGGAAAAAAGGCATTTTATCGATTTTCATATAAATCTTAATTTTTCAATATTGCGGGAAAAGTGTAACTTCTGAGTAACATGAGTAAAGGCATGGAAGATGTGCTCTGGAGCAATGGTCCATTGAAAAATGAAAAAGTAGATGAGCTCAATACTGTATTATATAAGAAAGCACTCTCCATCACTGACTGAGAGAAACTGAACAGTCATAGCCATTCGCCAACTTTCGAAAAACTGTTCACTTCCAGTATTTGAAATTAGATTAAGCTTTCTTTCCAGAATTATAACTTCAGGGACCAATCACTACATACATCAGCTTTGGGCCAGGTATGTCTGTCAGCATGATGTCTGCCAAGCAAAACCCCAAGTTTTATTTGAGTACATTTTTTGTTCTAATACACAAGACCCTCGCTCACACACTTAACTTCAAACATTTCAGAGGAGCTGGGGAGGTTACTGCAAGTTAACAGGTAACTCATGACCAGTGTAGGAGATGACATGGGAATGGGGCCACACATCAGATAACCATATGCTATATACTCTTAGGAAATGTGTTTGGGTTTCAGGTTCATTTCACTGAGTAACATTTTCAGAAATATAGTGTGATTTTGCTCATAAGTTAACATGCGGCAAAAAATATACTTTCAGCTAAATAATATATAAGGAAAAATGACTCTAAGCTAAACATCCTATTAAATCTAACAGTCTTTAGTTGAGTCATTTATATGCAGTGCATGAGGTCAAACAATATACTTTTTTATGGTTAATTACAACTTTTGAAGGAAGCTAAAAGGCCTTCATGTTGTGTGTCTCCTAATAATTACCAGTAATGTGATTAAATTCATGTTTAATGCTTATCTAAATTAGCTCATTAGCTTGTATGGATGTTTGAAAACCTCCAAAGACTGAAAAATATTCAGCTTTCATTATGGTCCCGATACTGATCTCACAGGCTCTGGCTACCATATTCATTACTCTCTGTATACACAGTACTGTATGGAGCATCACTTGTTTCAAACCAATTATTATGCAAATCCCAAGATCTTCTTGCTTGCCACTCCCCAGTGACTATGAAATCTTGTTTGGCTTAAATAATCATTTGGGAGTCATTTACACTGTGAATGAATATCACAGATTTTGTATCGTAAGGAACTATATTTGCTTTCATCAAAGAGTAACAGGAAATAGCAAACATCAATCAAAACAAGTTTCCCTGCAACTAAATTCTGCTGCCTTGATACTTTTTTTTTTTTTTTCTGGAGTATACGTTACTAGATGAAAATAACAGACTGGTCTAGTTAGTCTTGTTTATGCTGCCTATTTTTTGTATACTGAGAAGCTTCTTATCATGGACTGAATTCAGTGACATTAATCAGAGAGGTAAGTGCATCTAAGGACTACATAACCTCATTGCTATTCCTTCCCCCTAAAGAGAGTATAAGAAAACAACAAAAGAGAAGTACTTTCTGGATCAATAGGTATATAAAAAAAATAAATTGATAAAACAACTGATGTCTTGTAAAACCATAGCAGTTGTATAATTACATATCAATATATTATAAAACTGGGTTTTTTTCAAAGATATGCAATTATATAACTTTAAAATTATTAGATATATACAGAAAGTATTGATTTTCTTTTCTCTATTTCTTTTAAAGTATTTTTTTTTTTTTTATTCTGCATGACTCTGAAGAAAATCTGAATTTTATTCTGAACTTTCATGGGATCAAAGTTAAATCTGTATATGAAATCCAGTCTTTAGACTAAAAACTCTTTAGTCTCTTTAGAACAGCTTTTTAAAGCATAGCTTTATCATTATACACTATTTGTCAACATATTATAATATTTTTCTTTTTTTTAAATTACATTTAGTATCATGCATGTTGTTACTCTATTTCTTGGAATACTATGTACTGTATTAAAAAAAAAGGAAAAAAAAAACAACTTCAAGGCATTCATTAAAACCACAAATTAAGATATAATTAAGCAGATTCCTGCTGGCAAAGCATTATGACAAATTAATAGAGGAAAGCTTTTTGCTCTAACTTCTCCACAGTCAGGAAAACATTAACTGTATTAATAGTGCTACATTAAAATATCTAGCTGCAAAAATTTTTCATCAGAATTGCTGACACATGAGTTTGTGTTTAGATAAGCCTCCAAACTTTCAGATGCATGTTGCATTTGTTCATTCTCCTCTCTAGCTATTTCTAAGAAATACTTATTTCATGAAGTAAAAAAGAATAGCTAAATCTCTTCTTTACTATCATTGGTTTCCACATCAATAATTTTTCTTCAGAATAGATGTTGTAGGTTGCACTGTATTTAATAGCCTGAACCATTTCAGAGCCACAATACAAAAGAAAATCCCCCAAAAACTGTAGCCAAAGCAGATTCTGTTGTCTAGTACCTATTATCCTTCCAGCCATTATGAGTCAAACATGACCCATAATCATGAAAAAATAAAACATCAACCAATATTACTCTTCCATCTGACGGAGGTAATTTGTCTTCAGTATCTGTAAATTTCTAAGCCAGAATCATTCCCCATCTATGATAAACCCTTTCACAAGTGGTCATCAAAACCAAGGCTTCCTGTGTAGGTCACTAGCACTGGAGGCAACTGAGAATGCCCTGCCTTTGGCAATCAGAAGCAGCCTCTTATGCTTCTTTGAAACACTTCAATTGCAGTGGTTGCTTCAAGAATTGGTGGAATTCACATCAATATCTTCTTGTTCCCACCCTTCAACGTAGAATTTTATAAAATAAAAAGACTGGAATCTTGTGGTATTTACCTGGAAAGAATAATTTCTATTTTTCTCAGTAAAACATTCTCGAGCATTTTAACATTCATGGGACCCAAAGCTTTCCCTGAGGATAGCAGTCCATCTGTATTTTATTTCCAGGTTAAATTTTCATTGCAAGCAGCTAGGTTATGCCCTCTTTTTGCTACCTGTTCAATACAATCATTTATAAATTAGAAATAGTGTATGGATGTTATCCTTCAAATAAATTATTCTGAACCATTCCATTTGTATGGTTATGCAGTCAGGAAAACGTGTGAATAAAAATAATGTATTCTAAACAGGGTGTAAAGTATATTACTCTGACTCAAGCTTGCATTTGTATTTGGATGGAATCATCAAATCATAGAATACTTTGGGCTGGAACAGACCTTTAAAGGCCATTTTGTCCAAACCCCCCTGCAATGAGTCAGGACATCTTCAACTAGATCAGATTGCTCAGAGCTCCAGCCAATCTGACCTTGAATGTTTCCAGGGAGGGGGCATCTACAACCTCTCTGGGCAACCTGTTCCTGTGTTTCAACCATCCTCATCATAAACATTTTTTTCCTGATATCTAGTCTAAATCCACCCTCTTTTAGTTTAAAACCATTATCCCTTGTCCTATTGCAACAGGCCCTACTAAAAAGTTTGTCCTCTTTATTATAAACCCCTATAAGTATTGAAAGTTTGCAATAAGGTCTCCCTGGAGCCATCTCTTCCCCAGGCTGAACAACTCCAACTCTTTCAGCCTGTCCTCATAAGACAGGCTCCAGTCCCCTGATCATCTTCATGGCCTCCTCTGGACTCACTCCAAACAGGTCCACATCCTTCTTAGGCTGAGGTGCCCAGAGCTGAACAAAGTACTCCAGGTAGAGTCTCATGAGGGTGGAGTAGAGGGAGAGAATCATCTCCCTTGATCTGCTAGCCACGCTTTTGATGCAGCCCGGGATACAGTTGGAAACCCCTTCATTAGTCAACCTTCATAACAGCATACAAAGCTTTACGGCCCCATAGCCCCATCTCCACCTGGAGCTTTCTGTCTGCACTGGCCTCCTGCCATCAGGGATGCTTGCCCTGGAGACTCCTCATGCTGCAGGGACTGGGCAGCTCCCCAGTGCTGTTACTTTCTCTGGCTCAACAAGCAACAGACTGGAGGCTCCTGCTATCTCCCTCTTTCCTCCCTGTCTTTGAGATAAGAAGCTCAGCTGATGCCGTCACTCGCCGAGGCCCTGCTTGTGCATGCACACCTAAACACATTGCAACAGTGAGGCTCTGCAGACATCCTGATTACCAGTTTATCCATGCACAGCAGCTGAGGTCTCTGGAAATCAGGGACTCGCCTTCCTCCTTGACCTGCCTTCAATCCAGCCCCAAATCCCATTTCTCAGCCTGAATCCTCCATTAGTTTTTTGGGCCAGGTAATCAGGTACCAAAGTAAGCATGATCACACATACAGCTTTTCTGTTAGAAAAGACCAACAAAATATTTTGTAGGTTTAAGAAAAAATTCAGCTACAGCCAGATAGCTAGTTTTTCATTTATCCACCATAGCACTGTTTAGAAAGTATTGTTTGGCTTCTCCTTGGCTGAAGTACATATATCATGGTGCCTGGGAGACTACTCCTTGGTTGGTGTGAGTGAAGGAAGTTGGTAATTACATATATTGGGAAGCCTACTTGGACTGAGCATGGCATACAGGGAGTGACAAGCATAAGAGAGGCTCAGTACGTGTTGTGACATACCAACGAAGTACACGGAGACACAGCTTAACATTATAATAGAGAAACCCAAAATCTTTGCATTAATTTTAGCAAGTTGACACAAAAAAAAAAAAAAAAAAAAAAAAAAAAAAAAAAAAAAAAAAAAAAAAAAAAAAAGGATTTGTGTCTATTTGAAATGCTTTTCTCCCTAAGAACCATATAAATGCAATATTATAATTTTAAGAAATCTTTAGATTGTGAGAATCGTGAATCTTAATTTCTTGCCTTTGAAAATAAAACACTTTTTGAAAAACTAGTTTTTAGATAGATTATAACTTAATAATTCAAAAGTCTCAATGATTTTTACCTTTAAATATAAATACTTATTTCAAAAAGTTCTTAATAATCTTTTCTGAAAAAGTATTTATTTTACATGCTGGTAACATAAAATTGGCTGGTTTGACTTCCTTATTTATAAAATACTTTACTTTGATTGCCAAAACACAACTGTAAGGAAATAACGTTATAAAGGCCAACTCCTCTAGTTAGTTTTCAATTCTATCAGCGTTAATGTAAGGACCATTTGTGCTGAACTGCCAGAGAACACATCAAAGAACGTTTCCTGCTGTTACCAGCAAGAATATCTGTCCTACTGCTGTACTGGAGCCTGGAGTTTACCTATTGTATTGAATATCTTGTTTTCCCTTTTAAAGCTTAATCACTTACTATACACTTTCACTGCAAAACAAGACCTTAGGCTCATCTTTCACTAATGAATATGCAGTGATTCATAAATTTTTTTTTTTTCTAACGATGTGCAGTAAGTACATACTTGTTAACAGCAGAGAAAGGTTTAAATATGACTGAAAGTAACATTTTCATGTGGTACTATCTTTTTTAAAATGTCAGAAATGCAGCTGCAGCTAATGCCGCAGTTACCTATTTTATTACAGGAGATAAATGTATATTTTATGCAAATAAGCAGATTTTGGGGGGAAACATGAATTTTTTATCTAAATCACAGGCAAGTAAATGCCAAGAAAAGAGTTGAATCATATATGAAAGAATATATAGAACATTTAAGCATATAAGATCAACTTAAGTTTGGACCATTAAACATCTGTAATGTATACATTTTTCTAAATATATGAAAGTTAAGGAAAATATTTACACCTTTCTGTAAAAAGGGTTTTGGTATAGCTGACAAAATCATTAAGAAAAATGTTTGCTGTTTTAACTACTTCCGCTTCTGCAAATATGATTCTAGAAGAAAACAAGAGAATTCAGAAATGTCACACTATATCTGTGTAGCTAGTGGCTATTTGGCTCTGATCTGGCATGCATTAACAGATCTGAAATATGTGCAGCTATTCATTTGCAATTCAAAATGTCTGCATAACAATATCACTCTATAAGAAATACAATCTATTTTAATAAACTATCATTCCATAATGACTTGGATAGTTTAGGAGTGTTGATTACTGAAGCCTTCTGTCTAAAAAAAAAAATCAAATTGTGATAATTAACCATTTACAGAAACTGTAAGACACTCTGTGTGTGTGTGAGTACTTCTTCTAGCCCTTCTTTAGCAGTAAGAGGAATCAATGTTTTCATTTACTCATCATCAGGGGTAGGACATGTACTAGCAATTCCCATTACCTTAGTACAATTCATTCATGTGTCTATATGAGTAACATCCTGCACAACAACCACACCAATAACAGATGTGCAAAACAAAAAAAGAAGCCAATCTGCTATGGTAACTTTAGGAGTAGTCATTTTGTCTGCTTTGACTCTTAGGATCTCACTAGGTTTTCTTTCTGATTTTCAAAATAAGTAATGGGATCTTCGGCTGAGAAAGAGCACCTGCTTCATTGCATTGTACACTCCAAAATATTCAAAATACATGCCTATATAAAAGACTACAGGCAAGTGCTGTCTAGCCATGTATCTGAAATACAGACACAAGTATTTTCTTTTCCATTTGTAGAAGAGAAAGTGCCACAATCTTTCAGTGCACTTTATATGTTATCCTGCCACAAAGGGACAACCTGCTGGGATTAATTGGAAATGCATAGGAAGGCTGCCTCAGCCTCCTAGCACTGCTGAGCCTGTCGTCCTAATGCTAGCAAATCTGGAGCTGCTACCATCCATCCTCCATACTTAGAAAGGAAAAGATACACTTTGGACGCTCATACCACGGTATGAAAAAGAAATAGCAGAAATAAGAAAAATACTAGTTTCTTCAAACTTGTGAGGTTGTTACTTTTTTCCTAGGTAATACCATTCTGTGTAGCTGAAACATGATAAATTGAATAAAAAGGAAACTGTGATATTTACTGAAGATTTTCTTAAGTTATTTGCGCCAAAGCATTTGAGAAATTAATATCCTAATACAAGATACACTAACAGCCTCATTTGCAAGAGCTGCTTTATGATAAGTTTTTAGCTAAATGCTCCAGAGTCTTTTGGATGAGAAGAGGGAAAAGTGGTGGTCCATACTTTAAAGGAAGCAAACAAAAAAAAAAAAAAAGAGGGGGGATTAGGACGGGAACTATTAGAAGAGATATAGGATTGGCATCTGATGTGAAAAAATAAGAGCTAACTCAGAAAAGGTCCATGGATCTAGTAAATACAGGAAACTGGGGAAAAAAAAAAAAAAAAAAAAAAAAGTTGAGAAAGCATAAAATTAGATTCATGTGTGAAGGATATTCAAACACTCAAACAAGGACCTAGGCCAGGAAAAAAGGGAGAAAAATATTAGCCTATCAAGACAAGGAAACGAGGTTCAAAAATCTTGAACAAAGGATTGAGATGAAGAACCTTAGATGAAAGAGTACAAGCTGAAGAGCACAAACAGGGGCCTTTTCATGTGCTGATCGTGAACATGGGGCTTTAGAAGAATTGGTAGTGGAGGGGAGAGTTGGCTGTACTGTGAAGCCAGCAGGAAAGTGGTGGAAACGGGAGGTGGCTGGAATAGGCAGACACACAAGCAAGTCTCATTGAGCAAGGACAACAGAAGTTGTTGATCACAACGGCACAGTCCATTCAAGTGCTTGGAATGAAATCCTGGACTCCCCACATACATCTGAATTGCTACATTGAGGATCTGTTTCTAGTTCCTAGGTTCATGTGTGTAATCCAGATCCATCCCAGCCAGCCATGGACAAAAGTAGTATGGAGAAGAAAACCAGTGTGTATGGATGTGTCAGAAGCCCCGGCATGCGCACCACAGTACTGGACAGCACAGGGACCACTGCCATGGGTGCACCAAGGAGAGAAGCAGCCCTGCCTCAGCTTCCTGGCATGGAGAGCCTAAGTGAATACAGGATCCTGTGCAAAATCAGCACAGAGCATTCCTGAAAGAAAATTTACATAAAAGGGAACAGGAGTGTAAAAATTACACATATACTTAGCCATGCAATTTCCTATGGAATACATTTTAACTTTATTATAAGATTAGAAATGTGCTACCATGAGAACATCTGCTTAAGATGTTTCAAAGTGATGCTTACTGTAGCATTTGCCTAAAGCTATCAGCAAATATTTATAAAATGCACCAGCTGAGTATGTCCAAGTATACCAGTAACAGTTTGCATGCAAAATGGTGAGCTGCTACTGCTATTAATTACCCTGTTAAATCTGGGAACAACCACTGTATAATAGCTTTAGTATGTTCCAGCCATGCAGGTGACCTATGAGATGTCATTTATTGGTTTGAATGAACTTCCCTCCTCTTTCCTCACTATTTGTGATAACTGAACTGTTCCAGCCCTGATCATTTCCCCAGCACACCTTCCTTCTTCAGCTATTATTGCTTCTTTTATTGTTCTCCAGTTTGGGGTTTTTTTTTTTCCTCAGTAGGTTATTCTGAGCAGTTATGTCGTGTCATAGGCAGAGCGTTAGCTATCATATACGACTTGTTAAGAAATGTACATGAACCCCACAGATTCTATCAGAATTATTCAGTTGCAGAGACCTACAGTCTGAATCATCACAAAGTCTAATTTAAACAAAGCGGAAAAAAAAAGCGTATAAAGAAGCAATAACTGTAATATATTATCAAAGGGTGATCTTCCTTATTGCTATCAACAGTTACAGTCTGATGTAATAAATACCAAAATTAACATGGAATGAAAGCTTTTTCTTTTATTTTTGATAATGCTGAAGTAATAAGTTTTGATTGTTAATTTTGTTTAATTTTATAACCAGGATTCCAATTAAATATTTTGTTTCTCATAGCAATATAATAACAAACATTTTTTTTATATATATTATTGACACATGGTCTCTTAAAAAAAAAAAAAAAAAAAAATTCCACTTCTCTTCCATCAACGTTCTCATTTTTTCATCACATTTTACCTGCTTCTAGTCAGAATTTGAGTATTTTTCCCTTCCCTTCTTATTGAAAGTCAGGGATGACCCAGGGATAGAAACAAGTGCCCACAGTTCTCTCTGATTTCAGCTATTATAAAAAATAGTCTTTCACAGGGAAAAACTCAACTGGCTATTTTTGGTCAACTTAAATCTACTGTCAGCTTTCTAACTACTGTAAATGGCATACATCAAAGCAAAGAGGGTATTTAATGTAAGAATGATCACAGTCATTAGCCACATTAGCCACAAAAAAAAAAAAAAAAAAAAAAGTTAAAAGGTGTTACAAAGCAAATATATATAACATGTACTGAATCTTTGAGTGAGACAAGTGTTACAGTCATGAAGGAAGGTTCCCACACACAAGACTATGGTCATAGTCAGCTCAGTAAGTAAGGTCAGATTTTTATAGTCTCCAGACTTTACAAGCTATAGAAAACTTGGGCCTTCCACTTATACAACATCACTGGGCTGGATACACATATGCTTCAGAGCACCAGGATACAAGCCTACTAATATGCCTTTCTCCCTAACTCTAAACACAATGCTCTATCAATCATGTCAAATTGGTCAAAATACTCCTTTAAAACTACTACCTTATAAAGTATTTTCTCTAAGTTTCTATCTAACCAGATTCATGCAATAAGGTTTTAAAATTTTTAACCTCATCTTGTGATTTTCCTGTGCTTAGTATTAATGATTTTCGAAGTATAGGTTCCAGGGAACTGAGATTCAAGCAAATGGTAGATGAGATTAATTTCTATCCTAGGGTACAGAAGTAAAAGCCAAACTGTTTTCCTATGTTAATCAAGCTGTCTGTAAACTTTGTCTTCAAAATTTTTCAAACTGTCTTCAAATTTTTTGGAGAAGGATAAAGAAAACTTTGCCTATCTAAAAAAAACGTTATCCACAGGTGAGCATTCCAGTTCCTTTACCTCCTATACAATACTTTTTAAATTCTCAGTAGTACAGTCATTTGATAAGCAAGAATTGTTTCTATACTTAGAAACTTTCATGACGTAAAGGGAACTGTGTTGCATAATTTAATACTAGAACAAGAAATGGGAAATATTTCACCATAATTATAATCAATAAGATTAACTATATTAGCCTACTATGTACACTTGTGTTTTAAAATATTCAAAACTGTTCATTTGGAAAAGAAAGGCTAATACATTTGAGGCAGAAATTGGCTAATAAAAGAAAGAATCATAAGTCTATAAAAACACCTCTGACCCCCAAAATAGGAGGAGATAAGAAAAAAAACCCATCTTTTAATAATGTGGTTTAATGATTCAGGTTATCTACTACACTTTCCTCTGCATATTCACTATTTCAAACTGGTTATTTTTCTATTCAGTAAGTGTTGAAGCATGATATAACTTCTAGACTTTCCCTATTATTTCATTTTATTACAAGAAGTCAGAGTGGATAGTTATTGAAGATTCTGATCATCATTCTATTTGCAAAGATTCTGACTTCATCAAGTTGTTAATTTTCTTTATTAGAAAATATAAGAAAAGAATGAGCAAGATCATAGATTTTGCTGATCAGGGATTTTTTTTTTTTTTTTTTTACTTTATATTTTCTCCATCTAAATGCATTTTTAAAACATATTTTTTCATTAAAAACTTCTAATTAGTTAATTTTCTATTATTATGTTCATTTCTTTACCAATTATTAATAAAATTTTTGAAGTTACTTTCATCTAGACACCGTAAATACATTAACCATTTTCAGGAGAATATAAAGCATTTCATTAAGTTTAAGTCTGCAAGAAAGTTACTTGATCAGAATTAAAAAACCCTAAGTCTGGAAGAACTCTTTTTAAACTCTATCTGAAAAAAATGCAATCAAAAGCACCCTTATTTCTTACCAGCGTCTGACTTTGCTGCTGAATAGACTTCTGATTTCACTGAGTCATTGAAGCAGAATATTCACCTATGTAGAGAACATTTGTTTCCATGAGTAATCTTGTTTAATTCCTTACACAAGTTCTATCTTGTATGTTAACCTCAAGATAAACTTTAGGCCAAGATGTTCATAGATATCTAAATCAATGGATCAAAGACTTGACTTTATTTATTATTCACCTGGAAAGAAGAAAGTCAATGCAGGTATAGCATTTGCACACACACAAAAAGAGATATTTTGATGGTGATCACAGCAGATAAACAGTACTGTGTGGGAAAGAAGAATAGACATCTGAAAATTAAAAAAAATGAGCACAAATTACATAGAGATGCAGAAGTATTATCAGAATACATTACTGGTCATAAAGAATATGGCAGATTTTTGTTTTTATTATAAATAAACTTTTTTTAAAAAGTGTTTTAATGACAGCTGCAGGTGTATTTTAAGGCAGCTTCTCTATTACAAAGCGGTTCTGTAATAGTTATAGTTGTAGTACTGGTCATAAAGGTTTATCAGCGTACTTATAAACAGGAAACTCCGTCCATGGTCCAAGATATTTGCTCCCCATTTGTTTACAACAGTATCTTCATTATACTTCATTATGCGTGCATAAGATTGAGATACCCAACATAACAAGAAGGTACAACTCAGAAGATGACACATCACCAATCATTACTGTGTTATGAATTAAATACATTACCTTTAAAATAATATCCTTATGAATATGAGTAGAGTCATTTAAAAGCAGTTAGTCAAACATTTCATTTCAAAAAAACCTCTCAACAGGAAAAGGTTTCATTCTCTATCATATTTCTCAGTCTACTTTATTATCCCAAGACAGAGGGGCCATATAATTAAATTAACTGTGACTTTGCAACTAATTTTCAGATTTTAAAAGACCATATGCTACCTTTCATGGGACATTTAATCTGTACATTTATTAAAAACTTTGACCCCGCAAGTATTTTTCTCAGTTCAATTAAAAATCTATTATCATATTAGTCCATGCGTCAGTGTCATATAATCATCACTACTCAACACAAGGCAGACCTAATGGAGGATAGCAGAGTAAACCTTAGCTTTAATTTTAATAACACAGTATGAAGCCTTTGTAGTGAAAACACTTTCCACTTTCATTTTTGAAAGTACATTTCAAATGTTTATCATTATTTTCATCTTTCTGAGCACGTACCTGTTCCATACCTTTATTGGTGAGCACCAAAGCTTCACAAGCCTGTAAGAAAACACAGGTCAAATGTTTGAAGCTGGACATTATGTTTGACTACAGGGAAAATGTGGGTGAATGCTCCCATACATGTGTATATCACCAGTTTGATTTGGTTCTTGGTTTAATCTGCCACTTTCAAACTGTCCAGAGGCTGACTGTACTGAGTTTGATACTGTCTCCCTATGTGCCCATCTTCCATGTCATTGCTCCATGCCCCTGTGCAAGAACAACATACACTGTGTCATGATATAACAAGATAAATGTGGGTCTGTGAAGCAGCCCTCTTCTTATTCAAGACATATGGCAGTATTAACAATAAAACTACTGAAAAATACGGTCCTGGGCAACTAGAAGATCTCTGTGAAGTCAGTCACAACTCAAATAATTTTTTCTTGGATCTGTTTTCAAGTAGGTCTTATATACAAATATTATGGTAATATGATATTGCACAACCACTTCATTTTGAAAAGATTAAATCAGCCTGTCCAGAGACCAGGGATGTCAACCCAATAAAGGGTGTAATTTTTGCCAATAGGTGTATATTATGCCTCACAGTGTCAGACTTCTACAGATGTGGGGCAAAGAAAGACGTGTACACAAAGAGGGGAGAGAAAGGAGCTCCAGCTGAAGCTTCCAGCCCAGGACAAATGCATAGGTCTGATGAAGGCTGCACTTCCCAATGTACTTGCAGGGGACAGAAAAGAGGTCAAGACTTATGGATATGCACTATGGGAGACTAGTAAGCCTTGACCATCCCCGGATCAGTTGCCAGATAATGCAGTGAGCGCGGAGCTTGTTGGTGCATGTTCATGGGTGACATTACAGAGGTCCTCATCTGAGTGAGCACAGACAAAGGTCAAGTTGGTCAAGCTATTCAGCAAGGATATCTCCTACTTGTTTCTTAAGAGGTCTAATGTTGAACCAGATTGATCAGAACTCACTGCTGGCAGTCCAAATGCATTGCAAGCATACCCCTGGGCAAAAGCTGTCAAGTTTAGAGACAGGTAATATTATGGAAAAATATATGGAAATACCCACATTTTTATTTTCTGAATACTTGTAGCCTGTGTTGCATTAGGTTTCAATTAATGAAGTTGACTGAGCCTTTTCTTTTTCTCTTTCATGATCATACCTTCAATTATATCCTCTCTTATTGTTGCATGTCATTATCAAACTTACTGCTCATTTATTAATTTTGTAATAATCTTTCTTCTTCCTCTTTCTCCTCACTTGTCATTAGTGTTTTCTTATACGTCCTTAATCATGCAAAGAGCAAATCTATAAGATCATTACCACCCTGCCTCCCTTCAAAAGACATTCCATTGGCCTGCTGCACACAGAAGTTTCAGACTCAACATTCCTTTTTTTGCCTCTATTTTCTTTTCACTTCAAGGGTCAAAAAAAAACCCAACAGCCTTGTAGCTTCACTGTTTGTATGTGCAATATCTCAATAGTCATCAGGAGAACCATGAATAAGTTTTTGTATTATGACAGGCTCTAAAACTTTCTGCTTTAATGTGTCAGACATAATCAAATGCAAGTAAAACAAAACAAAACAAACAAACAAAAAACAAAACAAAAAAAACAACCAAACACACACACACACCCCCCTTTTAAATTTCTATGATCTATCGTAAAACTACTACCCACATTTACATTTGGACAGTGAATGTTACTCAGGGTAAACCATACCATACCTGATATCTTTAATAATCTAGATAGCATTTGATGTGTGTAAAGAATTAGAGCACATGGACAGGGATTTGAATGCTCTGTGCACTTAGGGCAAAACACTATTTAAAGTGTTTCAAAAATAATAAACAGTGATCAGCTATGGTAATTTCCAGAACTACTACTGCATTGACTTTATGATTATTTCTAAGGAATTAATATGTACCTAAAAACATTTATTAGAGTACAGTTGTCCTATTGCCAGTTTGCATGAGACAATTCTTTACTGCCATTTTCTCTTCACTTTTCTTCAATAAATTTCCATGGATTGATGTAAAATAAGAAGTTTCTGCTGATTTGAAAGGTAACAAGAAACACGCTTCAAAGTCAAG
Organism: Athene cunicularia; assembly: GCF_003259725.1. Lineage (NCBI taxonomy): Eukaryota > Metazoa > Chordata > Aves > Strigiformes > Strigidae > Athene > Athene cunicularia. The sequence continues at coordinate 108,956,205 of NW_020799091.1, read as the reverse complement.
GTCTGTCACACTGCAGTATTTGTTAGTTCATAAAATCTATAGTTTCCACTCTTTAAAGCACTATACTAGAAGAAAGCAGAGTAGGGAAAGGGAAGGTTCTAGCTTCACCAATTTTGTCTTTGAGAACTCCATGAAAGACTACAGAAATATAGTGATTTCAAAACTGAATTGAACATTAACAGAAAACTAATCAGAAATAACTCCTGACAATTCAACATCAGCTGTACTATAAGGTGGATACCTCCTTGTGCTGCCCATGATGCAGTGGAGCTGCACCATTTTGTACCCGTGTGAAGAGGTACTATTGAAAATACAGTGAGATTTTTAATAAAAGCAGTTTTCTAATTTTCTGTTATGTTCAAACAAATATATTTGAAAGTGCATAGGAAATGTAAATTCTAGACAAGAGAAAAAACCCCAAGCAGGTACAGGGAGTACCTGTTAGAATTCAGAAGTGTATACAAAGCAAATGGATGGTAACAGCTTTCTAGAGATACTCTTCATAAGGTTTGAGTCCTGCTGTATATAAATATTTATAAAGTGACTGTTATGATAATTGTGCATCAGACTGAAAAGACAAATTTTAATAATTCAGATTGATAAAAACGGTATCAGAAAAAAACAATATCCAACAAGTGGAAAACTTTCACTCAGATTTTCTTCAGTTCACACTGCTAAACCCAAAAAGTCATAATTTACCAAAAGAATTTGCACAATACATTGACTACTTTTGCTTTTAATACAAACAAATAATATATGTAAGAAGCACAACTGCACCTTTTTGCAGTACATAGAATTTATATTTAGTACAGCAGTGCTATTCAGTGTTTCTAAATTAAAAGACTCCACAAAAAAACCCACTCAAAGCTATTCCAATGTCAGCATATATTAACTCTTACTTCCCTACAAAAGCCATAAAATTGTTGTTTCTAACAGCAGCCAGATTTCTGTTTACATTTTATGGGAAAAAAAAAAAAAAAAAAAAAAAAAAAAGAAGAAAAGAAAATCTGGTTTTAATTGCCCACTAAACTTTAATGCTTCTTGCTCTAATACTAATGGCAATGTCCAGGGTCCTGAAAGATAGATAAAACAATTTCTGTAAATTATATATATATATATAATATGTTGCAAAGCATTAGTAATATATAAATAATATATTCTAAACAATTTTATTGAGATAAATAGGATATTATTTAGGGAATAGTTGATAAATATTTCAATAGAATCTTCTTCATGAGATGTGCCCAGATTTAATATATAGAAAGTGCAACATAAAGTGTCAAATACTGATTTAATGTGTTCCAATCTAGTTGAAGAATATTTGTTTGGTCCCAATAACATGTCTTAAAGTAAACAGTGGAGTGACCTTACAGCTGCCTTACAAAGGATCAGTCAATGAAGATATCATGTCTTTGAAAGGGAAAATCAAATGCAGATGCAGAGGAAATTCTCTGGTATGAAAATTATCACTAATAGGTCACTGATATATACTGAAAAGAAAAAGTCAATGGAAGACAATTGGAGGCCACAAGGTAAGTCATTCTGAATTATTAGAAACAAAGAAAATATTAAAATAGATAGAGCAAAATTGGAAGGCAGGGAGAACAAAACCACATTTAGTCCTGGCAAGTATCTTCAGCCAGTGAGGAGACATTGCCAGCTGGCTATCAGCTGTAGATGGAAATATGTTCTAACAACTGTTCTGGGTTGTTTCATGGTGAAATAGTTTCCTCTCTCTTCTAAAAAGGTGCCTATCTTAGGATGAACCATATGTACACATCCACAAAAATCTATCCATTTTAGGGAAACTTACATTTTAGGAAGACTGGATAAAATGAAGGAAGCATCATGAATCCAGGAAATTACAGGCAGCCAGTGAAAACTATGTGCTTCAGCAAACTTACCAGCTCTCACTTAGGGGGTTTCCAGGGAGTTTCCAAAGCTTCTCACAGAATTTTACTGGAATATTAGTCAACACAATGAGCCGATTTCTAAACCTAAGCAAAGAGGAATGATTCCACATATGATATAAACAAGGACAACTATACTGTTTTCAACATGGTTTCCAGCTAGGTTTGTATTCGAGAAAAAAAAAAGATTACTTACTATTTTCAAACATGGTACATTCCTGGAAAAGTACGGGACTAAAAATTTGTAACTACTGAAGAATACTCAATAAAAATAAATAAGCGATAGTTACTTCATTATTTATAATTCTGCAAGTAGATAACTCAAGAATCTCTCATGAACTTTACCTTAAAATTGCATATGGTACACTCCATATTTACTTTTTTTAGGTGTTTCATACATCTCTAGACAATGTCATTCAAGAGAGATTTTCAAAAGCATAGAAATACCTATAAACACCCCTTTTTCTGGAGTTCATTGGAAGCATGTTATTTAAATCCTTTAGTGGGTTTGAGTATTTGTCCCTCACTTCAGGATTCAGATATCGTCAAAAAGTGTCATTCATTGGTAAAGCATCTTTGAATAATCAATATTTGAAATTATTCACCAGTGCATGCTCATTTCTATAACCGATAGACTGCTAAAAATTTATAATAACCAAACATGAAGATTTTCAAGGCAAACAGATAATTATTTACACATCTTAAATATTGATAAGAACTACTCATAAGCAAACAAAGGACTTAAATACCTCCCTACTATAATTCTCTACTTTTTCAAGACACTGGAGATTGCCAGGCTGAAGACCACCAGGCTCTATTTATTTGTAGGATTTGAAGTCATCATGGTGCTAAGTGCATGTAAGCTAAAATAGTCTTCACTTTTTGAAAAGTGTCTGAGCCGTACTTTCAAGGAGGCTCAACTTCTGTTTTGGCTTCAGGAAAAGCAGCTACTTATAAATGGACTTGGCACATAGAATGCTGAGCACTTAAGAAATTCTGACTAATTTGCAAACATTGAACGCTTCCAAACCTGCATGTGAATATTAAAAAGAAAATCTGATTTCCTGGTATAGATGAAAATGTCCACAGCTCCAGTTAAGGAAAGTTTTTGTGTGATTATGAGCTGATAATGTGTTCACTGGGTCACCTCTCTCCAACCATAGCCTCTGAAGAAGTTCTATTTCGGTCTCCCCTCAAATCTCCCTGCTTGTCATGTAGTTTCAGAAGCACCTTTGATATGAGCCACAGAACAATCTTAACAATTGTTGTTTCTTTTCCATAGCACCTGCTCAGAACTGCCCCTGCTTACTAAACTGAAAGAGGAAAGCATAAAAAGGGGGAAATATTGCCTGCCTCCTTGTCCAGTTATGGGATTCCCAGAACATAGTAAGAGTTCAATGAACTTTCCCTCTTCATGCAGGAGTGCTTACTGCTGTCTATAAAAATGAGATTTTTCAACTATAGAAAGAAAAAAAAAAAAAAAAGTCACAAATGAATGACCCACTTAAAAATTTCTGATCATTTGCCCCAACCCTTGATTACCCAAAGGGCTGAAGTAATGTGTTCTATTTTACAACCATCCTTGGAAAGCACAAAGAGGGAGGAAATATGTTATATTTTCCTTCCACTTTTCAGCATAAGCCTTTTCCAGAGGTTACACTAAATGAAGGTATAAAGTCTTGGATTCAACTGCTGTATGGTGCATGGCTCTTCCCTGTTGCAAGAAACTGCAAATGCTCTTCGCTCCCTTTGCAACACCCACTTTTGAGAAAAGGTGGAGAGCAGAATATGAAGAGGACAGATAATGAAGTTTGATCTACTCAGAAACAATATAAAAGGCTTTTGATATTTGCAAGATAACACACTCCTCTCACAGTGAGAGACTGTGAGGTTGAGCTTCTATCACAGCACAGATTTCAGAGCTTTTGAAAATAATAGACGGTTAGAGAAAAAGCTAGCAGAAATGGCTTTCTTCTGAATTTATACTTTTAATAAGGGTGTATGCTTGCAAAGGCTACAAAACACACTCCATTGATAGAAATGCCTCTGCAGGGCTAACACTTTCTGCATGATCTGTAGTTCTGACACACCTCTGCACTAGTATAGTCTTTCTTTTAATTTTATTTCCCCCCACTCCCTGACTGCTGACTCAGGAAGACATCACTACTTCAATTACATGCTGGAAATATTTTCAAGCTTCATCCCCTTCCCTCTACTGTGGTAAAAATAACAAAAAAAAAAAACCCAAACAAACAAAAACCAAACAAAAAAACAAACAAACACAAAACAAAACAAACTATTAAAAATGGAAGCTAAGATTATAATTTTTTACAGTAAGTCCAAGATGTTGGCCCTGGATATATTTACATTTTAAGCCTTAGTACAGACATGCCCTTCCCTACCCCCACCCACAATATATGTATGACTTTGTCATATGCTTCACTTGTGAGCAGGAAAGAAAATACCAGTCCTGCTAATGTGATATTATCCAAGCCATGCAAGATATTTATTTTTTATATAGCATTCATCCAACTTATCTCCACTTCCCAGGCAGTCCAGGATGCTATCAGCAATCTTCATAAGTCTTCCGTCTTAAAACAAAACTGTCTTTTTTCCTCCACTTTGTCTGTTTTTTTCAATACTTCTTTCTTGGACAATTTCCCAGGCTCATGTATTCTCTCTACATTGCTTCAGTTAATTACTTATATTTGATGGCCACCTCTGCGAGCCCTATTACTTATTGCCACTTGTGAACTGCTATAATGTAAGGTGTTTGTCACTTGCACCAAGGTCATAGCTAGCCCCGTTATCATTTGGTTGCATTCCCTATCTAGTAATATTGATGATGGTATAGTATGAAGTATTTTCAGCTCACGCTGACCCCATATGAACAAGTACCATGTATTCACCTTACATTACTTCTGCTGAGTAAGCCTTTAGTTCTCAGCAGTGCAGTGCTGCAAATGTTAACCGTAAGTCATCATGGTGAGCTGGGAAGCAACATAAAAATTCAGTTGCTGCAGCTTTTGTGGCTTGAAAGGTGACATTGGTCATTTTTTCCCCTAAGCTTTTGCTGCTTACTGCTAATCTTTTCTTTCTACTGGGCCTCGCAAGTGGGAGTAAAAAATAATGTTTCTCATTCTTTAATGACAAATGTAACACAAGATTTTTTTTCTTTTTTTTTTTAATTTAGAAGGATGTTGCTCACTTTTATATTCTGGTGATTTATCTTCTTACATTTTCAGGGTCCTGATTATCAGCATTTTACTTTGGTTTATTAATATTAACAGCTATAATAACAGTTCATAGTCAACAGTTTTGGACATTTGACTCGAGGTGAACTTTAATACTACCACCTGCTTTCATCCTATCCTGCTGCTGTGTTTTAGCAAGCCCTTATTAACCCTTTACATGTCTTTTTCCAACATTCATCTGAATTGCACAGTTTCCAAAGTTGTCATACTCCTTTTGTCTGTAAACATTCTTGCTCTTACCATATGTAGTCTCTTTCTCAAGAAGGATGTTGAGCATATCAGGTTACATATTTTTATTGTTCCTTGATATCAGCAATACAGTAGGCTGGATAAGATCATTAAGAATTTGCATGAAAAAGGAGTCAACCTTAATTCAAGCACCAAACATCATTCAGTTCAATGGCATTCTGGCCAAGCAGATACTTTGTTAGGCTCTCAAGTACATCACCTCTGTCAGTGCCATTATACCAGTGACTGACACGACTGGTGGCAGTGGGCCAGTCACCAGGCTTCCTTATGCCTCAGTTTTCCTGTCTGTAAATGGGAAAGATAATGACCCGGAATTCCTGCTTTGCATTTTTCCAGTCACTGCTTGGAAAAAAAAAAACAAAACAAAAACAAAAACAAAGAAACAAAAAAAACCCAACACCAAACTAAACCAAAAATCCCCCACAAACAACTTCCATATGAAGTTCTGGTGCATGACCTCTGTCCTTGGACAATTTCCCTCTTCTTAAAGCTGGGAGATCTTTTAACCAGGACTCCATTTCAATTTATTTAGGGAATTGTTAGTTAAACCTATACAGCTAGTCAAATAAAAATATATATAAATCTATAGTCCTAGAAAAAAAATTTTCAGGTTATATATTTCAGGTTATTCTATCTTTAAGTGAGGCTACAGGAAAATGTCAAAGACAGATATGAAGTCAGGATTTTCTGAATTGCAATTTTATGCACAGGTCAGTAGGTTATAACTTTTATCTAAAAATTCATGGCTTCTGTTATCCATATTCCAGCAGAGATTATGGCACAAAAAGTACAAAGTAAACTCAAATCAAGTGCACACAATTTATTTAAGAATCAATATTGAAAAATTCACTGATCTAAATAACCTAAAATGACATTTCAAGTGTCTGTGGCAATTCAGAAAATTCCAATATGCTGAAGAATGTTAGACAGACTTTAGAAAGTGTTACTAGAGACACATTATTAAAAACCAGATTAAAATTTAGCTGGTACAATTCTTTCCCCCAAATTCAATCATCATTTAATTCTGCACTTAGTTTGATTAGAAACTCAAATCAAAGTTATCTATATTAAAAATAACATTCACTCATTATTTTGAACACTACAGCCAGATATTATTGGATAATTTAATCTGTAGTGGTAAAAAATACCCATTTAATTAAGAAAGAAGGGAGGAAAAAAAAAAAAAAATACTAGAAGAGACATACTAGTGAGCAAAGTAGATCCAGGAAGGAATAAATTCTTCTGTCATTTAGTCTAGAGTGGCAGCAGGTAGAGGGGATTTGGGCTCCACCTCAGGAAAACACTGCCTTCAGCAGTGTGTACCCCTGTATTTATTCAGATGAAAAGATTAGCCACTGCAGCTGAAATAAAAGTTAACTTTATAATTAACAAACAGATACTTTGTGACAGATATACAGATCCATCCTTTATGACAGGTACAGAATATATGAACATCTGTGCCATAAGAAGAATGGTCTTCAAAATCTTAGCCATTTTATTAGGTAAAAGCTCACACTTTTAAATTACTTATACACAATTTTCTACTGTTATTTCCTGCGTATATAATCAAGTAGACAAGAGGCAAAGTCTGGAATAATACAGGGTGATTTAGTGTGTGTATGTGATGGTTTTAAGCCTTGCCAGGACTGGAGACCACATTGCCGTTGTCCCTCCCCGACCCTCAGACACAAGTAGGGCACAAACCCCGGGCTAAACAAGAAGAAATTTAATACAACAGTGTGATAAATAACAACCTGAACAACACCAGTAGCAATGATAACAACAATAAACAGTAATAACAGTAAACAAGACAAAAGAAATACAGAGAAATACTGTAATGGATACAGACAGCTCTCTCGCAATGCTCCCCGCCACCAAAGCCACAAAAGAAAAAGTTCCCGTGTTCCCGCCCCTGGACCTGATGTCAGCATGGTATGAATAACCCGGCTGGAGATCCCTTCCCCCTCTCTGCTGGGGAAACTTAACCCTATCATCGCTGAACCAGGACATAATCCACCCCTTTATTCTATACCATCTGCGTCATATCCAGCTGCCATTTAGCAGTTAACAATAACAAAACAACAATTTACAAAGGCACAGCATAATTCACGGCATGTTCTCACCCAGTATCAAGTCCCCCTGTGGTATGCATCAGACCTCTCCACTGTCCTGCATCACCCACCAGGTACCCCCAGGTCCTTGTGCAAAAGCAATCCTGTGGATGGGTTTGCCTTTACCTTTGCCTGGTGCAGGACTAAACCAGACCATTTTTCCCAATATATTCCTCATGCGCACCACAGGGACTTTATCCCCATCTACAGCACGTGGAGGTTTCGACTGAGCCGGGCCAGCTCGACTGGCAGATCCTCTTGTGTTGACTAGCCAGGTGGCCTTTGCTAGAGGCATGTACCAGTCTTTGAATGTGCCACCTCCCAGTGCTTTCAGTGTGGTTTTTAACAGTCCATTGTAGCGCTCGATCTTCACAGAGGCTGGTGCGTGGTAGGGGATATGGTAGACCCACTCAATGCTGTGTTCTTCTGCACAGGCATTTATGAGGTTGTTTCGGAAGTGGGTCCCGTTGTCTGACTCAATTCTCTCTGGGGTGCCGTGTTGCCACAGGACTTGAGTCTCAAGGCCCAGGATGGTGTTCCGGGCGGTGGTGTGGGGCGCTGGGTAAGTTTCCAGCCACCCAGTGGTTACTTCCACCATTGTGAGCACGTGGTGCTTCCTGTGGCGGGTCTGTGGCAGTGTGATGTAGTCGATCTGCCAGGCCTCTCCACATCTATATTTCAGCCATCGCTCTCCATTTCGCTGGGGCTTCACCCGCTTGGCATGTTTGATTGCAGCACAGGTCTCACATCCGTGGATGATCTCTGCAGTGGTGTCAATGGTGAGGTCCACCCCTCGATCTCGAGCCCACCTGTATTTTGCATCTCTACCTTGGTGGCCCGAGGTCTCATGGGCCCGCTGGGCTATGAACAGTTCACCTTTGCTTTGCCAGTCCAAGTCCACCTGAGCCACTCTGATCTGAGCAGCTTGGTCTGCCTGGTGGTTGTGTCGATGTTCATCAGTGGCCCGACTCTTGGGTACATGGGCATCCACATGGCGCACCTTCACCATGAGGTTTTCCACACGGGCTGCAATGTCCTGCCATACTTCAGCAGCCCAGACGGTTTTACCCTTACGTTGCCAGTTGTTCTGCTTCCATTGCTGCAACCATTTCCACAGGGTATTCGCCACTGCCCACGAGTCGGTGTAGAGGTAGAGCCTCGGCCACTTTTCCCGCTCAGCAATGTCTAAAGCAAGCTGGACGGCTTTCACCTCTGCGAACTGGCTCGATTCACCGTGTCCCTCAGCAGCTTCAGTGACCCGTCGTGTGGGAATCCATACAGCAGCCTTCCATCGTTGATGTTTTCCCACAATGCGACAAGACCCATCAGTGAACAGGGCATATCGCTTCTCCTCATCCGGCAGCTCGTTATATGGTGGGGCCTCCTAAGCACGTGTCACCTCCTGTTCTGGTGACATCCCGGAATCTTTGCTCTCTGGCCAGTTCGTGATCACCTCTAGTATCCCTGGGCGGCTGGGGTTCCCTATTCGAGCCCGTTGTGTTATCAACGCAACCCATTTACTCCACGTGGAATCGGTTGCATGATGCGTGGAGGAGGCTTTTCCTTTGAACATCCACCCCAGTACCGGCAGTCGGGGTGCCAGGAGGAGCTGTGTTTCAGTGCCGACCACTTCTTCAAATGGTGGTTGTTCTTCCAGATGGTCTAAGGCATTCTATTTGTGTGTTTGCACTTATTATGTAAAAAATGTTAATTTAGCCTAGGAAAAACATCATTAAGACACAGAGCTATAGACTTTGTGGCCCTTACTCTCTTACTCTGTGTCTCCAGAACTTCTGCTCAGTTATAGTGACCATATCCCACTGGCAATGTAAAGCCCTGACCTTACTGTAGAGCAAACAGTCCATAACACTTTATTTCCATGATTAGGATATTCATTTTCTTGAGAGAGGAAGACTGTAATTGCAGATCTGCTCCAAGGATTGGTTTATGTACTTTAGCTAATATGCAATCACATAGCAAGTGTACTACCACCAGCCCTATCTCTTCTCTTTCTGCTGCTGTCTGAAAGGTTTGTTTTGGGCTGGGCTGAGAGTTTTGCATGGAGAAAAAATGTGCTGGACTATAGCAGAAAATTTCCCTGGGTCCAAGCATAGTGGCCCTGGCCTCACAGTCTGTTCCCACTGCACCTGACCCCTGTGCAGCCCCAGAGGCTTGGGAGGTGCTGTAAGAACCTGGTCAGGCTGCTCCCTCTGGAGCCACTACCACTTGCATCCTTCTTATCAGCATGTCATGGGAGCAACAAGCCAGCACAGTCCACAGTCCTTCTTTCCCCCTCCATTTTCCCTCCTCACACAGAACCGTTCTGTCTCCTGGCCCTTATTTGCAAGACAAAAAATTAAAAAAAATAAAATTCAGTATAGCATACACTGGTAAGAGCACTGCTCTGGTGCTACTCAGGTAGTTGAGCTCAGCACCCACGAAACATGCTAAACTTCGGTTCTGCCAAAGCAGTGTTAGTTTAAGCAAGCACATTTAAAAAAAAATATATTCTAAAAGATATTTACATGTTCTTCAAGACTTCGGGAGCTGGAGGACTGGGAATTCTAAAAACCAAATACTGAAGTTAAGCTCTAAATTTTACCTCTATGCAATTTCAGGCACCTATGTCCTTCTTTAGGACTGTTTAGGATATTTGGATTTCCTAAAAGTGCACAGGCATTTTGGGTTTCACTGACTTTACCTGACTAACCTTACTAAATGATGATGTTAAAATTTTAGCTGCCTATGCAGAGTTGCAAGTTTATTCAGAAAATTTTGCATTTTATAATATGCTAATAAAATGGCTTCCCAAAGTCACTGTTTGTAAAGCAAAGCCATCTTAGTTGCACTGAATTATTACTATCTTATTTTGAATGGATTTGGCCTAAAGGTGTGCCAAAAAGATGTTCCAAAAAGATGTAGCAGACTAATGATAACGAGTCTGTACCTGGAATGTATTTCAAAAATAATATCTTAGTAGGATAATGATCCATGTTAAAAAGAGATTCCCACCCAAGCTAAGACAAGATTTATGGAAAAAGATCTTTTAGCAGGAAAAGAAAATAGACTTTTCAAAGCTGCATACAAGTTGCAACCAATTAAGTTTAACTGCATATATTAGTAAGACCATCTGAAAGAAAGATGTTTCCTGACTACAGAGCAGAAAGCACTGTAGAAGAGAAAAAGGTTGTTATCTTTCAAAGAGAAAAATCCATATTGTCCATAACCATCAAATAGTAATTAAAACAGCAGACAAAAGAAAGGAGATAGTAATCCTTAAATAGAAAGACTCCATCAATGAGGCTGACAAGCAGCTCTGAGATTATCCATTACAACAAATTTAAAAAACATGCTATATCTCTCTGCTTCCTATGGTAGTAGTGGTCTATATTCAAACTGTCGTTCTAAAGACAGAAAAAAAGTCATTTTAGACTGAGGAGCCCTGAGCCTTCTGTAGGACTCTCTTGTCCACTCTAAATGACAGGCTTTAGCAGAAAACAATCAAGAGTTTGCCCAGACTGATTTCTATCTCCAAAAACCCAGCAATCTTTCCAGCCAGATGTAAAAGGGTTCAATACATATCTTATGAAGCGGGAATTATTAGTTATTAATACCAGTAATATAAATGTAGCAGTAGTAGTTGTACTAATTAGTCATTTAATTTCTCTGTATACAACAATATAAATAATATGAGACATCCCTTTAAATACCACCATATTTTCTGAGGAGAGCTGCTGTGATACCACTCAGCTACCTAAAGAGGATTTTTACCTGACTAGAGCAGTGTTCTGAGAAATACCTCCTATGGACAAATTTTTTACAAAAATAAAACACTTGAAAAGTTACAAGCCATGATAGAAGACGTTTTGTTTTAAAAAGATATTTTCCAGAAAGTTCTACTTTTCAAACAGACCCTGTTTATCATGAAACTCCCCAGTACATGGCATGCATCAAACATGATCTGCCCACACCTGGGGAAAAAACACGAATCTGGACAACTCCAGAAGATGCCTTGCACAGAAGAAGAAACTCCACACTCTAGCCAATCTACCCCTTCCCAAAATGCAGGGTACATCATTCAAAGCATCAAATAGCGCTCGCCAAATTTCTTGGGTGAATCAAGAGCCTCACAGTGACCTTGCAGAGGCAGTCAAGGAAGGGCACAGGCCCCCAGGGAAGAGCATTTATCACATGAGTCAGCTCTGACACACACCCTCGCTGCCCCATCTCTTCCCCTCCCAGGGAAGCTCCCCAAAAGCCTGTAAAAGATGAACTGATTCCCATATGAACTGGAAGCTGGAATTTGTAACACTAGAGGATACTCACAATTATGTACTCAACAGAGACACTGCTTTCATGGAACATTGCAGTTTCCCTCTGTTAACCAATAATATCCCACAGATGCTAAATTCACTCTCTCTCTTTCTTGTAAATCAGGAAAAAAGGTAAACACATGGTTAACACCTCCATACAGGCACAGATACCAATTATCTATTATCTCATGGTCTAAGTGACACAGCTAATTGAGTTAGAATAATTGTTTTCTACTGGTATTTAAAGATTGCTGTTTCTCTTTCAGACAGGAAAAGCATATATCCCTACAAGGTGTAGATTTTCTTCCAGACTATATTGGTTGGTCTAAGACAGTACTTCCAGCTAAAATACTGTAGACCATAACAGCTACAGTAGTACTGCTACGTAACAAAGTGCTACATAAATTTAAGAGACCTAATGGACCTGAAGATGTTAAACTTCAAAACACACAGAAGAGAGACATCTGTGAAAGCAATTTTAGACCAAAAGGGGAATGAAAGTAAATATAAACTGTGAAACTCATAGTTATTATGCTAGTCTGCTAACAGACTAGGAAGTATCAGATGGAAATGGATGAAAAGGAAAAAAAGGAAAGAAAAAAATTCTTAAAGTAGAAAAGATATATCAGCTAAAAGCAAACTCTTCAAGTGAAGAGCTCTTACTACCAGAAGGGAAGAAAAAAAATAAATTAGAAGAAGAAATATTAATGAATTTAAAGATAAAATTAGAGGACACTAACAAACAAAAGCCCATGCAACTAAGATTTATTTCACTATGTTCCCACATTATGTTGCATATCTCTGGCAGGAAATTACAATGAAAGCTATGTACCCTAACTGCTGGAAACTGTTTATGAAATTTGTCTTTTGGGCCACAGAGACTTAAAGTCCTGGGGTCTGATAAAAGAAAATCCTAGTTGGTTCATGAAAATATCGATTCCTCAAAACACTCACCAACAATGCTCACATTGTTAAGATTACTTTCTCTGTTGCTGTCATTGCCCTTTCCAAACCATTACATTACTGGTAATTTCAGTACCAGTTCTGCAGTAGTAAAAGAAAAATTCTCAGGACAGTAAATTTCTAAGCAGGACAGATTTAGACTAAATTAAGACAGTTATACTCCCCTCACTCAGACCACTACTCCCATTAAGATCTCATTAGTCAGCCAATTGCCTCATCCTACTTAAGATATTAAAGAAATGAGTGGGTCATAAAAATCTCATAACCATTCATTTGTATCAGTGTATCTTTGCAATAGTATACTTCTTACCCTCTGATGAATAACAGCTCAAACTTCACTGTGCATGTTGTGGAGAACTCCATTAAAATGAGGTAATTTCAGTTTGAAATTGTAACTTTGGTGTCCATCACAGTGGATTATATATTTCAGGCCATTTTGGGTAGCTATCTGTATCCAAGGAAACAAAAGCACTTAAAAGATGGACAAGAGCAAAATGTCTCTTCAAACCTCAGCAACCTATCCTTATGCATAAAGCATAGAGCCAGCTCAGTCCAGATCCCTCTGCAATACCAAACATGAGTAATCTTAAAGAACTGGCCTAAACCCACAAAACATGACAAATCCACAAAACATGACAAATTGCAAATAAATCTAGCATATTTTATGTACTTCTCCTTTCCTTCTTCCCTTATTTCTTCCCTATTTCAGGAACATTCTAAACGTTCAGACTCAAGCATAGCCTGCACTATATCTTGCACCTTAAGTGCTGTTCTTTTTTTTTATAAAAGTTTATATACCTAATGACTTGCACACAAGTGGAGCAATGACATGTTGAAAAGGGTTGAGTTTTCTTTATTTTAAATAGAATCACTGATGAACTGTAGTTCTCTGCCTGTAATTTTGGCAGAGCAGAAATTCACTCACTCTAACAGTCTGACTTTAGCACTAATCTAGTCCAGATGCTTCAGAGGAAGAAGCAAGGGACTTGTAACACACATGCACAGTGGATTAGTAGCACAATGCAAAAGGTAGAGAATGGATGAAAAATTAAACAGTAAGATGAACCACACTGAGAAAAATTTAAAGATAAAAAAATAAAAATGGAGAGGTGGATTTTCAAAAATTAAGATCACCAACTCTTCTAGGACTAAAAGGTCCCTCTTGAGAGCTTTTTCATACCTTTCTGCAAGTACACCAGAAAGACAACCTAGCATAGAAATATATGCTACAACCAAAACGATGTTATTTTAAGACTGCTTTTTATGCACACTGGAACTAAACCAGCACTATTACTGATGTTTTTAAATTATTGAAAGGTATTTGGATCCTATCTAAATAAAACACATAGATTAGATTAAAATGAGAAGACTGTAGTTACCAGGAGGAAAACATTCTAGACATTGAAAACCAGGGGATGGGTTTTCTAAATCAAAAAAGATGCAAAGCAAACATCAGACTTTTCACATCACTTTTAAAAGAGAGGGACTTTTTGGTTTTTAGCCTTGTATTTTTTACATGCAGCAAGGTCAACATCACAACAAGCCTTCAGGATAAAAATATTGTAAGAACTACTCTTTAACCATCTGAAAGTGTCACTAACATGTCACACTCAGCAGCGAAGGACATTAACACCTTCCGAAGGTGCTAGCAGTTGCTTCAGAGCATTCTGCTGTCCAGCAGGGCAAGAGGCTCCAGAATTGAAATAAACCCAGCTATCCCACAGAATAAGGGAGAATATTCACCTTCTAGGAAGATCATGCATATCATAAACTTCCCCTGGTTTTATCATTCTAAAAAAACCCCACAAACCAACAAACCGAACCACCACCACCACAAAAAACAAACAAACAAACAAACAAAAACAAACAAAAACCCCAAAAAACCCAAAAACAAACAAAAAAAAAACACAAGAAAAAAGAATCCCCCAAACCACCACAAAAGAAACACTAAAAAGGCCCTACCCAATTTCATATTCCTGGCTTTTGAAATAAATGTTTCAGAATTTAAGGCCCTAGTTCTCTCTTCTATGATTTTAACTTTTAATTAAGTAGGATTCACAATTATCCGTTTACAATAAACATTTAAAGAGGGCATTGCAGAGTTAACAAAACCTGATGACTTTCAGCAGACATAGATTTTTCTGTTAAGAGTCTGTTATATATCTAAATTGTTTGCCAAGCCTCAGCAAATAAGTTTGAGTTTATCCTTATTCTTCTGCTCAAACTGAACTTTTTTTCTGATCAATAGCAATTTAAATGTCATCCTTCCAAGAATAAAAATGTCAAGCTTGGTTGTCTATTTATTTCATGAGATAACCGATTTTCAGTTTTAATCTGCAAAGCAATCACATTTGTTCTTTCAGATTTAAGAATCACACAGAGAAAGCAAAAGAGTGCACAAGACAGCAAGGAGAAAAGAAACCCTGAATTTAAACTGTGAATCGACTCAGATCAACTCAAGCCTGAAAGTTTGATACTAACCTGTTTAAGGTATGATTTATAATTTAAAACCATTACAAAATTAATTCTTAAAAAAAGATAACACCAACAGATAGATAAAGCTCACTCTGTTAAGAATCCCCTATAACAATTGTTTTATCTGATGGTAAAACTGTTATAACACAAAAGGAGGACTTGTGGGATATATATGTTAGAGAATACCTTGCGATCTTTACTAATATCCTTTCCCTAGTTCACTTGTAAAGCGTTGAGTTCATAGGAATGTTAGAATTAACATCGTAATGGGAACTGTATCGCAGCATTTTATCGTATTTCTAATAGTGCTGTGAGCTAGTGAATAGAGGTCAGGGTCTCATAAACATAAGTTTTATCTCTGGCTCTACCTCTGATGAACTCAGAAAAATCATTTAAATTACCCTTCAATTCGGCTTCCCAGTGGAAGAAAAGAATACTCTTTCTAGAAGTTTTCTGAGACTTATGATAAAAGCTAGCTGTTATTAATTAGCATGCACACATAGAAATTACAATAATTGCATTAAATTAACTGGACAAGTATAACTTTCCACCTTCTTTGCACTTTCAATTGCTTATTCTTCACAGCTCAACATATGGGATGACTTCCATTTCTTTGAAGTATATAGGCCACAGCCAGTAGCCAGCACAGACTTCAGCGTCTCAAAAATGCTCTGAAACACTAATGATCCCAAATCAAAGAGATGACATCAAAGCTTTTTCAAATCATGGGTTCACCACAGATATATCCTGGAGCTCACGGTGCTGGACTTGGCTTGAGCTTACCGAGCAAGCGCCCAGAAGCTGCCCATCACAGGTGTCAGAGCATGCTGGTAACTGTGCTGCTCATTTAGGGAGACTTTGTTTGCTTTGTCAGCAACCAACCAGTTTTTTATATCTAATCCATGACCTTTTTAGATCATGGCCATGCATTCCTCTAGCCCTCTGCCCTGGCGCAACAAGGAGAACAGATCTGGACCTCACTTCTCTCTTCTTCCTACCCTCACCTTCACAGCATCCAATTAAAAAAAAGACAGAGAAACTGAATACCAGCCACAACACCCTTGCACAGGTGAGCGCTGGGACACACATACTCCTACCACAAAAATTATGCTTGGCAGTTCTGCTCTCTCTCTATATTGCATCTTCCTCTCAAACACTTCACAGCGTTACACAAATGTGAGAGAACAGTTACTGCAGGGATGGATGGGGATATTACAGGAATAACGCAGATTCACATCGACAATTAAGCTAAGGTAACAGGCAGGCAAAATGCTTTCTTAAAAGCATAATTTCCTCTATTTTACAAATAGGGAAGCAGAGCAACCAAGAGATAATTATCCTTACCCAAATCTCACAGGGTGAAAAATGCAAATTTTTTTAGATCAAATCTCCTGGTTTTGCAGGTGTTTTATGGACAGTTTTGTCACACAGTGCTATATCTTGTTCTGTTTCAATCTTCTGGGCTACATTAAAATAATTTATATGCATTAGTTAGGAAATCTTAAGTCATTACTGTAGCTGACACAGAAAATATACAGATACATTTGGTGGTCCATTAGATACTCCATTAAAATTTAAAAGTCCTAAATTCTAAATCAGCCTAAGTACTTTTGCACTGAAATCTTCTTTCCTCTTTCCTTCCCAAATCCTTCCCTATTTATATCTATCTTGCCTTAATAAATGCAAAAAAAAAATTCTTGCATGCTATGTTTTAGAATTTTTTCTTTTCCAGAGCATGAATTATCCTTTTTCTCTGTTAGTCATAATTTAATATTAAAAATAAAAATGTGAAATCTGAAATTAATGTAAAAATATATGAGAATATAATAATCAATATTCAGCCACAATAACACATGAATTCTTGTATTATGTATATTTTTATCAACAAACTACTTTTACTGAAGTTTCTAAACTACTTTTGTTGCAAAAATCAGTTGTATCTGACTTAAATTTGCAATTTTGTGTATTTACAACATATATATATATATATATTTAAAAGTATTAGAGTAAAATAACAGAGTGAAAACACTTCAAATTAATAATTGCAATTAGTGCCTTACTGATTTGTCTGTTGTCCAAAGAAGGAAACCAAGTGCTTAGGTACATTTTGGCTCCTACTGAATCTGTGTGTTTTAATGTATATTGAAAACATTTCCTGAAAATCTTTTAACAGGTTTCACCAAGAACAGTATAATTCACAAACTTGCAGAGAGATGTTTAGATATCAAGAACTGATGTTACCAATAAGTTCTCAATTCAACTAGTTCCAAACTTATATGCAACAGAAACATTTTTTTAATAAAAGCAGATAAAATATTTTTCTCTAAAAAAATTTACAAAATTACATGTTGTCCATGTTTAAATATCACCTTTAAAAATAAAAGTTTATATCAAACTCCAAAATAACGCAGTAATTTATTAATCACTTTTAGACTGAAAATTTATGTTGAAATAGGGGAGGCTAAACAACACTGAAAATATTTGCACATAAGTCAAAAGCTTATGCAAAGACTCCTCCTGATAATTTGCTAAAATAATTGAATGTCCTAATGTCCCCTTATAACAATTGCCTAATATGTCATGCACATTCAAAATCCTGGCTCACAAAAGATTTGGTAAGAATGGGTTTTGGAAGTAATACGATTCAAATGCTGCCCAGGACAGAAGCTGACAGGGTGTCTCACCATACATTACCTAGTGCTTTGGAGCTGCACTGGCAAGAGGCTATGTTCTCTGGGGCTAATTTGTCTGTCCCAAAGCAGTTTATCTCAAAGAAAAATGTTTAGCTGGGGGATTTTATACTATGGTTACATTTTATTCAAGTGTTAGTCCAGGACATTTCATTTCTCTGTTTCATTGTTATTTCTCTTAGGTCCCCCATGTTGACAGTGGCATTGGTGAACCAGACCAAGGAAGGTGTATGGCTTCCAACTAAAAGCAGAGGAAGAAGAAATAACCTTTCTACTTTTCTCAATACTAGAGAGAACTGGAGAGGTGGAGCCAAAAAAATAAGTTTTATGGAGGAAGAAGGTTAGTTCAATCCCCCTGAATTTAAACACTAGAAAAAGCAGTTGTATGTCTTTTTGTAATTTCTCCACAAATATGAGACAAAACATATACCAAATTACCAACAAGGAGAGTCATAAAACTCAATTTTAAACCTATCTTGTTTAGAAACTAAAAGCCTTTACTAGAATTGGTCATCACAAAATGAAAGGTTATCACAAAATGAAAGCATGCAGCTCATCTTGGACCTACAAAATTCTCTACTAAAGCTTTGTTTTGAGAATTTTTTTTAATATGAAAAAAAATCATAGCCAGGATAAGAGTAGCCCAAATCCTGAGCACACTTTTACTTTCATATGTAATCTTACATGCTGTGTCTTGTGAAACACTGAAGCAGGTTACCCAGAGAGGTTGTGGATGCCCCACCCTGGAAACATTCAAGGTCAGGTTGCACAGGGCTCTGAGCAACCTGATGGAGTTGAAGATGTCTCTGGTCACTGCAGGGGGGTTGGACTAGATGGCCTCTATAAGGCCCTTCCAACCCAAACCATTCTATGATCCTATGATCACTTTTCCTGACAGTATAATTTTAAAGGTAAAATTTAAAGGCAGGGCGGAAAGATCTTTACAATGGAATCGATAGCACGTCCTATTTCTTAACTGTAGAAACTCTACAAAACAGCCTTTCAGTCACTCTTCAACTTTCTTCAGGCTAAACAGCACATAAGCATGAAGCAAGTCACAAGCAAATATTGACATTCCAGAATATACAGGAACAAACCATTGAGATTCTCTTAAAAAGATAGAGAAACTAATAACAACAACCAACACACTCTGTACACATATACTTCCATTTGCTTCCTCAGAAGTAATCTTACAGGATGATTTGTTATCTTATTAGTTTTTCTCTCTCCAACGAATGTAATTGATATTCCTAGTGCAACCACAGAAATTACAGATGTGAGGAAAAATGAAGGGTCCCTGTTAAACATGTTACATACACACTGCTCCAAAAATCTGGAGACACGGGATGTGATATACTTAAAAATAAAATTAGCATGAAAGACTTGTGATTTGTTCCAGCTCACTAAACACAAGATTACACTTATTGATTCACTAGAATCATAGTTTCTATGAGCTCACTGATAGTAAAACATCTGCTGTCACAACACCTGGAGTTTGTTCTACTTTGCAAACAGAAAAATGATGCAGCACAGTCAATACCATAGCAGCTTTCAAAAGAATTAATTGCACAATAAGACAGGAGCTCTATTCATTTAACATAAGTTACTAGTTCTTTCTAACCATGTGATCAGCTGATGGTGAAAAAATACTTCCACACCAAAAAAAGTTTTGCTAACTGCAATGAAACACTGTACTCTGACAAAGAGCTATAAATATGGTTTTTCTTTGATAAATTATTTCTAAAAAGTCACCCATTATTTCTTGTGAATAGCTTGTTTCAGTCTTCCCACTCTCCAAGTTTTCATAGGCACATTATGATAAGTGAAAAATATTTCATAATGGTGAAATGGCTGTAGACTTATATTGTTCTTTTCATTCTTTCTGTTATTTCTTTGAAACAGATGTGGTTTTCCTTAATAATTTAAATTCTAAGATTGAAATAAACCCTCTCCAATAAATCTAGTAGGGTTTTTGAAGTATTATTTTAATATTTGTCTCAAAGTAGACAGCATGCTATTCGTTCCTTTAAATAAGCTTATGTTGGCAATAAAAATCAAGAAAGAGAAATGTAAATGGTGGTGTGATGCCTGAGGGAATATTGAGTTCAGTTGTGAAACAATACAATTTCTTTCCTTTGCAAGTCTGAGATTAAAGATTTGCGGCTTTTGCACAATAGCCATGAGTAATGTATACAAGTGACATCTTTTTATTACATGAGATTCTCCTCATGCACATCTCTTATTTCTTCAAGATAATTCAGGCAATCAGCAAGGCAAAGACAACAGATCACATTGTTCTTAGTGTTAAACAGATAATCAATAGTCTAAGGCAATAAAATTAAATGTTTTGAGCTTTATTAAACTTTGGAGACTGCTGGTGAGTAGCTGGAAAATAAAACAACATTAAAAGTCAATTAGCATAACCATTATAGCAAAATATTTGCTTTTCATTCCACTACAATATTGAATTATCAAACAAAATAAGTGAGCCTATAAACTCATTGTTACAGCCATGTGAGTATTATAAAGCCATTTAACACCAATAAGAATAAAAATTTGTAATGCAAATACAGACTGAGGTTATCTACATGAAAATCCAATAAAAGTTTGGTCATATCAATGAACTGAAGAAAACAAAGCCCAAGTCATGACGATGTTTTGTTTCAGTTCTTTCGCGTTCCAGAAACTCCTAGGTGATTAGAGGTTAGTATGTGCCATGTGCTCATGACCCAGACGAGTAAGTTATTAAGGTATGGGAGTGGTCTATTAATCCAAAATACTCAGCATTTGCAAGTAAACTATGTGATTCAGCATTTTAATGGATTTAACCAAAATACTTAATGCTGCAGGCTTGAGTTCAAAAGATCCTCCTAGATACATCAGTTGCAGTTCTTTTTTATAGTTGTTTATTGAAAAAAAAAAAAAAAAAAAGTTAAAATTGTTGAAGTTAGGAAGTCTTATGTTCAAGACTGAAATTCAGTTTGAATTGAATCAGTTGGCATAAACTTTTACCAAAAACTAAAGATTCCACTGTATATACTTAAAGTATATAAACTACATAATAAAGCTTTCATAAGTTCCAGTCTTCACAAGTTTATTTCTAGTGTCTCTAAACCGAACAACTGAAGCTTGTGAGTGACAATGACTAATGTGTTTTAGGCAAGATTAAATGTAAAGTTATTATACCAAATCTACCTTTTCAAAATGTCTGGCTCTTCAAGAGATACTTTTATCCATATACACATATTGTGTAATGCTACATAAATAATAATACCTATAATCCACATGAAAAATAGCTGTAGAGCTGTCCAGGGAGCTCTCATAAGATGGCGGGTATAGAGGATGATATACCTTAGCTATCATTCAACTCACTTTACAGCAGCTCTGGTAGAGCAAGTTCAGCATGAAGATGCTGCCTTCTCATTCTCATTCTAGAGCAAATGCCATTGCTGAAAAGTGGTGCACAATATAAACCTCCTCACTCCATTTCCCCCCCCCCCTAGATCCGTTAAACATTTCCTTTTACAGAATAAAATGAAGTTTCAGAGTCCAATTAGCATGAAGAAAATGCACCTTTCAAAGACCTGAGAACTGACTTAAAGACAGCTAAATGAGTTTCAGTGCTGTTCCACCAAGCAATGGAAGTATCAGCATTGATAATACTGGTCTCTGGTCATGCATCAAAATGGGACACCCGTTCTTATAAAATTGACTTAAAAACTGTGAACACTTGACTTTCCATAAGGATTTTCCCTTTTCTGACAAAGTTTCTATTCAAATGGAGATTTCAAATCCCTTGAGATAGTTTCAACACATATCAAGACTCAAAGTGGGCCTTGACTTAACAGTTAATTCAGGGATTTCCCAGTTGTTTTATTCATCAGTCATTTCATCACCTCCAGCAACATAGACAGATTAGGTAAAGTCAATCTGCAGCTTATTAAATAGGCAGATATGGTTTTCATTAAAGCACATCTACCTCAATGCTGAAAGCACTGTTAAATTCAAATTAGAAAAGTTTGAAAGAAAAGTTTTGTTAATTAAAATGTTAGAATTCGCAGTATTCCTAATGCTCTTTTGTAACAATGGGTATGCCAATCATTTAATGTCAAATTTCTTTCTTTCAGTTTTTTTTTGTTTTGTTTTGGGGTTTTTTAAGTATTTTAGTTTAGCTGCCAATTCCTGCAAACAGTTTTAACTTCAAACATAACTGCTATTATATCGGGAGCAGCATTAGTTATATAAACTTTGTTTTAGTTGACCTGACTTCCCTGGTTTTATGCAGAAGAGGGAGGGAAGGGAGCTAAAAGCAACTTTTCCCAGACTACTCAATGAGTAAAATAGTTAAATTGTCTTTTGACATATTCATATGGACAGAAGCTTTAAATTCAGTGAGTGTGTAGGAACTATACTTGCATTGCTTAAAAAAAAATATATAAAACTTATTGATCAAAATATTTCTATTGACGTTTTTCTCAGAGGAGACTCTAAGTCAAGCCTTCAGTCATGGTCCTTCTATAGCACAACACAGTTCTTGTAAATAACCTACTCCTCAGGCACTGCAACGCTGTGCTTATTCCCCATCTACAAACTTGAAGTTCTGTCTCAAGACACAAAATTACTACTCTTCCCCCTCACATACAAAATAATCACTGCATAAGCCATCGTTAGGATTAACATTCTCATTATTTGTTGCATCTGTGGTTTTAAAAAGGAATTGTATTTGTATTTCAGATATAACTATGGGCTTCACATCATGCTCCATTTTCTTCTTTGGTCTGGACATTATCATTTCTTACCATCTCAGCCTCTGGGATTCAGCTTGTCCATGTCCCTCACTATTCAGTTTTCCTGCTGAGTCCCAGAGAGATCATGTTTGGCTCTCACTAGTCATTATTTCTCTCCTCAGTCCATGCTCGTTCTCTACTGTAGTTTGACCTCTGAGAGCAGTCAGCCCAATGGCCTGCCTGGCTGCCACAGCTTTCTCACTCTCATAGGCTGACATTTGCCTTTTTAATTTTTTGTCTCTTTTTTTTTTTTATAACTCCTTGACTATTACTCACTGCTTGGGACACCTTTATTTCTTCCTAAAAATCATGGGCTGGTTTTAGTCACTTTTAAAAACACCCTTAAAATCTCCTCATATGCAAGCTGGAGTTTCAGTACTTGACTTCCAAAGAGCTTCCACCATCTTCCCAAATCATTAAGTTTCTCTCCTAACACATAGTAGCTATCATCACTATTATCTGTCAGTGAGAAAAGAGTGCACTGGTTTTCTGTAGTCTTGGGTTTAGATAGTTTTCTTGTAAGTCTGCACTGTGTAAAGAGTTGTGTATTTATCTGGCTCATGAACAGATGGGCCAGGCTGCATCCTTACTACTGAAAGATCTACATAGGCAATATGCACTTTACAAAAACATAGAATGGAAGATACTTTCAGAGTATCTTACAAATACTGTGTAGTTCTCTGTTTCAGTCAAGTTTAGCCTATACATTTTTTTTTAAGCCTTCTAGGCAATATATCTCTTTGCTTTTGGATCTTACCACACTAGGTGACAGTTTTTAAATTTCAAAGAGACTAAGAGTGGCAATAAATGAAAAACGACAGAAAATTAATTGCTGATTATTCCCTCAGATGGAGTTGTATTTCACTTTCATCCTATTTATATTCTACTAGAAACATCAGTTTCAAACTTAACAAAATGCAGCAATGAGAAATTTATATTCATTTTCGAGAGACTACCACAAGATGAAGGAAAGATGACATCAGAATAAGTGACTACCAAGTGGTATCATTTAGGAAGATGCTTCCCCCCCC